>NC_065435.1:4129013-4799638 GCF_024364675.1 Aethina tumida | reverse complement strand
TTATTAAAATACCATATTAAAGAAATGATTACGATCTTAATCTCCGTTACCCTTTCTGGACACTATTAAACATTAGTGTTAGTGATTTAAAGAAACCCCTTTAAAGACCGACATTTATTTTGATTACACAATTAGTACTTGTCAATAATTTTCGTTATTTTTAATCGTGATGTGTTTAAAGTGATTACATCAGTTGTTTTCAGAATTGTTAATTTACTTAAAAAGATACATTTTTTAACATTCAATGTATTAATGGAATAAAAGTATTTAAGAATTCATTTATTTGAGGAAATTAAAATAATATAATTATCTGTGATAAATTGATGATGATTTATTTGGAGAAATTATCTTTGATAAAAAAGGGTTACAATTTTAAACCCTGTATTCAATTATTTTCGTTATTAATTGTCAGTGTTTGTGATTTTAAAGTTAATTGAAAAAATCCTGTGTTAGTTAAGAATTTTTATTATAATAGTACTAATGATTACGATTTTAAACTCCATCATTTCTTGATACTATTAACCCTTAGTAAG
Source organism: Aethina tumida (assembly GCF_024364675.1). Classification (NCBI taxonomy): domain Eukaryota; kingdom Metazoa; phylum Arthropoda; class Insecta; order Coleoptera; family Nitidulidae; genus Aethina; species Aethina tumida. The sequence goes on along the minus strand of NC_065435.1, from coordinate 4,799,105 downwards.
TGTGATTTAAAGTAATGCCCTTAAAAAGAGACATTTATTGTGAACATAAAATAAATGCTTGTCGAGAATTTTCAATATTTTTTAATCGCTATGGTTTTAAGGAAGTTATATCAGTTGTTTACCAAAATTGTTAATTTACTCTAAGAAACACTAATTTCTAATCTTTAATTAAGTGTTCAATAATAATTGCTTATCTTCTTGGCAATTAAAGTAATTAAAATAATTACAAAATTATTTAAAATGTTACTGTTTTTTTCATTTTTATCTATTATATATTAATTCATACAATTTAATAAGTTTCCTTAAAAAGAGACCCTTAACAGAAAACAGTGGTTTTAGTAATTGTAGTAAATAGTAAAAGGTAAAATAGGTGTTTTATTTATTTATTTATTTATGATTGAGATAATAAAAGTAAATTTTTATTTACTTCTCTTTAAAGTAGCTAAAGTTAAGAAGGTTACGTTGTCACCAATTCATAACACTATTAATTGTTAGTGTTTTTAATTTAAATGACTAGAGACACAGAAAATTGTCAGAGGAATTATAAATTTTATTTGTTTACGTAAGTCTATATATAAACTTTTCTGGGGCTATGTCATAAGGTTACTGAAATGGTCACAAGTTAATTTATTAGCTATCCAAAGTTGTTTTTATCTGTGATTTATTTTAATTGCTACGAAATTGTGTTGGGTTTCAAAAATGGAAAGTATTGTTTGGATTATAGTAAAGGTTATTCCCTCAGTCGTTCAGTGACAGGAAATCGACGCACGCAAAACCACCATAAACGATTGTAACGACAATAAAATAGTTACGTATTCGTCGCCTACGATATTCTAATTTTTTAAATGACTAATATGTTAATCCGTCGTCGCTCACTTTATAAACTAATTAAATCGACGACCAGGTAAATGACTCGGCATCGGCCCGGAACCCGAAATGTACGAAAACTTTTGTCCGGTCAACCATCCAATCCGAATACGTTGGCTTTTAACGTCTGAGAAACGAACGACGAAAAAAAAAGCTGTTGTCCTTTGTATTTGAATTTCAAATGCGTGACTAAGATTATATAAAGTTAGCCATCTTTGTGCTCAGAAGAACGAAGAAAAAAAACCCAACACAACACAAACAATGTGTGTAACAAACGAAGGCTGCTGCTGCAACCGACTTTGAACAACTGGGGCGAACGTCGATTTCCATTTTTTTACCTCCGCAACTTCTCTCGTTTTGAGCTTGTGCAATGGCCTTACCTGGGCCCGATTTTATAATTAGTCGGTACAGTCGATATGTGCTTAATTTTGCGTGTAATTAAAATGCCTCGGTGTGTGCCACCATTCAGTTTAATCCCCGTCGATTTTGACGTCATCGACATTAAACAATTAATTGATTTTGCTCGACTTGGTTCGTGCGAAATCACATCTCAAATATCATTGGTAATGTTAATCAAATAGATTTCGAAATTGGCTGATGCACCGATTGTGTATACTCAGTGGCATAGAAAATAGGACGCATAGATCCACTGGTCCAATTTAATAACAACACCTGTGCATATGACCATAGACAATTATAGATTTTGACCGATGGAGGGTGTATTATTGGTTTAAAAGAGGCAGAGCTTCCTTTTGATGAAAATGATGCCAATCTGATGAACTGGAGTCGAATCACCGTCCTCAATTCTTGGAGAGCGTGGTCTGAAGGAGGTCGAGAATAACGTGGGAAGATTTTCTATGATGCCATTAACTCTAAAAGTCATCTTTGATATTTCTTAGAGGTAATTTGACTGCCCAATGATACATCCAGGAAGTTGTAGGATTCCATTTGATATCTCATCTTAAAACCCTTCAAAATCCAATTTTCCATCAGGATAATATCTGATTTCATATTGCTGGGGTTACTTTGGACTGTTTCCAAAATTCAAATGTAAATTTGTTGCCATAGTCAGTAAGATTTCCAGACTTTTAACATATTGAAAACGTATTGAGAGACATTATAGATAGGAGAAGAAATTCAGTCCTTCTTTCTCATAATTTGACGTATTTTCTGTGATGCCATTAACTCTAAAAGTCATTTTTAATATTTCTTATAAGCAATTTGACCACACAGTGATATAACCAGGAAGTTGTACGATTCCATTTGCTGTCTTACCTTAAAACTCTTCAAAATCCAATTTTCCGTCAGGGTAATATCTGATTTCAAATTGCTGGGGTTACTTTGGACTGTTTCCAAAATTCAAATGTAAATTTGTTGTCATAGTTAGTAAGATTTCCAGACTTTTAACCTATTGAATACGTATTGAGAGACATTATAGATAGAAGACGAAATTCAGTCCTTCTTTGTCATAATTTGACGTATTTTCTATGATGCCATTAACTCTAAAAGTCATCTTTAATATATCTTATAGGTAATTTGACCACCCAGTGATACATCCAGGAAGTTGTAGGATTCCATTTGCTGTTTTACCTTAAAACCCTTCAAAATCCAATTTTCCACCAGGGTAATATCTGATTTCATATTGCTGGGGTTACTTTGGACTGTTTCCAAAATTCAAATGTAAATTTGTTGCCATAGTCAGTAAGATTTCCAGACTTTTAACATATTGAAAACGTATTGAGAGACATTACAGATAGGAGACGAAATTCAGTCCTTCTTTCTCATAATTTGACGTATTTTCTGTGATGCCATTAACTCTAAAAGTCATTTTTAATATTTCTTATAAGCAATTTGACCACACAGTGATATAACCAGGAAGTTGTACGATTCCATTTGCTGTCTTACCTTAAAACTCTTCAAAATCCAATTTTCCGTCAGGGTAATATCTGATTTCATATTGCTGGGGTTACTTTGGACTGTTTCCAAAATTCAAATGTAAATTTGTTGTCATAGTTAGTAAGATTTCCAGACTTTTAACCTATTGAATACGTATTGAGAGACATTATAGATAGGAGACGAAATTCAGTCCTTCTTTCTCATAATTTGACGTATTTTCTATGATGCCATTAACTCTAAAAGTCATCTTTAATATATCTTATAGGTAATTTGACCACCCAGTGATACATCCAGGAAGTTGTACGATTCCATTCTTACCTTAAAACTCTTCAAAATCCAATTTTCCGTCAGGGTAATATCTGATTTCATATTGCTGGGGTTACTTTGGACTGTTTCCAAAATTCAAATGTAAATTTGTTGCCATAGTCAGTAAGATTTCCAGACTTTTAACCTATTGAATAGGTATTGAGAGACATTATAGATAGGAGACGAAATTCAGTCCTTCTTTCTCATAATTTGACATATTTTCTGTGATGCCATTAACTCTAAAAGTCATTTTTAATATTTCTGATAAGCAATTTGACCACACAGTGATATATCTAGGAAGTTGTAGGATTCCATTTGCTGTCTTACCTTAAAACCCTTCAAAATCCAATTTTCCACCAGGGTAATATCTGATTTCATATTGCTGGGGTTACTTTGGAGTGTTTCCAAAATTCAAATGTAAATTTGTTGCTATAGTCAGTAAGATTTCCAGACTTTTAACATATTGAAAACGTATTGAGAGACATTATCGATAGGAGACGAAATTCAGTCCTTCTTTCTCATAATTTGACGTATTTTCTGTGATGCCATTAACTCTAAAAGTCATTTTTAATATTTCTTATAAGCAATTTGACCACACAGTGATATAACCAGGAAATTGTAGGATTCCATTTGATGTCTTACCTTAAAACTCTTCAAAATCCAATTTTCCATCAGGGTAATATCTGATTTCATATTGCTGGGGTTACTTTGGACTGTTTCCAAAATTCAAATGTAAATTTGTTGCCATAGTCAGTAAGATTTCCAGACTTTTAACATATTGAAAACGTATTGAGAGACATTATAGATAGGAGATGAAATTCAGTCCTTCTTTCTCATAATTTGACGTATTTTCTGTGATGCCATTAACTCTAAAAGTCATCTTTAATATTTCTTATAGGCAATTTGACCACACAGTGATATATCTAGGAAGTTGTAGGATTCCATTTGCTGTCTTACCTTAAAACCCTTCAAAATCCAATTTTCCACCAGGGTAATATCTGATTTTATATTGCTGGGGTTACTTTGGACTCTTTCCAATATTCAAATGTAAATTTGTTGCCATAGTCAGTAAGATTTCCAGACTTTTAACCTATTGAATACGTATTGAGAGACATTATAGATAGAAGACGAAATTCAGTCCTTCTTTCTCATAATTTGACATATTTTCTGTGATGCAATTAACTCTAAAAGTCATCTTTAATATATCTTATAAGTAATTTGACCACCCAGTGATACATCCAGGAAGTTATAGGATTCCATTTGCTACCTTACCTTTGAGCCCTTCAAAATCCAAGTTGCCAACAGGATAATGTATAATTTCATATTACTTTGGAGTATTTTCAATATTCTAATGTAAATTTGTCGTTGTAGACAGCTAGATTTCTGGCCTTTTAACCTATTGGATACGTGTTGGGAGACATTATAGGTAGAAGACGAAATTTAGCCCTTTTTTCTGATATTTTCACGTATTTTCCCATGCCATTACCTCTTTAACTTTTTTTTAACATTTATTATTAGTAATTTGACCCAGTGACACATCCAGGAAGTTGTAGGATTATATTTGCTGTTTTACCTTAAAACCCTTCAAAATCCAATTTTCTAATAGTTCGTAATTTTAATTATTTATTACTTTCTACTGTGCCAAAATTATACATCAAAAACCAATGAAATCTGACCAGTGGACCAGTGTTCTATTTTCTATGTAACTGGACAGATTCACAAGAACAGCTATTGTCCGTGTGACCGACGAAGCCAAAAGTGAACTCATTCCAGTTTCACGGCTTATTTAAAAAAAATATATATCTTTGAAGTAGATCTGTGTTAACCGGCCCTGACTTAAATCGACTGTAGATTAGAAAAGAGCACAATATGTTTATTTATGTTGCACCGTTTACGTCAGTCTTGGCAAAAATAATCGTCTAACGCAATTGTGTACCTTTCGGCACGTATATATCTGTTTTTTCTTTGTAACGGTCTTTCCGCGCATTCCCGGTATATCCGTCGAATGTTCCCATTAAGTATAAATAGAATGTCGTGGACTTTTAATCTGGGCAGATCTTGCGAGTGAATGTCCTTCCTTAATCGAATCACACGAGACTTTTTCTAATTGATTTTTCTCGTTGCTTAAGTGAATGATTATGATTTATGTTTGGCATGATACACACACAAGAACGATTCGAAATTTATGGTTCTGTAATGTGTTCAGATGATTGAAGGAAATCGACATGAGTTTTCGAAATTGTTTAATTAAATTTTACGTAATTTTAGTTTCTTCTGTGTTTAAACTTGAGAATAACACACACAATACTTTATAAATAATGAAAGTACATTGTTTTAACAATATACTAATGCATGTTATGACACATTTACTCACAATATTATATTATTTGTTCAGCCTTAAGTTATTTAACATAATCTTGGATGCATTTTAATTAAATTAGATGGACAAATATGAAATATGACATATAACTTTGTTGTAATACCAGTTAAATAATATACAGAGTGTATAAAATGATTGATTTACAAAAATAAATAATTTTTAATATATACTCTTTGTATATTTATTTAAAGATAAGTTTTTATTTACAATTGTTATAAAAAATCTTAAAAAAGATGATGATATATATAAAAAATAAAAATTTGAACTTAATATGGGGTATTTCCAGTTGTATCTCACATCTTCTGTTCATATTCCAAATCTGGGTTCGAAATTCTTTTTGGTTCAAATTCTCCCAAATTTCAAGTTATTCGGACAATTAGGATGGTCTCTTCATGACTTAAATGGATAAATTTAAAATATTTATTGAAAAACTATTAAAATCAGTATAGAAACATAGAAATGAAAAAATATTTAAGTTACATTTTAAATAAACCTATTGAAAAATTTCAAATCACGATATTATATTGTGATAAGAGCAAAATTATGAAAAAAATGTTAAAAAATTAGAAAGAATATATTTCTTTTTAATTTTTTTATTATTTTATGTATCTTAGAAATTGTTTATTTATTATAAAACTATTAAAATCAGTATATAAACATAGAAATGAAAAAAAAATACGCAGATGGCGCTGGTATGGCAAATTATTTACAACAGAATTACCAACATTTGAAACTAAATTCTCAAATTTTCTAGACAAAAAATATTCAATTATAAATTTTTTGGAAAAAATATTTAAGTTACATTTTAAATAAACCTATTGAAAAATTTCAAATCATGATATTAAATTGTGATAAGAGCAAAATTATGAAAAAAAAATGTTAAAAAATTAGAAAGAATATATTTTTTTCCAATTTTTTAACATTTTACATATCTTAGAAATTGTTATTCTATCAAAATAAACTCAATTTTTTATCAGTATTCTCAAAATTCATGGCATAAATGGATAAATGTAAAATATTTATTAAAAAACTATTAAAATCAATACGAGTTGGGATTCGAATGCGAATATCTTTTAAATGGTTAGAGTAATCGATTAATCACAGGATACATTTTTTGTAGAGCATTTAATTTCCTACAAAAATATATATTGAACATTTTGTAATATATACTTATTTACTAGTTATACAATTTAGAACAAAAGAAATTTTTAATAAATTCTTCAAGCTTTGTCTTACTTTGTCTTCTAAACGGAAAATTGTAAAGCGTTCAATTTCCTACAAAAAATGTAAATAGAAATTTTCTGTACGATCAAATAATGCCGAGATAAGGATTTTGCCATATGGGACTAAAGAAAAAATGGAAAACTGAGACAAGGAGGACCTTCTTATTAAAATTAAGAAGTTAAAAAAATTGTTTTTTTGGTCCACCCTATTATACAATTTAATATTTTATGAATTTATTCAAATAAATCATTGATCAATAAAGTTACTTTTTCCTGTACTTAATATTAAATTAGATCAGATAAGATAAACTTAATTTAAAAAAAAAAAAAACAGACATTATCAAATATATAAAAAAAGATATTTGAACACTTAAATCAATGTTTGTCTGGTCTGGAAATACTCGTGCGGCCAAAATCTACCTCTTTGACACACCCTGTATTTCGCCTTCCCCCCAATCATCATTCATTCGACTGATCCCCGATTAATTGGTCTATGCGGCCGAATTACGCAAAAGTTAATCCACTGTTAAAACAATTCAAGTACGAAATGATTTCGTGACCGAAAAAAAAAAAAACAAAAATCGTGCCTCTAAAACAATTAAAACGGGTCAGCATCGCAATTTATCTTCGCACGCCGAATGCGAAAAAGAGAAAGAACGAATGAGAATATAAAAAAAAATATGTAATTTCATCAGCAAAAACGTGCAAAATGGACGGGTTACGTTTTTGAGATTTCCTTTGCGAATTCTATAAATAAATCCGTGAATGGGGTTCATCCACCTGTGTCTTCACCATATTCGTATTTCGTAGTTCGCTGACTCGTTTATAAAACCGTCGTTGCATTCTTCCTCATTCCTAAGGCCATACGACCGTCTTTGTTCGTCGCCAGTTCATACGCAAACAACAACAACAATGCATGTATTTGTTTACATCCCGAGTCTGCGATCTAGGAAAAAATTGTTATATGTGTTATCAGCAGCACGTAGGTATTTGTCTATGTGATGGACTAATAATAACAACACCAACAATAAATGTGCTCCAAATAGTTTACATAATAGTTGTGTTGTGGTATGGCACAGCGATTAAAAATGCCATAATCAAGTTTTGATTACGGTTTTACCTTGACTAGTGAAAAGTTTATCAGTGGATATTACGTTTCATGTTTTGTTTGTCCAATTAACGTTCAATTGATAATTATATCGATCAGTACTAAAACAAATTCTGATTGCCATTTTAGAACGTCAACATCAATAAATATTTGCTAAATTTAATCAGCATTGTGTCAACAAAAAGCTTAAATCTTGTATTGAAACGGTATAAACGTCCATGTTTGTGCATTAATTATGCAGAGATGAACTTTTAATAATTTACTGTTAATTTAAACTATTGTTTAAACGCAGGAACAAAGCACACATTTTTTTGTGGTTTTTACCTGTTTTTCAGTTCGGAATTGAATTTCAGTTTAGCCGTACGTTAGTCTGGACTTTTTAACACACATACATACAGTTATAACCTTTTCGATCTTCCATTTATGCATAATATTGTAAAACGTAATAATTTTTTATTAATTGCGATTGTTGGTTTAATATTTTATTATTTTAGGAACAAAGCAGCACAATTTTTTTGTGTTTTTAATAATTTATACAGTTTTTCAGTTTGGAATTGAATTCAGTTTAGCCGTGGAATGGTTTGGACTTTTTAACATACATCTATTTCAGATATAACATTTTCATATTTTCTATTTGTTTAAACAATTACATTCTTGTTTTATTCATAATATATATTATGAAACAGTATAAACGTCCATGTTTCTGCATTAATTATGTAGAGATGAACTTTTAATAATTTACTGTTAATTTAAACCATTGTTTAAACTCAGAAACAAAGCACACATTTTTTTGGGGTTCTCTGCGTGTTAAACGTAATTATTTATTAATTGCGATTGTTGGTTTAATATTTTATTATTTTTGGAACAAAGTAGTACAATTTTTTACGCAGTTTTCAATTTGGAATTAAATTTCAGTTTAGCCGAAGAATGGTTTGGACTCTTTAACACACACATATTTCAGATATAACATTTTCGTATCTTCCATTTACTTAAACAAACTGCGTGTTAAAAACTACGTTTTAATTTTTGATTAAATGCGTCGTTGGTTTAATATTTTATTATTTTTTGGCACAAACAAGCACAGTTTTTTCAGATTTTTACCAATTTAAACAGTTTTTCAGTTTGGAATTGAATTTTAGTTTTGCCGTGGAATGGCTCGGATTCTTTAACACACACATTTTTCAGATATAACATTTTCATATCTTCCATTTACTTAAACAAATTGCGTGTTAGAAACTACATACTTGTTTTATATGTATAATATTTAAAATAAATAAATCGCAATAAGTTTTAATTAATTGCTATTGTTGACTGAATATTTTATTATTTTTGTTTTCAGTTTGGAATTGACTTTCAGTTTAGTCGTTGAATTGTTGGATAAGACTACATTCTTATTTTATGCAATTATTATAAAATGTATTATTTTTTATTAATTACGTTTGTTGCCTTAATATATTTTTGTTCAATGCGTTTAGAGTAAAATTGATTAAATTTTAATATTTTATAATAATATATTATTCATTTTCATAATTAAAATTAATATAGAGTATGATATGAAAATGGTAATTTTGATTGATATTATTGGTTGAATAATTAAATATTAATAAGAATATAATAGTATAATTTTTATGTGATAATTTCAAATATGGAAAAACAATTTAACAATTCTATATAATATTGATAATTTATTAACAAACAATGCATTATTTATGTAATAAATATTAGTAAAATGAGATAAAATGTAACTTGTCACATTGTATTAAATTTTATTTGAAACTTGGGAACAATTAGTACAAAATTAGTTTATATCAAAATAAATTTTAAATATAAATTGTGCACTTATGTATATTATTTAATTTTTTATCTATATTTCACATAATATTTGATATAAATCAAATTTTGAGATGAGTGCACATACATGGATACTAACATGTATCCATATTTTTTTTGTATTTAAAGCCATCATATAAAAAATGAATCAACATATAATAATATATATCAACTTATAATATATTAAAGTAATTATAAAGATATTTAATTAAAATTTTGAAAAGCAAGCAAATACAATATAAAATATTTCAGTAATAAATAAATTAATTCAAGAACAACTCTTCTACAATTTTGAATTCGTACAAAATATAGAAAAATAAATCTCACATTATTTGTTAAATAAAATGTTTTATGCAATATTATACAGGTTTAAAATTGAATTTAATATATAATATATTTAAATTAACATACTCACACACATCCATACAAAACATTTGCTTAACTTTTTTTTATTTTTTTTATGTTGATATATTTTTGAGTCTAGATTAAAATAATAAAAGTCTGTGGTAAAAATTTCGAGTAAAATTTAAAAAAATGCTAATAATCTTACGAGGTATCAATTTTAATTAATTTTATTAATAATTTGTACAGTTGGATAAATATTTAATAATTTCAATATATAAATTAAGTTTAAACTCAAAATTTGTTTTAAATTTTAAATGTAATTATTATTTCTAAGAATTTTCTGATTTTTTATGAAACTCCAGAGTATATTAATTAGTATACAGTGAGGTCTAAAAAAGTTATATCCGAAGTAAAAGGGATCCTGAAAGAGTCATTTTGTGTAAATATTGAAATATATATGTGAGAATATCAATATTTTAAGTAATAAATAGTGAACAGTTTCCTTTTGGAAGTCTTTTTAATAGTTACCAGAGAGGTCCCCACTATTTATTTATTTACATTTATATTACAATTTTTGAAATATTATTTATTAAATATTCCAAAACGTCTTGCGTAGTCTTCACCGCCAGGAAGAAGTACCCAGACTCAACTGGTATGTAACATCTGGTAGATTGTGAAACAATAAGTTAATTATTTATGTTAATTATTGATAAAAATGGCTCATACTTATACAACACACCTATTTTTATTATCCTTCACATAAATAGAATATTTTCCAAATTTTAACATGAATAAATTATTTAAAATAAAGTTATGAATTATTATTATTAATGCTTTGATAAATATTGAACAGTTCAATATAATAAATTACAGAATATCTTTGAAATATTAAGCTTTCTACTCAATATAATAAGATAAATATTTATTATTAAATTCATAAAAAATACAATAATATTATCTAAAGTACGTAGTACCCCCAAGGAATATTTTTTTAATTAATTTCAAGGTAAATTGTCGTATTTATTATAATAAGTAAGATAATTTGAATCATTGTTTACATTTTTATCTAAAACCATTATTGCTTATCTTAACAGTCATAGACAAAGTATTTCAATGTATAAAATCGAAAGCAGTTGAAATTTAATGTTAATTTAATTTCGTAAACTTGAAATTTGTATTAGTTCAGTTTTCATGGTAATTAATAATAGTATTTTAAATAAAATCCTAATTAAAATTGATTTTCTTACGAGCAAATTTTTTAACTAAAATCCTAAATAAAAATGATTTTCTAAAGGGCACCTTTGTAGTGGCTTTATAGACAAAGAAGTTTAAAGTATGACATCGAAAGCAATTAAAATTTATTGTTAATTTAGGTTTGAAAGCTCAAAAATTGAATCATTTCAGTTTTCATAACAGTTGACAATAATTTTTTAACTAAAATCCTAATTAAAAATGACTTTCTAAGGAACACCTTTGCAGTGGATACATAGACAAAGAATTTCAAAGTATGAAGTCGAAAGAAGTTGAAATTTAATGTTAATTTAGGTTTAAAAACTCGGAAATTGAATTATTTCAGTCTCATGACAGTTGATAATAATTTTTTAACTAAAATCTTAATTAAAAATTACTTTCTAAGGAACATCTTTGTAGTGGATATATATAATTTCAAAGTATGACATCGAAAGCTGTTGAAATTTACTATTAGTTTAGCTTTGAAAGCTCAGAAATTGATTTATTTCAGTTTTAATGACAGTTGGTAATAATTTTTAACTAAAATCCTTATTAAAAATGACTTCTAAGGAGCACCTTTGTAGAGGATACATAGACAAAGAATTTCAAAGTATGACATCCAAAACAGTTGAAAGTTAATGTTAATTTGGTTTTGAAAGCTCAGAAATTGAATCATTTCAGTTTTCATAACAGTTGACAATAATTTTTTAACTAAAATCCTAATTAAAAATGACTTTCTAAGGAGTACCTTTGTAGTGGATACATAGACAAAGAATTTCAAAGTATGAAGTGGAAAGTAGTTGAAATTTAATATTAATTTACGTTTGAAACCTCGGAAATTGAGTTATTTCAGTCTCATGACAGTTGATAATAATTTTTTAACTAAAATCTTAATTAAAAATTACTTTCTAAGGAACATCTTTGTAGTGGATATATATAATTTCAAAGTATGACATCGAAAGCTGTTGAAATTTACTATTAGTTTAGCTTTGAAAGCTCAGAAATTGAATTATTTCAGTTTTAATGACAGTTGGTAATAATTTTTAACTAAAATCCTTATTAAAAATGACTTCTAAGGAGCACCCTTGTAGAGGATACATAGACAAAGAATTTCAAAGTATGACATCCAAAGCAGTTGAAAGTTAATGTTAATTTGGTTTTGAAAGCTCAGAAGTTGAATTATTTCAGTTTTAATGACAGTTGGTATTATTTTTTTAACTAAAATCCTTATTAAAATGACTGTCTAAGGAGCACCTTTGTATTGGATAGTTAGTAATAATTGTTTAACTAAAATCCTAAGTAAAAATTATTTTCTAAAGGACACCTTTGTAGTGGATACATAAACAAAGAATTTCAAAGTATGGCATCGAAAGCAGTTGAAAGTTAATGTTAATTTGGTTTTTAAAACTCAGAAATTGAATTATTTTCGTTTTCATGACAGTTGGTAATAACTTTTTAACTAAAATCCTAATTAAAAATGACTTTCTAAGGAGCACCTTTATAGTGGATACATAGACAAAGAATTTCAAAGTAAGACATCGAAAGGTGTTTTAAATTTACTATTAGTTTAGCTTTGAAAGCTCAGAAATTGAATTATTTCAGTTTTAATGACAGTTGGTAATAATTTTTAACCAAAATCCTTATTAAAAATGACTTTCTAAGGAGCACCTTTGAAGAAGATACATACACAAAGAATTTCAAAGTATGACATCCAAAGCAGTTGAAAGTTAATGTTAATTTGGTTTTGAAAGCTCAGAAATTGAATTATTTCAGTTTTAATGACAGTTGATATTATTTTTTTAACTAAAATCCTTATTAAAATGACTGTCTAAGGAGCACCTTTGTATTGGATAGTTAGTAATAATTGTTTAACTAAAATCCTAAGTAAAAATTATTTTCTAAAGGACACCTTTGTAGTGGATACATAAACAAAGAATTTCAAAGTATGGCATCGAAAGCAGTTGAAAGTTAATGTTAATTTGGTTTTTAAAACTCAGAAATTGAATTATTTTCGTTTTCATGACAGTTGGTAATAACTTTTTAACTAAAATCCTAATTAAAAATGACTTTCTAAGGAGCACCTTTATAGTGGATACATAGACAAAGAATTTCAAAGTAAGACATCGAAAGGTGTTTTAAATTTACTATATATATATACTATATATATACTACTACTACTACTACTACTAGCTTTGAAAGCTCAGAAATTGAATTATTTCAGTTTTAATGACAGTTGGTAATAATTTTTAACCAAAATCCTTATTAAAAATGACTTTCTAAGGAGCACCTTTGAAGAAGATACATACACAAAGAATTTCAAAGTATGACATCCAAAGCAGTTGAAAGTTAATGTTAATTTGGTTTTGAAAGCTCAGAAATTGAATTATTTCAGTTTTAATGACAGTTGATATTATTTTTTTAACTAAAATCCTTATTAAAATGACTGTCTAAGGAGCACCTTTGTATTGGATAGTTAGTAATAATTGTTTAACTAAAATCCTAAGTAAAAATTATTTTCTAAAGGACACCTTTGTAGTGGATACATAAACAAAGAATTTCAAAGTATGGCATCGAAAGCAGTTGAAAGTTAATGTTAATTTGGTTTTTAAAACTCAGAAATTGAATTATTTTCGTTTTCATGACAGTTGGTAATAACTTTTTAACTAAAATCCTAATTAAAAATGACTTTCTAAGGAGCACATTTGTAGAGGATACATAGACAAAGAATTTCAAAGTCTGACATCCAAAGCAGTTGAAAGTTAATGTTAATTTGGTTTTGAAAGCTCAAAAATTGAATTATTTCAGTGTTCATGACAGTTGGTAATAACTTTTTAACTAAAATCCTAATTAAAAATGACTTTCTAAGGAGCACCTTTATAGTGGATACATAGACAAAGAATTTCAAAGTAAGACATCGAAAGGTGTTTTAAATTTACTATTAGTTTAGCTTTGAAAGCTCAGAAATTGAATTATTTCAGTTTTAATGACAGTTGGTAATAATTTTTAACCAAAATCCTTATTAAAAATGACTGTCTAAGGAGCACCTTTGTATTGGATAGTTAGTAATAATTGTTTAACTAAAATCCTAAGTAAAAATTATTTTCTAAAGGACACCTTTGTAGTGGATACATAAACAAAGAATTTCAAAGGATGGCATCGAAAGCAGTTGAAAGTTAATGTTAATTTGGTTTTTAAAACTCAGAAATTGAATTATTTTCGTTTTCATGACAGTTGGTAATAACTTTTTAACTAAAATCCTAATTAAAAATGACTTTCTAAGGAGCACATTTGTAGAGGATACATAGACAAAGAATTTCAAAGTCTGACATCCAAAGCAGTTGAAAGTTAATGTTAATTTGGTTTTGAAAGCTCAGAAATTCAATTATTTCAGTGTTCATGACAGTTGGTAATAACTTTTTAACTAAAATCCTAATTAAAAATGACTTTCTAAGGAGCTCCTTTATAGTGGATACATAGACAAAGAATTTCAAAGTAAGACATCGAAAGGTGTTTTAAATTTACTATTAGCTTAGCTTTGAAAGCTCAGAAATTGAATTATTTCAGTTTTAATGACAGTTGGTAATAATTTTTAACCAAAATCCTTATTAAAAATGACTTTCTAAGGAGCACCTTTGAAGAAGATACATACACAAAGAATTTCAAAGTATGACATCCAAAGCAGTTGAAAGTTAATGTTAATTTGGTTTTGAAAGCTCAGAAATTGAATTATTTCAGTTTTGATGACAGTTGGTATTATTTTTTTAACTAAAATCCTTATTAAAATGACTGTCTAAGGAGCACCTTTGTATTGGATAGTTAGTAATAATTGTTTAACTAAAATCCTAAGTAAAAATTATTTTCTAAAGGACACCTTTGTAGTGGATACATAAACAAATAATTTCAAAGTATGGCATCGAAAGCAGTTGAATGTTAATGTTAATTTGGTTTTTAAAACTCAGAAATTGAATTATTTTCGTTTTCATGACAGTTCGTAATAATTTTTTAACTACAATTCTAAATAAAAATTATTTTCTAAAGAACACCTTTGTTGAAGATACACGAACAAAGAATTTCAAAGTATGACATCGAAAGCAATTGAAATTTAATGTTAATTTCGTTTTGAAAATTCAGAAATTGAATTATTTTAGTTTTTATGATAATTAACAATGATTTTCTAAGGAGCACCTTTGTAACTAGTGAATACATAGACAAAGAATTTCAAAGTATGACATCGAAAGTAGTTGAGATTTAATGTTAATTTGGGTTTGAAAACTCAGAAATTGAATTTTAATTAAAAATGATTTTCTAACTGACAACTTTGTAGTGACAAAGTCGACAAAGTATTTCAAAGTACATGACATCAAAGGCAGTTGAATTAAATGTCAGTCTAGTTTGGAAAACACAAAAGCAAAATTATTTCAGTTTTCATGGCAATTAGTAATAAGTTGTTCAAGCAAAAACCTAATTAAAAATGACTATCTAAAAGACAACATTGTAGTGGATAATGATCCATCGGAACGTCCCAAAAACCAAAAATATTTTTGGCAAGCCAAAAAGTTTCATTTTTCACAAATATCAATCCCAGACTAATTAGTCAGAATGTGAGTAGGAGCGTAACTAGTCGCGTAAACATTGTACAAACTACATTATTTTGGGTTGTATTTATGGAATTAGATTTCAATCGCGAAAACATGACATTGGTTGCGGCGAACCACACGTGCTAAACGACGCAAATTTTCGCGAGATTTGTTTAACATTTTAACGGCACCGCGTCCGTTAAATGCGACGCTAATTGTTCACATAATCGTATGCAGTTTTTCGACCGCGTTACGTAAATATTTCCACGACGCATTTAATCAATCTCGGATATGAAAAAACTAATGTAAACGTACTTTATTTTGATTTCGCATCGCCATGTGTCAAGGACGCCGTATGTTTATTTCACACGAATGTTTTGTCAGATTAGGGCTCGGTTTTCTCTCTAGATAATATAATGGGTCTTATCATGGACAAATAGTGAAACGAATAAGCAATTTGATGGGATGAAAAAAGATTTGTACAAGAATAACGTACGCAGTCTATATACACGATGACTCTTTGATAGGACAATCGCAAATTCAGCGTCTTCGAAAACTTTCCGAAAACATAAATATTATGAAAATTTTGGCAATGAACCTAATTTTAATTTTATTTACTTCCATTAATGTTGACGTGAAGTGTTGATCAGTGTAAAAGTCACTTTATTATTATATTATTTTCTAATAATTTTTAAATTATTTTGTTTGTTCTTAGTTCACGTGATGTAAATTTTTAAGTAGTGCCATAATTATGTGTAGCCACAAACAATACTATTATAATATTAATGTTATGTTAATAAATTAACTATTTAACCATTTCACACGAGGCAACATTAGTAAAATAAATTTATTTTATCCACGTTTTCCTCGTTTCACAGTAATAATTATTACCTATTATTTTTGTTTTTAGTTTTTAATTCAATAAAACATTGAAATTCGATGAAGAGGTTTATTATTTATATTATTTATAATTTTATATAATAATCACATAAATATTTGTTATTTGTTTCTACGTTTTTTATTTAAAAATTCCAATATGGACCTGGAATGACCTGAATTAACAATAAAAATTAAAAGATAAAGTAAAATTTGTAGTAGTTAAAGGGTTGTTACATTTATCTTTTGCTACAACATTAATAAAATAAATTTATATTGACCATGCTTGTTATATTTTTGTTTAAAAATTCCAATAATGACCTGGAGTTACCTAAACTAACAACAAAATGTTTACTCAGTTCAAAGAAATAGTTATTATCTGAGATTTTTGTCCTTGTCTTTAATCAAAACATTCAAATTCACTAAGAAAATTAATCTACTTTTCTGCTCAATTTTGTTATTTAATATTTGTTAATGTAATAACATATATTTTGTAATTGACACATGTTTTCTTATTTCAAAGGAATGGTTATTACTGTGATTGTTGTCCTTGGTATATAGTCAAAACATTCAAATTCATCTGAGAAAATTAATATAATTTCCTGTTCAAAATTTTTATATGTGATGCATGTTTTCTTATTTTAAAAGAATAGTTATTATTTGAGATTTTTATTCTTGATCTTTGGTTAACGGACTCAAATTTGACTAAGAAAATTAATATACTTTCCTGGTAAAAATTTTTGTTCTTTGATTTTCTTATAATAATCACATAAATATTTTGTATTTGATCCATGTTTTCTTATTTTAAAGAAACAGTTACTATATGAAATTTTTGTCCTTTGTCTTCAGTCAAAACACTCAAATTTGACTAAGGGAATTAATATACTTTCCTGCTCAAAACTTTTGTTGTTTAATATTCCTTAAAATAGTTCTAGTTGATCCCTGTTTTCTTATTTTAAAGGAATTGTTATTATCTGAGATTTTTGTTGTTAGTCTTTGGTCAAAGTACTCAAATTTGATTAAGAAAATTAATATACTTTCCTGCTAAAAAATTTTATTTAATTTTCTTAAAATAATCACATAAATATTTTGTATTTGGTCCATGTTTTCTTATTTTAAAGAAACAGTTACTATATGAAATTTTTGTCCTTTGTCTTCAGTCAAAACACTCAAATTTGACTAAGAGTATTAATATACTTTCCTGCTCAAAACTATTGTTATTTAATATTTCTTAAAGTAGTCACATATATATTTTCTATTTGATCCCTGTTTTCTTATTTTAAAGGAATAGTTAATATCTGAGATTTTTGTTCTTGGTCTTTGGTCAAAGCACTCAAATTTGATTAAGAAAATTAATATACTTTCCTGCTAAAAAATTTTAATTTTTAATTTTCTTAAAATAATCACATAAATATTTTGTATTTGGTCCATGTTTTCTCATTTTAAAGAAATAGTTATTATATGAGATTTTTGTCCCTTGTCTTCAGTCAAAACACACAAATTTGACTAAGAGAATTAATATACTTTCCTGCTCAAAACTATTGTTATTTAATATTTCTTAAAGTAGTCACATACATATTTTCTATTTGATTCCTGTTTTCTTATTTTAAAGGAATAGTTAATATCTGAGATTTTTGTTCTTGGTATTTGGTCAAAGCACTCAAATTTTATTAAGAAAATTAATATACTTTCCTGCTAAAAAATTTTATTTTTTAATTTTCTTAAAATAATCACATAAATATTTTGTATTTGGTCCATGTTTTCTCATTTTAAAGAAATAGTTATTATATGAGATTTTTGTCCTTTGTCTTCAGTCAAAACACACAAATAATATTGTTATTTAATATTTCTTAAAATAGTCATATACATATTTTCTATTTGATCCCTGTTTTCTTATTTTAAAGGAATAGTTATTATCTGAGATTTTTGTTCTTGGTCTTGGTCAAAGCACTCAAATTTGATTAAGAGAATTAATAAATATACTTTCCTGCTCAAAACTATTGTTATTTAATATTTCTTAAAATAATCACATAAATATTTTGTATTTGGTCCATGTTTCCTCATTTTAAAGAAATAGTTATTATATGAGATTTTTGTCCTTTGTCTTCCATCAAAACACTCAAATTTGACTAATGGAATTAATATACTTTCCTGCTCAAAACTATTGTTATTCAATATTTCTCAAAATAATCACATAAATATTTTGTATTTGATCCATGTTTTCTTATTTCAAAGGAATATTTATTATCTTAGATTTTTGTCCTTGTCTTTAGTCAAAACATTGAAATTGAACTAAGACAATTAATATACAGCTCAAAATTTTCGTTATTTAATATTTCTTCAAATAATCACATAAATATTTTGTATTTGATCAAGGTTTTCTTATTTGAAAGGAATATTTATTATCTGAAATTTTTCGTCTTTAGTCAAAACAAAGAAATTCAACTAAGAAATTTAATATACGTTCCTCCTCAAAATTATTGTTATTTAATAATTCTTAAAATAACCACATAAATATTTTGTATTTGATCCATGTTTTCTTACTTCAAAGAAATAGTTATTAACTGAAATTTTTGTCCTTGGTCTTTAGTCAAAACATTCAAATTCCACTAAGAGAATTAATAATATATTTTCCTGCCCAAATATTCGTTATTTAATATTTATTAAAATATTCACATATTTATATTTTAAGGTTTTGATTTGAAAGAGAAAAAAATTATGTTATTAAGGTTACAACAAAAACGTTAAAAAATTGCTGGTAATAACTAATATTTTCAAATGACAACAACCTTGATAAATAAATAATTTTTATTAATATTACAAGTAAATGTAATTAAATTAACTAATTTTTGCATTAACACTAATTTTTGACGTCAATTTGTATGACTAAATACCCTCATTAGATTTTTTTAAACCAAATATTTAAAACTTAGAACGCGTGTCTAACATTGACAAATAATCTGATTATATTATCATTAATTCTTGTGTCAAGTTTCAAAATTTGTTTGCATTAAATTAACACTACAAACATCAAAAATATAATTCTATTATAATATTTTAATTTTAGTTAACTATAATTCCTAAAGAATATAATAAAATAAATAAAATATGAAAGTTTTCGTGCATTCAAAATAAAACGAATTAGTTATTAATTAGTTTGTTTATATTTGAAAGGATCGTATTGGTTTTGGAATCGATCGGCTGCGTCGGGCAGCAAGTGGAAAAAAGCGTAATAACTTCCTGATTGAATTATTCGCGCTAGACAAGGAACAAAGTTATTGTTGTCGAGTGACCATGGTAAAAATCTTGGATGTCAATAGCCTTTTCTAGTTTGTAGCAATTTTCGGCGGTTGGGCGCGTGTCCGTGCTATTTTTAATGCGCACCAACACATTTCAATCCGTATGAATAATATAGAATAATTCCGGCATTTAAATTCAAGACTTCCATTCCTGTTGTTGCGCAACTTTCTGGACCGTGCTTAATTAGCTACGTCAATTTTATTCGCCGCTGTAACACCATATTGTCGCACGATTAATTTGAATATTCCCCGGTTATATAAGACTTGTAAAAATAGATGAATTGGCACCCGTGCAAAACGTCCATCAAAATGACGTTCAAACGTTTTGTGCCGTTTATGCCGGACGGTGTGAAACTGCAGTGAACTTTTCCAGTTCGCATCCGCCATGTTGAGCCATGGCAAAATGCACACCGTCTCTTGTAAATGAACTCGTGAATGAACGTAAAAATTGCACATTTATGCATATGCACTGTTTACGCAAAAGCGCACTTGCATCCATCTCGTGGGTGTTTCATGTTTGTGCTGCAATGCAATGGTTTACGGTAATTTTGCCGATTTTGTCAACACGGTGGAAATTATTCCTTTGAACTGTAGTTTTGCAACAAATAGACACATAGTACATAAACACCGTTTTGTTATTGCATTTGTTTTGTGACCCGTGACCGTTGGTCGAAACAAATTGTTGAGTCCAGAAAATTCATAAATGAAATCGGGCTTATTCAGTTTTGATTTGTTATTATTTAATTTGGAAGGATATTAAATAACAAAAACATCAGCAAAATATGTTTATTTGAATGTCATTCATTTTTTTTTTCTTCAAATATTAATTAATGTTTTGACTAAAAACTGCAGGGTAATGAGTTATTTTGAAATGGGAAAATATGGATTTATTTTCACTTCCTCTTTTCATTTCTGCTGTTCCACCAAGTTCTTGCTGAAATCTTACACAAAAAACCTTCAAATATAAACCAGAGAAGGCAACAAAGAGAAAAGCATATTGATTCAAATATCATTAATCTTTTGACTACAGATTAAGGACACTGAAACACTGAAATAAAAAAATCATGAACATGTTTCTACAAAACAATCTAATTTTTGCTGATATATTAAGTAGCTCCAAATTCTTACTGGAATTTTACGTAAAAAACCCTTCATACATAA
Organism: Aethina tumida; assembly: GCF_024364675.1. Classification (NCBI taxonomy): domain Eukaryota; kingdom Metazoa; phylum Arthropoda; class Insecta; order Coleoptera; family Nitidulidae; genus Aethina; species Aethina tumida. The sequence goes on along the minus strand of NC_065435.1, from coordinate 4,778,007 downwards.
AATATTTGTTTTTTCTTTATTTTAAGAAACGTTAAATAATATAACTTTAAGAAGAAAAATATTAAATCCAGTACCATTAATTTCTTCATTGAATTTCAATATTTTTGACTACAGATTAAGAACAAACACTAAAATAATAAAATCATGCACAAAATAAATTTATTTTATTAACGTGACAACAAAATTAAAATAAAAGAACTGTAAATTGTTTTACATATTTAAATTTTTATTGATAGATCAAGTAACTCCAATTTTTTACTGGAATTTTACATAAGAAACATTCATACATAAAATTTTATGTTATTCCTTTATTTTAAGAAATTTTAAATAATAAAACACAAAATAATTTTATTTTATTAAGGTGGCAACAAAATTAAAATCAAAGGACTACATTATTCTATATCTTTAAATTTTTGCTAATAGATCAGGTAACTCCAATTTTTTTCTGTAATTTTACATAAAAAACCTTCATACATAATATTTTGTTATTCCTTTATTTTAAGAAATGTTAAATAACAAAACTTTAAGAAGAAAACATTGTTTCTAATACCATTAATCTCTTTATTGAATTTTAATATTTTGACTACAAATTAAGAACACTGAAATAAGAAAATCATGCACGAAATAAATTTATTTTATTAATGTGGCAACAAAATTAAAATAAAAGAACTCTAAATTCTTCCTGGAATTTTACATAAAAAATCTTTATACATAAAATATTTATGTTATTCCTTTATTTTAAGAAACGTTAAATAATAAAACTTATATAGATTCATTGAATTTCAATATTTTTTACTGCAGATTAAGAACAAATATTAAAATAAGAAAAATAAATAAAATAAATTTATTCCATTAATGTAGCAACAAAATTAAAATAAATGAACTGTACACTATTCTAAATCTTTAAATTTTTGCTGATAGGTCAAGTAACTGGAATTTTACATAAAAAATCTTCATACATAAAATTTTATGTTATTACTTTATTTTAAGAAACGTAAACAATAAAACTTTGAGAAGAAAAACATTGATTCCAATACCATTAATCTTTTCATTGAATTTCAATATTTTTGACCACAGATTAAGAACAAACACTAAAATAAGAAAATCATGCACAAAATAAATTTATTTTATTAACATGACAACAAAATTAAAATAAAAGAATAAAATATTAGTCACTTTTAAATTTTTACTGATGGTTCAAGTATTCCTTTATTTTAAAAAATATAGAAGAAAACAATATAAATTTATTTTATTAACGTGACAACAAAATAAATATATAAGAACTCAAAATTATTCTTCACCTTTTAATTTCTACTGTTGGTTCAGACAATTTCAGTATCTTATAAAAATTTAAAATAAGAATTTGGAACATAAAATATTTGTTATTCTTTTATTTTAAGAAAATAAATAATAAAACTTTTGGAAGAAAAACATTAATTCTTTTCATCGTTTTTCAATATTTTTATAAGAATCCTTCAAACATACAACATTTATGTTATTCCTTTATTTTAAGAAACATTAAATAATAAAACTTTCAGAAGAGAACGAAATAAATTTATTTTATTAATATGGTCAATAAAATAATTACAAAAGAACTCTAAACTAAATTATTCTACTATTTTTTAATTTCTGCTGTTGGTTTAGACAATTCCAAGTTCTTATTGAAATATTTAAATAAAAACCTTCAAACATAAAATTATTTTATTCCTTTATTTTAAGCAATATTAAATAATAAAACTTTGAGAAGAAAACAAAAGAAATTTATTTTATTAGTGTTAAAATTTAGTAATACAAAAAATATTTATGTGATTAATTTATTCCAAGAAATATTAAGTAGTTGCAAATTTAAACTAGAAATTATACTATTTCCAATATGATTAAATCTCTTCGTCGAATTATAATGTTTCCTTGTGATTCCATTTTTACTGGAAAATTTTAAATAAAAATAATTCCTTTGAACTTTAGTTTAACAACAAATAAATACTTAGTATAGTAATATATTTACACAATTCTGTTATTGAAATTGTGTTGTGATTGTTGACGTTGACTAAAATAAATAACTACGTGTAGAAAATTATTAAATAAAACCCATTAAATTTAGTTTTTTATGTAAATATGAGGATTTGTTGTTAAATCTTAATTTAAAATAAATAACAGGAAAAGTAGGAGGTTGTTCAAAATGTTAATAAATAATAAATGACAGAAGTTTAATTAACACTTAACTAAAATCCATTTAAAAATAATGACAAAAGTTTTAATGACACAATTTTTTGCCTCTGTCAATTAGTAAATCAAAAAGTATTTTAAACTAAACTAAAGTTAAATTGTGATTGAATTCCGGTTGTTTTTCTACATTTTTCTAACGCTGTTGTGTTTTGTATTTGATTCGTTTTCAGTTTATGACACTTGTAAATAAAATTTTCCAGCATAACAATTTATAAATTTCCCCGACCTTTCATATGACTGAAAGAAATGAGATTCTATTGCATTCCAAGAATCACACCGGCATAATATAATACAAGAAATCAAATATTTACCTTCACAAAGACACGAAGCATCCAGTATTTTATTGCTCATACGTTTTATTTCGTAATGTACGCGGAAAACTTACTTCCATGGTAATGTCGCTTCTTTTAATAAACAATATGACTCAATATAAATATATTGCCGGGAAAGAAAAATTATTATTTCTTGAACGTAACCGAATGGATTTTATGACCGTGTGAGTATAAAAGTGGTGGAACACGTATGGCTTCTTACATTCATCTTTGCACGTAATTTCATGTTTATTTTTTCTGTTATTTTTGTTCCGCCAAAATTGTTAATGTAAATATTTAATAAATTTAAAGAGATTAGAACATTTTGCCCTCGCAAATCACTTTTAAATAACATTGTATTCTATCTGGTTGTTTCATCATTGCAATGTTGCTATCTCAGGGTATAATGTTGTATTTTGATAATAAATGTTTACGCAATGTAAAATAGTTTCATTAACTTGTAGTGTTTTATCTGTGTTCGCAAAACGAATAAAAATCATCATTCACAAACCGTTTCATTTAGTTGTAAATTAATTCGTTAAATTTGTATCGGACGATGATCAATTACAACTGAATTATTCACTGGAAATTATTTAAAAGCTTTTATAACATTCGAAACAAATAACGAGATCAGTTGAAAAACAAAAACACAAATGTATCAACTAATCGAAAAATAAATCTACTCAAATATAATTAATTTCCTCCCCCAGTTGGATTTTAATGTTTTGACTAAAAAACCATCATGAAAGTTGTAAATAATACCTATTATTTTGATATGAAAATCACCTTGCTAAAAATTAATTTGTTGTGCTATTTTTATAACAAAATAAAATTAAATGACTAGTCACTTTTGCGTCATCTTTTAATTTTTGCCCACATTTTGTTTGAATCATAAAACATTATTTGTTAGATTTAAAAATATAATATATATAATAAAGTGATTTTTCAGTACATATTTGACACCATTATTTCATTTGTTACATATAATTTGAGTCACAGACACACCTATAGTTTATTAGTTTCGTCTAACAAGTCTAATAATTTTATATAAGTTTCTGTTATAATTATATTTTCATGAGTATTACCTTTATTAAATTTAAAAAAAATTGTGTACAAACAATTGACTGAAATGTCACTAAATCCCATCGTTGAATGTCGACTAACAGTTGACGACAAACATTATGAATAATAACAATTACTCTCAAATGAAAAGATGCCTTTTTTAAAATTAATATATATAATAATAATTCGTTTATGTTACAACAAAATAAAATTACGTGAACACAAATTTTTACATCATATTTTAATTTTAGACGTTAGTTTGTTTGGCTCAATATCCTCATTGGAATTTTTGCACCAAATACCTTAAAACTTTTATGTGATTAATGGTTATTTTTTATTATATTGTATATATGTAATTGTATTGTATTTTTTAGACTCAGCTTTATATGGTTTTTAGTTTGTTATGTTTATTATAATAATATCTTCATTATTATTATTATTATTAAATTTAAAATGGAGAATTTTGAGCACAACTGAACTGACAAACATTATGGGTAATAAATATTACTCTCAAATGAAAAAACGCCTTGAGATAAATTTATTTACTGCTCTGCTTTATTTTTTATTTTAATTCGTTTATGTTACAACAAAATAAAATTAAATGAACACACATTTCTACATCATATTTTAATTTTAGACGTCAGTTTGTTTGACTCAATATCCCCATCGGAATTTTTGCACCAAACACCAAACTTTTACGTGATTGATGGTTAAGTTTTTATTATATAACAGGATAATTTATTGTCATTATTATTTCATTTATTATATGTACTTTGATTAAAAAATTCAGTATAAAAATCTCTATTATATTTTTTAGTTTTATATGGTTGACTGTTTATTTTATTTATTATAAGCATAATTATATCTTCATTATTATTATGATTAAGTTTAAAATGTTGGACACAAAAAATTGATTCAAATGTCAATAATTCCCATCGTTGAATGTTGAAGTTTTGACAAACAATTACTCTCAAATAAAAAGATGCTTTGATAAAAATTAATATATTATTTTAGTTTATTTTTATATTTTAATTCGCTTATGTTACAACAAAACATAATTAAATAAACACATTTTTACATCATATTTTAATTTTACACATCAGTTTGTTTGGCTCAATATCCTTATTGGAATTTTTGCACCTTAAAATTGGTGTGGTTATTTTTTATTATATAACAGGATAATATGTTTACATTATATTTAGATATATATACATTTTTTTTTTTATTTTGATTCGTTTATGTTACTACAAAGTAAAATTAAATGAACACAAATTTTTACATCATATTTTAATTTTAGACGTGTTTGATTCAATATCCTCATCGGAATTTTTGCACCAGATAGATACCTTGAAATTTATATATGATTATTATTTATTTTTTATTATATAGAGTTCAAGTTATATTGTTTTTTAAAGCATTTATGTGTATTACAGTTATAATTATAGTATATCTTCATTACTATTATTATTAAATTTAAAAGGAAGAATTTGAAGCATAAAAAAATTATTTAAATATTATTAATTCTCATCGTTGAATGTTTATGTTTTGATGAACAACTAACAATAAAAATTACGAGTAATATCTATTACTCTCGAATGAAAAAATGCTTTGAAACAATTATTTTGTTGCTCTAATTTAATTAATTGGTTTATATTAAATAAAATAAAATTAAATTAACACAAATTTATATCATATCATATTTTAATTTTAGATCTCAGTTTATTTGATATAATATCGACACTGGAATATTTAGAGATTATAAATTATTATTATTATTAATTATTAGAAAATCCAGATTAATAATAATCTCCCACAAGATTATATCGTATTTTTTAGGCTCAGTTTTATATAGATGCAAATATAAGAGTTATAAATTAAATCTTCATTATTACTATTATTATTAAATTTGAAATGAAAAAAATTGAGCACAAAAAATTGATAAAATAATACTAATATAGAAATGAACCCTAATTTTACAACAACAATGTCTTCAATGAAATTTTTATATGAAACACCTTAAAAATTATTGATTATTAGTTATATGGAACAATAAATTCTTGACATAATTACTTCATTTGTTACATGTATTCTAAATATAAAGTTTAGTTTAATAATTTCCATAGAATTATATATTTTTAGGTTCAGCTTTTTATGATTGATAGATTATTTTGTTAAAAGCATAATACTATTATGTATATTACAGTTATAATTATATTTTCATTATTATTGTTTTTAAATTTAAAATGAAGGGTTTTGGGAATATAAAAAAATGTGTTCAAATGTCATGAAAACTGACGATAAAAATTTCTGGTGTAACTATTACTATAAAAAACTTTTTGATAGGAATTAGTTTTCATATCCTGTTTTATTTTCTAATTGTTAATTTGTTTTACTCAATATCCTTATTAAAACGTAAAAACATTAGAAGAAAAAATGTCATCAATTCCTTTGTCGATTTTCAGGAGTTTGAAACGTTTGAAGTGAAACATTTAAAAGCTTCTACACAAAGGAACTGTGATTTTTCAGATGCAGATATTTTTGTATAACGGTATATCTATGTACTATATATTGATCAGAATATATTTAAAAGTCTGTAGAATTGAACGAGACTTTCTCGACACATGTTGATTATTACACGTTCAATTTTGATTTTTATTTAAGTTAAATTTACATTATACTTATTCCTACTGAATTTAAAACCGAGAAAGATCATGTATTTAGTTGTGTGATCAAAACGAATTGGGGAAATAAGCAATTCTAACTAAACGCTCAGACTGGCTGATCCCAAAACGACCGTTAAAAGAAAGTGATTGCATCGAAACGTTTCCATAAAACTTTTGAGATCGTTTACCAACATTTATTCCTGGTACAATTCGCCTCACAATCACCCATTACATAATGCACGTCAAGATCACAGCGAGATTTCTAAAATACCCACATAAACCAAGGAATCATGCAAATGTACGGTGCGGATCGAGAACGCCGCCATAATACGAGATGACGGAAGTCGGTGACTCAACAGTTTTTACTAATTTAGTAAAAAAAGAAAAAAATGAACGTTAGGATGTCGTATCCTATTTTAAAAAAGGCGTTTGTTTACAAATTTCGTTGAATCATCTCGACGGTTCGTGTCGGCGTGACGGAAACGCATGATTCAAATGCATACTTGAAAACCTAACGGTAGTTTGTTGAGCATGCGAACAGCATTGGATGGAATTCACGGTACGAAAGTCGCGACGAAGAATGTCTGTGACGAATTGGGAAATTTATAAACAATAACAAACCCGAAGGAATTGACTAATTGAAATGATACGCTTTGTCGTTGCCACGTAACAAATTTGTTTTTGTTTGTGCGATTATTGTTGTAATGAGTGTGCCTTACGTAGAATTCGATAATTACACATTCAAATAGTTTCGGGAACGTATAAACTTAAAGGCAAACATGTTAATTGAAAGGAAAACAGTCGGACGAAATGTAAATATTAAATTTTTTCGTTGCAGTAAATTGGCCATGGGACCGGGAACGTTGGAAATTAAGCCGGAGCTGTTCAGAATTAACAGGAATCGTCTGGTGGAAGATTTGAAGACCAAAGCTCCGAATGGAATTGTTTTCCTGCAAGGCGGCAGCGAAATTCCATTCTACGACACCGACACCACCTACATTTTTAGACAGGTTTGTTCGTGCAAAAAATCTTTTTATTTCTCTCTAAAATTTTCCAAAAATTAAAAAGACTTTGCTACAAACGAAACAATCACATAATTATGCAGTTCATTGTTGTCAGCTTGGAGAGCTCGGTGAGAATTAATTTTAAGATAAAACGGAGGAACAATGATTGCGGGATTATATTAATGATAATTTTCTGGAAACAACGTAAATATTTTTTATTTACTTGCCTTGTAACAAATATTTCAAAATGTTTCGTGAGTTAACAGAACTAAAATTAGTTTAATCTTTTATTTTTATGGAGTGCAAATGTAATTTTAAAATTAAACTTTTAATCTGTGTATTTATATCCACTTAGTTATCTAAAAATTTAAAAATAACATCAGTTTGGTGTCCCACATTAAAGTAAATATTGTTTTGTTTTACGAATACAAAACATTATTTATTACAGAAAAATTAAATGGAATTTACTTAAATTGTTTTCTTTTCTACATAAATGAAATTTCTGAGAATAATTTATGTTTATCTATTCTTCTTATTATTATTATTATATCTCTAAATGTCAAGTATTAAAATAAATAAAAAAACTTTTAATTATATATACTATAGACATAATTTTTGTAGTAATAAATTGCTAAAATAAACAAAACAAATATAAAAATACATTTTAGTTTTGAAATCTTCCTAGTAATAAATTTGTATATTCTATTACTAAAAATAAAAAATGATTGTCCCACTCACACCCACAATAAAGTATTGTATTTATAAACTTGCAGAAATATTAAAACGTGTTTTAATTTAGATAATTTTATTTTTTATAAATCTAAATTAAAATTCAATTTTGTAAGAAATATTTTTTATTTGTTTATTTATTTTAAAATTACTATTATAATATAGCTTACATGTCTGGTTTTAAAATAAATAAAGCAAAAAATAAAAACACATTTTAAGAATTTATTTTGTGTATATTAAAAATAAAATTATTATTATTAATAATAAAAATAATTCATAAAATTACAGATAAATTAAAACATATTTTAATTTATGAATTAATTTATATGTTTTCATTTTCCATAAATCGAAATTACTAAGATTTATTTATTTTATTGTAATTAAATTTTATTTTTTTAAGAAATCATTAAGAAAAATTTTCTATAAAAAATATTCCTTTATTTATTTTAAAATTAGTATTGTTATAAATGTCTAATGTTAAAACAAATAAAACAAAAAATAAAACCACATTTTAAGAATTTATTTTCTGTATATTAAAAATAAAATTATTAATAATAATAATTTATTTTCTATAAATTGAAATTACTATTAAGTATAAATTTATTTATTTTATTTTATTTATTAAATTTCAGTTTTTTTAGAAGAAGTTTGTACAAAAAATTATAAAATTATAAAATAAAGTAAAAAATAAAAGCACATATTTATTTTCTGTATTTTAAAAATAATAATAATAATAATAATAATAATAATAATAATAATAATAATAATAATAATAATCATAAATTTGCAGATAAAATAAAACATATTTTAATTTATGAATTAATTTATATCATTTTATTTTTATAAATCGAAATTACTAAGATTAAATTTATTTATAAATTTTAAATTAAATTATATAAAAAGAATTTTTTATAAAAAATATTCATTTATTTATTCTGACAGTTAATTTTAAGAATTTATTGTATTACTTTACACTTTCATTTACTGTTTTATTTTCCACACAGAAAATCTTTCTAGTGTGTGTATTTCATTATTAAAATTAATAAACCAAACAATAGAAATAGTTCATTTTAGGTAGTTACAAAGCTTTATTTTCTCCACATTCTGTTCAAAAATTTATATACTTCATTATTAAAACACTGCTGAAAAATTAATGTTTTATTTTGTAAATTTTATTGAATCATTCTTTTTTTCTATAAACTGAAATTCCTAGAAATAAATTTACTTATTTTATTCTAATTATTTTTAAAGTTTTTATTTAAAATAACATCAAGAATTTTGTACCCAAATATTTACTTATTTATACTGAATTACTCTTATTATATCTTAAATATTAATTATTGAAAGAAAACATAAAATAAAAACACATTTTATTTCAAGGATTTACTTAACATAAGTGTTATTTTTTTACGTAAAACTTTCCTAGAACATTTATTACATTACTAACGATAAACGTGTTGCATTAATAAAATTATAGAAAAATTAATGTGTTAATTTGTGAATTTACTTAAATCATAAGTTCCGAAGAATAAATCTTATTTTATTATTAAAATTTTTAATAAAATATCGTTTTTAGAATTTTATATAAAAATATTTATTTATTCTAAATTACACTTATTATATTTTTAATGTCAATTGTTAAAACAAAAAATAAAAATACATTTCATTTTAAGATTTAATTAAGTTTTATTTTTTCTACAAAAAATCTTCCTATCAATAAATTTGTGTGTTTTATTGCTAAAAATAAAAAATTGTTGTTCCATATAAAAATAATGTGTTGTATTAATTAAATTCCATCTAAAAATTAAAACTGGTTTTAAATCATTTTTTTACTATAAATCGAAATTTTTAGAAATTTAAATTTATTTATTATAGTTTTTAAATCATATTCTGAATTACCATTATTATGTTTTAAGTCTCATTATAGTATAATAATAAATTTACTAAAATTAAAAAAATTGCTTTTCATTTAGAAAATTATAAAAAATTAAAATATAATAAAAAATAATAAATAAAATTAATAATGTGTGAAATAAATTTGTTTATTTTATCATAATTGTATTTCAAATTTTTTATGAACATTATTATTATTAACAAAATTTTATTATAAGGAGTACTTATATTGTATTTTTTCTACAGACAAACGTCCTTGCAATAAATTTATTTTATGACTAGAAGTAAAAATAAATTCAAAGTAAGTCACAAGTTGGGACTGATTGAGTAACAGAAAAATATAAATAAAAATATCTAAATAATTCAATGTTTGAATGCTTTACGTTCAAATGGTTTGGCAAAATTTTTAAAGGGGTCATAAAATTTACGTGTAACAAGTGTATTGACTTATACGTTACATAAATTTAAAAATTTACACACGTTATGATTTGCCACTGAACTAGATCAAATATTTGTAAAATTCTGACAGATTAATAGATAAAATTTTCGATAATCACGTTTTTCTGAACGTTACACAACCAGTAGTGTCAACACACAACCGTATTTGTTTACCGAATGTTCTGGCGTTTTAAAACAGTGATTATTAAATTATTCCGATACTATTCAAAGTGGCAACCATTAACGATTTAAGTGTATTAAATTATACGTGACCTTTAAAAAATTTTGACGCACATTAATGGGACATATTTGTTTGTTTTCTAAAGGATTTTGACCTTAATCTGGTTGTCTAGCAACATTGGTGTGGACACTTGTTTTACTACTAGTTTTTGGCTCAAAAAGTACTTTCAAATCAATCAAAACGAATCAAAGTGGTTTCTTAAATTTCTGACAATATTTATGACACTATGCATTTTTTTTTTGTCAAATCTAAAAGTGGAAGATTGTGTAACCTTAACACGTATTTTTAAAAGTACAACCGAACCGATTTTTTTATATAAATGCGACAAACCAAAATAAAACTGTCGTTAATTCTGCAGTGGAAAATTGCCAGATAATGCTCTAGGTTTTTTATTATTTATAACGGGACAGTTGGATATTTTTACACATAAATTTAAATTCATTTGATTTTTGACCATGAATTTTTTTTATTATTATTAGTTTTATATCAACTATTTTAATATTCTTCCTCAATACATCACGTCGACATGTTGATATAAATGTTATGTGTTATTAAATACTTTCTTTTAATAGCTTGACAAATTTGCGGGCTATCTTCCTGCCAAACATCCTGTTTATATTTGCAATGAAACTCAAAACCTGCGAATTCCGCCACGATTTGTCACAATACACCTCAACTGTCGTACAATTGTTATAAGTGTAACATTAGTCCGGTTTTTCAGTGTCGTTGATCTCGAAAAATAAAAATATTGACGATGTCGCAAATTTTTTCCGAAGTTGCACATATATATTTATTGAGGTTGTTGTTCATAAACATATTTGTTTTTTATTAATGTTTTGTTAAGTTGAATGGAACTGTGCTTGGAATAGTAAAATAGTTTGTTTTCGTAAATATTTTGTATAAAAAATATTGATTTTATCTTAGATGTCAAGTATTAAAATAAATAAAACAAAAAATAAACACACATTTTATTTTAAAGATTTTTTCTAGAAAAAATCTTCCTAGTTGTATATCCTATTTCTAAAAATAAAAAATAGGTGCCCACATTAAAATAAATAAAGTTTCGTAGCAAGCAATGTAAAAATATATAAACATTTTATTTTAAGGACTTACTTAAGTTTTATTTTCTCCACAGAAAATCCTTGCACCAATAAATCTGTCTATTACTAAAAATAAAAGTGTTGTATTAATAAAATTGTAGACAAATTAAAACATGTTTAATTTACTTAATTCCTCTTTTTATAAATCGAAATTCCTAAATATTTATATTTAAAATTGTTTATAAAGAATTTTGTATAAGAAATATTCGTTTATTTATTCAGAATTACTGTTATTATATTTTAAATGCAAAAAATAAAAAAGAAATATTATTTCCTTAAACTGCATTTTTCCAACAAATAATTTGCTTATGAATATTATTGCTAAAAATAAAAATCTGTTGACCTACGTTAAAAAAATGTAACTTTGCATTTACAGAAATGCTGAAAAATTGAAAGATAAAAATTCGTATATTTATTTTAAATTATTGAGTGTGTTATACACAAATATGTTTGTTTTTACTAATGTTTTGTTAATTTGAATGTGCTGGAAAGATTAAAATACTTCCTTGTTTGTTTTATTAAGAATTTTGTACAAATATTTATTTATTTATTTTGAATTACTGTTATTACACAACATTTTAAGTGTCGAGTATTTAAGTAAATAAAGCAAAAAATAAAAGAAAATATTTAATTTATAAGGATTTCCTTAAACACCATTTTTACAACAAATAATTTCCCTAGCAATAAATTTAATAAATTTGTTTATGTATATTATTGTTAAAAATATAAATCTGTTGTCCTACACTAAAAAATATAACTTTAGAACTTTAGATAAAGAAGTAAAATTATTCTAAGCTTATTTTATTAAGAATTTTATACAAAAAATATTCATTTAATTATTTTGAATATAAATAAATATTCATTTATTTATTTTAAGTTAGTGAAGTTGTTATTCACAAATTTATCTGTTTTTTTAATATTTAAAATTAATTATTATTTAGAATTCCTTTTATTATATTTTAAAAATCAAACTTTCAAATAACTAAAACAAAAATTCGAAGGATTTCCTAAAATTCCATTTTTTCTACAAATAATTTACTTAGCAATAAATTTATTTATGTATTTTATTACTAAAAATAAAAATCAATTACTCTGCATTAAAATAAATATAGTTTTTTATTTATAAATGTGTAGAAATATTAAAAAATAAATTAATATTCATTGATTTCAAGTTATTAATAAAGTTGTTACTCAATATGTTTTTAAAATTTAAAATTAAATGAAAATTTAGATTAAAAATAAAATAATTTCAATAATTGCGTTTATTATGTTTTAAAAATCAAACATTCAAATAATTAAAAATAAAAATCTGCATTAAAATAAAGATTTTCTTTATAAAAGTGTAGTAAAATTAAAATATAAATAATAATTCATTAATTTATTTCAAGTAATTGAAGTTATTATTCACAAACATATTTGTTTTTACTAAATTTTTTTTTTTAAATTAAATGGAAAAGTAGATAAAAAAGTAAAACTTTTATTTAATTAACAATTTTGTGAATATATTTATTTGCTTTGAATTACTTTTATTATAATTTCCAAATTTAAATGTTTAAATTCATATTTAAATGTGTTTAAAAAGATATTTTATTATGAGCATTTATTTAAAGTAAATTAAATTTATTAATGTATTTTTTAACTTAAAATAAAAATGTTTTGCTTCGCATCAAAGTAAATATTATTGTTGTATTTATAAATGTGCAGAAAAATTAAAACACAAATATTCATTTTATTCTACATTATTCGGATTGTTATTCACAAACATGTTTGTTTTTAGTAATGTTTTACTAAATTGTATAAAACAGTACTTAAAAAAAGTAAAATTGTTCCATGTTTGTTTTGTTTTTTATCATCTTAAATTGAGTTATGATTATTATTATTATAGTAGAAAGTCTTCATTTATTAAACACAAGGACAGCGTAAGTACAAATTGGACCACTTTTTGAGAAAACTCCCCAACACCGTAAGAAGGAAACGATATTTCATCGACAACTTAAACAAATGTAAAACTAATTAAATGCAGTGCGATAGAAAACACACAAAAAAGAAAGTCCATGTTCTATATGAATTTAAAATCGTGTAAATTAGTCTAAATTTGAAAGCACAACAGTACTTTCTACTAGTCGCAATTTTTGTTTACGAAAATTAACAGGAATTGAACATAAATATCAGCACAATAAAAATAGCTGGCGCTCAAACCGACAAACAAATCGTTTTCTGGAAAAACCATACTTCGGAAAATACGGTTGCGAATAAACCGTTGGTTTACTAACACCACAAATATGCATTACCCACAACGTTATTTTAATTTATAGCTGGAGCTGCAACTGATATTTTTGTTTGTTTGAGTACACATCGTTAATATGCAGATATCACCACCAGCAACAAAGATGTGATTTTTTTATGAGTCAGCTTTCCGCTGAACTGTTGTTCTTGGGATAACATTCGAATTTTGCGATTGAACGCGTAACCTACAGAGTGTGATTCACGATTAAAAATTGAATGAATCGGAATTGGCAAAAAAGGTTGTGTCTATTCGTGAATTGATCGTTTCATAACACAGACAGCCTTGGCGAAAAATTTGATCAAGGTTGATTTGTAATTATAAAATTTTTTTATTTATTAAACTTATCTCCATGATTTTTAAATGTAATGGCTCAAGGAAAAGTCTGTGCTGTGAACGTTCAATAAATCCAGGTCATATTGTCTGAATACCTATTATCTAATGTGTTTAATGCCACACAATGATCGCCTCAATAATAATAGGGCTGGGGAATCAAAGGAAAAAAAATGTTTAAGTGGAACAAATGCCGGAATGGGATGATTGGAGAATGAGGAGGCTGGAAACGATAAACATTGTTTTATTATGTGTGTTGATCAAAATTTAATTGAACTGTTGGCAAACAGGCCTAATTTAAATGTTTGTTTGTTATTGACTTTATTTTAAGGCACATTTTTTTACGGTAAACAAAACGATTCATCTCGTTATCATTGTTGAGTTTGAAATCAAAAGTTTCTTTGTTTTATGGTTATTAAAATTGAACAATGGGAGATTTATTTTTGTTCCAGTATCAACACATATTTATCTTTAAATTCGACGAGTCATTCTATCTATATCATTGTTGATTCACATATGGTATTAGTAAAAAAATTTTTCTTTAATGACTGTAAGTAAAAGTAAAAATTTAAATGTGAAAGCGACAAATCTATAAATATAACAGAACCAACCCAACCCAGGCCATTTTATTTACGGTAATTGTATTTTAAATAGTAAGATAGCAACATTTTTAAATATGTTCACGTATTAATTGTTTGTTTACTGTTTATATTCGTAAATTACAGCGGAAAATCATACTGTAAAATTTTATTATTAGCAAACAATGATTAAATGTTTTTTTTTTATTGTTGTTTGGAAGTGCATATTTATAGAACCATTCCATGTTGTTTATGTTGTGTTCGTTTAATAATTACTTGCACATTAATGATCCTATTTATAGAGATTGTTTTGTATATTTGAAGCTTTCACCGCTAAAATCAGGTGTTTAATTAAAACATATCCAAAATGGCAGTTCAAAAAGATTTTATAATATTTCGACTATAAAAAACTTGGTTAAATATTTTTTATTATTGTTGTTTGGAACTGCAAATTTGTTTATGGTGGGTAATAATTAATTGTACATTAATAATTCTATTTTTAAAGTTGTTTATTTGAAGCTTCCTCTGCTAAAATCAGCTGTTCCACAAAAAGTTATCGAAAAGGCAATCTTGAAATAGACGATTTCACTCAAATAACTTTAAGAAACTGTTAAAATGTGTAATTTAAATGGATTCATAAGCCATTTGGAGTTACTAATCCAAATAAAATTGATCAGTTAGTAAATATTTTTCTATATTGTTGTTTGGAACTGCAAATCTATAGAATACATTCCATGTTGTTCATGTTGTAGTCATTTAATAATTAATTGTACATTAATAATTCTATTTTTAAAGATTGTGTTATTTATTTGAAGCTTCCTCTGTTAAAATCAGTTGTTCCATAAAAAGTTATTGAAAAGACAGTCTTGAAATAAATGATTTCACTCAACTAACCATAAGAAACTGTTAAAATTTGTTAAACTTAGTAATTTAAATAGATCCATAAGCCATTTGGAGTTACTAATCCAAATAAAATTGATCAGTTACTAAATATTTTTCTATATTGTTGTTTGGAACTGCAAATTTGTAGAGTACATTCCATGTAGTTTATGTTGGGTCCATTCAATAATTAATTATACATTAATAATTCTATTTTCAAAGATTGTGTTATTTATTTGAAGCTTCCTCTGCTAAAATCAGTTGTTTCATAAAAGTTATCGAAAAGACAGTCTTGAAATAAATGATTTTACTCAACTAACCTTAAGAAACTGTTAAAATGTGTTAAACTTAGTAATTTAAGTGGATCCATAAGCCATTTGGAGTTACTAATCCAAATTAAATTAATCAGTTACTAAATATTTTTCTATATTGTTGTTTGGAACTGCAAATTTGTGGAGTACATTCCAAGTAGTTTATATTGGGTCCATTCAATAATTAATTGTACATTAATAATTCTATTTTCGAAGATTGTGTTATTTATTTGAAGCTTCCTCTGCTAAAGTCAGCTGTTTCATAAAAGTTATCGAAAAGACAGTCTTGAACTAAATGATTTTACTCAACTAACCTTAAGAAACTGTTAAAATTTGTTAAACTCGGTAAGTTAAATGGATTTATAAGCCATTTGGAGTTACTAATCCAAATTAAATTGAACAGTTACTAAATATTTTTCTTTATTGTTGCTTAGAACTGCAAATTTATAGAATATATTCCATGTTGTTTATGTTGTGTTTAATTGAATAATTAACTGTACATTAATGATCCTATTTTCAAAATTGTGTTATTTATTTGAAGCTTCCTTTTGCTAAAATCACTCTTTGTTCTATAAAAAGTTGTCCAAAAGACAGTCTTGAAATAAGTGATTTCACTCACTGTCCTTACGAAACTGTTAAAAACTGTTAACCTCATTGAGTTAAATTGATTCATAAGCCATTTAGAGTTACTAATCCAAATTAAATTGAACAGTTACTAAATATTTTTTTTCATTGTTGTTTGAAACAGCCAATTTATAAATATATTTTGTGTTGTTTGTTATTCCTTAAATTAATTATAACATATATTAGCAATTTTATTTCCAAAGATTGTGTAGTTTATTTGAAGCTTCCTCCTAAAATCAGCATTCCATAAAAACTTACTGGAAACGCAGTCTTGAAGCACCTTTGACATTAAGAAACTTTTAAAAATGGTAAATCTTGGTGAGATAATTGGATTCAATAGAATAGTAAGTTTCATAGATTGTGAAGCTTATATTAAAATCAGCTCTTCCATAAAAGCTTTTTGGGAAAAGTGAACTTGAAATAAATGATTCACCATTTTAATCTTAATACTTTATTGTAAATTTTAAAATTTAGTGGGTTAAATAAAACCAATAGGTATTTGAAGTTATTGAACTGTATCTTATTAAACAATGACTAATTACTTTTCTTTATTATTGTTTATGTTTTGTACATTTAAAAATTAATTGTATGTAGTTATTTAAAGCTTCCTATACTAAAAACAGTTATTACTTAAAATAAGTGACCTTAAGAAACTGTTAAAAATTGTAAAACTTTGTAGGATATTTGAAATTACTGAACTAAATCAGATTGAAAATGTTGATTACTTCAAAAGCCTTTAAAGTCTTATTGATTTGAAACTTTCACCACTAACATCAACTTGTCTTGTTTTGGAAGAGTAAAATATAAAAAATGTGTTAACCATTAAAAATTGTTTAAACATGAACATGTCCGAAAATTTAATGATTTAATTGCTTTAACTGTTGAGTTGATTACTTGATAATAAGTATTTTTAGTCTAATTATATTTTATTTTAACATTTTCACTAATTACACGGCCTAAATAAGTAGTAATTTAACATGTGAATCATTCTGTACAATTCCTTCACTTAAGATAGTAAATAAGCGATCAATAAAACATTTGTATTGTGGCCACAATTTGTCGGTTTACAGTTACAATTGCTCGGTCCATTACAGCTTCCCCAATTACGTCGATTCTAGGAAGATTCCAGCCAACGAAAAATACAACATCTAAAACGAGTCGTTTTTTATTCACACCTTATACGTCAGCAACGGTACGAGAAGTACTTTCGACGTTGCGAAACCACGCGAAATTCTTTTGTTTACAACGCCAAATGTTCCTCGTTATTTGTTTGTATAACGAACATTCAAAAACGAAGTAAAAGTTTTTCGAAAACGTCCTCCTGTAATGCGGTTTACAGGTGGCGTCAGCACCTCCGGAAGCTTCCTGCCGAAGACGTCGACGCAAACCGAATTTGCGCCTAGATGATTGTTTTTTTTTTTTTCGCAAATATAATAAACAAAACACAATGAATTTTATTGTGTACGAGCTGTTTGGGTGGCTGACCTACATTGGCCACGGTCAATGCTCGACGGCTCGACGGCTCGACGGCTACGGCTGCAACTGCTGACGTTACCGTTCGCGAAAAAAGAAAGGCTTGACTTCACAAAAGTAGAAAGTTGCAATATTGGGCAATATTCACATAAACAATTACGCCGCCTAATTATATTTCGTAAATATTTTATTTGTATATGTGGAGCACAACACAACGAACCTAACCAACTCCATATTTTACTTTATTTTTTTTCTATTTTCGTTGCGCACTTATTAATTATTATTGTTTGTTTTGGGTTTACCTGTGCGGAAACTGCGGCAAACGTGATCATTTTTAGTTAACTTTTCGCCGTATTGCCCCGATTCAATAAAACTTTTCCGGCCCTTTCAAATTTCGAATTAATTTTAATCGCGAAACCGTTTTCGACAGCTTTTATACAATGTGTTTGCACGTTCTAAATTTACCGGAGTGGCAAATTCTGCTGTGTGATTTGCTGCATAACTATTTGAGCAAATATTTAATTACAGAACGTCACATTCCTTAAAATTGTCTTGATTAATACCGTCTATTTAGTTTTTAAATTTTCTTGGTATTTAACTAATTTTCACATAAATTCGTTTAAGCAAATATTTAATTAAGATGTTAACGTTTAACAATTGCAGGATGATTTGTTACTAAAGGGAAACCTTGCTTAATAATATTGTTTGCAAGCCTTTTTTAGTAGGTTTATGTTGAATTAATTCTTTGTATAATGTAAAGAGTAATGAAAGAAAATATGGAGAAGTCTTTAGAAACAGTAGTACCAAGGTGAAATGATTTTACACTCAGTGGCATAGAAAATGGAACACATAGATCTAGTGGTCAGATTACATTGATTGGTGTACAGTTTGGAGTAACAGACCTTAGAAATAGACAAAAATATTGAATATATTGATTACTTTTTTAAACTAATAATGAGTTGGACCTCCATAACAATCCAGGCACTCATTGACTCGTCTTGGAATTGATCTGAAGAAGTAGTCGATTTATGAGGTACGTCATTCCATGTCACCTCTACTCGAGGCTGAAGATCCGGTTAAGTATGAGGAGGAAGGACTGAATTTCGAAGTCTTCTGTCTAATATATTCCATACATGTTCAATCGGTGATAAGTCTGAAGATTTTGCTGACTATGGCTAGAACTAACGTTAAAATGTTGGTAATACTCAAAAATAGCCCTCAAAATCGATCATTTTTCTATCAAAAAACTGGATTTTGATTGGAATATTTACTGCAGGATACGTCCAATAATCACAATGCTCATTATATTAACACCTTTTTAAATAAAAAATCATTTTGGTCTGGAAAAAAATATGGAATATTTTATTATTTAAAAAAATTAATAATAACTCAAATATTTCAATATTTTGTGGCTTCTGTCACTAGAATCTAAAGAATCTAAAGTAAAGAATCTAAAGAATCTGAAGAATCTAAAGTATCTAAAGAATCTAAAGTATCTAAAGAATCTAAAAAATCTAAAGAATCTAAGAATCTAAAGAATCTAAGAATCTAAAGTATCTAAAGAATCTAAAGAATCTAAAGAATCTAAAGAATCTAAAGAATCTAAAGAATCTAAAGAATCTAAAGAATCTAAAGAATCTAAAGAATCTAAAGAATCTAAAGAATCTAAAGAATCTAAAGAATCTAAAGAATCTAAAGAATCTAAAGAATCTAAAGAATCTAAAGAATCTAAAGAATCTAAAGAATCTAAAGAATCTAAAGAATCTAAAGAATCTAAAGAATCTAAAGAATCTAAAGTATCTGAAGAATCTAAAAAATCTGAAGAATCTAAGAATCTAAAGAATCTAAGAATCTAAAGAATCTAAAGAATCTAAAGAATCTAAAGAATCTAAAGAATCTAAAGAATCTAAAGAATCTAAAGAATCTAAAGAATCTAAAGAATCTAAAGAATCTAAAGAATCTAAAGAATCTAAAGAATCTAAAGAATCTAAATAAAAGAATCTAAAGAATCTAAAGTATCTGAAGAATCTAAAAAATCTGAAGAATCTAAGAATCTAAAGGATCTAAAGAATCTAAAGAATCTAAAGAATCTAAAGAATCTAAAGAATCTAAAGAATCTAAAGAATCTAAAGAATCTAAAGAATCTAAAGAATCTAAAGAATCTAAAGAATCTAAAGAATCTAAAGAATCTAAAGAATCTAAAGAATCTAAAGAATCTAAAGAATCTAAAGAATCTAAAGAATCTAAAGAATCTAAAGAATCTAAAGAATCTAAAGAATCTAAAGAATCTAAAGAATCTAAAGAATCTAAAGAATCTAAAGAATCTAAAGAATCTAAAGAATCTAAAGAATCTAAAGAATCTAAAGAATCTAAAGAATCTAAAGAATCTAAAGAATCTAAAGAATCTAAAGAATCTAAAGAATCTAAAGAATCTAAAGAATCTAAAGAATCTAAAGAATCTAAAGAATCTAAAGAATCTAAAGAATCTAAAGAATCTAAAGAATCTAAAGAATCTAAAGAATCTAAAGAATCTAAAGAATCTAAAGAATCTAAAGAATCTAAAGAATCTAAAGAATCTAAAGAATCTAAAGAATCTAAAGAATCTAAAGAATCTAAAGTATCTGAAGAATCTAAAAAATCTGAAGAATCTAAGAATCTAAAGAATCTAAGAATCTAAAGAATCTAAAGAATCTAAAGAATCTAAAGAATCTAAAGAATCTAAAGAATCTAAAGAATCTAAAGAATCTAAAGAATCTAAAGAATCTAAAGAATCTAAAGAATCTAAAGAATCTAAAGAATCTAAAGAATCTAAATAAAAGAATCTAAAGAATCTAAAGTATCTGAAGAATCTAAAAAATCTGAAGAATCTAAGAATCTAAAGAATCTAAAGAATCTAAAGAATCTAAAGAATCTAAAGAATCTAAAGAATCTAAAGAATCTAAAGAATCTAAAGAATCTAAAGAATCTAAAGAATCTAAAGAATCTAAAGAATCTAAAGAATCTAAAGAATCTAAAGAATCTAAAGAATCTAAAGAATCTAAAGAATCTAAAGAATCTAAAGAATCTAAAGAATCTAAAGAATCTAAAGAATCTAAAGAATCTAAAGAATCTAAAGAATCTAAAGAATCTAAAGAATCTAAAGAATCTAAAGAATCTAAAGAATCTAAAGAATCTAAAGAATCTAAAGAATCTAAAGAATCTAAAGAATCTAAAGAATCTAAAGAATCTAAAGAATCTAAAGAATCTAAAGAATCTAAAGAATCTAAAGAATCTAAAGAATCTAAAGAATCTAAAGAATCTAAAGAATCTAAAGAATCTAAAGAATCTAAAGAATCTAAAGAATCTAAAGAATCTAAAGAATCTAAAGAATCTAAAGAAAGAATCTAAAGAATCTAAAGAATCTAAAGAATCTAAAGAATCTAAAGTATCTGAAGAATCTAAAAAATCTGAAGAATCTAAGAATCTAAAGAATCTAAGAATCTAAAGAATCTAAAGAATCTAAAGAATCTAAAGAATCTAAAGAATCTAAAGAATCTAAAGAATCTAAAGAATCTAAAGAATCTAAATAATCTAAAGAATCTAAAGAATCTAAAGAATCTAAAGAATCTAAAGAATCTAAATCTAAAGAATCTAAAGAATCTAAAGAATCTAAAGAATCTAAAGAATCTAAAGAATCTAAAGAATCTAAAGAATCTAAAGAATCTAAAGAATCTAAAGAATCTAAAGAATCTAAAGAATCTAAAGAATCTAAAGAATCTAAAGAATCTAAAGAATCTAAAGAATCTAAAGAATCTAAAGAATCTAAAGAATCTAAAGAATCTAAAGAATCTAAAGAATCTAAAGAATCTAAAGAAAAGAATCTAAAGAATCTAAAGAATCTAAAGAATCTAAAGAATCTAAAGAATCTAAAGAATCTAAAGAATCTAAAGAATCTAAAGTATCTAAAGAATCTAAAGAATCTAAAGAATATAATGAATCTAAAGAATCTAAAGCAAGAATCTAAAGAACGAATCTAAAGAAAGAATCTAAAGAATTTAAAGAATCTAAAGAATCTAAGGTATCTAAGGTGCTCAATAAGATTTAGATCGGGGAATTAAGACGGCCATTCAAGCACAGTTATATATTTATATTATTTGCACAATTTAGAGAAAAAAGTAATTAGGATTAATTTTGATTATCCGTTTTAGAGATATTTGAGTTTTAATGTTTGGAAAAAGTGAATGAAAATTCTGTCCTCTTTTTTTAAGTTGTATGTTTTGTTGGATTAGTAATAAGTAATGTAAAGAGTAATAAAGAAACATATGAAGTAACCTGTAAAATAATAGTTCCAAGGAGAAATAGTTTCAATTTTCAAGTATTAATGAATTATTCAGTGCTGAAACAGAAACATAAATTATGATTAATTAATTTATATTAATATAACGCCAATTATCTTATCGATTTTTAACTTCAATAGGCATAATTTCTTATTAATACCCTAGAAAAATTAATACCATAAAATATTTTTATACATGATGTAACTAACGAAAGCCTATTGTTTATATTATTAATAATGTACTTGAAATAAGATAATTCTGAGTCTGAACAAACATAGCGTACTTTATTATCGAAGATCAATGTATATAGGTTTTGAAAAACATAAACAAACGAGATTGGTGTTAATGGCCAGAAAACAGATCTTATTATCGTCAAAACAATAATAATAATAATATTATCCAAGTGTATTTGTTTGTTTTCACTGTCACACACGTTAATTAATATTACATTAATCCTACGAAAATTTAGTGAGTAATTGCACGTGAAGTATGTCTCCCGTTCTCACGTTTCATTATTCCCAGAATTAAAACGAGAACGAACAGCAAAATGTTGACGAAGAATTGTGCAACTTAAAATAATATTTCAGTTGCATAACCGGCAAATATTTAATGGGCACGCCAACACGCGGCTTTTCCCTCTTTCGCTCCTCGCTCCTGGAACCTATCAAAAATTTATTAAACTAAAACACGGAAATTACACCGGGCGTAAGGCCGTAAAATTGCACGTTTTAAACTAAATAAGCCGGACCTTGTTGTCGGGCCGCCGAGAACGTTTTAATGAAAGTTTGTTTTCTTTTCTTTTATTTTGCGCGACTTTTACGGAAGTGCGGTTACGCAATGTTTCCATTTTATTTTGTTTATACCGTCGGGCCGAATGGACGGCGTCGGGACAATAAGAAATGGTTTATGCAACAATTCCGAGTATTAGAAAATTTTCTTGGACCAATCGATGCGTTGTTGGACGTACGTTCGAGCAATTATGCAACGTTCTAATCATCTTTTATTGAAAATAAAGTGTCCATTGTGATTACTATTTGAAAGTGTACAATTTTACATATACAGTGAGGTCGTAAAAAGTTCTCCTTCGTGATAACTTTTGAACTGGAAGATATCAATGGGCTAATACCATGTAGGCACTATTAACTATTTTTTTTTAAAGGGAGGGACATCTTTAGTGTCCATTCACTGTAGTTTTTTTTGGTTGAAATCGGATGACTATAGAGTTCTGAGTGTATCATGAATGTGTTACATACTCAAAAAAAGTGTCTATAAGTAAAACAATATATTTATTTCAACAAAAAATTAGTATTAGTCGATATTTAAACAACAGATGACAGTTTTAATAACCCACAACAATTATTATATATGCAGAAGGGGTCGTAATCTTCAAAGGACCTATAACCTGTATGTTGATAAACCTATATCTAGAAAATATTGAAGAGAATTAATGGAAAAAGTACTGGTAGTATATCAAGGAAAAAGGGATGAGGAAGACCATCCAATTCTAGAAGAGAAACAAGTATAAATTGTAGGGTGTGTCCAAAGTTACCTCGGATTGTGAAGTGTCAACAAGGATATTTAAAAAATATTTGAAAAAGCAGAAGTTTCATTCTAATTGTGCGCATAATTTAGATATATACATTTTTGGAAATGATTCACTTCTGTTTATTGGAAGAAAAGATAAAAGCAATTATTATTCATGAAGAAGGGGGTTATAATCTTCATGAAGCAGAGTGCATATAACCTTTATCCTGATAATTACCTGATGTAGGAACTATTTAAGGAAATTAGTCAAATAAGTACTGGTAGTGTATCAAGGAAAAAAGGATAAAGAAGACCACCAAATTCTAGAAGAGAAACAAGTATAAATTGTAAGGTGTTTCCAAAGTTACCTCGGATTGTGAAGTGACAACAAGTATATTTAAAAAATATTTGAGAAAGCATAAGTTTCATTCTAGTTGTGCGTATAATTTAGATATATACATTTTTGGAAATGATTCACTTCTGTTCATTGGAAGAAAAAATAAAAGCAATTATTATTCATGAAGAAGGGGGTTATAGTCTTCATGAAGCAGAGTACATATAACCTTTAATCTGATAATAACAGATGTAGGAAATATTTAAGGAAATTAGTCGAAAAAGTACTGGTAGTGTATCAAGGAAAAAGGGATGAGGAAGACCACCCAATTCTAGAAGAGAAACAAGTATAAATTGTAGGGTGTGTCCAAAATTACCTCGGATTGTGAAGTGTCAACAAGTATATTTAAAAAATATATGAGAAAGCATAAGTTTCATTCTAGTTGTGCGCATAATTTAGATATATACATTTTTGGAAATGATTCACTTCTGTTTATTGGAAGAAAAGATAAAAGCAATTATTATTCATGAAGAAGGGGGTTATAATCTTCATGGAGCAGAGTGCATATAACCTTTATCCTGATAATTACCTGATGTAGGAAATATTTAAGGAAATTAGTCGAAAAAGTATTGGTAGTGTATCAAGGAAAAAGGGATGAGAAAGACCACCCAATTCTAGAAGAGAAACAAGTATGAATTGTAGGGTGTGTCCAAAGTTACCTCGGATTGTGAAGTCTCAACAAGTATACTTAAAAAAATATTTGAGAAAGCATAAGTTTCATTCTAGTTGTGCTTTTAATTTAGATATATACATTTTTGGAAATGATTCACTTCTGTTCATTGGAAGAAAAAATAAAAGCAATTATTATTCATGAAGAAGGGGGTTATAATCTTCATGAAACTGAGTACGTATAAGCTTTATCCTGATACTCCTATATGTAGGAAATATCCTATGAATTTAAGAAGTAGTGAATGTCAATAGTTATAGCAAAAACTCTCTGTTGTATACACGTGGAATTTCGCCGAATAATTCGGTTTTAAAAAGTCACTGGCCCACTTCAAGCCAAATATGATAAAATGCAGTTTTCACCCAACCATTAATTTCATGTTCCAATTACAAATTTACAATAAAACAATTCACTTCTAAAGAGAATGTCAATTTTATTAATGTGTAATGCACTATTACTGTGGATAAAACAAACGTAAACAAATTAATAATAATAAATTTAAGTTATTGTTGTTTTCCGTGTGAGCGGTAAGTAATAGCTTCGGGCAGACAATATAATGTGATTCGTAAATTGGTGTATTTAAAATAAAAAGAAAGTAAATATTATTGTTGCGTTTAAAAGACACGACACACAAACAATTGTGTACACACATAAGGTTGGATTGGTCAAAATATCCACGTGATAATAAATAATTTTAAGCAGGAAGTTCTCACTCATTGATATTTTTAATGAATAGAAGTGGGTTTTGTCTAGACTCCATTAAAACATATGCCTCGCATTTACATAAATATACATCTAATTATTTACGAAATTAGAATTATTCAAATTTCGTACACAAAGATAATATTGGACCATAAATAACGTTCGTCCAAAAAAGGAAAACAAGACGAAAATTAGATTCTGACCAGTCTGACGGTCCAACGACTGTCTATCGATTAAAAAAAAACAACAAAATAAACAGTACACGTGGACGTTTGTTTTAAATTTTTAAATTCGGACCGCGTACAATTTTAGAAGACCGCACGCATTAACCTTCGTCATTAACTGACGTACGACGAATTTTTTCAAATCACGGTCACACGAAATTCTTCTGCCAATTTTTAAATTTATTTTTAATTTTTCTGGAAACTCGAGGAAGCACTAATTTTACCGGGCTTACGAAACGACGAAAATCGTTAAATCCATCTTAATAAATTACAGGAGTCGTATTTCACCTGGTGCTTCGGCGTCACCGAAGCTGACTGTTACGGGGCAATCGATGTCAATACTGGCGAGTCCTACTTGTTTGTGCCCCGCTTGCCGGAGTCTTACGCCATTTGGATGGGGCCGTTGCACAGTTTGGAGGACTTCAGCAAGAAGTACGAGGTTTCCCACGTCTATTACAGCGACGAGGTAAGCACTGATGAATAAGTGAGCAGGAGATGAAAAATTAATTCGAAAGGTGCAAAATACATTTTCAATGCTAGGATTATCTGATAAGCCAAGGAAGGCGCAAGGGTCTTGCTTATTTATTACTGTCCCTGATTTTTATTTTGTTTAGATAGTGTAAAGAGGTTTATAATCTTGTCTCTAGTTTTAAAACAATGTAGTAGTAAAATTTTACTAAAACTGTTTCATCACACCTACGTACCAGATAACACGGTCATAAATTAAACACTTTTAAAACTTCTCATACTGTTTTATCATAAATAATTGAATGAACAACAATGTTTTGTTTACGTGTTGTGTTTTGCCACACTATTAAACAGCAATAACTCGGTTTAAACAACAACAATAGTTGAAATTGGGTTAAGATAACAAGCAGATGTTCAATCTGGCCAAGATTAATGCGATTACGCAAAGAAACCAAATATAGAACACATATACAAAATGCACTTTGTACAAACAAAATTATTGTACTAGAGGTCAGAATTATGTTTTCCAAAACAAAATATTTATTGTTTGTTGATCGGAGAAAATGTTTACAGACCTAAATAACTGGATCTCGTAATTAATTACCGACGAGTGCAACCAATGCGACCAACTCTAATCGCAATTATATTTTATACGAGGTCCAACGTTGTATTTACCCATTTTTTTTACCTTTTTGTGTGACTTAGAAATTGGTGAAGGGTGTCGTCAATTTTCTAATGAGTCATAATGGAACAAAATCATAGAAATATAAGTTAAAAGTTTACTTTTATTTTGTTCATCATTTTCGTCAACATTTTTAAACAAGTCATGTTGAAAGGAAAGTGTACAAAAGCATCCTTGATATTTGTAATTGTGTTCATCATTGGTCAGCAATATTTTCATCTGATGAAACTCTTAATTACCATTTCAAAATACCATTGATTGATCTTCATCAAAACTGTCAATTATCACCATTTTACATTATTCATTATCTTCGTTTGATGAAGTTACATCAATATCAACAACTTATAGATGAGTAGATCGATAGGAAACCATTTCAAAATACCAACAACGTGCAATAAGATCCTTGATATTTATAGATTATATTCATCATTGATTAGATGAAGGTTAAAACTTGACATGGTCTTCTTCATCAACTCCATTCTTCAGTACATTATATTTATCCATTTTTTTCCATTTTGTTTGGCTTAATAATTGATGAAAGATATAGTCAATTTTGGAAGAAAATCATAATAATAAAATAATTGATTTACGGTTGAAAGTTGACTTTTAACTTGTCCATCACCTTCGTTTGATGAAATTACGTCAGTTGTCAACATTTTTAGATGAGTCGTATTGAAAGGGAAACCAAAATATCAACATATAAAGCATCCTTGGCATTTCTAAATTGTGTTCATCATTGGTTAGCAAGATCTTCATCTGATGAAACTGTCAATTATCACCATTTTAGATTAGTCATCGTCTTCATTTGATGAGGTTCTCAACTTGTAGATGATTGATAGGAAACCATTTAAAATATCTTTGATTGATAAGACAAGACCTTCATCTCTTTAAACTGTCAATTATCACCATTTTAGATTACTCATTATCTTTGTTTGATGAAGTTACATCAATATCCATATATGAGTAGGTTTATAGTTATGTTCATCATTGATTAGATGAAGGTTACAACTTGACGTGATCTTCTTCATCAACTCCATTCTTCAGAATATATATGAATACTAATTTTTGTTGCAATTTTTAAATTACAGTATCTTATACGAGGTTCAACGTTAGATTTATTCATTTTTTCCAATTTGTATGGCTTAGTAATTGGCGATGTCGTCAATCCTTTGATGAGTCATAATGGAAGAAAATCATAGTAATAAAATAATTATGGTTATATTTTATCGACTGAGGTTAAAGATTGACATTTATTTTGTTTATCTTAGTGTGATGAAGTTACGTCAATTGTCATCATTTTTTGGATGAGTCACATTGAAAGTAAAGCCAAAATATCAAAAACGCCCAAAAGCATCCTTGACATTTTTAAATTATCTTCATCATTGGTTAGTAAGATCTTCTCCTGATGAAACTATCAATTATCATCATTGTTTGATGAAGTTAAGTCAATTTACACCATTTATAGATGAGTAGATTGAAGGGAAACCATTTTAAAATATCAACAACGTGCAGAAAAATCCTTGATATTTATGGATTGTGTTCATCATTGTTTGGATGAAGGTTAAAACTAAACATGATCTTCTTCATCAAATCCCTCAAATAATAAAGCTGTAAATTATAAGTTCATTGGAAGACAAAAATTAGTCTGTTGTTGCAATTTATAGATTACAGTATCTTCATTATTTGATGAGTCAAATGTATTTTGGTAAAATTAACAAACCACAAGAGAAACGTAAAAAATCTATTACATTGCAATAAATAACACATACACATTTGATTGGAAACAAATAATTGACCTTTCAAGTTAATTGCGTAAATCAACACTGACATTATCGTTATTTTTTTATACCGTTGCAAACACAATTCATACAACTGAATATTTATTTACTCAATTATGCAGTCGCGTTTGTTATTAAATTAAAATGTTATGCGTTGTAATACCTACGGCAAACTCGAAAGAAATTAGGACACAAATGTTTCGCCTCCCCACTAAGCAAAAAATTGCGTCATTCATGTCAGCCTAAGTAAGTTGCTAATTATTAATTTATATATTATGGTTTGCGGATTTTTTCCTACGTATTCCGCACTCATTAATATATGCCTGCACCTTACACGCCATGTCAAGGCATTTGCACATTAAAATTGAATGACTTCGGTCTTGTGGGCTTCAGAAATATTGTTCAATGTCGGTAAACGAATTACTAGCTGTAATAATACATCTCATTCAATGTTACCTACTATTTTTATTGTTCAATGGCATCGTATGTAAACGTTTAAAGAAACTAGTTCTAATCTCTAATTTTCTTTTCGATGGTCAAAATGACTAACTAAATTGATTATGTTTTGTTATTCATTCTTCTACAAAACAAAACAATTCAAAACAACCTTCATCTTGATTGCCAATAATTAAATTGAACCTTAAACACATCCGAATTTGTATTTTTAAGATTTCCACTGTTTTGAAAAAAATCTCAGGATCTGACACGGAACTGCTCGTAATAGTGAGTATAAAAATCAATCAAACGTTTCCCCCAACTCATAAGGTACTTTTAGTCTGGCGTGAACAGCGACAGCGGCTTTAGTTTCCCTCAACCAACCTTCGAAGGCATCGAAGAGTAAGTCCATTGCTTCTTCCGTATCAATTTAATACAATCAATAATCCTCCCTAGCTTCAAGATCAACAAATCCATCTTATTCGATGTGATCGCCAACTTGAGGGTGTACAAAACTGATTTGGAAATAGAAGTGATCAAGTATGTGGTGGAGGTTTCCTCCGCCGCCCACAGGAAGGTTATGCGTTTCGCCAAACCAGGCTTGTACGAGTACCAGTGCGAGTCCGAGTTCCTGAACCACTGCTACAGTGTTGGGGGTTGTAGACATGTCGCCTACACCTGCATCTGCGGAACTGGCGTCAATCCAGCCATCCTCCACTACGGACATGCTGGAGCCCCCAATAACTACCCATTGAAAGATGGAGACATTTGGTAGGTGAAAAAGTGGTTTTATTTGCTTTTGTTAAACAGTTCTGATGTTGTAGCTTGTTCGACATGGGAGGAAGTTACTTTGGTTACGCCGCCGACATAACTTGCTCGTTCCCAGCCAACGGCAAGTTCTCAGACGACCAGAAATTGATTTACGAAGCCGTCCTTGCCGCCAACTTGGCGGTGTTTAAAGCTGCCAAGCCCGGTGTTTCTTGGAGGGACATGCACGTATTGGCTAATCGCACTTTGTTGGAGTCTTTGAAAAAAGGAGGGTTGCTGAAGGGTGATGTACAGGAGATGTTGGATGCTGGTCTGGCCGCCACGTTCCAGCCACACGGTTTGGGTCATTTCATGGGTTTGGATGTGCATGATGTTGGCGGATATTTGAACGGTCATCCGGAGAGATGTGATAAACCAGGACTGAAGAGCTTGAGGACTGCAAGGGTTTTGGATGAGAGAATGGTTTTGACCATTGAACCTGGCTGTTACTTCATCGATCCAGTAAGTATTATATATTTATCCTTCCATACATTTGCATTCTCAAGTTAAATTTTTCCATGTTTATTTTATCTGACACCTTATTTGATAAGCTTCTCGATTTTTCTCTCACATTAAAATAGAGCAAATAAACATACTATTATGTATTTACGTAGATAAGATTATCTATCGATTCCGTTACATATGTTGTATGTTTATTTTGAAATGTTTATCTGATAATTTTAGTCAAACAGGGAATGCCAAATTTATATAAATTTGATACGGGGAAGTGCCTTAAGTGCCCTAAAATCAGATATTAAATATAACATGATAAATATATACTAAGATATTAATCAAAATCTACAAACAGCTTTGTTATTTGTTTATTCTTTTAGTTATTGGATGCGGCTTTATCCAATGAGCATTTGTCCAAATTTTTGGTACCAGAAGTGATTGAAAGGTTTAGAGGTTTTGGAGGAGTTAGAATTGAGGATGATGTACTCATAACTAAGGATGGAGTTGTTAATTTGACAAAAGTACCAAGAACGTAAGTTTAAAAAAATTTGTATTACAACATTTTAATTAATATGTTGGAATTTTTAGCGTTCAGGAAATCGAAGACTGGATTGCTGGAAAGGATGACGGAAAGTACTAAATGAAATATGCCTTAAAATATTATATCTTATTTGAATTCCCATATATCTTATATTTTGAATATTTTATAATGTATATTCATAATTTACAATAAATATATTTGCATTAATTTTGATATATTTAATTTTATTCTCTTCTACTTCCTTCAATAATGCTGAAATACTGTGAGGAAGTTCCTATTTAATAAATTGAGTTAAAATGATGCCCCATAGTGACATCTATCAGATAATAACTTATTTAATCAAGTATATTAAAGTGAAATCTGTGTCAAATAAAAAATAATGTGACTAATTGTTGGTAGATGACACTAGTTTGAAAATGATGTTCAAATCCTGTATCCTGTTTCATAAGCCATCTATTGGTGTATAGTTGAATTACATAAAAGTACATAACACGAACTAAATTACAGAAAACTTTTATAAAGGAATTTTAACTTTGGCCATTTGTTAGTAGATGGCGCATACAGAGCCGCGATATTTGAATTTAAATTAATGTATTTTAATAAATATTATTTCACAACACAATTAAAAGCGGCGGTATTACAGATTAATTTATCCAATTAATATTGTGGGCTGTGCTTCAGAAAATATTGTTATAATTGTAATAATTTTGATGAACATTTATTATTCATGTGCATTAATAAAACATACAATACTGTTTAAATTGCTCAACATAAAATAGATTTTATATTAAACGTTAAATTAAAAAAGAGTATTGTATGAAAACCGCTAAATTAAAATGTGTGGTATTGTCAATACCGAACAAGGGCACTACCTAATAAAAAAGCAATTCCGTTAAAGTATAAAATCGGTCGATGCAATGAAAAATGTTATTATATACATTTACATTTCGATTCGCTTTAAGGCCATTTCTGTTGATAAAATTAACAGAATTTCTCGTTAACTTGGTTACAAAACGTCTCATCTAATAATCATTAGATAAATATTGCTTCTCTCTTAAAATTTAAAATTAAAACGGACAAAATTGCCAATTAATTTTTTGGGTTTCAGTTTTAATTTGGTTTTCGTTAATGTCAATAGCTAAAGTTATAATTGTATTTGTTCTTTAAACATTTACTAACCATTATGTTTTATGGATTGGAACAAAACGGGCCAAATTTTAAAAGGATTTACTTCTTTAATAAATAAGATGTTTCTTTGTCGCAGTTATATTATATTTCGTATCCACCTTGCTCGACATAAATTATATATAGCTAGAAAGGATTAAAATTAAATTTTTAAAATTGTTTTTACTTACCTCGTTTTCTTGTTAACATTTCTTGGTTTGAAGGGAGGGATAATTAAAATATTATTTAGTTTTAGATGTATATATTAACACAGTTAATATATATGTTTTTCCAACAAACATACATTAATTAAATGCTTGATTTGTTATTCCATAATTGTTATGTTTGGACATTTATTCATTTATCATATTCGATATATTTTTTAAATTATTTTATTTGTTTTAACACGCAATCCAGTCACAGCTAGCAAAGAATTATTTCTTTCCAGCAAAACGTGACTAGTTTACGGACATTTAGTTACACCGTGCTATACAATATAAAGTGCAAAATTAAAATTAAAACTAGATTTGTTTTTTAGTGGCAAGTTAAATTAACAATATATATTTGTTGCGCCGCCATATTAAATTTTAAAGTACAATTTCTAGATTCTAATATCAATTTGATTAGAATTATTGCCAAATTTAGTATTAAAGTATATACATATTCTACCCATATATTTACAATTCAAATTATAAAGCGAAGTGTGTGATAGAGAGTTTACAAATGATTAAATCAAAGATCAGTTCCTACAATCAATTCCAAACATCAAAGGATAAAAACTTGGTAGGTATTGTTCAACGTTTATAAAAATATACAACCAAGTTTAACTACTACAAATACTACAAAAAATAAGTCACTTTCTAAAAACGATTATGATGAAATTTCAATGTATTCAAATTTTATAGTCATTTAAAAAATTTATTAAAGTGACTTATCTTATATGATTAACATTAAAAAATGTAGATTTTTAACAAGTAAAAAACGTATATTAAACGCCAGTTTCAACATTTTTGGATTCCTCCACACCGCACCAAACACATGTAGTATGCATACACTACTCAATTTTCATTTAGAAGACAGATATTGTAAAAACATAGTTAGAACCGAGGCAGAGAAAAAACTGAAAATTAAAACCTGGCAATAACATATCATTTGATATAACAAAACCTATACATCCCAATCAAAACGGAACACCCACACGTTTCGATGTTGTCAAACTTTTCATAGTGTGACTATAAATCTAAATCACTACCTGGTGACAAAAGTCACGGCTTAAAGACTAGAAAGCTTATCTAACACAGTTTGAAGAACTCGGACTATTATATATTGAATACCCTGTATATGACAAAAGTGCAGTTGCAATTTAGCCCATATATTGACATTTAGCAAAAGTATAGGTCAGTCCAAATAAATCTGTTAGATTGTGTGTCTAATGGGCTGGCGAATAAATTTTTGCTATACTAAAGTTTTGAGCAATATGTTTCAGTGTTGGGTCCTTGGACTGACTCGAATCATCTATACCAACTATAATTTTGAAGATTTGTCTTAATTTTCAGTTTTTTTTTACATATAAAACACAATCTATCACATATATAGGTTTGGTCTATAGGGTAGGATTCTCAAAGGATTTGGTGATATGATTCATTTTTTTAAGGTAAACATATATTTTATACTAGTTCTTATATACTTATACAGTCTGATATCACGTTTACATAGTAGTATTCAAATACTTCAACATACAAACAAATACATGATCATTGTGAGAATTGGCAAATACAGCACCGAATTAATTTTCTGTGAGCTTGATGGCCAGTGTAACTTTTGGTTGTTAACCAGCTGATTCTCATCAATAATCATAATGTTACGAGTAGTGGAAAGATGTGGTGCTATGTTTGGATTAATGCCATCAGTTGAAGACACACATTTAATTTCAAAGGAGGTGGAAGGTTCAGTACCTGTTAATTTCTTATCCAAAGTCAGCGTCAGCTTCGATACTGCGTTTTTAAGCACTACGTTGTTGTTTTTGTTATCCGCAACGGATTTAGATGGCAGCTCTTTCACTTGATTCAATGGCACCTGTCACAAACGTGAGTAGTTACAAGATTTGAATGTTGGTGACCACAGAACACTTACCAACTCTTTGTTGACGTACCAGGTGAGCCTGGGTTTCGGGTCGCCCATTCCTGAGGTGCAAATTGCAACCAGCAGTGCTCCTGTAGAGTAACTATCAGAGAGTTGTTCTATCTGGGGTGGATTTTTTGGAATTACTGTAACATAACACACTTGTTAATCAAAAAAGGGCACAATAATGATTTAATTAATAATAATATTTTTAAAGCAGATTGATTAAAATTGGTTGTCTGGCTAAAACTAGCGGATTCCCATAAACCATGATTAATTACCAGTAAAAAATAAGTATTTTAAGGGGGAGTCGGTTGTCGGAGACGCGAAATAATTATGTCACCTGAGCCGCACGAAATCTCGAGTTGAAATTAATGACGTCAGTTTCAAAGGTTGTAAAATGTGTTCCCGGCCATGGGTTAACCCAACTGTGTAAATATGTCTTTCTCGTACTCTAATCCGGACCCTCTAAGTGATTATTTATTCCCATTCCGTCATGAATAAGATGGTAATTTAAATGTGATGTTTTGCTTTCCTGTCGTATCACACCCCGATTTCATTACGTTAATCTGATTAATCTAATTCATGAATACCAACTAGTGAGACACATATAAATATTTGTCGAGGCTGTATAAACCTTATTATACTTCCTGTGTTCTGTCTATCTAGTTCTCTGTCTGTCTGTATGCCTGTCCGGCTGTCTGTTTGCTTTCTTATCTTGGTGTGAGGATGAACCGTTTTGGTTATGGGCAAGAATAACATTATTTCATTTTAGAATAAATAAAAAAACAGTGATTTTCAGTAATTGTGAGCTTCCTAAGCAATTCTATATACAAGCTGTTTACACTTCTATAACCAAAAAATTTTTAATTATAAAAATTTCATGTGAAAATTGTGAAATAAATTTCTAGTGGAAGCAAAATTGGAAGAAATTTCGGTCCTCCTGAGTTTCGAAGAAAATTTCCCGTAAATACTAATGAGCCATAATTTCGAAATTTCTTGGGTGCATTAATTGCTACAATTAATACATACAGTATATAACGATGTTACGAAAAACGTAAAAATTTACTAATATTCGTTAAAAATGTGAGAAATTACTAAAAACGTAACACTTTACGTTTCCATACGATAAAATCGATACGATCAAAATCCATACGATCATTTTCCATACGATCAAAATACATACGATTAAAATCCATACGATCAAAATCCATAAGATTAAAATCCATACGATCAAAATCCATACGATCAAAATCCATACGATCATTTTCCATACGATTATTTTCCATACGATCAAAATCCATACGATCAAAATCTATACGATCAAAATCCATACGATTAAAATCCTTACGATCAAAATTTTGTTACTAATACTAATTTAATGAAATATTAAAAAAGTAAAAATAAATAATTTTAATTCTTCCTGGATTCCCAAAAAATTACTAAAAACGTAAGAAATAACTAAGACATAATCATTTTTTAAAAAAACAATTATTAGAATTAAGCTTTTTTAACTAATTAATACAGTACTTATACACATTTTTGTATATAATTAAGGTTTTAATAATGTAATTTTGTGTACAATTACAGCAGTTGTAAAACTTTTTAAGTAAATTTGTATATAAGTAAAACAATTTCCAAGAAAATTTATATATAATTTAGATAGTTTCAAAGTCTGTAGACAATTAAGACACTACTGAAACTTTTATAAGACTTTTGTGTTTTATGGATAGAGTGGGAAACCTACAATTAGTGCAGTTATCAAACATTCTAACACAATATTATATACAATTTAGGGAGTTATCAAGCTTTCTTAGCCATTTTATTTACAATTAGTAGTTAAACTTTTAAATATATTTATGTATATAATTAAGATTGGTAAAAAGTTTTTTATATAACTAGATACCTTTTAAACTTTCAAAGGAAACTTGTACACAATTTCTACAGATTCAAGGTGTTTAAACAGTATAAAGCAATTATGTGCATAATTTGGAAAAAAGTTTAAATAATTCTTTTAAAGATTTTTAACTTTTAAGATACTAGTGAAACTTTTTAAGTACTTTTGTGTTTATTTTGAACAACTCACAGATATAATTATTTATATTGAAATAAGTAAATTACTTTACTTTTTCTAAGTAATTTTAAATAGAAGGAGTCGCAAAACTTTTAAAACAATGTATAGGATTTAATATAATTTACATTTTTGTGCATAATATAATTATATATAATTTTAATTAGTTTATTACATAAAATATGTTTTAATGTAATTATTATTTTACTGTAATTTATTACTCCAATTACACATTAATGGATTTATAAATAATGATTAATTAATAAGAAAATAAAATTTGCCCGTAATATGCAATAATTTTAATTGATTAATCCAATTCTTTATTATAATAAATATTTATTAATTGAAACAAAATATTTTAAACAAATCACTTTTGATGTAAATATTTTGCTAAATGAAAATACCATTATGATATTATAAATGGATCACATGAAATACTATAATTTACCAATAAATCTATGAAAAAATTATATCA
This sequence comes from Aethina tumida, assembly GCF_024364675.1. NCBI lineage: Eukaryota > Metazoa > Arthropoda > Insecta > Coleoptera > Nitidulidae > Aethina > Aethina tumida. The sequence goes on along the minus strand of NC_065435.1, from coordinate 4,741,036 downwards.
ACAAGTTTTGTTCGTATTTATTACTTTGAGCAACAAAAGAATAATAATGCATTTGATGAACAAGTAATTGGCTTGCAATTCAGTAACATCTGTCATTATTTATTAATTTCCCAACCCACGTGATATATTAATAACAGATATAATCAGTTTTAAAGTAATAATTCAGTTTCAGCTATGTAATTAACTGTTATAATTAACGTGTTATGTGGGACTAATTATTTTCACGTGAACGTTATACATTTATGTTTTGGCAAATTGATTTCGTACTCGTAATTTATTAAAGACCCAATTAACGCAACTAATTAACCACTTCATCATATTTTTACCTGCCACCGTGATGTTGTACGTCTGAGACGCCAGGCGGAAGGCGGGCGCCTCGCTGGACACCTCGCATCTGTAGGCGCCCGAACTGTACGGCCTCTGCAACGCCACCAGCCACAGTTCGCACGTGTCCCTGGTGCAGTGCGACCTGTTGGTGTCCACCGTCACACCCGGTACCGGATACTGGACGTAGTTCGTCGGTCCGGACGGTGCGTATCTGTAGAACTCGTGGTCGTCCTTGTACCACTTGACGGCGTACAGATCCTCGCCGCCCATGTCGAACTTGCAGTACAGCTGCATCTCGTGCCTGGGATCTTGGATTGATGGGGCCGTCATGTTGGTGAGGCGCAGACCCACTGATTCATGACCTGCAAAAAAATAACGAGGTGATTTATTCGATGCGGACGAGGTACTGGGTTGATCAATTACGTGACCCAATTATGAGTTAAAGGGAAAATATGCTCCCATCCCGACCTGGTCTATTGATACGGCGTAAAAAACTAATATGGCGGTAATTTATATTTCTTAAGAATTCCGTGTACAAGTTCGTGGACGCCATAAATTTGATGTCGGAGCTATTCAAACAGTTAATTTATTCCTATCATTTGAAGGGTCTAGAAAAAACAAATTGCTGCTTATAAAGTTTGCCAGTCGATTTTTTAAGGGTCAAGGGGATAAACAGGCTCATTCAGTTATTTGAAAGTTTAAGAAGAATTTGCATTCGGTTTTCAATTTTCTCCGGCAGACACGTTCGAACAAAAGGGGGAATTTATTTTCTGTAATTTTGTCGATGTGCAATTGCATAGCTCAGATGGATAAGTTATTTTATATGATATTAAATTTATCTTCCTGGGCTGGCATTTTATCTGGCGATTAAATTGTTCTTTATTGCCTTTATGTTCGAGTTGCATTTCTCGATTGAAGCTCGAGCAATATGAAATCTTGAAGCGGATAAACAAAGTAAGCGTCTTTTATTTAGTCATTACGAATATTTCTTGTAAACAAATAAGAAATTTTTTAAAATTAAACTTTCAACGTCGTTGACTTCAAGTTTTAATAGAAGGGAATTAAAAATGTTTTAGATCACAATCTACGAGGAAACCTGAGGCCCTGGAAATTATTTTATATTAAAACAAAAATTTTTAAATTTAATCAGGACATAAAAGAAGCAGGTAATTTTGTAAAATTTACTACAACTACAGTTACAGCGAGTTTTACGTTTATTAATTAGATACATTTTTTGACAGATTTTATTTTAATAAATGCAGAAAAATTGCTAAATTTCACAATAAACGACTGTTACTCACAAATGTGTATACAAAAAATATACATTTATAAATTTTTATTACAATATACACTTTACTCAAATAGCCTTTTTTTATTTTTTCTTAATAATTTAAAACAAATTTCAAAAAAAATTGTGGACATGCAAAGTAAACAACTATTATTAGAAAATACAAAGAACTATATTATAATTTTGATAGATTGGCTAGTTTATAAAAATTCCCTTTATTATATTTTTTAATGTGATAAGAACCAAGTACAAATTTTTAAAAAAAATGTGATTTTAATTAGCTAAAATGATCACAAAAGTAAAAAGATACATTCATAAAAAATATATTGACATGTTGGTAAAATATCCAGTTTATTAAAATTGCCTTTATTCCATTTTTTAATGTGATACTTAAGGATTTAAGATTCATAAACAAATTTTGAAGAAAAATGTGATTTTAATTACCTAAAATGAACACAAAAAGTAAAAAGATATATACATAAAAAATATATTAACATATTGGTAAAATATTCAGTTTATTAAAATTGCCTTTATTCCATTTTTTAATGTGATACTTAATGTTTTAAGTTCCATGAACAAATTTTAAAGAAAAATGTGATTTTAATTAGCTAAAATGAACACAAAAAGTAAAAAGACACATACATAAAAAATATATTAACATATTGGTAAAATATTCAGTTTATTAAAATTGCCTTTATTCCATTTTTTAATGTGATACTTAAGGATTTAAGTTACATGAACAAATTTTAAAGAAAGATGTGATTTTAATTAGCTAAAATGATCACAAAAAGTAAAAAGATACATACATAAAAAATATATTAACATATTGGTAAAATATTCAATTTATTAAAATTGCCTTTATTCCATTTTTTAATTTTATACTTAATGATTTAAGTTACATGAACAAATTTTAAAGAAAAATGTGATTTTAATTAGCTAAAATGAACACAAAAAGTAAAAAGATACATTCATAAAAAATAAATTGACATATTGGTAAAATATCCAGTTTATTAAAATTGCCTTTATTCCATTTTTTAATGTGATACTTAAGGATTTAAGATTCATGAACAAATTTTAAAGAAAAATGTGATTTTAATTGGCTAAAATGAACACAAAAAGTAAAAAGATACACACATAAAAAATATGTTAACATATTGATAAAATATTCAGTTTCTTAAAATTACCTCTATTCCATTTTTTAATGTGATACTTAAGGATTTAAGATTCATGAACAAATTTTAAAGAAAAATGTGATTTTAATTTGCTAAAATGAACACAAAAAGTAAAAAGATACACACATAAAAAATATATTAACATACTGGTAAAATATCCAGTTTATTAAAATTGCCTTTATTCCATTTTTTAATGTGATACTTAAGGATTTAAGTTACATGAACAAATTTTAAAGAAAGATGTGATTTTAATTAGCTAAAATGATCACAAAAAGTAAAAAGATACATACATAAAAAATATATTAACATATTGGTAAAATATTCAATTTATTAAAATTGCCTTTATTCCATTTTTTAATTTTATACTTAATGATTTAAGTTACATGAACAAATTTTAAAGAAAAATGTGATTTTAATTAGCTAAAATGAACACAAAAAGTAAAAAGATACATTCATAAAAAATAAATTGACATATTGGTAAAATATCCAGTTTATTAAAATTGCCTTTATTCCATTTTTTAATGTGATACTTAAGGATTTAAGATTCATGAACAAATTTTAAAGAAAAATGTGATTTTAATTGGCTAAAATGAACACAAAAAGTAAAAAGATACACACATAAAAAATATGTTAACATATTGATAAAATATTCAGTTTCTTAAAATTACCTCTATTCCATTTTTTAATGTGATACTTAAGGATTTAAGATTCATGAACAAATTTTAAAGAAAAATGTGATTTTAATTTGCTAAAATGAACACAAAAAGTAAAAAGATACACACATAAAAAATATATTAACATACTGGTAAAATTGCCTTTATTAAAATTGCCTTTATTCCATTTTTTAATGTGATACTAAGGATTTAAGTTTCATGAATAAATTTTAAAGAAAAATGTAATTTTAATTAGCTAAAATGAGCACAAAAAGTGAAAAGATATATACATAAAAATATAAATTAACATATTGGTAAAATATCCAGCTTATTAAAATTGCCTTTATTCCATTTTTTAATGTGATACTTAATAAATTTTAATGAAAAATGTCATTTTAATTAGCTAAAATGAGCACAAAGAGTAAAAATATATATACATAAAAATATATTAAAATGTTGTTAAATTACCCAGTTTGTTAAAATTGTAAAAATCCTATTTTTTAATGTGATACTAAACGTGATGTGTGAAATGTGATATATTATAAATGTGGTGAATGCGCCAGTGTTCACTTGAACAACCAACAAGTTATTTTCCAATATAAATAAATATTAAAATATTTTAGTGGCACTTTATTAAATAACATAAAACGGGCCATTATGTTTTTTTAGCATATTGAATATCTGTTTAATACTATTCCCAAATAAAATTATAAAGGTAAACATGAAAAATAATAAAATGGAAGAGGATTTTAAAATTTTGCCGAATTCATCACTTTATTAAAACCGCAATTTGCTGCTCGATTTTTTGTGAACGCGCCAGTATTTCATCCAGTAATTTTGCCCTCGTTTTTAGTCGCACGCCTAAATTCGATTTATTTTCTGATCTTGTTTTTCCCAATTTGTTAGTTCTTTTGTTACATTAATTGCCTTGTTATTCAATCTGGTCCAATAAATCCGTTCGACATTAACATTGATTAAAGATGGAAAATCCAGATCCAGATTTAATTTCGTGTTTCGTCGTAATTTCGTGCCCCGACCAACGTGTGTGTTCATACAAAGTTTCTCTGTGTCATAAATGGTCGTTTCCTATGGAAATTCCATTTGGATCGACTCTTTTGTAGATCTATATATATAGTCTGAATGGAGATTGAAAAAAATCAAATTAAGATGGTATTTTTCACTAGACGTTTTTTTTTCCATTTCTCTAGTGTGTTCTACAAAAGTATCGTGTTTCCATCAAGCATTTATGAATGTCACGTTTTAAGATTAGAGGAGAGAATAAAAAAGATACACGGAGATGGAGAGACTTTGATATTAGATTACACACTGACAGAAGTTATAAATTGTTGGCGTGAAATGTTTCAACTTTTCAAAGATTGCTACATACGGGACGTCTGGGACTACTTTTTCATCAAGAAATAGTGGAAAGTCGTCGATAAATTATTTTTAAATCGCCCCTTAAAGTCGCTCGAACTATAAAAGTCTCGTTTGTTCTACATCGGGAGTTCCTTAGTAATTATTTGGTGAAAATTAGCCTTGACTCTACCAATTTATTTCCCAACAAACTTTTAAGTCTATGCCTCTCTACTCAAACTGATTACAAGCGATCTTATAATGCTTACCATGGCTTTTACTAATATTACATTCACATTACCGAGTAAACTCCCTTTTATTCACCTCTATTTTCTACTTTTATACCTCTCGTTTATTAAAATTAAAATCCACTTCATTTACCACCTTCATCTGCACAATTATTTACCGTTAATCATTAAAAATTTATTACACCTGTAAAACCATTCATAATGTAAATTTTATCAAAAAATTGTGCCCTTTTTACAACTTTTATCAGTCTGAACGCATTTAAAATTAAACTCTACAAAATGAACCAACATTTATTGTTTACCGGAATAATTCAGTTTATTTTTTCGTGTGTTTTGTAATAAATTATTTCGGTTTAATTTCATGATATATTTTGAGTTGAAACAAAATTTTATTTTCGACTTTTTTGTTCGGGAACTCATTTATTTATTTACATCAAAATCTGTTATTCACTTCATTTTCCACTTTAATCTCCATTATTATTTGTTGTTAATCACTTAAAATAACAAATTTACAAATTGTATCGAACTTTTGTTGAACTGTTAAAAACTCTCTGAAATTAAGCTCAACAAAATGGATCAATATTTAGGAGTGATTCAGTTTATTTTTTGTGTCTTGTTATAAATTATTTCATTCTAATTTTGTGATATTTTTTGGGATAGGACAAATGTTACGTGGAAAACTCATTTTTTTATCTAAAGCATCACTCATCCCTTTACTTTATTTAATCAGTCAAAAATTATTACTCCTGTAACATCATTCAAATTGCGAAATTTATTAAATAATGTGCTTTTTATGATGTTTATCGAAGTGAATGCTTGTCAAATTAAACAACACAAAAGGGCCCAACATTTATTGTTTACCGGAATAATACGGTTTATTTTTTGTGTGTTTTATTATAATTTAATCGTTTCCTTTCATAATGTACTTTGGATAGAAATACAAAATATTTTTTCAAATAGTTTTTATACTGAAAACTTTTTTCATCAAAATTTATTCATGTAAAATTATTCAAATTTCGTAATTTATTAAATGCTTTTTATCGAACTGAATGCTTTTAAAATTAAATATTACAAAAACAGGTATTCACTTCACATACTACATTCTTCTTCACTATTACTTATTATTTAATCAATAAAAAATTGTTATTCCTGTAAAATTAATCAAATTTCAAAATTTATTAAATAATTAAATGAAGGTGCTTCTTATGATTTTTATCGAACTGAATGCTTTTAAAATTAAATATTACAAAAATCAAGTATTCACTTCACTTACTACATTCATCTTCACTATTATTTATTATTTGATTAGTAAAATATTATTATTCCTGTAAAGTTAATTACATTTCAAAATTTATTAAATAATTAAATGAATGTGCTTTTTATGCTTTTTATCGAACTGAATGCTTTTAAAATTAAACACTACAAAATGAACCAACATTTACTGTTTATATAAATAATATAGCTTATTATTTGTGTGTTTTTTATCAATTATTTAATTTTATTTACTTTGGTGGAAAACACAAAATGTTTTTTAAAATATTTTTTATGAGGAAAACGCAATTAATATGAATTTTGCTTCATCAAAAACAGGTATTCCCTTTACTTATTACCTTAATCTTCACTATTATTTATTGTTTGATCAATAAAACAATATTATTCCTGTAAAATTATTCAAATTTCAAAATTTATTAGATGATTAAATGAATGTGGTTTTTATGACTTTTATCGAACTGAACGCATTTAAAATTAAACACTACACAATTGGACCAACATTTACTGTTTATCGAAATAATTCAGTTTATTTTTTGCGTGTTACATTATAAATTATTTAGTTTTAATTTATAACATGTTTTTTAAAATATTTTTTATGTGGAAAACGCAATTAATATGAATTTTGTTTAATTTGTTTTAACATTCTGCTACGGTCATTTAAAAAATAAAATTTGTAGGAAATGTTTAAAATAATTATAATATATTATAAATGGAAAAATGAAGAATAAATGAATATATTTACATAAAACATATAATTAATAGGAAAGAGAATTCAATATTATTACAAGCGTGATTTAAATAAAACTAGGGATTGTTTTTTTATTGGCCGTTTTACAGTTTACAAGTAATTGCAGTTTGAAAGTTTGTTACGGAGAGAACAAATAAAAAAAGGAGGGATCGATAAAAGACGAAAACCATAAAAGCGCCGTTTAAGTTATAATTTGATTGGTAATTGATTTGTAATAAATTTGTCTGTGTTATGTAAATTCGTCTGTAAATTGCGAATTAAATTTATTTTAACGGGCCGGAATTTTCGTCCACCTTTATGTTATTTCAATTAACCTAAAAAACTTTTTTTCCCCGCCAACGCCCACGGCTTAATAATCCCGTCAAATAAAATATCCCGGGATCTTAAAAACTTTCGCGGGCTAATAAGGGAATAAATCATTAGAACTTCCGGCAAATGCAAATGCCCAAAAATTCCGTGATAAAGTATAAAAATTGGAAATCTTTATAGAATAAATTTATACAGTCCCATCCTTAATTTATTTCACCTTGGCGCAAGCAATTATACTAGATTAACGACAATTCTAATACAGATCCTATCGGGAACGTATTCTATAGGTGATAAATTTCGGAAATAAGCGGGTCGAGAGACATTAATTTATTTTAGAGACGCTATCCAGCAGTGATTCCTGCAAGAGGGCTCCTCTCTCTAAAATATTACTTCATAAATAGTCCGTAAGTTTGGTAACGTTATTGGCCAAAACCAACTTATTTACCCACATCACATTATTTTACATGAAATCTATGTTCATTTATCCGGACGACCGTTTTCGGGATCTAAATAACGACTGTTACCAGATTAAACTCGGCAACGCACAGTGGTGTGTGTATCCTTGACCGAAAAGATCAAACCAATAAATGAAACTAATTAACATATACATTGTTTTATAGAATATAAAAAGAATTGTCTGAGTACCAAAGACTTGAAAAATAATTGGATAATTTGAATGTCAGAAGCATAACGAGCAGTTGGTTAGTGGATAGACCTACAAGAAAAATTCAGGTTTCTATGCCCAGCTAAATTTAAAAAAATATGTAAGTAACATTTTCTGGAATAAGAATGTAGTAGTTTTAATAATACTGTATAAAATGACATTATTTTAATACTACGTATATTATTTTAATACTGGATAATTTGAATGTCAAAAAACAATTCAATCTTATCGTCAAGCCGACCTAGAGGAAATGGGACTTGCTGAAATTAGTTCAAGCATTGCGAGGAGTTGGTTAGTGGCTAGACCTACAAGAAAAATCCAGGTTTCTATGCCCAGCTAAATTTAAAAAAATATATAAGTAACATTTTCTAGAATAAGAATGTAATAGTTTTAATAACACTATATAAAATTATATTATTTTAATACTACATATATTATTTTAATACTGGATAATTTGAAAGTCAAAAAACAATTCAATCTTATTGTCAAGCCGACCTGGAGGAAATGGGACTTGCTAAAATTAGTTAAAGCATTGCGAGGAGCTGGTTAGTGGATAGACCTACAAGAAAAATCCAGGTTTATATGCCAAGCTAAATTCAAAAATATATATAAGTAACATTTTATAGAATAAAAATGTAGCAGTTTTAATAATACTGTATAAAATGATATTATTTTAATACTACATATATTATTTTAATACTGGATAATTTGAATGCCAAAAAACAATTCAATCTTATCGTCAAGCTGACCTGGAGGAAATGGGACTTGCTGAAATTAGTTCAAGCATTGCGAGGAGCTGGTTAGTGGCTAGACCTACAAAACAATCCAGGTTTCTATGCCCAGCTAAATTTAAAAAAATATGTAAGTAACATTTTCTGGAATAAGAATGTAGTAGTTTTAATAATATTGTATGAAATGATATTATTTTAATACTACGTATATTATTTTAATACTGGATAATTTGAATGTCAAAAAACAATTCAATCTTATCGTCAAGCCGACCTAGAGGAAATGGGACTTGCTGAAATTAGTTAAAGCATTGCGAGGAGTTGGTTAGTGGCTAGACCTACAAAACAATCCAGGTTTCTATGCCCAGCTAAATTCAAAAAAGTATATAAGTAATATTTTCTAGAATAAGAATGTAGTAGTTTTAATAATACTGTATAAAATTATATTATTTTAATACTACATACATTATTTTAATACTGGATAATTTGAATGTCAAAAAACAATTCAATCTTATCGTCAAGCCGACCTGGAGGAAATGGGACTCGCTGTAATTAGTTCAAGCATTGCGAGAAGCTGATTAGTGGGTAGACCTACAAGAAAAATCCAGGTTTCTATGCCCAGCTAAATTTAAAAAAATATATAAGTAACATTTTCTAGAATAAGAATGTAATAGTTTTAATAACACTATATAAAATTATATTATTTTAATACTACATATATTATTTTAATACTGGATAATTTGAATGCCAAAAAACAATTCAATCTTATCGTCAAGCTGACCTGGAGGAAATGGGACTTGCTGAAATTAGTTCAAGCATTGCGAGGAGCTGATTAGTGGCTAGACCTACAAAACAATCCAGGTTTCTATGCCCAGCTAAATTTAAAAAAATATGTAAGTAACATTTTCTGGAATAAGAATGTAGTAGTTTTAATAATATTGTATAAAATGATATTATTTTAATACTTATATTATTTTAATACTGGATAATTTGAGTGTCAAAAAACAATTCAATCTTATCGTCAAGCCGACCTAGAGGAAATGGGACTTGCTGAAATTAGTTAAAGCATTGCGAGGAGTTGGTTAGTGGCTAGACCTACAAAATAATCCAGGTTTCTATGCCCAGCTAAATTCAAAAAAGTATATAAGTAATATTTTCTAGAATAAGAATGTAGTAGTTTTAATAATACTGTATAAAATTATATTATTTTAATACTACATATATTATTTTAATACTGGATAATTTGAAAGTCAAAAAACAATTCAATCTTATTGTCAAGCCGACCTGGAGGAAATGGGACTTGCTAAAATTAGTTAAAGCATTGCGAGGAGCTGGTTAGTGGATAGACCTACAAGAAAAATCCAGGTTTATATGCCAAGCTAAATTCAAAAATATATATAAGTAACATTTTATAGAATAAAAATGTAGCAGTTTTAATAATACTGTATAAAATGATATTATTTTAATACTACATATATTATTTTAATACTGGATAATTTGAATGCCAAAAAACAATTCAATCTTATCGTCAAGCTGACCTGGAGGAAATGGGACTTGCTGAAATTAGTTCAAGCATTGCGAGGAGCTGGTTAGTGGCTAGACCTACAAAACAATCCAGGTTTCTATGCCCAGCTAAATTTAAAAAAATATGTAAGTAACATTTTCTGGAATAAGAATGTAGTAGTTTTAATAATATTGTATAAAATGATATTATTTTAATACTACGTATATTATTTTAATACTGGATAATTTGAAAGTCAAAAAACAATACAATCTTATCGTCAAGCTGACCTGGAGGAAATGGGACTTGCTGAAATTAGTTCAAGCATTGCGAGGAGCTGATTAGTGGCTAGACCTACAAAACAATCCAGGTTTCTATGCCCAGCTAAATTTAAAAAAATATGTAAGTAACATTTTCTGGAATAAGAATGTAGTAGTTTTAATAATATTGTATAAAATGATATTATTTTAATACTTATATTATTTTAATACTGGATAATTTGAGTGTCAAAAAACAATTCAATCTTATCGTCAAGCCGACCTAGAGGAAATGGGACTTGCTGAAATTAGTTAAAGCATTGCGAGGAGTTGGTTAGTGGCTAGACGTACAAAATAATCCAGGTTTCTATGCCCAGCTAAATTCAAAAAAGTATATAAGTAATATTTTCTAGAATAAGAATGTAGTAGTTTTAATAATACTGTATAAAATTATATTATTTTAATACTACATACATTATTTTAATACTGGATAATTTGAATGTCAAAAAACAATTCAATCTTATCGTCAAGCCGACCTGGAGGAAATGGGACTCGCTGTAATTAGTTCAAGCATTGCGAGGAGCTGGTTAGTGGCTAGACCTACAAGAAAAATCCAGGTTTCTATGCCCAGCTAAATTTAAAAAAATATATAAGTAACATTTTCTAGAATAAGAATGTAATAGTTTTAATAACACTATATAAAATTATATTATTTTAATACTACATATATTATTTTAATACTGGATAATTTGAAAGTCAAAAAACAATTCAATCTTATCGTCAAGCCGACCTGGAGGAAATGGGACTTGCTGAAATTAGTTAAAGCATTGCGAGGAGCTGGTTAGTGGATAGACCTACAAGAAAAATCCAGGTTTATATGCCCAGCTAAATTCAAAAATATATATAAGTAACATTTTATAGAATAAAAATGTAGCAGTTTTAATAATACTGTATAAAATGATATTATTTTAATACTACATATATTATTTTAATACTGGATAATTTGAATGCCAAAAAACAATTCAATCTTATCGTCAAGCTGACCTGGAGGAAATGGGACTTGCTGAAATTAGTTCAAGCATTGCGTGGAGCTGGTTAGTGGCTAGACCTACAAAACAATCCAGGTTTCTATGCCCAGCTAAATTTAAAAAAATATGTAAGTAACATTTTCTGGAATAAGAATGTAGTAGTATTAATAATATCGTATAAAATGATATTATTTTAATACTACGTATATTATTTTAATACTGGATAATTTGAATGTCAAAAAACAATTCAATCTTATCGTCAAGCCGACCTAGAGGAAATGGGACTTGCTGAAATTAGTTAAAGCATTGCGAGGAGTTGGTTAGTGGCTAGACCTACAAAACAATCCAGGTTTCTATGCCCAGCTAAATTCAAAAAAGTATATAAGTAATATTTTCTAAAATAAGAATGTAGTAGTTTTAATAATACTGTATAAAATGATATTATTTTAATACTACATATATTATTTTAATACTGGATAATTTGAAAGTCAAAAAACAATTCAATCTTATTGTCAAGCCGACCTGGAGGAAATGGGACTTGCTGAAATTAGTTCAAGTATAGTGAGCAGTTGGTTAGTGGATAGACCTACAAGAAAAATCCAGGTTTTATGCCCAGCTAAATTCAAAAAATTATATAAGTAACATTTTATAGAATAAAAATGTAATAGTTTTAATAATACTGTATAAAATTATATTATTTCAATACTACATATATTATTTTAATACTGGATAACTTAGTTCAAGTATTGCTAGAAGTTGGTTAGTGGATAGACCTACAAAAAAAAATCCAGGTTTAAAATTTGTACTTAAAGCTTGAAGTTCAACTAACTGTACTGTCTCTGTAATAAAATAAATTTAATATTATTTTCTCTAGACCAAAGGATAAAGAAATATGCATCTTCAGTTTATAATCTAAGTTACTTAGATAAGGAAATACTTTAATATATGTTTCAGTTTTATAGATATTCAAATTTTGTGTCCAGATTATGAAAATTTGAAGTTCTTCCTATAACCAGAGCATCACATTTTTAACCCTCTTCGAGCAGGGCCACCCCACCGTGCAGCCCAACGTAACAACGTAGCAACACCAAATAATAAACCATCGAAATTAAAACGAGCACGACACGATCGAGTGTTTTTCCGTGTTGTTTGTTTGAATTGTAAATATTGTCGTTTTGGTGTGCACACCGGGAACCGCAGAACGAAAAGATTAATAATGGTCTCCGAGTAGCGATCGGGTTAACAAGGTATTTAATTACAAGTTTGCTTACGCCGCGTCGATAGGCGGCGTCGCCCGTTTCCCGTAACGCCGTATCGAGTGTCGATCAAGTGTGTTTATTTTATCTAAAATGAACACGTACCGCCCCCCAAAAAGTTCCGTCGCGCGTAATTTCATTAGACTGCTTACATGTACGAGGACTGTCTGGTTGCACGGTAAATAGGTAATGCCTTTCGTGCAGCCTGAGTAGTCTATGGAGCGTATCTGGGTGCAACTGGGGGAATAATTTTCCTGATCCAATTAACCATAAGTACGAGATCCGCCGGGATACATTTTACCCGTCTCTACTTCACGACACATATAGACGAACAAATTACACCAATTATATGTAACCGTGAAAAGAATTTACTTGTTAGTTTTTCTTTACTTTCCACTCAATAAGAAATTTAATGCCGGAGGAAATATAATATACTCCATTTGCGAAGCTGAATTAGTTATTATGCGCTTGGAGCGTCTCTTAAATTTACTTCATTCATAACAATTTATTACCCTTATTGTATGAATTACAAAATTCTTAATAGAAATTTGATATTTTTATTTCACGATGTACATACTATTAAGAAACAAAAAATAAATATTTATATTTATAGTTATTACTATCACTGATTCTGATTTAATTAAAAAATATTTATGTGCATATTTATTTAAAAATAATTTTCATATATGACATATTTGTCAAAAATTTAAATAATTCTAATTTAATTTTAAAAAAATATATATAAATTCAATAAATTTGTTTAGAAAAACAATTTATTTTTATAATTAAATATATATTTTAGAATATAATTCATTTAATGTTATTTAATTAATATATATATATATATATATATAGTTAATTTATTTAAGTTGTACAGTGAAATATTTATATTATTATTATATTTTATTTAATTAGAAAAATGTTGTAGATGATAATTAATTAAGTTTATTTATATAAACTAGTAGGATATGGTAACATGTAATAATATATAAATTATATTTGGTACAATTTATTTGTTTGTATTTACGGGAAACGGAAAAAAGTGGCGCATCCACCAAAACTGTAAATGGCTAATCATTACTTATAAAATAAACTTGTACAGTATGATTTAAGTACGAATTTGGAAGAATATAAAACATAAATTTCTTGTTTTTAGTGCTATGTGAAAATAAAGAAGTTTTGAATATTTATAAAGTTGAACAATTTTTTTACTTCTTCCATAAGAAATATGTTTTTAAATGATAATTCACTTAATGTGATATGATTAAGGAAATTAACTTTATTTATATGGATTGTAAGGATATGATAACATGTTATAATATATAAAATACATTTGGTAAGATATATTTATTTGTATTGACAAAAAATATGAACAAAAGTGGCGCATCCACCAAAATTGTAAATGGGTAATAAAATAAACTTAGGCAATATTATTTCACTAAGAATTTGAACAATATACAACAAAAATTTGTATTTTTTAGTTCTATGTGAAAATACAAAAAGTTTTGTTTATTTATAAAGTTGTAAAATGAAAAATGTTTACTTCTTTTAATAAGAAATATGTTTTAAATGACAATTCACTGAATGTGATATGATTAAGAAAACTAACTTTATTTATATGGATTGATAGGATATGGTAAAATGTAATAATATATAAAATACATTTGGTAAGATATATTTGTTTGTATTTACAGAAAACGTGAATAAAAATGGCGCATCCACCAAAATTGTAACTGGGTAATCATTATTTACAAAATAAATTTAGACAACATGATTAAAATATGAATTTGGAAGAATATACAACAAAAATTTCTATTTTTTAGTTATATAGGAAAATAAAAAAGTTATGAATATTTATAAAATCGTATAATGAAGAATTTTTTACTTTTTTCAATAAAAATATGTTTTAAATGATACTTCACTTAGTGTGAAATGATTAAGCAAATTAATTTTACTCATATGGATTGGTAGGATATGACAACATATAATACTATATTAAATATATTTGATATATTTACAGAAAATGAGAACAAAATGGCGCATCCACCAAAACTGTAACTGGGTAATCATTATTTATAAAATAAACTATATCTAAACAAATATCATTTAAATAGGAATTTGGTAGAATATACAACAAAAAATTGTGTTTTTTATTTCTATGTGAAAATGAAAAAAAATTATGAATATTTATAAAATTGTACAAGGATTTTTTTTAATTTCTTTTAATAAGAAATATGTTTTAAATGATAATCCATTTAATGTGATATGATTAAGAGAACTAGTTTTATTTATATTATATGATATATTGTTATGATATTTATTTGTATTTACAGAAAATGTGAACAAAAGTGTAAATTTATAATAATTATTTATAGAATAAACTTGGACAATTTTTATTTCTATGTGAAAAATAAAAAGTAAAAAGTTGTGTAGTGTATATATTTAATATCATCTCACTAAGAAATCTAACAATATTTACATGGATTCGTAAGGTAAGACAACATAATGAAAAATTAAATTAATTTTATTAATTAGAAAAAAGTTGTATAGCCAAAGTATTTTCTTTAATGAAAAATACATTTTAAATGATAATTAATTTAATTTTCTAAGAACTTCTCTTAAGAAAGTTAATTAACATTATTGTGTGCAAAAATTTTAATATTTAAAGAAATTAATTTTAAAAATAAGTAAATCTATGTTAAGTAAATAAAAATTATGTAATATAAGAACTAATTAGATTTTCAACATTATAATATACCTTAAAACATTTTTGTTGCCATTCAACAAAAGTTGTAAGACGTTAATTAAAAGTTTCCTCTAGGCAATTTTAATGGGAGTGCTTTTGACGGCATTACCAATAACTCAATGGGACAGTAATTTCATCTGACATTGAGCTTATTACTGGGCAAACATAAAGAAAAGCTCTTTAAAGTTAAAAGTTGTGACGCCTAAAGTCTTCAATCAAAATTGAATGTATTCAATTACATTAGTTAAAAAAAAATGTGTATCGTAGAAGTCAAATAATAAGTCCATTCGAAAAATGTCAATACCTTATTATTTACATGTCAGCAGTCATATGTATCGAAAATAAATACAATTTAAACGTCAATAAAACTTCAGGATTGGACAGACATGGCGAAAGCAATTATGTGTCTGACGCTTTCATTTATAATTAACGCCCTTTCATTTGAGAATTTTATTAGTTTAAATGTCTCAAAATACATTAGATGTGCTTTGAGACGGTGCAAAGATAAACAGACGGTGAAATCAAAAGCTTAGCATAAATCACAAAAGGTTGCGATCTTCTTACAACATGAGGTCCCCCGATCATTTTCCTTTCGGTCCTTTTTCTCGCTGTTTAATTAATCCTCATAATTTCAGTAATCCCTTCGGACTTAATAAATTAACTTCACTTGTGTATATTAAATAACCACACAGCCCGGGGGGGTGAACGCTATTGACGTCGAATATTCATTAGACAAAACTTTGCAGCCGGTGCAAATAAGTAAACGCATTAAAAATTAATATTCTACGTACACAGAGCGAAAGTGTGCAATTATTAAGAGTTCAAGACCGCCCGAGGCTCCGATGATGAGGTTGTGTCTATATAGTTACGTCGTAAAACGTCCCCCCCTCTGATAACGTTTCAAAGGGGCAAGATAAGCTCGGATAAAAATTATGTAAAATGTTGTCAATCAAACTTTTTTCCGTAATGTTCATGTGTGTCAAATTGGCCAGCACCACATGGGCATTATTAACACAATTTTTTAATGGATTTGTGGAACTCGTTTGAAAGGTGTTTTTATTGTCTATTCAATGTTATTGTGGTGGTTAAAATGTGTTGTGTAGTTACAGAGTTGTGACCGACCGAAAATGTTAAGAATTTAAGTACCACAAATAAAATAATATTCCATATATTTTTTTTTCAAATAAAAAGTTATGAATATTTATAAAGAGAAAATATTTTACTTTCTTCAATAAGAAATATGTTTTAAATAATAATTCACTTAATGTGCAAACTAACTTTACTTAAATGGATTGGTATGATATGACAACATGTTTTATTATATAAAATAGATTTAGTAAGATATACTTGTTGTATTTACAGAAAATGAGAACAAAAATGGCGCATCCACCAAAACTGTAACTGAATAATCATTATTTATAAAATAAACTATATCTAAACAATAACATTTGAATAAGAATTTGGAAGAATATAAAACAAAAATTTGCATTTTTTTATTTCTATGTTAAAATAAAAAAGTTATGAATATTTTAACATTTGTATAATGAAAAATTTTTTACTTTTTTCTATAAGAAATATATTTTAAATGATAATTCACTTAATGTGAAATGATTAAGCAAACTAACTTTACTTATATGGATTGATACGATATGACAACATGTAATACTATATAAAATATATTTGGTATGACATATTTGTTTGTATTTACAGAAAGTGAGAACAAAAATGGCGCATCCACCAAAACTGTAACTGAATAATCATTATTTATAAAATAAACTATATCTAAACAATAACATTTGAATAAGAATTTGGAAGAATATAAAACAAAAATTTGCATTTTTTTATTTCTATGTTAAAATAAAAAAGTTATGAATATTTTAACATTTGTATAATGAAACATTTTTTACTTTTTTCTATAAGAAATATATTTTAAATGATAATTCACTTAATGTGTAATGATTAAGCAAACTAACTTTACTTATATGGATTGATACGATATCACAACATGTAATACTATATAAAATATATTTGGTATGACATATTTGTTTGTACTTACAGAAAGTGAGAACAAAAATGGCGCATCCACCAAAATTGTAACTGGGTAATCATTATTTATAAAATAAACTATATCTAAACAATATAATTTGAATAAGAATTTGGAAGAATATAAAACAAAAAATTGTATTTTTTTAGTTCTATGTGAAAATGAAAAAAGTTATGAATATTTATAAAGTTGTATAATGAAAAATTTTTAACTTTTTTCAATAAGAAATATGTTTTAAATGATAATTCACTTAATGTGAAATGATTAAGTAAACTAACTTTACTTATATGGATTGATATATTATGACAACATGTAATACTATATGAAATATATTTGGTAAGATATATTTGTTTGTATTTACGGAAAATGAGAACAAAGTGGCGCATCCACCAAAACTGTAACTGGGTAATCATTATTTATAAAATAAACTAAATCTAAACAATATCATTTGAATAAGAATTTGGAAGAATATAAAACAAAAATTTGTATTTTTTTAGTTCTATGTGAAAATGAAAAAGTTATGAATATTTTTAAAATTGTACAATATTTTTTTTAATTCTTTTTAATAAGAAATATGTTTTAAATGATAAACCACTTAATGTGATATGATTAAAAATGCTTTTATTTTAAATAAAAATAAATATAATTATTACTAACCTAACCTCACATGTAGATTATTATTAACCTAACCTCACATGTAGAAAGTATTTAAGAGAATTCATAGAAACTGAAAGCGCTTAATTTTTTTAATATAAATCAATTTGGTCCGGAAAAAAAAGTTTAACTGACCACAAACAAAATAATATTCCATTTCTTTTTTCAAGTCGAAAAACGTATACGATAAGACCTAAACAAAAAACGATAAACGGGCGGTATAAATAAACTAGCGAATTTGTTTAACACCATTAAAACAGATTCAAAAAATTCCGTAGCATAAAAATCCAATTTTTAAAAATATTTTATACTTTTGCCCACCACTGTATTATAATTTTTCAGATTTTAACACAGAATAAAAATTAGTTCTCAAATGTAAAAAGGGCAATCAATTTTTAAATTTATTATTGAATTTGAAATTTATTGAAATAAATATTTAGATTTACTGGTAAAAATTGTTTGAAAAGAATTTTCAAAATAATTAGTTAAAACGATTTCATGCTCAATTACACTTCGCAATTTAAAATGAGTGGTGAAATTTAATTCAGATTGTCCACCAAATTAGAATGCATGTTTAAAGTTATTTGTACGTACACACAGAGTATTAATACGTTTATTTAAAATCATAAACCACATTTTGCGTTGCACAATAAAATTGGAACAGATAAAAATAAAATAAAGGGTTTTAATTGCCTTGAGCTTTAATGATTTTAATGTTACCGTCCACGTACTTTGTACCGTTGTTTATTGCAAGGAATGTGTAGTTATCATGTTTAATTATTGTCGTACGCGGTATTTGGGCTTTAGTTACGCTTCTATTATCTGTGTTGTAAAATTAATCCTTTAATTTGTTGTACTTTTATAAATTGCTCCGGCCTGGATGAATAGCACTCATTTTAATTGTTAATTTAATTATTTCTGTTTGGCGGCAACTTAATTATCTCGTATATAATACGCTGTTTGTTTCTGTAAATGTTCCCTTTTTTGTGTTGAATTTTAAAACGGAGAAATTCTAATCTAGATCACCTTAAAATTGCTCACGCAACTTTGGACGGATACATTGTTTGCCTTTACGTACTTAATAATTTGATATAAACGATTTTCTTAATTAATTAATCCTTTTGTGGCCGTGGCCCGGATGAATGCCAGTCATTTTAATTGTTAATTTATCCATTTCTCATCGACGAAGACTTCATTACATCGAATATAAACGTCGCATGAAATGTTTTAATGGATTTTTGGGTTAATATTTCATTATTGCCACTTAATTCCCATCTAATATGTATAGCGAGATATATAAGACTGGGGATATTTTTGCTCACCCCTTTTCCCGGCTCCTTCGCTGCGGAGATCAACTGGAAATTTTAGGTATTTTATCGAACAATTTGTGTTTCGAGACTCGTTAAAGATTTAACATTATTGGATGTTTTGAGGGTTGTGAAAATGTGGTTTTAATTTAACCCGTTTATCATCCTTATACGTAAATCAGTCTAACTCAATTAAAAAATAAATTGCCCTGTATCATATTAGTACTACCAACCATATTAACCTACCCTGATTTACCCTAAGTTTGTTTAATAAAAGTTAAACGTGTAAAAACGTAAATTACCTTTTCCTGAAACTAATAAAACACTGCTATAATTTAAAATAAACAAACATTAAAAAATTTCTTTTTGAGATATTTTACCAGTAATTCAAAATTTTTATTCCAAATCCGTTAGAAATCTATCGACAAACTCCAATTTATGGGCAAAATTCATTTACAAATATTTTTTAAACATAAATGACTGTTATTTTACTCAAACATTATTAACGTGGAAAAAGCTGTGTAAATTATCCAAAAATTTCGAATTCAATAAATATTGACAATTACAGAAATAATTATACGTTGAAATTCTACGTAATTCCAAATTTTTTTGATTATTTAAAATTATTGAATTGTAAAAAGCAAATTTCGTTCGAATAAACATACAAATTTATATAAATATTTTTGTATTAAATTTAAAATTCAGTTAGAATATGTCCAGTAATGAAGAAGATCTAAATAATTTCTTCTCCTGAAGAAAATATAGCTCATCAAATTTAAATATCAATAAATGTTTTTTTCTCATATTTCTAAGTCACTAAATATTTTTTAAGACTATTAAATTTTTCAAATTCTTGGCACAATTTTGAAGAAAAATGGTACTCTTGATTAATTTTGATTATCACAGTCGTGGATATTTCAGATTTAGTGTTGAGTGGCTGTATTATTTTTTCAGCAAAAACTTAAAATAAAAAATTTATTTAGATTTACTTCATTACTGCTCTCAAATTTTGACCACCTATTTTAGAAATTTTTGTATCATCAACGGGATTAAATCATTTCAACAAATTTTTCCGAAAATCGTTTTCGACCTATTTTTCCAAATAATTTTATATGCATGTGCCAAATCCCTTAAAACAACAAAATAGTACTCAAATTCTATTTTATGTGCAAAATAATTTTACAAATATTATTTTAAACACGAAAACAATATTAAAAGGGAAAAAGGTGTATTTATATTTTTCAGTTAACAAAAATGTTTGGATATTATATTTTTCTTCAATGGTTTACAAATTCAATTATAAAAAATAAATATTGATTATAGAAGTAGTTGTATAAAAATGTTTGTAACCGATAACAATTACACTAACGCCATACGATTAATTTAATTTTAAATTGACACAAAAGCGTTAAATTAACGATTTAATTTAAATCGATATTTGCACACACACACATACACAGAGAAAAAATATAAAATAAAATAAAAACTTGCATTGCACAACAAAATACATAAAAACTGCTATAAAATTCAATAACACGCCATGTTTGCAGATATCGTAATACATAAACAATATTTATTAGAATATTAAACTGGATAGTGTAAATATTGATTCAAGTAGACAGAGTACCGAGTGGGGCGACTGACATCATCTCAATCATTGTGTTTGATATCGTCTGACAAACTAAATAGGCATGCATTATAGTTCAATGGACAATCGGCTAATTGTTGATCTATTACAGGTTTATGGGCTCTAAGAAAACACATAAACCGTATTTACGCATTAAACTGTGATCAATGTTTAATACGGGACTCAATTTATTGGATCTAGATTTAAACGCATTAGTTTACTTTTATTGTTTGCCGTTGCTGTTAACATCAATCGGGTAAAATTACGCATTCAGCCGCACGAATGGAAACCCAATCGGCGCATTCGCCAACAATGTGGACAAAGACGTGGCGCATCCACCATATTTTTATGTGGTGGGTAAAAAGTGGTTCTTGAACAAATAGCCTGTAAAATGATGACGTATTAAATAAATAAATAAATAAATAATAGTTGACGTAAGTTATGTTGCTTAGTACCATTTAATTTATTTGAATGGTTTTTTTATTGTATATTCAGAGACATTATGTTGGAAAAAATAGGAAATAGAGTTGTGACTAATTTATTTAATGTATTATATAAACTTTTCAAAAAATGTATTCAGTATTTATTACTAAAATATTCAAAATTTACAGTTGGTTGTTGATTCTGTTTATAATTTAAAGATATTTTTTTGAAAGACACTCTTCTCTTTCGGCCATTGGAAGAAAAAACTGATGTAGAAGACATAATTATCATGTTGGAACCCATAATAAGAGATATTTGTACTAATATCACACCAATAAGTGTCACAAGATCATTTTCCATGTAAAAGGTAGTTACAGTACTTGTCAATTTGGCTCACCTCAACTTTAAAGCAAATTTAGTTAAATTGGCAACATTTTACAAGACTGTTATTTGAGGTCGATATCTTGCTCCATTCAAAAGTTATCAGGTGAACTTTTACCACCTCGCCGCTGTACATGCAGTTTATATTAAAATTTGATAAAATACGTAAGACGGCCGAAAAAAATTTAGGATAATAAAGAATGTTTATTATGAATAATGGATGCCGAGTCAAATAACGCTGTAATTTCTCTTGTTGTTTGCCAGGTAAGGTATTGTGTGATAGATGGATGCGTGATGAAACGGAGGATTTTACTTTCCATTATTTTTCTCAAGCACAATAATTTGAAAATTGGAACGATTGGAATTCCCTTCCTGAACATCTGTGCCATCGGCATCGCATCTTTCATTACCTCAGTTATCAAATAAATACAATCAGGGCTTGATGGATGCACCGTCAATTCCACGAACAATTTCCGACAATCGTAATATTGCATATATATATATATGTTTTTTCAATGCTGTCAGTCAGTCGATTAATAATTCTTGTGTGTAGGTGAAACATGATTAAAATAGGTGAAACTAATTGGTAGACGGGGTTAAACGGATTGATCGGACCAAACCTTCCGTTTTGAATTTTGTAGCATTTAAATTCGTGCAGCTTTTACGTTAATTATTTGCTTCACGCCGAGTGCACTTTTTTCGACTGGTAATTGTAAATACTCTTTCTGGCGTTGTACGTTTCAACAATGGTTAAATTGGTTCCATTACCTAAACATATTTTTTCCCGTATTCACTTTATTAAAAGTAGGTATAATTTTCTACGCTGGAAAATGTACTTGGCTCTATTACTGGAGCTTATTTTTAAAATAAAGGTAGTCGAATCTACATTCATTTGTTTATTTACATACACGACTCATTGGGATTTTTAAATACAATATTTGAGTATACTTTTCTTTAATAAAATACTGATTTTACTTAAAACTTTTTTAATACTTTTAATTAATTAATAAAGTATAAAATTCAAAAATCAAATAAATATTCATATATTCGAATAGTTAAACATTTATTGCAATATTTATACTGGAATAGATACTTCTGTATTTGAATATTCTGTAACACATAGATTAATCGAATATTCGTACTATGAATGAATATTAAAGTATATTACAATTCAATATGCTTACCATAAGTATTCAAATATCAAGTATTCAATTACAATTTTGAAATGTTTATTATATATAATATTCGGGAATATATAAATCGCGGTTTATATTATTATTTTACTTAAAATTGCATTGAAGTATTAAAATATTCAAACTGTAGAATATACGAATAAATGACGTGTATAAAAATTGGAATTATAAATTATATATAACATCGTTATTTTCGTTTAATTACATTAATTATTTGATTATTTAAAGATTGAAATATTTCTTCCTAATCTATAATATTCAGTACTATATAGAATAACCAAATATTCGTTAAATATCAAATATATAAATATATTTATGCAAATGTATTGTCACTTAATTACATATATGAATACACCAAATATACGAATATTCAGTTATATGGATGAATATTGAAATATTTAAATATTTTAAATCAGTTACATATATAAATTATATGAATATTGAAATATTATTTGCCATTATAAAATATTCAATTCTAAATAAAATACCCAAATTTTTGCTAATATAGAGAATATTTGAATATTCATATAAATGATTTTAAAATAGTTACATATATTATATATAGAATATATACTTATTGTCCTTAGTTACATATATGAATATGTTTTCCTTAAATTATTACTTATTTTTAAAAGTATTAAATTGATTAAATATACGAATTATTTAAATATTGAAATATTCCTTCATATGGCAGAAAGTTATAAATAGATATTTTAAAGAAAGATGCTTTTAAATTAAAATAAGTTTAATCATACGGTTCATAAAGCTTTATTAGCCTCTTGAATATTTATATAAATTATCCTACTATTATTTTCCTTTAATATTCATTCAATACAAGTATGTCTTTACAGTTCAATTTTCTATAGAAATGCATTTATGTTGAAAATAACAATAACATGGACAAATATAAGCAAACGTTCTGTAAAGAAAAATATCTGATTTAAATTCCCTGAAATCCACAACTTTTAACAAACAAATATTATTATAAAGCACACTGCGAAAGTCAAATATAAATCCGACGAATTCAAATGAAAACTTACTGATATAAACGACTTTTTACATTTATTATATTTTATTACGAATACTATTTTTGTGTTCGCATATTAATATTATTATTTTTTATTTTAACAGAACATAACAATTAATTACCAATAAAATAATAGGGGATTTTTGGCAAATGCGTCAATTTAGCAAAATAAATTAAACAGCATTTTAAATTTGTTTAATATTTTAAATAAATAATGCGGTGCGTATATTTAAAAGCACAGTTGATTTGTTACCATGAATATTTTATTTGCAAAAATTTCGTTTAGTATTAAATAATAAAATTTGCCGATTTCCGTTTAACAAACTGTACATTACAAAAACCGATAAAATATACTTGTAATAGAATTCAGAATTCAATTCGAATATTTGTAATTCGTATTTTATAAAGGTTATTTATTTGTAACTAACTAAACTTACACTTATACTCGAATATATTATAAATATATTCCTACAATAAATTATTATAAATAATGTATTATTATATATACTATAATCTTGAATTTTTTGAATAAATATTGAAATATTTTATGTATTATGGAATATTTTACTATAAGAAAAAATATTTCAATATTTATTTAAATATTCTATTAATTTATTAATAAATATTCATTTATATTTAATTATTACAATATACTTGTAATGGAATTGAACATTAAATTCCAATATTCATAATTCATATTTTATAAAGGTAGTTTATTCGTTATTCTACAATGAATATTTGAAAACTTAAATGCATTTTTATGTAAAATAAAGCTAAAAAATAATTTAAGGTAAGCAAGTATACAATTATATTTAAATATTCAAATATTTACCCATATAAATGAATATTTGAACGTTTAGTATGTTAATATACAAACATTTATCAAAATAAATCATGAGCCACTTATCTTGTATCTGATATGTGTCTCTAACTAAGATACAACAAGGACATTTCTAGTAAATTTCGAAATATTTAATATTTCAGTGCAGAGATATAAAAATGCAGTTTCTTTCAGTCAACGTTTAATAAAAATGAGCTAAAACACATTGGACAGTATTTCTTTTAGTCTTATTTTAGATTTCAAATATTATCACAAAATTATTTAGGTGTATTAAAAGAGACAACATAAAATACATATCAATGAACCATCATTGTAAAATAATATCTATATAATTTAATAATTTATTCAGTATCATATTATCTATATATAATAATTTGTATATTTTTTAATTATTATATATATAAATATACACATGTATATGTATATACATATGTACAATAATGTAATGATTATTATTGATACATCTAAATGAATTATACTGTTATATAGTGTTTTTATTAGTAAAAAAATATATGCTGATTTTGTTTAATCAAATTATTTTAATAAAAAACTAAAATATTCATTAAATCAACTACGAATTACAAATACATTGTATTTAGTTATATGAATCGACAAAGCAATATATTCAAAAATAAAAAATACTGTAAATTTTATTGTTTTTTTTTCTGTTAAATTTCGTATTTAGTATATTAAACATTAAAAAAAAACAAAAAAATTACTATAAATTTTTGTGATTTATTTACAATTTATATTTAAAAATGTATTAAGTAGCTTAATAAAATATTTTAATTCTTATATGAAAAATATATAGTAAGTTGTCGTAATAATTTTTATTATTACCTATATTGTTACATCAAGAAAATATTATTTGCTATACTTAAATATAAAAAATAGTTGGAATTTTATTATTTGTTTGTAAAGTTTTCATAAATTAATATTACAGAATATCTTACCAGAAATGCTGATCATTTATAATTTTTATTAAAATATCTGTTAATTAACTCAATAAAATATTGTGTTCATTATATTTAAAAATTATGTAAGAAGCCGTAATTTATTTTACAAAACATTAAGTTTTTGTACTAGAATTTATAATTTTTGTTATTAAATGTATTCATTGGTTGGATTAATAATTTGATTTGTTATATTTAAATATAAAAAATAGTTGGGATTTGATTATTTGTAAAATTTTGTATCATAAACTAACATTACAAAATATAAAAATAAATCATGAACTTACATTTGTGGTAAATTTAGAGATATTTAATATTTCAGAGATGGAGATATAAAAATGCATTTTGCTTCACTCAACATTTAATAAAAATGAGCTATGAACACTTAAGTTTTAGTCTTATTTTAGATTTCAAATACTATCATAAAATTATTTAGGTGTATTAATAAAAAATACATATGATATAAGTGGTCAATAATTGTAAAATATTAGCTAATATAAATTTGAATTAAATAATTGATTCAAAGTCACATGATCTATTTATAATAATGTGTGTATTTATAATTATTACATATTTATTTTAGAATTAGAATGGCACTGATTTTAGTATTCAAAAAGTACATGATCAATTTATTTAATCAAATTATAAACTAAAATATTCATTAAATCATTAAATCAACTACGAATTATACATACATATATTGTATTTTGTTATTATATGAATCAACAAATCAAAACAAAAGCCAAACCATTCACCTGCGCCAATGACAATATCTATTTGCATTGGTAATATTTTAATTATGCTATGTGCTATACGATAGCCTTTATTATTTACTTCACACCACATGCACCATTTTCCGGTCGCTTTTTCCAAACACTTTTTTTGCACCGTTATACACTCTGGAAATAATTAAATTGGGTTCATTATCTAACCATGCGGTTTTTGGCGTTTTTGTTTCGATTCGCCGGAGTAATACGCGGCCGGTTTTCGTCCCGGAATCGGTTTTTGTCGGTCGAATTTTTTTTTGGCATTTAATTTTTGACCGCAGCCGCCGCCACCCCCGAAAACCGATTTTTTTCGTCGGTCTGCGTGTGGCCCGAAATTCGAAAAAAAAAAAAAGAGGAGAATACCAGCAACAAGAACGCCGGGCTCGGCCCAGGTTAATGAGGACTAATAAAGCAAATTAAATGAAAATTATTCATTCCAGCGCATAATTTCGCCGCCTGTAAAAGGCGCAACTACTCTACATATACATACCCCACGTAATAAACTTTAACGTTCCGGAATATTATTCCTATTGTATAAATTTTAATGAAGTTCGCAAGTTGCAGCCTGCAAATTTTATTTTATTTTATAATATGTTAACTTGCGCTTCTACTTGCCAGACGCACTTTACTTAATTTGAATATTTTCGGTTTGGGAAATGTAATTAATCTTTATTTTTGTCAACAAATGCGATTATTGAAGGAAGCTTTTTGAAATTGAAACATGTCAACACAATTTGTTTATACAAATTTGCATTCTGCGCAAACACGATAGTTTTTAATTCGTGTTAATTAGTAACAAGTCAGATTAGATTTATATTAACTACATCTGTAAAATCTGGCGCCAATTAAATAAATCATTTACTAAATTAATTAATAGCAATTAGTGTAGGTGATAAACTGATAATATCCGAAATAGAAAATTATTATATATTATATATAATCGTCATTATATGCATTAATTATTTTGATTTTTAAATTATATTTGCTAAATTTAAATATAATACGTAGTTATAATTTTATTATTAGTTATTTGTTACATTTGAAAATAAAATTAGTTTCAATTTTTTTGTGTAAAATTTTGTTGATATCATCTATTAATAAAAACGAACAATAAATTTGTGCGATTTGTTTATATTTATAATTTGGATTAAAAAACCTGTTGATTAGCTTAGTAAAATAAATAAAATTTTATTCTTCATTAGTAAAATTCTGTAAGTTGTCTTAAATTATTACTAAACATTAAATTTTTTTTATTAGAATTTATAATTTCTATTAGTAAATGTATTTAATTAGTTGGATAAAAAATTTGCTATATTTAAATATAAAAAATAGTTTGTAGTAGTCAAATTTTTTGGTTTTTGTTCTCATAAATTAACATTACAGAATATCTTACTAGAAATTGGTGCCAATCATTTATAATTTTTATTACAAAAATTGCAAATTAGTTTAATAAAATATTGTGTTTATTATATTTAAATATGAAAAATAGTTACAATTTTATTGTTCATTATTAAAATTCTGTAAGTAGTCGTAAATTGTATTACAAAACATTAAGTTTTTGTACTAGAATTTATAATTTTTTTTGTTAAATACGACAAATAGACATATAATTTTATTATTCATTGTTAAAATTTTGTAAGTTGTCGTAAATTATATAACAAAATATTAATTTTTTGTTATTAGAATTTATAATTTTTATTGTTCAATGTATTCATTCGTTGGATTAAAAATTTTATTTGCTATATTTAAGTAGAATTGTATTATTTTGTTTGTAAGATTTTGAAAGTTGTCATAAATTACCATTACAGAATATCTTACTTGAAATTTGTACCATCATTTATAATTTTTGTTAAAATATCTGTTATTTAGCTTAATAAAATATTGTGATTATTATATTTAAATTGAAAAATAGTTACAATTTCGTTGTTCATTATTAAAATTCTGTAAGTTGTAAATTATATCACAAAACATTAAATTTTTATTATAAGAACTTTTAGTTTTTTAAATGTAATAATTAGTTGGATTAAAAATTACATTTGAATATAAAAATAGTTTGAATTTTATTATATGTTTAGTAAATTTTGTAGCTTCCCATAAATTAACATTACAGGATTTCTTACTAAAATTTGTGTCAATAATTTATAATTTATATTAAAAAATCTGTTAATTAGCTTAATAAAAAATTCTGATTTCTGAATTTTATTTAAATATGACAAATAGTTACAATTTTATTGTTCATCAGTAAAATTCTGTAAGTTGTCGCAAATTAAATCACAAGACAATACATTTTTGTTATTAGAATTTATAATTTATATTATTAAATGTACTAATAAGTTCGAATAAAAAACTTATTTGTTATATTTAAATACAAAAAATAGTTCGTATCTTAATTATTAATTGTTTGTTAAATTTAAGTTCTCATAAATAAATATTACAGTATATCTTACTAAAAATTTGTGCCAATAATTTATAATAATTATTAAAAACAGCGTTAATTAGCTTAATAAAATAATCTGATTATTATACTTAAATATGGTTACAACTTTATTGTTCAT
Organism: Aethina tumida; assembly: GCF_024364675.1. Lineage (NCBI taxonomy): Eukaryota > Metazoa > Arthropoda > Insecta > Coleoptera > Nitidulidae > Aethina > Aethina tumida. The sequence goes on along the minus strand of NC_065435.1, from coordinate 4,711,714 downwards.
TAGTAAGTTCTGTAAGTTGTCGTAAATTATATCACAAAACATTAAATTTTTGTTATTAGAATTTATAATTTTTGTTATTAAATATATTAATTAGTTGGCTTAAAAATTTCATTAAATTAAATATAAAAAATAGTTAGAATTTTATTTGTTGTTTTTGCTATTTCAATTTATAATTTTTATTATTGAATGTATTAATTAATTGGATTAAAAATTTGATTTGCTATATTTAAATATAAAAAATAATTTTTATAGTTATTATTTTGTTTGTAAGATTTTGTAAGTTGTCATAAACTACTATTGCAGAATATCTTTTGCTAAAATGTTAATTAGCTTTTGATTATTATATTTAAATATGTAAAATAGTTACAATTTTGTCATTCATTATTAAAATGCTGTAAGTTGTCGTAAATTATATTACTAGAATTTATAGTTTTTATTATTAGATATATTCATGATGAAAAATTTTATTTGCTATATTTATAAAAAATAATTGGAATTTTATTATTTGTTTGTAAAATTTTGTTCATAAATAAATATTACACAATATATTAGTAGAAATTTATGTCGATCATTTATAATTTTTATTAAAATATCTGTTAAATAGCTTAATAAAATATTGTGATTTAATAATCAATCAACAATAAAATTGTAACTATTTAAATATAATTATTTGAAATGTCATATTTAAATATGACAAATAGTTACAATTTTATTGTTCATCAGTAAAATTAGTAAAGATGACGTAAATTATATCACAAAACATTAAATTTATTGGAATTCATATTCTAATTATTAAATAAGTTCGTATAAAAAATTTATTTGTTATATTCAAATATAAAAAATAGTTTGATTCTTCTTAATTGTTTGTAAAATTTCATATAAATTAACATTACAGAATATCTTACTAAAAATTGGTGCCAATAATTTATAATTTTTATTAACAAACCTCTTAATTAGCTTATAATTCTGATTATTTTATTTAAATATGACATATAGTTACAATTTTATTGTTCATCAGTAGAATTCTGAAAGTTGTCGTTTAAATCAAAAAACAATAAATATTTGTTATTAGAATATATAATTTGTATTATTAAATTTATTAATAAAAAAATTATTTGTTATATAGTACAATTTTATTGCTCATCAGTAGAATTCTGAAAGTTGTCGTTTAAATCAGAAAACAATAAATATTTGTTATTAGAATTTATAATTTGTATTATTAAATTTATTAATAAAAAAATTATTTGTTATATTTAAATATAAAAATAGATGGAATTTTATTATTTGTTTGTAAAATTTTGTATTCATAAATTAACATTACATAACATCTTATTAAAAATTGGTGCCAATCATTTATTAATTTCATTAAAACATTAAATTTATTAGAATTCATATTCTAATTATTAAATAAGTTCGTATAAAAAATTTATTTGTTATATTTAAATATAAAAAATAGTTTGAATCTTATTAATTGTTTCTAAAATTTCATATAAATTAACATTACAGAATATCTTACTAAAAATTGGTCCCAATAATTTATAATTTTTATTAACAAATCTCTTAATTAGCTTATAATTTTGATTATTTTATTTAAATATGACATATAGTTACAATTTTATTGTTCATCAGTAGAATTCTGAAAGTTGTCGTTTAAATCAAAAAACAATAAATATTTGTTATTAGAATATATAATTTGTATTATTAAATTTATTAATAAAAAAATTATTTGTTATATTTAAATATAAAAATAGATGGAATTTTATTATTTGTTTGTAAAATTTTGTTTTCATAAATTAACATTACATAACATCTTATTAAAAATTGGTGCCAATCATTTATTAATTTCATTAAAACATTAAATTTATTAGAATTCATATTCTAATTATTAAATAAGTTCGTATAAAAAATTTATTTGTTATATTTAAATATAAAAAATAGTTTGAATCTTATTAATTGTTTCTAAAATTTCATATAAATTAACATTACAGAATATCTTACTAAAAATTGGTGCCAATAATTTATAATTTTTATTAACAAATCTCTTAATTAGCTTATAATTTTGATTATTTTATTTAAATATGACATATAGTTACAATTTTATTGTTCATCAGTAGAATTCTGAAAGTTGTCGTTTAAATCAAAAAACAATAAATATTTGTTATTAGAATATATAATTTGTATTATTAAATTTATTAATAAAAAAATTATTTGTTATATTTAAATAAAAAAATAGATGGAATTTTATTATTTGTTTGTAAAATTTTGTTTTCATAAATTAACATTACATAACATCTTATTAAAAATTGGTGCCAATCATTTATTAATTTCATTAAAACATTAAATTTATTAGAATTCATATTCTAATTATTAAATATGTTCGTATAAAAAATTTATTTGTTATATTTAAATATAAAAAATAGTTTGAATCTTATTAATTGTTTGTAAAATTTCATATAAATTAACATTACAGAATATCTTACTAAAAATTGGTGCCAATAATTTATAATTTTTATTAACAAATCTCTTAATTAGCTTATAATTCTGATTATTTTATTTAAATATGACATATAGTTACAATTTTATTGTTCATCAGTAGAATTCTGAAAGTTGTCGTTTAAATCAAAAAACAATAAATTTTTGTTATTAGAATTTATAATTTGTATTATTAAATTTATTAATAAAAAAATTATTTGTTATATTTAAATATAAAAATAGATGGAATTTTATTATTTGTTTGTAAAATTTTCTTTTCATAAATTAATATTACATAACATCTTATTAAAAATTGGTGCCAATCATTTATTAATTTCATTAAATAACTGTTATTATCTTAATAACATATTTTTAAAATAATAAATGACTAAAATATTTTAATTTTTATATTTTTAATTTAGTTAATTTGTAATATTTGATAATTTATATTAAAAATATAGATATCGCAACATTTTGTTAGAAATTGTGCTTTTACCGTTCAAGTAAAATTACGAAATTAGTTTGTCTGCAATACTGTCTATAAAAAAAATTATAAAAGAGTAATTTTGTAGTTTCAGCAGTGTTTGGTGTTAAACAAGTCACATTCAAGTGCCGTAACCCACATTCCCGCAATTAAAATTCGCAAGTTATAATGCAAATTAAAAAAATTCTGTTACTATAAACTTGCGCTTGTACTATGCAAACGCACCGCACCGACGACGATTTAATCTCCACAAAATCAAAACGATTGTTTGGTTAATTGGAAATGGTGTGGAAGACAGTACGAGTGGCGACGAGTCGCATCGATTGATAATTAATTAAAAACAAAACAACAAAAGGAAAAAAAGTCCGCACTTACAAAGCAACAAGACGCTGAACAGATGAAAGAACTGGTACCCGAACATTTCAACAGCACCGTCCGTATCCGGCCACAGCACCAAAACCACTAGAAATTGTTTAAAAACGGTCGAGCGTCAGATTAAAAAGAGGCGCGAACCCGTTTCGTATTTATGCGATGGACAAAAATTGCGGGAGCGCGTAACCGGTAGCCGGATCCGCGGCGATCCTCCGACGGCGAGCCGGAACAGTCGAATAAAACGGCTTTTGGCGGGTTTATTCCCGAACGAGCACTGCGTGTGCGGTACGCGTAAACGGCCGTATTGTGTGCCGGTGTCCGCGGGGTGGGCGTGCCTTTCGCTACGAGACGCCAGTCAAGTGTGTGGGGCCCGGGATCCGTTTGAAGCTGAGTTCCAGGCTAAACTGACTCTCCGGTTTAGGGCCTTTTGCGCCTCCAACGTTTTGCGTCGGACCCGTTCCGCTGAAATGACGATGTTGGAATATCCGCGGCGGGACGTTTCCTACTTTCCTTCTTTTGCTCCCACCTTTCGCTAGTTTTTTTTTTTTTACTATTTTCGTTTCTTTTCTTTTCATTTCTTCGACTCTCTTCTTCCCACCTGGCCGGCCGTGGTGTGGTGGTCAAAATGGGGACCGGGACGGGACCTGGACATGCTTTCGCGTTCGGTGGCTAATCGCTTTCTTGCCCAGGGTTACTTGGTTTATTGCTTTTTAATTAGGCCTTTTAAGCGGCACAAAAGTTTGACTTTGCACAATATTAAACTAATAACTAACCGCCAAGTTTAAAACTTATTAAACAGTTTATGGCAAGACAGTTAACGTGTTAGTTGCTGAAAAAATACAGCTTCATAAACTTATATTTATATACTCCACATGGACTAACTTTTATCACAATATTAAAGTTTTAATACATGGACAACTATTAAAAACTCGTTCTACAAGTTAGGCCACATTATTTTATATATATTGTCGCATATTTATGTAATATTTGTTTTAATTTTAATTGAATATAATAATAAATTGTGTAAACTTCTTAAAAAAACATTAAAATATGTTCTAATCGTGAGTTGCTTTTTAGAGATACCTGTTGAAAAATACTGAAAAGTAATTCATGTGCTTCAAATGCTTAATTAATTGATAATTTAGTTACATCTATTTTTAATTGAGAACAAATTAATGAAATTATAACTGAATTAGCCATTAATCTTGATTTCCTGAAAGTTCTTTATCTAGTAATAAATACATAAATAAGATACTAAAGATACTTGATTACTAAATCAAATTAAAAATATTAACGCAGTAGATAATATCTTAATTAAAGAATTACTTGTCATATTTAAATAAAAATTATACGTTGTACTTTTGTACAAGAAATTATAATGTTTCATTTAAGAGCTTTCAAGCTTTTATTCGATTATAATAATAATTATTTATTATTATTACTGCTTCATATATATATATATATATATATATATATTATATTTATATACTCCACTTGGACTAACTTTTATCACAATATTAAAATTTTAATACATGGACAACTATTAAAAATTAGTTCTACAAGTTAGACCACATTATTTTATATTGTATTGTCGCATATTTATGTAGTATTTATTTTAAAATCTATTTTTTATTAAAATTAATCATTTTACGAGCTTTAAAGCTTTTATTTGAATATAATAACAAATTGTGATTAAAATATGTGAATTGCTTTTTACAGATACCTGAAGAAAAATACTGAAATGTGATTCATGTTGTTTACATCTATAAATGCTTAATTAATTGATAATTTACTTATACTTACCATTAATCTTGATTTTCTGAAAGTTATTTATCTAGTAATAAATACATAAATAAGATACTAAAGATACTTCATTACTAGATCAAATTAAAAATGTTAAGATATTAGATAATAGCTTAATTAAAAAATTACTTGATAAATAAAAATAATAAATAATATCATAGATACTTAATTTATACATTTTCTATACAAAAGAATATAAGAAATTATAATGTTCCGTTTAAAAGCTTTCAAGCTTTTATTCGTCTCTAATTACAAATTTGACTAAGTTCTTTAATAAACATAATAAAAATTTATTTTACTCATGATTTCATTTTAAAATTATACTAACTACCTGAAGAAATATACTGAAAAGTTTCTCATGTATTTTATACCTTCAAATGCTTATTTAATTGATAATTTCATTAAATTTATTATGGTTCAGAACAGATTGAAGAAGTTTATTAGAATTTGCTGTTAATCTTGATTTTCTGGAGCTCATTTATCAAGAAGTAAATACATGTTCGATTTATGATCGTATCCAACACAACTTTATAAGCATCAAAAGTATTGTTACACCGAATTAAGAATATTAAGGTACAGCATTATAAAAAGGCTAAATTTTCAAATATAAATGAGTTATGCGTGTTTAAATTTCAGTAAATCGTAAAGAATATATTCTCATAGTTTCTCATTTTGTGAAACTACCTGAAAATTAGGCTCACAGGAATGCTGAAAGTGAAATATTATGGTACAAATTCATAAATTGTATTTTAAAATCGTTAAAATAATTAGTTTAAATCACTTGTTATAGTTAAGTAAAAATTATGGTTACAGTTGTCATAGAAACTTGTAATTTATTCGTTTCCTGTACAAAAAATATAAGAAATTTCGATTAAGAGCTTTCAAGCTTTTATTCGATTAAATAAAAAATTTGGTAAAGTTCTTTAATAAACATAATAAAAATTTATTTTTTTCCTGATTTAATTTTAATATTATACTAATTACCACAAGAAAAATACTGATTTATTTATTATTATTACTGCTTCATAAACTTATATTTATATACTCCACATGGACTAACTTTTACCACAATATTAAAGTTTTAATTAAATTTAACTATTAAAAACTCGTTCTACAAGTTAGGCTACATTATTTTATATATGTTGTCGCATATTTATGTAATATTTGTTTTAACATCTATTTTTTAGATAAAATAATATAAATAATCAATCTAATAAGTTAATTATTTTAGGAAACTTAAGGTTTTAATTGGATATAATTATAAAATGTGTAAACTTTTTTAAAAAACATCCGATTTTTAGATAAGAATTATAAGAAATTATAATCATTTTAGAAGATTTTAAAGATTCAATATAATAACACATTTTGTAAACTTCTTTAATATACATAATTAAAATATATTCTCGTGATTCTTTTTTAACATAATTTTAGTTACCTGAGAAGCTTTTCATGTATTTTGCACCTTCAAAGACATCCACTAATAATAAACTTGCTGATTTACGATAATATCAAAGTATAAGTTTTTATCTAATAAAAGTTTTAAAGGATTATTGAAAATGTTGGGATATCTCATAATAAACTATTAAGTTAATGTAATATTGTGAGAACTGCCATGTTAAAATTAGTTTTATTATAGCTTCAATTAAACGAATCGGAGTCGTTTCAATCAAATAATAATTGTGATTGATAACTGCGGAAGTAATAATTGAAAATTCGTTGGGTAAAACGAATAAACTATAAAATTTTAATTTTTTACGTCACATAACATTACGTCAGTCTTTTAACCTGAAATTCCACATATTCCACGCCAAATGTTTCCTACGTCTCACTTAATAGTTTACATGCATAAGAATCGTATTGTATATTTTATTAGGAGCCGCTATAAAGGCAAGTATCACAGGGGGGATTTAAAATAGAAAAAGGAGACAATTTTTCGCCGCGTCAGAATATAAACCGTTTTAAAATTGAATTAACGTACACAGCACAGATGACAACTTTCATCCCGGAAATTTTAAATCAATTATTCAACAAGTTTGTCTCTTTTTCAGGTCAATTACTAGAAAAGAATTTTTTTTTTTATTTCTCCCTCTTGCATTATCAGTATGCAGGCTAAATAATTTTGTTAGCATTACTTTAAGGCTTTTAACATTATTATTTACTTCGCACCACATGCAGTTTTTGCGAATGGTGTTTTGCAAATACTCTTGGCCGGCTTTATACGCTCGAGCAATGATTAAATTGGTTCCATTATGTAAACAGAGATTGTTTTTGCCTTGTTTCAATTCGCAGGCAAAACTGTTTCATATTTAATTTTGAATTACTGGAATAACTCATAGCTTTACTTAAATAAATTGTTGAAGGGATAACAATTCATTCAGCATAATAGTATCATTTAGACATAAATAATGTATTTGTGTCAAAATGTTTCCTTGTGTTTATATTATAACTTTACAATTGTTCCTTTGTAGTACGAATATACTTTTGTTACAAAAGCTTCGAGACATAAACATTATTTAACGGATTTTTATGTATTACTTTTAATGTTTTCAATATTTGCTGCCAACGTGGCTTTTAAGAAGGATTTCACGAAATTATTGTTTTTAAAACTATTACTATAAACGTCAGTTGAAGGAAATAATAGTGACACTTAATATTTTATAGAAATTTAAACACCGTAACTCAAAATGACAACAGTCATTATTACAGCAACAGAATATCAAAATAACTATTTTATTTTATGTAAACACTGTTGAAATAATATTAATTTACTATTGTTGTTTTATTCAGTATTGTAAAAACTATTATATTATTATTCTGTAAAATACAGAAACTTTAATTTTGAAAGGAATTTTTAATTTTTAAATCTGGGGGGAAGAACGAAAAGATTATAACGAAAAGCCTGATTAATATCAACACACAAGCAACCTGGTGATTGATATATAATAGTTTATGCATTTGTACAATAATATTTCACTTTTAGCATCTTCAGTTTTCCTGTGAGCCTAATTTTCAGGTAGTTTCACAAAATGAGAAACTATGAGAATATATTCTTTACGATTTACTGAAATTTAAACACACACAACTCATTTATATTTGAAAATTTAGCCTTTTTATAAGGCAGTACCTTAATATTCCTAATTCGGTGTAACAATACTTTAAAACTTTTGATGCTTACAAAGTTGTGTTGGATACGATCATAAATCGAACATGTATTTACTTCTTGATAAATGAGCTTCAGAAAATCAAGATTAACAGCAAATTCTAATAAACTTCTCCAATCTGTTCTGAACCATAATAAATTTAATGAAATTATCAATTAAATCACCACTTGAAGGTATAAAATACATGAAAAACTTTTCAGTATTTTTTTCCAGGTAGTTAGTATAATATTAAAATTTAATCATGAGAAAAATAAATTTTTATTATGTTTATTAAAGAACTTTATCAAATTTGTTATTAGAATTGAATAAAAGCTTGAAAGCTTTTGACGAAACATTTTAATATCTCATATTCTTTTGTATAGAAAACATATAAATTAAGAACGAATAGAAAACGTATAAATTAAGTATCTATGATATTATTTATTATTTTTATTTATCAAGTAATTTTTTTAATAAAGCTATTATCTACTATCTTAACATTTTAATTTGATCTAGTAATCAAGCACTTTTAGTATCTTATTTATGTATTTATTACTAGATAAATAAAATCAAGATGGCAAATTCAGATATAATTTCATTAATTTGTTCTCAACTAAAAATAGATATAAATAAATTATCGATTAATTAAGCATTTGTAGATGTAAACCAGATGAATTAATTTTTAGTGTCTCATCAGGTAGTTTTAAAAATCAAATCACGACAAAAATATATTTTAATCATGTTTTTAAAAGCTTTAAAGCTCCTAAAATGATTAATATTTTAGATTATAATTAAATACATTTTGTTATCTAAAAAATATATGTTAAAACAAATATTACATAAATATGCGACAATTTATATAAAATAATGTGTCCTAACTTGTAGAACGAGTTTTTAATAGTTGTCCATGTATTAAAACTTTAATATTGTGGTAAAAGTTAGTCCACGTGGAGTATATAAATATAATTTTACGAAGCAGTATTTTTTCAGCAACTAACACGTTAACAGTCTTGCCATAAACTGGTTAATAAGTTTAAAACACGGTGGTTAGTTATAAGTTTAATATTGTGCGAAGTCAAACTTTTGTGCCGCTTAAAAGGCCTAATTAAAAAGCAATAAACCAAGTAACCTTGGGCAAGAAAGCGATTATCCACCGAACGCGAAATAATGTCCAGGTCCCGCCCCAGTCCCCATTTTGACCACCACGGCCGGTCAAGTGGAAGGGAGCGGGTGAAGAAATGTGGAAGCAAAGAAGCCTGATTAAAATTACTAGACAAGTAACCTCGTAATATACACGTAAACTAATTATTTGAATTATTTAAAGGATTTGACATTTAACCCTTTTAAATACCGGCGCATTCACCAAAAAATAAATTTTATTTTCGTTTAAGAACATAAACTGTTATCAGAATATAGATGGATATAACAATATTATTTTCTTTCTAAATAAAAGCTACCTATTAATTAAAATAATTTAATTAAAATATTTTTAAAATAAATAATAAATGAAATGACAATTATAATTTTCCGGTGACCTCGAAGCTCACTATTTTAATTTGCATACAGGATACTTATCCAGACCTAATAAAACTCGATTTTCGTTTGACCTAAAATATAAATTCAATTGCTTTTTGTATCCAAATTGAATTTATATGCTATTAGAGTCTGCTTCAGCAACGTTTTAAATCTCATTACTATTGTGTGTCTTGGCTATTTAGACGTCTACCCTATTATATAAAGCTTATTCGCTTTGATATGAAAATACCAATTTTTATCCTCGCTTGTCACTGCTTATTGGTATATATTTAAATATGAAAGGTTTATTTTTACATTTTTGCTTTTAACCAGCGTTGATATTTTCTATTTTAACACTATTTTCACTCAACTATTGATATTCCGAATGTAGGTTTTTATTACCGCACAAAACTTAGATTTAAATCCTGTTTGAAATGGCACAGAACTTCCGACAAGGAGCACAGTCACTAATCTATAATTAAAATGTTTATTTGTCGAATTTTTAATTTCACGTTTCCATAATTATACGCCGCTAATTCAACTTTTTGGATATTTAATATTTCACAGTTTTTTTTCCGTCGAGTAAATTTTTAATCTTTTTCACGGACAGAGAATTCCCAGAGCTGCTGCGAAACCCCATTTAAAAAGAGATATTCGACATCTTAATACAAACTGGGTAGGGCCAGAAAAATGGGGAACAATACCCCTAAATATAGCCAAGCTCGGGGTAAATATTTTAGTTTTTCGCCTAGTTTACTATAAATCGACAAAGGAGGAATTTTCACGGCACGATTTTTAGCCGGCAAAACATCCTTTGTCCCGCAATAGAAACATTACTATTAAACTTTTAAAATCACTCTTAAATAATTACCGTTCCGCGTTCTACGTCTGTGTCGAGTGTAATTCAGTTTAAAATTGATATTTTAGCAAATTCGCAAGTTTGTTCATGTAAAATATTAATACCTGTTAAATATGCATCAATGGAATCTTAAAACTGTTTCCCTTTAAAATTTAACGAACGTTTAAGTACGGCTTAGTCACATTTTGTTAAATTTATGGAGTATAAACACCCGAGTTGACGCACCGGATTAAAAAATATTATCTAGCCTAAATTATATAAATAATTATAAACTTTGAACTTAATATGGGATATTTCCACCTTTGCTACGAAAGACGGTTTCTGTTCATACTCAAAATCTGGGTTCAAATTTTATGTTGGTCTAAATTTCGAGAAGAAGAGGCTCCACATCTTCTAAGTTATTGGGATGGTTAGGATGGTCCCTTAGACGTCTCCTAAGAATGTCTCAGATATGTTATATTGGGTTGAGATCTGGACTGCGAGGGTGCTTCTAGATTACTACAAGCAATGTAATATTTACTTGGTGGTGCGTTAATTTGTTGGATTTACCACATCTGCAGAAACCAATTTAGTTAATAAGAATAGTAAAATTATGGAGTATAAACACCCGAGTTGACGCACTGGATTAAAAAATATTATCTAGCCTAAGTTATATAAATAATTATAAACTTTGAACTTAATATGGGGTATTTCCACCTTTGCTACGAAAGACGGTTTCTGTTCATACTCAAAATCTGGGTTCGAATTTTATGTTGGTCTAAATTTCGAGAAGAAAAGGCTCCACATCCTCTAAGTTATTGGGATGGTTAGGATGGTCCCTTAGACGTTTCCTAAGAATGTCTCAGATATGTTATATTGGGTTGAGATCTGGATTGCGAGGGTGCTTCTAGATTATTACAAGCAATGTACTATTTATTTGGTGGGGCGTTAATTTGTTGGATTTACCACATCTGCAGAAACCGATTTAGTTAATAAGAATAGTAAAATTATGGAGTATAAACACCCGAGTTGACGAACTGGATTAAAAAATATTATCTAGCCTAAATTATATAAATAATTATAAACTTTGAACTTAATATGGGATATTTCCACCTCTACTACGAAAGACGGTTTCTGTTCATACTCAAAATCTGGGTTCAAATTTTATGTTGGTCTAAATTTCGAGAAGAAGAGGCTCCACATCCTCTAAGTTATTGGGATGGTTAGGATGGTCCCTTAGAGGTCTCCTAAGAATGTCTCAGATATGTTATATTGGGTTGAGATCTGGACTGCGAGGGTGCTTCTAGATTACTACAAGCAATGTAATATTTACTTGGTGGTGCGTTAATTTGTTGGATTTACCACATCTGCAGAAACCAATTTAGTTAATAAGAATAGTAAAATTATGGAGTATAAACACCCGAGTTGACGAACTGGATTAAAAAATATTATCTAGCCTAAATTATATAAATAATTATAAACTTTGAACTTAATATGGGGTATTTCCACCTTTGCTACGAAAGACGGTTTCTGTTCATACTCAAAATCTGGGTTCGAATTTTATGTTGGTCTAAATTTCGAGAAGAAAAGGCTCCACATCCTCTAAGTTATTGGGATGGTTAGGATGGTCCCTTAGACGTTTCCTAAGAATGTCTCAGATATGTTATATTGGGTTGAGATCTGGACTGCGAGGGTGCTTCTAAATTACTACAAGCAATGTACTATTTACTTGGTGGTGCGTTAATTTGTTGGATTTACCACATCTGCAGAAACCAATTTAGTTAATAAGAATAGTAAAATTATGGAGTATAAACATCCGAGTTGACGCACTGGATTAAAAAATATTATCTAGCCTAAATTATATAAATAATTATAAACTTTGAACTTAATATGGGGTATTTCCACCTTTGCTACGAAAGACGGTTTCTGTTCATACTCAAAATCTGGGTTCGAATTTTATGTTGGTCTAAATTTCGAGAAGAAGAGGCTCCACATCTTCTAAGTTATTGGAATGGTTAGGATGGTCCCTTAGACGTCTCCTAAGAATGTCTCAGATATGTTATATTGGGTTGAGATCTGGACTGCGAGGGTGCTTCTAGATTACTACAAGCAATGTACTATTTACTTGGTGGTGCGTTAATTTGTTGGATTTACCACATCTGCAGAAACCAATTTAGTTAATAAGAATAGTAAAATTATGGAGTATAAACATCCGAGTTGACGCACTGGATTAAAAAATATTATCTAGCCTAAATTATATAAATAATTATAAACTTTGAACTTAATATGGGGTATTTCCACCTTTGCTACGAAAGACGGTTTCTGTTCATACTCAAAATCTGGGTTCGAATTTTATGTTGGTCTAAATTTCTAGAAGAGGCTCCACATCCTCTAAGTTATTGGGATGGTTAGGATGGTCCCTTAGACGTCTCCTAAGATTGTCTCAGATATGTTATATTGGGTTGAGATCTGGACTGCGAGGGTGCTTCTAGATTACTACAAGCAATGTACTATTTATTTGGTGGTGCGTTAATTTGTTGGATTTACCACATCTGCAGAAACCAATTTGGTTAATAAGAATAGTAAAATTATGGAGTATAAACATCCGAGTTGACGCACTGGATTAAAAAATATTATCTAGCCTAAATTATATAAATAATTATAAACTTTGAACTTAATATGGGATATTTCCACCTCTACTACGAAAGACGGTTTCTGTTCATACTCAAAATCTGGGTTCAAATTTTATGTTGGTCTAAATTTCGAGAAGAAGAGGCTCCACATCCTCTAAGTTATTGGGATGGTTAGGATGGTCCCTTAGACGTCTCCTAAGAATGTCTCAGATATGTTATATTGGATTGAGATCTGGACTGCGAGGGTGCTTCTAGATTACTACAAGCAATGTACTATTTATTTGGTGGTGCGTTAATTTGTTGGATTTACCACATCTGCAGAAACCAATTTGGTTAATAAGAATAGTAAAATTATGGAGTATAAACATCCGAGTTGACGCACTGGATTAAAAAATATTATCTAGCCTAAATTATATAAATAATTATAAACTTTGAACTTAATATGGGATATTTCCACCTCTACTACGAAAGACGGTTTCTGTTCATACTCAAAATCTGGGTTCAAATTTTATGTTGGTCTAAATTTCGAGAAGAAGAGGCTCCACATCCTCTAAGTTATTGGGATGGTTAGGATGGTCCCTTAGACGTCTCCTAAGATTGTCTCAGATATGTTATATTGGGTTGAGATCTGGACTGCGAGGGTGCTTCTAGATTACTACAAGCAATGTACTATTTATTTGGTGGTGCGTTAATTTGTTGGATTTACCACATCTGCAGAAACCAATTTGGTTAATAAGAATAGTAAAATTATGGAGTATAAACATCCGAGTTGACACACTGGATTAAAAAATATTATCTAGCCTAAATTATATAAATAATTATAAACTTTGAACTTAATATGGGGTATTTCCACCTTTGCTACGAAAGACGGTTTCTGTTCATACTCAAAATCTGGGTTCGAATTTTATGTTGGTCTAAATTTCGAAAAGAGGCTCCACATCCTCTAAGTTATTGGGATGGTTAGGATGGTCCCTTAGACGTCTCCTAAGATTGTCTCAGATATGTTATATTGGGTTGAGATCTGGACTGCGAGGGTGCTTCTAGATTACTACAAGCAATGTACTATTTATTTGGTGGTGCGTTAATTTGTTGGATTTACCACATCTGCAGAAACCAATTTGGTTAATAAGAATAGTAAAATTATGGAGTATAAACATCCGAGTTGACACACTGGATTAAAAAATATTATCTAGCCTAAATTATATAAATAATTATAAACTTTGAACTTAATGTGGGGTATTTCCACCTTTGCTACGAAAGACGGTTTCTGTTCATACTCAAAATATGGGTTCGAATTTTATGTTGGTCTAAATTTCGAGAAGAATAGGCTCCACATCCTCTAAGTTATTGGGATGGTTAGGATGGTCCCTTAGAGGTCTCCTAAAAATGTCTCAGATATGTTATATTGGGTTGAGATCTGGACTGCGAGGGTGCTTCTAGATTACTACAAGCAATGTAATATTTACTTGGTGGTGCGTTAATTTGTTGGATTTACCACATCTGCAGAAACCAATTTAGTTAATAAGAATAGTAAAATCAATTTTTGTCTGTCTATTCTGGAACTAACAGTAAATTTAATGTTTAAAAAAATTCTAAAAATCCCTCTTTAATTAAAATATTTATAATTAAATTTCTATCAGTTGTTTAAAATAACAAAGGTAGATTAAAATAAAAATTAATAAATAACAAGATAACATTTAACACATCTGCAGGAAACAACTAGACTAATAAACATGCATTCGCGGTTAAAAACGCAATTTATTAATTAAAAATCCGTCATATCATACCTGTGTTTTAATTAAAGAGCGCAAAATTCAAATCCGGAATTTTAAATTTGTGTAGTCACGTCCGTTGCGCCAGACTTTTTACATAAATTTCACGTGTACGTTCAACGGCCAAATGTTTTCTACATCTCACTTAATAGTTTACATGCATAAGAACCGTATTGTATATTTTATAACGAGTCGCTCTAACTGTGGGTATCATATGGGGGATTTAAAATAGGGAAAAGGACGCGGGCATTTTTCGCACGGCGACGGCGTGTAAACTATTTTAAAACTGAATTAACTTGTGCGGCACAGATGACAACTTTCGTCTCTGTATTTCGGTAGATTATTCAACAAGTTTATAACTGGTAAATTAATGGGAGGCACTTGTAATTTGTTGACCGGCAATAGTTAAAACTTTTATTGCGAAATTATTATTTTGTTTTAATTATGCACCGGAACCGTTTAATTTAAATTGCATGTTTTGGTGGATGCGCCAGTTTATCGAAATTAAAAGTTTTAAATGCCTTAACTGGATGATTTAAAATTTTATTGTTCTTTTAATGTGAATTATGTCGTTTTAAAGTTGGTGTTATTAAGTATAACTTTTGTCTACATAAAGTTAATTTGATGCAAACTATTTAATATTTAGATTATTAAAATATGTTTGAGTAAAAGTTTATAATATATTATTAAACATGTTCAAAAGTAGGCATTACACACTTAATATTTTGATAATCTTGAACATGTTTAAGTAATATTTCAATGACAATTAATGAATAATTAAATTTTTAGTAATCAGTAATAAATTTTAGTAGAGCCAAATTTAAAAATGTCTAAAATTAATATTAAATTTTGTCTATACATATTTAATATTTGGATTTGAACATATTGAAGTAAATTTTTAAAATGTATTTATAAATATGAACAATTAACGAATACATAAAATTTAGAGAGTTAATTTTATAACTAGTACCAAAATTTCAAGTTAGGAAATGTCTAAAATCAATATTATATTCAACCTATTTCGTCTCGATCTTAAGAAGTCAAATTGTTGGTTTTATTTTTGGGACATCATGATTATTGTTATCAAAAATATACATAATTTAGTATATATATAAAATATACGTAATTTTTTATTAATATGGAACAGGTTTAAAATGTATTCTGAGGTATTAAAATTTCTAATTAAAAAAGTCTGAAATTTACATCAACATTAAGAGGTCAATTTATTCTTTATATTAATTTATAGAACATATTATTTATTTATGTTTATTATTATATACCAACTTTAGTATTTTTATCTCGTTTTCTGTTGTTTTTTATTAAGAAATCGGCTTATTATTTAGAAGTTAAAAAAATTTGGATAAGTTATGAAACACTCTATATATGTAATATTTTAATAATGCTTGAAAAGGTAAAAATAAAAGTTTGTAGATTCAAATTTTTAACTAATATTAAAAATATTTGAATATTTAAATTTAATGTATTTCCTCTTAATATTAAGAGATCAATTTATTCTTTATATTAATTTATAAAACATAAAAAGTCACTGTTTGATCTTGTTAGTTGCTACAAATATACATAAACTAAATAAAATATATTTAATATTTTGATAATTTTGAACAGGTTTGAGAAAAATTTTAAAATGTATTCTTAAATTTCTACATTTAATTAATACATAAATATTTATTAAATGGAAATAAAAATTTACAGTTTATAAAAAAAATCTCTGAAATGTCTGAAATTAATATAAAAGTATTTCCTTTCGACATTAAGAGGTCAATTTATTGTTTATATTAATTTATAGAAGATACAAAACTACTATTCTTAAATATTAGAATTTAATGTATACGGAAAATATTTATTAAATGAAAATAAAATTTTATAGAGTCAAATTTATAACTAGAATTAAAATTTCTAATTAAACATTTTGTGAAACTTTTTAAATTATTTCCTCTTAACATGAAGAGGTCAAGTTATTACTTGAATATTAATTTATGGAATATGTAGAAATATTTAATATTTTGATAACTGAACGCGAGTCAAATTTCTAATTAATCTGAAATTAATATTAAATTCATAGTATTTCCTCTCAACATTGAGAGGTCAATTTATTATTAATAATAATTTATAGAACATATAAAACTACTGTTTGATTCTATTTATTACTAATACAAATATACATAAACTAAATAAAATATATTTAATATTTTCAGTAGGTTTTTGTTAATACATAAATATTATTTTATTAAATAATAAAAGATATTAGATTTAAACTAGTACTCCAATTTCAAATTAGGAAATGTCTGAAACTATTTCGTATCGATATTAAGAAGCCAATTTGATGATTGAAAGCTCATGTTCGTTATTATTAAAAACATATTTAAACACATTTAATTTAATAATAAGATTATGTCGAACATCTTTAAGTACAATTTTGATACATAAATAAATATATAACTATTTATTAAGTAGAGATAAAAGTTTGTAGATTCAAACATATAACTAGTACTAAAATTTCCAATTATGAAATGACAGAAATTAATATTAAACTCAAACAATTTCGACTCTATGTTAAGAGGTCAATTAGCTTATTCATATTAATTTATAGAACACAAACAAATAGTGTACACTCATGTTTGTTATTACAACAAACGTATACAATGTAAAGCGAAGTTATTCACATTGAAGCTACAATTAAATTGCACTTTTCTCCGGTATTTTTCAGTTAAGTTAAAAACCGTGCTTGAAATGACATGAAAGTCCTGTCAGAAATTTTATGTGCGGATCTCATGTGATTAGGTCGAGAGGGAAATGTATATAGTGCGAAATTAAATAGACGTAAAACATAAAATAAACTAAATGGAAAACGTATGTTTATCTTGCTCATTCCACAGTGGCTGGTCACCTTAGAGCCAATTTTCCACTCAAGTTGACCTTCAGGCACAACTGAAACCTTTTTAAAATTCAATATAACACCCTCTGTTTTATCTACGTTTGTTCTAATGTTTTTGACGACTGTCTAGTGGAAGCTGTGGCATATTGAACCATAAACTCGTGATATTTATTATATTTCTAGATTGAGGGAGCAGCACAATATATAAGATCCAATATACCATTCATATGCACGGTAAATAAACTCGTGGCATTTTTTTTTTTTTTTTTTTTTTGAGACGACGGACCAGTGAATATTGAGCAAGGAATCATAAACGTTGGGGGAAGCGACTGTAAGTAGGTGCTAATCTCACGGGTATTCACCCAAGCCAACCAATATCCACCCCGGGTCATAACTATGAAATATCACGGGGGAGAATAGGAAATATGTTATATATTGAACCGAAAAATCAAGTCCAAGGCCAAATTAATCGCTATTTCTATTAACGTAAATCCTTCACAAAATCAACACACGTTCGCACAATTTAATCTGTTGGGCGAATGTGAAGAATTCAAATTAGTATCTTGAATGCGTACAAAAAATATTGATTTTAAAATATACGATGCGGCAACAATGTGAACTTTATAAATTTCAATAACAATACTCATAGTTTCAATCTCATACATTGTGCTTTGAGGAACAGCGTCGTTTTAAATTATATATTCTTTAAGTAAGTTGTTATAAAAATGATAATTACGGACACATTGAACTAATAATTGAGATTTTGTAGGAAGGGTGTCATCAAATATGATTAAATAAAGATCAACACTTATAATACTCATAGTTTCTGAGTCATACTTTGCTTTTACATGGAGTAGCATAGTTTTAACTTTTACTTTCTATTATTTATTAAATAATTTCAATGATAATTACTAACTCATTAGAATAAGGTTTGAGATTTTGCAGAAACGACGTCATCAAAGATAATTAAATAAAATGATAATGCTTATAAAACTCAAAGTTTCTGTCCTATATTTTGTTCTTATAAGAAACAACATATTTGTAAATTTTACATTCTATAATTAAGTTTATATAAAAATTATAATTACGATCTCGTTGAAGTAAGAATTGAGATTTTGAAGGGACGGTGTCATCAAATATGATTAAATAAAGAATAGCACTTATAATACTCATAGTTTCTGAATCATACTTTGCTTTTACATGGAGCAGCATAGTTTTAACTTTTATTTTCTATTATTTATTTATTATTTTCAATGATAAAGGGGAACTCATTAGAATAAGGTTTGAGATTTTGCAGAAACGACGTCATCAAAGATAATTAAATAAAATGATAATGCTTATAAAACTCAAAGTTTCTGTCCTATATTTTGTTCTTATAAGAAACAACATATTTGTAAATTTTACATTCTATAATTAAGTTTATATAAAAATTATAATTACGATCTCGTTGAAGTAAGAATTGAGATTTTGAAGGGACGGTGTCATCAAATATGATTAAATAAAGAATAGCACTTATAATACTCATAGTTTCTGAATCATACTTTGCTTTTACATGGAGCAGCATAGTTTTAACTTTTATTTTCTATTATTTATTTATTATTTTCAGTGATAAAGGGGAACTCATTAGAATAAGGTTTGAGATTTTGCAGAAACGACGTCATCAAAGATAATTAAATAAAATGATAATGCTTATAAAACTCAAAGTTTCTGTCCTATATTTTGTTCTTATAAGAAACAACATATTTGTAAATTTTACATTCTATAATTAAGTTTATATAAAAATTATAATTACGATCTCGTTGAACTAAGAATTGAGATTTTGAAGGAACGGTGTCATCAAATATGATTAAATAAAGAACAGCACTTATAATACTCATAGTTTCTGAGCCATACTTTGCTTTTACATGGAGCAGCATAGTTTTAACTTTTATTTTCTATTATTTATTTATTATTCTCAATAATAAAGGGGAACTCATTAGAATAAGGTTTGAGATTTTGCAGAAACGACGTCATCAAAGATAAATAAAATGATAATGCTTAAAAAACTCAAAGTTTCTGTCCTATATTTTGTTCTTATAAGAAACAACATATTTGTAAATTTTACATTCTATAATTAAGTTTACATAAAAATTATAATTACGATCTCGTTGAACTAAGAATTGAGATTTTGAAGGAACGGTGTCATCAAATATGATTAAATAAAGAACAGCACTTATAATACTCATAGTTTCTGAGCCATACTTTGCTTTTACATGGATCAGCATAGTTTTAGCTTTTATTTTCTATTATTTATTTATTATTTTCAATGATAAAGGGGAACTCATTAGAATAAGGTTTGAGATTTTGCATAAACGACGTCATCAAAGATAATTAAATAAAATGATAATGCTTATAAAACTCAAAGTTACTGTCCTATATTTTGTTCTTATAAGAAACAACATATTTGTAAATTTTACATTCTATAATTAAGTTTATATAAAAATTATAATTACGATCTCGTTGAACTAAGAATTGAGATTTTGAAGTAACGGTGATATCAAATATGATTAAATAAAGAACAGCACTTATAATACTCATAGTTTCTGAGCCATACTTTGCTTTTACATGGAGCAGCATAATTTTAACTTTTATTTTCTATTATTTATTTGTTATTTTCAATGATAATGGGGAACTCATTAAAATAATGTTTGAGATTTTGCAGAAATGACGTCATTAAAGATAATTAAATAAAACTCATAATTTCTATCCCATTCATTGTTCTCATAAGAAACAACATGTTTTTAAATTTTACATTCTATAATTAAGTTTTTATAAAAATGATAATTACGAATTCATTGAACTAAGATTTGAGATTTAGAAGGAACGGCGTTATGAAATATGATTAAATAAAGAATAATACAGATATTACTCGTAGTTTCTGAGCTATAGATTGCACTTATATGGAACAGACCAATGTTAACTTTTACCTTATATTATTTATTTACTAATTTCAATGATAATTAAGACTCATTGGAATAAGGTTTGAGATTTTGCAGGATATACATTGTCAATGATAATTAAATAAACCAATAATACTTTCAAATCTCATAATTTCTATTCGATACTTTGCTTTTATATAAAACAGCAGTTTCTAATTTCAGCTTCTACAATTACTTTGTAATTTTTCTATACCGTTAGTTATTGTTATTAGGATTATTAAAATCGAGAACAGAACATAAAAACAAGGAAAAAAAGATAATTACGAACTCATTTGGAGTAAGAGTTGAGATTTCACAGGAACGGCGTCATCAAAGATAATTAAATAAAAGAAGCGTTAATGGTCTCGTATAATAATTTGTTCCTTTATTATATAAAA
Source organism: Aethina tumida (assembly GCF_024364675.1). Classification (NCBI taxonomy): domain Eukaryota; kingdom Metazoa; phylum Arthropoda; class Insecta; order Coleoptera; family Nitidulidae; genus Aethina; species Aethina tumida. The sequence continues at coordinate 4,690,437 of NC_065435.1, read as the reverse complement.
AAAAATATACTTCCCGCTTTTTAAGGACCCACCTGAGAATTATAATAAAGCTCGCCGAAATCCAAAAAGAGATTTATCTGATTTATTTCGTGCGAATGTTTTCATCTGATAATTACATAACAGTGTATTCAAAGAAGGGCTTATGTACTTGTTAAATAGCTTTATCGTACACAACGGGTATCAGACGGTTGAATTTATACGTCTTGAGAGGCGCATAGTCGCAGGAACGATAAGAGAAAGAAAATTAGTTATCTTAAGTGGGTTATATATGGCAAACAATGGGGTTGGAACATCGTCTCTCTTATTTCAAAACCGCAGCTTGGAGCATGCAGAATAGAATACGTTCGACCTCAGACGTTTCATCTAGGTTAGGAAAACTAACGCGTTATCTTAGCAATCTTGACTTACGCCGTAAAATGATTTCGCGCCACTTGTTTTCCATCGGTAATGGATGAAACGGGGACGGCGACAAACTCGATAGAGCATGTTTGAAAAACCGTCGAAGAAAAAAAAGACGACGATCTCCATGCACGCCGTGTCAATTTTGTTTTTGGCCTTGGTCCTTTGAAAATGGGATGATGAACAGTCGAAGTGAGACGAAATGGATTACGGTGCTTGAGACGTTCTACACACAATGAAATTAAATAGTTAAATTGTTCGATAAAAAAAAAAAACAGTAACTTGACAATCGTAAAATGCGCCGAGAAAACAAAACTGGCGAAGTTCTATGTTTGGAGGAAGACGTCTGAGCGTTGCGTTGTAAATGAACATCGCGGCAATATGTTGTACAATGCTCTTACTATCGGCAAAGTTTAAATAAACAGACATCACAAGCGCTATCGGAGTCACGGTTTTACAAAGAAAAACTGTTTCTCTTCCGTCTTGTTTTGTCTTCAAAGGTAATCGAGTAATTCCAATATAGTTAATTTAAGGTTTGAAACGAGCTAAAACCAATTTAACAATAGTTTATCTTATCAAATAAAATGAAACTTTCTTTAGTTCAAGTTAAATATTTGCCGTTCTTCACTGTTTGCTTGTGAAACACATGACTTTATTACAATACAATGACATGCCTTAAAAACTATTCATTACTCTGGTTTTTGTTTGAGCAAGCCGCAAATGAACTACAGTAACAGACCGAAGGGAAATTCACGAGATGCAAATACAGGGAAAAAATATCCGACACGAAGCTATTTGTCTGTCGTTGTGAGTGAGCCGCTGGTTTTACTTTTAATTATGCATTGCGTATTGATTAAAACATAATAAAAATGTTAAATAATATCACCAATTAATTTAGATAATTGGATATGGTTTAGAGATGGGTTAGCTGGATGTTCCAAGCCGTGTTAACTTGAGTCCAGGATAATTTGCGTCAAACCGAACTTAGATTATTACTAACTCGAGTTACTATGAGTTTATGTTTTTATTTTATTACGTAGAGTACTGTGGTACTTTTAAATAAATATTATTTAGTTAATATTTGATTATATTTATAATCATAATATAATATAGTAATATTTATTTTTTTAACCTTACATGTCGTTTTATATTATTATTATTATAAAATTAATATTTATTTATAATTTAAATTTGAATTTTTACACCATGTTAACCCTATTCCATTTAATAAATATTTATGTATTAATTAAATGTAGTAATTTAAGAACACATTTTAATATTTTACTTACATTATTAAAATATTAAATATATTTTATTTAATTTATGTATATTTGTAGTAATAATAAACAGGGTCAAACTGTAGTTTTGTATGTTCTATAAATTACTACAAACAATAAATTGACCTCTTAATGTTGAGAGGAAATATTTATTAATATTATATTAATTTCAGACATTTCAAACATTTTTTATAAATTTGAATATGTAAACTTTTATTTCCATTTAATAAATATTTATGTATTAATTAATGATAAGAGGAAATACTTTGAATTTAATATTAATTTTATATATTTTTAATGTTCTAGAACATACCGTAACTGAAGTGAGATATAAAAGGCGCAAATATTAAAAAATCAGCAACATGCTGACGTAAACTAACTTTCACCGTATGTTCTATAAATGACTATAAATAATAAATTGACCTCTTAAGAGGAAATACTTTGAAATTAATATTAATTTCAGACATTTTTTAATTAAACATTTTAATACTAGTTATAAATTTTACTCTATAAACATTTGTCTCCATTTAATAAATATTTATGTATCCCTTAAATGTAGATATTTAAGAATACATTTTAAAATTTGACTTATTTAGTTTATGTATATTTATAGTAATAACAAAATGTGGTTTTATTTGTTCAATGAATTAATATTAACCATAAATTGATGTCTTAATGTTGAGAGGAAATACTTTGAACTTTAATTTCAGATATTTTTTAATTAGAAATTTTAATACTAGTAATAAATTTGACTCTATAAACTTTTATTACCATTTAATAAATGTTTATGTATTAATTAAACGTAGTAATTTAAGAACACATTTTAAAATTGTACTTAAACCTGTTCAACATTATCAAAATATTAAATATATTTTATTTAGTTTATGTATATTTGTAGTAAACATACAGGATCAAACAGTAGTTTTGAATTTTATATAAATTAATATAAACAATAAATTGATCTCTTAATGTTGAGAGGAAATATTTTTACTTTATTATACGATATTTCAGACATTTTTTATAAACTTGAATATGTAAACTTTTATTTCCATTTAATAAATGTTTATGTATTAATTAAATGTAGTAATTTAAGCACACATTTTAAAATTTTACTTAAACCTGTTCAAGATTATCAAAATATTAAATATATTTTATTTAGTTTATGTATATTTTTAGTAATAACATACAAGATCAAACAGAAGTTTTGAATTTTCTATAAATTAATATAAACAATAAATTAATCTTTTAATATTGAGAGGAAATATTTTTACATTATTATCAGATATTTTAGACATTTTTTATAAACTTGAATCTGTAAAGTTTTATTTCCATTTAATAAATGTTTATGTATTAATTAAATGTTACTACATTACTATTTAAGAACACATTTTAAAATTTTACATATACCTGTTCAACATTATCAATATAATAATTGACCTCTTAATGTTGAGAGGAAATATTTTGAATTTAACATTAACTTCAAACATTTTTTAATTAGTAGTTTTAATACTTTAAATTTCACTTTATAAACATTTTGTTTGTTAAAGTGACCTCTTAATGTTGAGACGAAATACTTTGAATTTAATATTAATTTCAGACATTTTTTAATTAGAAATTTTAATATTAGTCAAAAATTTTACTGTACAAATTTATTTTAGACATTTCCTAATTAAAAACTTTAGAGCTAGTTATAAATTTGGCTCAGTTAAATTTAATTACTGATTAATAAATATTTAATTACACATTATATTTGAAAATGTTACTTAAAAATGTTCAAGGTTATTAAAATATTAAATATGTGAGAGTCAGTTTATTTTAAATATTTCTTAATTAGAAACTTTTTAATAAATATCTATTTTTTAATATGTTTTATAATATATTATAAATTTTTACTTAAACAATTTCTAATTATCTAAAAGTTAAATATACACATTATAAAATAACAAAAAATTAAAAGAAAATTTCTAGTTATGTTAATAAAGACAACAGAATTTGACTGTGTATTAGATGAAAGTCAATTGGTCTCTGCGCACAATTTCTACGCATTCAAACTCATAAATGCGTGGAAACTCTGCGCTATAGTCAATTATTACACTATATACTAAAAAAATTAATATATTCTGTTAAATATTTAATAGAATTGCCTCCTTTTGTTATGTATTTATGTAATTAAACAAAAAGTATTACCACATTAATTAAACTGTGTATGTTACTATCCAGTTTAAAAACGCAGAAAATGCAGTATAAAATTCGTAATGAACAATATTCAATATTTCAGAATTTGCTAAAAAGAACATGTTAAAAAAATTATCAAGAAGCTGATTTAAATTAACATATCCTTTGTAAATGTGTTTCCATTTTAAAATTAAAAGAAAGTTACTAATCAATAAAGATAACTGATGTGTCATATCTTGGATGAAACTCGGTTAACCTCTGCGCACAATTTTTACGCATTCATGGTCATAACTGCGTGGAAACACTGCGCTCTAGTCAATTATCACTCTATACACTAATATAATTGACATTTTCAGTTAAACATATAATAAAAATGTTATGTATTTATTTAATTAAACAAAAAACATGTGCGCATTAATTAAAGAGTATATTTTAGCGTCCCATTTAAAAATGCATAAAATCTAACATAAAATTCGTAATGAAAAATATATAATATTTCAGTACATGTCGTAAATGAAGTGGAGTATGCGAGATGCAAATACAAAAATAATTGCACACCACAAATTAATTTCGCGTGATATACGTCGCATATTTATCTGTCACGTGGAAATTCCGTAAATTTTTCCCATGATTAAGGTTAGATAATTATATATCCGGTTACAAAGCCAGAACAAGAAAGAATATGAGAATTAGGAAAACAGAACAATAACACCGTTAACAGCAATTTCTCTTATGTCGCCGGCGAAATTTTGGGGGAAACATTGTTCTCCCCATTCGCCCCGAATTTAGTGCCTTATTACAATTACTTATTTATTTCTCACCTCAGCACGGTAGTGGCAACACAGATAATTTATAACAGTTTCTGGTGAAGCGGAATTTATGAACGCCCTAAACATTTTGCCAGTTTCGTTCCAAATTACTTCAACCGTTGGATAATTGTTTTCGATATGATACACCCTCGGCAATTATTTACTTGTCAAAATATGAACGGGGAAAATATCAAACGAAATTATTCCGACCACGCGCGAACGGGACTATAAAATTGTTACGAATTGTCGCTATTCTTTTTTTTTTTATTCGCCGTCTCGTTCCTCGTTGTATGAAGACAGTGTTTATTTTAGAATGTACCGACAAATGTTTGCTATTTTCTTGACATTTATTCCTTGTTTATAATATTCAAACACGAGACATTTTAAGAATTTATTTGGCGAATGGAGCCAAGCAAAAATGGAGGCGATGTTTCATTCATTTCTTCAAGGCAACGCACAAACTTTAATGGGGGATACGTACGTATTTTTTTATGAACAGAAAATTTTATTGACGTTCAATTTAAAAATAAACACTTCAAATTAAACACTCACGCCAGAGAAGGAAGGAAGAAGAAGCAGCGACCGTAAATTTTAATGAACTTTCAGGCGTGTAAGCTCATAAAAGCAGATCAATGTTATATTATTAACAATCTCGAAAAAATGTCGCAAATTGAATTTAATGCGGTTGAAGTTTTCTTTATAGAATGACACCGTTAATTAATGGTGGTCCCGGCTCGTCTCTGTGGGACGTAATTTGAGGGCCAGATTAAAAAAAAAAAAAGCTGCATGGCACAAGTTTTAATATCAAAACTTTGAAAGTTTGCGTGTGCATAAAAAAGTTTTTGATAAACTCACCTTGCGGAGGTGAGAAATATAACTAATTAAAATAATTGTATTAAAAAATAAAATTGAAGTGGTAAATTGGGGCGACATTTCCCGGACCAACGGAACTTTCATGTGCGGATTTGTCAACTTCGAATTCGGCCGAAAGATCAAAAGGAAAATAAAAATAACGAGATACGTTATATCTATGTATATATTTTTTAACATTCCTCATTTAATTTTCCTGTAATACCCCGGATTTTTTGTAATAATTTTGTTGGGGGTTTTTTATTTAGTAAACGGAACATAAATGAATTAGAGCAGTAAACGCGAAATATGCCATAATATTTGATTATTTAAAACCTATAAAAAGACGGGTTTGTGGGAACAGTCAAAGATGTTCCCTCAACGATAAATAAAATTGCGAAGTAAGAAAACTTTATTTAATTTTAAAATTTCAATATTTTCCTAAATATAAATTGGTTGAGAGATGTACAAAATTATTTAAACATTTTTAACTAAATTCACGAAGCTTTGAAACCCAAAATGATCTTCTTTGTTTATTATAATTTGGTAATTTGAATAAGAGTTTATAGACAGTGTATTATTTAGCAAATTTAAAAATAGTTTATTCTGGCATGTCACTTAAAAAACAATTTATTCTCGGGAGTTGTGAGTAAGTGAGTTAAATATGTATTATTAGATATAGTAAAGTTTGTATAAAACTACAGTAATAACTGAAGAATGGTTCGGTTTTATTAGAATTTTAAATATGTAATAATTATTTGACGTTGTAAATCTGGTTGTTTTAAAAGTTAAAATAAAGGTGTTTGTTGTAAATCGCTTTTATCTTCCTGTATCTAGAAGACAAAGTTTCCTATATATGTTTCTAGGTGTAAGTTTTCTTTTATTATTAAAGTTATACGTTACGCTTATAAAGTTCCCATAATAAAACCTGAATCACAGCGTATTGTTGTGTGTGTTTCAACCAAATAGTTTGCTGACATATTAGTTAAAAAGTGTCTAATATTCATTATTGAAAGTTGCAAATTTGTCCACAAGACCATGAATATTAAAATATGTTTTTTCCTTAGGTTGTTTTAGTATTTTAAAAATGTAATAGTCATCTGTCGTTGTAAATCTGCCTATTTAATGGGTCTAAAAACTCCATAAAAACATTGACGAAACTAGGTGTATACATAATTCCCTACTTAAAAATGTATGGAGTGCATTTTTCATAGACCACATTAGCTGCAAATAGCAATAATGTATGAGGTTTATTTCTCTTGGTGTACATTAAATTTTTATAGCAATAATAAATGCGAGAAGTTTGATGTAGACCGGAGAAAAAAAGGAATTAATCCAATTTTAAACCTTTACTATGTATTTAACTAGGACATTATGCATCATAATATTGTTGTTAAATGAGATCGATAACTATAATCGAACAATTTTATATCTCCGGTGGCATAAACTTGAATACGTAACATTGGATGTGTTTTGACTATAAAGTGAGATTGGATTGCGTTCGGTTGTAAAGAATATTTTGTCAGTCAATTTACCAAATCAAATTAAATAGCTACGTTTCATTAAATGGAGTAGCCACATAATTAAATTATAATAACAAGCCATCAGTGGATATCAAACCAACCCTATCTCAATTCAAACTTTGTTGTTTTCGGATGGGAAAATAATCTTAATACACGTTTTGGCATTTAGTTATAATTGGTATCATAGGGCACATAAATTTGTATTGAAACAAAAAAGTTTTCAATTATATTTCATCAAATTTTATAGCTTTATCATAGTGACTATTGTACGTAATATATGACAAACGACAAAGGTAAATATCTTACAATTTATTGAAAATATCGCTATATCTTCTGAAATATCTACGGAAATTGACTTTGGACAGTATTCAAAGAAGTATACTTTTTTATTTAAAACTATAGAGACTTTCCAGAGGTACTTTATTATGTAATATAAATATATGTCCTTAGAATTTTGAAATAATATGTGTGAATTCCCACATTTTAATAAGAAGAAGCTCGAAATAAAAGAAGTACAAACAAAATAATGGGACACATTATCATTTAGTAAGATTGTTTATAATACTTTTATCAAATATTATCTTTGATAAATTTAACATATTTATTAAAAATACTATTTTCTGTAAGTTTCAAACACTACAAAGTTAAATATCTCAAAATTTATTTATTTTTTGGAAAGTTTTTACATATTTTTAACAGTTCTAGAAATATTTACGAATATTGACTTTGGGCAGTATTCCAAAGAAGTATACACTTTTTTATTTGATAAAATGTAGATTTTCCACAGGTACTTTTTATGTAATATAAACATCACTTCTTAAAATTTTTAGATAATATACGTAATTCCCACATTTTAATAAGAAGAAGCTCGACATGAAAGAAGTACAAACAAAATAATGTAACAGATTATCATTAATTAATATTGTTAATAATACTTTTATCAAACATTATGTTTGGTAAATTTAAAATTTATTTTTTGAAAACTTTTTACATATTTCAAACAGTTCCTGAATATCCACGAAAATTGATTTTGGGCAGTATTCAAAGAAACATACTCTTTTTTATTTGATAAACTGTAGAGACTTTCCAGAGGTACATTTTATGCAATATAAATATATCTCCTTAAAATATTGAGATAATATGTGTAACTCCCACATTTTAATAAGAAGAAGCTCGAAATAAAAGAAGTACAAACAAAATAAAATGACAAATTATCATTGATTAAGATTGTTAAAATAATACTTTTATCAAACATTATGTTTGGTAAATTTAACATATTTAGGAAAAATACTATTTTCTGTAAGTTTTAAACACGACAAAGTTAAATATCTCAAAATTTATTTATTTTTTGAAAACTTTTTACATATTTCAAACAGTTCCTGAACATCCACGAAAATTGATTTTGGGCAGTATTCAAAGAAACATACTCTTTTTTATTTGATAAACTGTAGAGACTTTCCAGAGGTACATTTTATGCAATATAAATATATCTCCTTAAAATATTGAGATAATATGTGTAACTCCCACATTTTAATAAGAAGAAGCTCGAAATAAAAGAAGTACAAACAAAATAAAGTGACAAATTATCCTTGATTAAGATTGTTAAAATAATACTTTTATCAAACATTATGTTTGGTAAATTTAACATATTTAGGAAAAATACTATTTTCTGTAAGTTTCAAACACGACAAGTTATATATATATATATATATATATATATATATATATATATATATATATATATCAAAATTTATTTATTTTATGAAAACTTTTTACATATTTCTAACAGTTCCCGAAATATCTACAAAAATTGATTTTGGGCAGTATTCAAAGAAACATACTCTTTTTTATTTGATAAACTGTAGAGACTTTCCAGAGGTACATTTTATGCAATATAAATATATCTCCTTAAAATATTGAGATAATATGTGTAACTCCCACATTTTAATAAGAAGAAGCTCGAAATAAAAGAAGTACAAACAAAATAAAGTGACAAATTATCCTTGATTAAGATTGTTAAAATAATACTTTTATCAAACATTATGTTTGGTAAATTTAACATATTTAGGAAAAATACTATTTTCTGTAAGTTTCAAACACGACAAGTTATATATATATCAAAATTTATTTATTTTATGAAAACTTTTTACATATTTCTAACAGTTCCCGAAATATCTACAAAAATTGATTTTGGGCAGTATTCAAAGAAACATACTCTTTTTTATTTGATAAACTGTAGAGACTTTCCAGAGGTACATTTTATGCAAGAAGAAGCTCGACATAAAAGAAGTAAAAACAAAATAAAGTGACAAATTATCATTGATTAAGATTGTTAAAATAATACTTTTATCAAACATTATGTTTGGTAAATTTAACATATTTAGGAAAAATACTATTTTCTGTAAGTTTCAAACACGACAAGTTATATATATATATATATATATCAAAATTTATTTATTTTATGAAAACTTTTTACATATTTCTAACAGTTCCCGAAATATCTACAAAAATTGATTTTGGGCAGTATTCAAAGAAACATACTCTTTTTTATTTGATAAACTGTAGAGACTTTCCAGAGGTACATTTTATGCAATATAAATATATCTCCTTAAAATATTGAGATAATATGTGTAACTCCCACATTTTAATAAGAAGAAGCTCGAAATAAAAGAAGTACAAACAAAATAAAGTGACAAATTATCCTTGATTAAGATTGTTAAAATAATACTTTTATCAAACATTATGTTTGGTAAATTTAACATATTTAGGAAAAATACTATTTTCTGTAAGTTTCAAACACGACAAGTTATATATATATATATATATATATATATCAAAATTTATTTATTTTATGAAAACTTTTTACATATTTCTAACAGTTCCCGAAATATCTACAAAAATTGATTTTGGGCAGTATTCAAAGAAACATACTCTTTTTTATTTGATAAACTGTAGAGACTTTCCAGAGGTACATTTTATGCAATATAAATATATCTCCTTAAAATATTGAGATAATATGTGTAACTCCCACATTTTAATAAGAAGAAGCTCGAAATAAAAGAAGTACAAACAAAATAAAGTGACAAATTATCCTTGATTAAGATTGTTAAAATAATACTTTTATCAAACATTATGTTTGGTAAATTTAACATATTTAGGAAAAATACTATTTTCTGTAAGTTTCAAACACGACAAGTTATATATATATATATATATATATCAAAATTTATTTATTTTATGAAAACTTTTTACATATTTCTAACAGTTCCCGAAATATCTACAAAAATTGATTTTGGGCAGTATTCAAAGAAACATACTCTTTTTTATTTGATAAACTGTAGAGACTTTCCAGAGGTACATTTTATGCAATATAAATATATCTCCTTAAAATATTGAGATAATATGTGTAACTCCCACATTTTAATAAGAAGAAGCTCGAAATAAAAGAAGTACAAACAAAATAAAGTGACAAATTATCCTTGATTAAGATTGTTAAAATAATACTTTTATCAAACATTATGTTTGGTAAATTTAACATATTTAGGAAAAATACTATTTTCTGTAAGTTTCAAACACGACAAGTTATATATATATCAAAATTTATTTATTTTATGAAAACTTTTTACATATTTCTAACAGTTCCCGAAATATCTACAAAAATTGATTTTGGGCAGTATTCAAAGAAACATACTCTTTTTTATTTGATAAACTGTAGAGACTTTCCAGAGGTACATTTTATGCAATATAAATATATCTCCTTAAAATATTGAGATAATATGTGTAACTCCCACATTTTAATAAGAAGAAGCTCGAAATAAAAGAAGTACAAACAAAATAAAGTGACAAATTATCCTTGATTAAGATTGTTAAAATAATACTTTTATCAAACATTATGTTTGGTAAATTTAACATATTTAGGAAAAATACTATTTTCTGTAAGTTTCAAACACGACAAGTTATATATATATCAAAATTTATTTATTTTATGAAAACTTTTTACATATTTCTAACAGTTCCCGAAATATCTACAAAAATTGATTTTGGGCAGTATTCAAAGAAACATACTCTTTTTTATTTGATAAACTGTAGAGACTTTCCAGAGGTACATTTTATGCAATATAAATATATCTCCTTAAAATATTGAGATAATATGTGTAACTCCCACATTTTAATAAGAAGAAGCTCGAAATAAAAGAAGTACAAACAAAATAAAGTGACAAATTATCCTTGATTAAGATTGTTAAAATAATACTTTTATCAAACATTATGTTTGGTAAATTTAACATATTTAGGAAAAATACTATTTTCTGTAAGTTTCAAACACGACAAGTTATATATATATCAAAATTTATTTATTTTATGAAAACTTTTTACATATTTCTAACAGTTCCCGAAATATCTACAAAAATTGATTTTGGGCAGTATTCAAAGAAACATACTCTTTTTTATTTGATAAACTGTAGAGACTTTCCAGAGGCACATTTTATGTAATATAAATATATCTTCTTAAAATATTAAGATAATATGTGTAACTGCCACACTTTAATAAGAAGAAACTCGACATAAAAGAAGTACAAACAAAATAATGTGGTAGATTAGCATTGATTAAGATTGTTAATAATACTTTTATCAAACATTATGTTTGGTAAATTTAACATATTTAGGAAAAATACTTTCTGTAAGTTTAAAATACGACAAAGTAAAATATCTCAAAATTTATTTATTTTTTGTAAACTTTTTACATATTTCTGACAGTTCCTGAAATATTTACGAAAATTGACTTTGAGCAGTATTTAAAGAAGTATACTCTAACAGTTCCTGAAATATACTTTCTAGAGGTATTTTTTAATGTAATGTAAAACAATTTCATAAATATTATAATAAAGTTGGAAATATTATTATAACTTAATTAGAAATAACACATCTCAAAAGTCATATATTATTATATTTATATTTCCCAAACAATTCGAGAAAATATACACATTTGGTTGTACAGAATATTTTCTCAGTCAATTTACCAACTCATTTAATCTGATAGCTACGTTCCATTAAATGGAGTAGCCAGATAATTAAATTATAATAACTAGCCATCAGTGGATATCAAACCAACCCTATCTCAATTCAAAGTTTGTTTGTTGTTTTCGGATGGGAACACGATCTTAATACATGTTTTGGCATTTTGGAACATATAAAGGATAATTTCGGCGATTTAGTCCTTTGTATAATTGGGACCGGGATGGGGAGGGGGCTCTAGAAATGTGTTTGTGTTGAAACAAAAAAGTCCCCAATCATATTGTCTAACATTTTAATAAGAAAAAAAACGAAACGAAAGAAGTACAAACAAAATAATATATTGATAACATTTCTGGTTCATTTAATCTTGGCCGCTTAGACCGTCTATCGTGTAATTTTTTCCCAATATAAATCGCATTTGATCTATCTATCCAAGTTTGCGAGCGGTGGAGAACGGCAAACATTTATTGTATTACTATACAGGAAACGTCCAGATACAAAATAGATTAACGTCTTATATATCTTCGCGGAGCAAAAAGAAACAATCCTAATATAAGTGTCAGAATTTGCGGATGCTATTTTACACTCTTATTTATGTCTGACAACACCGATCCTTTTCTTAATCCGCATTGTCACGTACGTGACGTCGGCATTTGAATAATCACTTCAAGCAATATTTCTCTTGTCATACGTTGTCCGGCATTTCCGGAATCCGGCCCGTGAACATCACATTCGTTAATTTATATTGTCACGTAGAAGGACGTGTTCGTCAGATTTTGCAATAATCCTTTCATAATCGTGCGATACATCTTAAATAGACCGTACACAAAATCGAAAATCACAATTGCCCCAGTTCCACTTCCAAAACCATCATCACTATCGTATTATTACAGTAATGTGTTTATGTTCATAATCGAATGAATAACTCGAACGGGACAAAGCCGGTTCTAATAGTCTACACGCCGTATTAAATCCAAACTACCACAGATCAGTACACTTTTTATTGCACAATCGCCGGGGATTTTCACGGTCCCATTCGATTCGCAATTGCACTTCAATTAAAACACGTTTCTTTGTATCGCTGCGCCGAAAATTGATCCGGGTATGCGACACACTCCGCCATTTGCCCTAATAAAAGAATTAGATTGATATATTTCGTTTTTTTTTGTGCTAGTTCCACGTTCATCCTGTTGTCGGAATGGAGAAACATCCGCCGTTGGACTTTTTGGAGACGATATAACATGATTTTAAACTCATGCATTAAACCACGGCAATTTCTTGAAGAACCCGCATCTCTGCGCGACGTTGCTGAGTGAACAATTTAAAATTTAAATCGGTTCGTTAAAGTGCTGAAAAAAGTATCTAACCTCCCGAAAGCTATTGTCAACATAATAATGAACCTCTATCATTTTACATGCAAACAAAATGTTTCGGGGGGAAAGTTTTTCTTGTTCTTTGTCGCTGCAGAAGCCCCGTTCGGGGGTCACCAATTATCCGGTTTCTTTTTTTTTTTTTTTTTTTAATATTTATTCGCCGTTCCACCCCGTTTTGGATGAAAACTTTAATTGCGTCTTGTCTTCGATATTAGGTTTCGTAATTTTTACACTTTATTTGCGTTGATGTCGGAAAAAATATGGATAATCAAGTTTTCGGTAACCGGTGTTTTCTTTCCTCTAATACTTTCAACTTAATGAGAGCCATCCGGGCTTTTTTAACCGATAAATTCAACTAAGGACAAACTTCTTTGATGTAGTTACCGCCGACATTACACATCACCAGTTTTCTCGTGGACATGACATTGTAATAGTCGGAAATCAAAAACCGACTCCTGTCAAAAAAATTTAGACAGGCGACTTCGTTTAGGATATATTTATATAAAAAAAAAATAAAAAGAAATAATGTACAGGATGTCTCAAATTGATTTTATTTAGTTTTTACGAGTGTTTCTCATGTTATATATAATATTATTTCACGTAAATATTATCAGAAATTGTATATCTAAACTAGAGACAACTCAATATATCATGAATTATACATTTTATAATGTATATTTCTTTGATATATTATCTTTTAACTAAGATAAAACATTATTTCAGATAAATTTCGAAATAATGAATATTATTGTCTGTAAGACATAGAAGAAGTGACTGATCAAACATATATTAGATAATTACTGATTTTTAAAAATATTATTAATGGTTATGACATCATAATATTCTTGTTAAATAATATGTTTAGTATCTTTAACATAGTACATCCATGAAAAATACTACTTTCCCTATTTCGCAGACGATAATTTTAAACATCTCGAAATTTCAGAAATTGTATATCTTAACTAGGGACAACAATATATTAAATTATATATTTTATAATGTATATTTCTTAACATATTACATTTTCTAACGTATAACATTATTTCAGGTAAATTTCGAGATAATGAATATTATTGTCTGTAAAACAGAAGAAGTAACTGAAAATTTATCTTTTATATCTCGTCTCGAAATTTATCAGAAATTCACGAATTATATTATATGTATATTTCTTGATATATTACATTATCTTTAAACTTAAGATATAACATTATTTCAGGTATATTTCGAGAAAATAAATATTATTATTTATAAAACATAGAAGAAACTGATAATTTATTTTTGATATTTTTGAAAATTAAATTTTATCTTCGTAAAAGGCATAATTACAGATTTTTAACAAATTATTATACCTAATATAGTCTATGAAAAATGCTATCCATGTTTTGTAGATGACATATAGATATCTCGAAATTTACTAGTAATATCGTTATATCTTAACAGAAATATCTCAATATTTCACACATTTGTGACCATTTCTGAAATATTAAAGAAAACTGACTTTTGGTAATTCAAAAAATAATAATAACACGTATATTCCTTTTTTATGAGAAATGGTAAAATTAACTTCATTAAACTTTGGAGATGATATAAGCAACTTTTTTATTTCAAATGGAATAACATCATAAATGACTTTTGTAATGTGTTAAATTATCTTTACCTAAAATATAATTATATATTTGGTAAAGTTCGAGATAATTAATACTGTTGTCCATGAAACATAATAAATCAACTTGTGTCGGGTCGAAAACTGTTTTTGAAACTGTTTTGTGCTTTTTTTCGAATTAAAACTTTTCATTGAATCGCGAAAATTTCATTCATGTAACGATCACAAGTTAAACAATGCAAAACAGACACAATTCACTTTTGTCCGTACCGCATAATTATTGTTGTTGAAAGTCTGACTCTCCTGATGTATTAAATTCACAAAACCAATTAAAAGTGGAACGTGCAGTAATGTACATATGTTATCAATTGATCGTAGTAAAATTGTTTATTGTTTGTATTGATACAAATTAAGCGCCGCTTTATATACTATAACATTCATAAGCTTAAAGTTTTAGTGTAAAGCTTCCATTGTTGTTATCACTGAAATACTTATTTAATCCGGTTTAATTAAACAAGATCAAAGTGAAAATAAAATGAAAACATTTATTTAAATTGAAAATATTTACGGTAAAAATGACATAAAAAATAACAGATTTCATTAAATTTCATCAAATTTGATTATTGTAATCAAATGGGTTAAATATTATTCGAATTTTTATTTTATGTTTTAGTAACATTTTGTCTCTGTCACAACAATAAATAAATTCTTTTTATGTTGTATGTTTACACAAAAATATTTAAATTTGTTTAATTTTTATGATAGAAATATGGTAAAAATTTGCTTACAAAGTCTATTTTTATTTATACTCTAAAAACTGAATTTGAACTAAACTTGAAAATAATTAAATGTAATTTATAAAATTTATTTATATGTAGGGTGACATTTGTGAAAATGAGTTTTTCCTTTTAGATTTGAAATTTTAAGTTTTATGTAAATTACTCTCTATACTTATTATTTCTAACAATTCCATTAAACAATTGCATCAAACATTTCAAAAGAATTAAATTACATCTAATTTTTTTTTTTTCTAAATTAAAAATTCTGATTTTGGGCAAACTTATGTGCATTTTCATCCTTTATTAGATGTGATTTGTTATTTTTTATGTTTTGCATTTAACAACTTATTATAAATAATTCATTTTTTGTAAAGTTATGAAATATGTTCTAAACATATTATTAATATGTTCTGGATATTTATTAATTTAAATTGAGTATTTAATTTAAAATAAAATATATAAATTACAACAATTTTTATACTAATAAATACGTTAAACATTAAATTCGTTAAATTTAATATTTAAATATGATTTTATTTGATGTTTTGCATCTGTTGAAATAAGTTTGAGTAAATATTATATAAAAAGTCACAATAATTAAATTTTAGTAATATCGTTATACATAAATATTTGATTTTAATAAATACATAAAATTATGTAAAACTGAAAAACTCGTAATATTTCTTTTAACCTTGAAAATATTTAAAAATTATTAAATTAAATTTTTAAAACTGTTTATTAATTAAAATTGAATATTTAATTTCCAGTACTTTTTGATAAAACAAATCATAAATTTATCAAAAAGTTAAAATATATAAATATTATTCAAAAAAATTGTAGCAAATTTTATACTAACAAATGCATAAAACATTCTATTAAATTTCATAAAACCTGATATAGTTATCCATATATAAATTATTATATAAAGTAACTATTAATAATAATATTACTATTATTATTATTTGTTTTTTGTTCTTTGAATATGACAATGTGTTTGTGTTTCTTTATAAAATTATAGTCAAAAGAAACTGAATTTTTTTTTTTTTTGATTTTATGGCTATTTCATCTGAAAAATAATATATACAAAAATTAATGTTAAATGTAACAAAAATGTTATTATTTATATTAATAAATAAAATATTTAAAACAGTTATATTCTACTCATTTATTGGTTAAAATTGAACATATAAAAGAAATATATATCTCATTAAATTTTATTACATATATTTTTTCGTTAAAAAAATGTAAATTTCTGAATTTACGATCATCTTTTATCCATATTTAAATTATTATATAAAGTAATAGTAAATAAATTTATGTAAATTAAACAAAAAATTACTAAAATAATGAATAAAATGGAAAAATGTATTATTATATTTCCTTAATTAATTATTATTAATTATTACAACTAAAAATTTGTTTTTTATGTTTTAAATTATGAATAATACTTTATTATTAAATCACAATGAAAAGTACAAACAACAATTGTTTGTTTTAATAGCATTTTTTATCTAAATGAGAAAATTAGTTTTCCTCTATTATTAGTTGTTAACAATAAGTGCCAATTACATTTTCAGAGTATTAAAATGTTAATTAGTCTTATCAAATCTCCCTTAATCTCACTCAAAGTAAACATTAATGTTGTTTCAGAAATTTTTGTAAAAATAACAGTTAAATTGTAAAATTATAAAATTAGTCAAGTATATTTATATTCTTGTAATTATTTTAATTAAATTGAACTGTAATAAATTAATTAATACGGAATGATATAAAAGATAAAGTATAAACTTATGAAAAAGATAAAGTGCAATAGAGTAGGCAGCGAAGAACACAACAAACGATAATATATGTGTATATGTCCACATCTAGTTTTTGAAAGGAATGGTTTTATTTGTTGAAAGAAAGGGACGGCAAGAAAGAAATAATGAAAGCAAGTAATGTCGTGACCGGTGGTAAAACAAATGGTGTTGCAGGGTGTCTGTCAGCGGTGGCGGGCGGGCAAAAGGTTGTTTTTCGCATCCTGCCCCCATTGTTTCTCGTGGAATGATTCTTTTTGATTTAAGACCAACGAAGAGACAATTTATATCGACGGGTGGATTGCGCCGGTGGCAGTGGTTTATGTGGTGTACAGAACATGAGACCGTACTTAAGCGCACCATTACGCTATGACCGTGATCACAAAAGATGTGACACATCATCAACAATACTGTCACACGCTGACATACATATACAAGACTTTGGATCCCAGCTATCCTGCCTTACTGGCTGTTACTGGCTGCCCGTGTCCACTCGTCACTTCTTCGCACTAGAAAAATTGCTTTCGTTCCGGCTTTAAATGATGCCCTCACCGTCTAGAATTCTAATCAACTCCTTCCCTTACTTCGTTCTAACCACTTTGTTTTCCACATGCACCGTCCGTAGACCATCTAACGATTTGACACGTGAGATTCACTGAATAACAGATTATCCATAATCCTCACTTACTCGTCATTTACATTCAACACCGCCTCACATATTTACCTCTTCTTAAAACCCAACATGACACTGTCACATTGAAAACGGCTCACGTAAATAATAAAAAAATACACACGAAATGATTTCACATTCGCACAATGTTCGTTCAGAATCAAAGTTTTCTTCATTTAAATTTAATCATCACTTACAACGTATATTATTTCACTCGATCAAGTCGAAATGTTTAAGCAACTATGTACTTGATTGGCCATTATAAATAAAATAGAATGGGAACTTCCTTTAAAGGCAAACTTTGATTTACTTCTTATTGTAGTGCGGAAAGTTTATAATGAAATATACTAGCTGGGAGGATTACATCGAAATTCGAGTTTCAATGCTGGAACATGTAGATTATAACTCTCCAATTAGGTACCATCAGTTTAATTAATTAAGTTCATTGAAATGTGAAATCTGCCATGTTCTTTTACATGTGGAAGTTTAATCTTATCGACGTGTAATTGATAACACGTCAAAGTTTAAAACGAACCGTAGTTTGTATTTCAGCCAATCATTTTTAATTTCAATAACTATTGACCAGTCCATAATAGTGGACTGAACAACAAACTGAAAATGTATTTATAAATATAAAAAAGTATGTAAATTGCGTTTAAAAATATAATATTGTAAATTTGACTATCTAGACTTTACATTTTCTTCATAAAAATATCTAAATTTCACAGAAAAAAACTGTATACAAGTTTCAGATGCCCATATTCAACTTTATCTCAGAAAATATATCTTTACTTCATAAATTAATTGGAAATGAGTTTAAAAGTAGATAAGTTTGAAAATTCGTTAAATAAATTGGAGTAAATTGGAATATTTAAATCTTGCAGAAGAAAATTTTATACAGATTTCAGATTTTCAGGTACAGTCCTGTGGAAAATTGTTGTATTTAAAAGTAAATAATATTGTAAATTTTATTGTAAAAGTAGTTTACTTTTTCTTTATATAAATATTTAAATTTTTCAGAAAAAAAATAATTGAAAATTTGATGGTAAAACCAATTAGATTTTACATTTTATCAATAAATATACCTAAATCTTGAAGAGACAATTTTATACAGGTTTCAGATTTTCAGGTACAGATTTATCTTCATAAAAATATCTTTACTTCACAAATGAATAGGAAAAGTGTTTAAAAGTAAATAATAATGGTAATTCAGCTTTACTTTTATAAAAATATATAAATACATCTTTAATACATAAATCAATTGGAATTGTGTTGGATATTATATTTTTTAATAAAAATATTTAAATCCTGAAGAATAAAAATTTATACAAATATCTGATTCACAAGAACAAGTTTATCTTATTTTACAGTTTGTTCATAATAATAAACATTCGTATAAATCTTTCAGCAGAAAATATTGCATAGATTTCAGGCTTATCCTTATAAAAATATCAGAAATGAATAAAAAATATGTTGTGTTCAAACAAAAATAACATTGTAAATTTGAAGATAAAACAAACTGGCTTTTTGTGTATAAAATATATAATACATATTTGGAAAGGACTTTAGGAGATTTCAGGTTTTCATATACAGGTTTATTTTTACAAAAAATACCCTTACTTCAGAAATGAATTGAAAATATATTGTGTTTAAATATTAAATATTATCATAATTTTAGGGTACAACACACTGGTTATTATATTATTTCCATGATATACACAAATCTGACGAAAATTATATACCGACATAATAATCTACACAGTGATTTTAATTACAATCAATATGTTTTTACTTTAATGAGTGCCAAAAGTCTTTAATCAATGCACAATCGCTGAATGTTTCATCAGTACAAAACAACAAACTGTAATAATCGAAGTAAAGATTTAATTGGAAATGCATTTTTTTAAGAATAAAACCGTTAATGGCATCAAGTTCAAAGCGATTCTTTTGTCGGGGATTCTGTTTTATGTTGCTCTTTGTTAATTTACAATTTTTCCGATCATGCTTATCGAAGTCGGCGATAAACAATAACAAAAAAATTAACTGGAAAGGCGAAACAATCACGGATGTTATTTAATAAACAATAGCTGTTTTGAGTCGAAACGTAACTTGAAACTGGACGTAAATAATAAAATTGGATTATTAACCCTAAGTAAAAGTCGTATGGACAAAACAATAAAATATTAAATAATTATAAACATCATAACGAACATCATTAATGTACGTAAAATGTTTGCATATGCAAAGCTTTCTTGTTTTTTCCATTAGTGCTTTAACCCCTCTTATTCGGTCCAAATTAAAATCGCATTTATCAAGATAATTTATTCAGTGTACAATTAAAAAAAAAACACTCGTGGAATTTCACTCGAAGTTGCAATCAATAAATTTCATTCCGTTCCATATTCAACAATGATTTGCGGTCGATGGCAGCAGATATTTGCGCTTTCGAATTTAGCCCTTTGACTCCCGAAAAGTGTAACAATGGAGCGAAATTGAAATTGTGTCTTGGTCAGATTTTAATTACGACGAGCAAAGAAAAACTGAAACATCCGGCGAATTTATGTATAACCGTGCCACCACAGTCACGGAAACGTTCAATTTTAAAAATAAATGAAAAATAGTCGACAAATAAATGATACTAGGAGATATTTTTGTTGTAAATGGTATTAATTATTCTCGTTTGTCCATTCATTTGCACTGCACGTCTTTTGAAGTGGATAATTTGGATTATTTAAAAAATCAGAATTTGGACCAAAATGAAATTCGGACCCAGATTTTGAGTATGAACAGAAGATGTAAAACTGTCACTCGTAGTAGAGGGTGAAACACCCCATATTAAGTCTATATTTTTATTTTCTATAAACATCAAATTCGTTCAGTAACACGATGAACACGGGAAAAAATTAATAAATTGGTTCACTTGACATTTATTCCTATCTCTGCAATATTTTTTTAGAGGCAAAGAGTTTGAACATTTGAATGATTACTCAAAAACCAATTGATTTTATCGGTCCGTAATTGACAATTTGCACACTAGATGACAAAAAGGTTGTTGATAACGAGGATGATTATATTATTGATTATATTATTGATTAAAAATAATAAAAATTTATTCGTTTGAGAATATTAAAATTATTCACTTCAAAAGACTTGCAGTATATTTAAAAAAATACGCATATAACTGGAATTACAGGAAAGCTCATTTAACCATTTTTCATCAGTTTATTTGAATGAAAAATATAAACATTTAGCAACAAACTTGTTAACTGTATTTCATTACATCTACATTTTTATTCCATTTTTGTCAGGTAAGGTAATTTTTGTAATTGTGTAAACCATCGATTAAAGACGCAAAACTTAATACTGAAATTATTTGTTGTTGAAAGGAGCTGAAAATTGGCAAAAACTTTCTTCAGCTGTAACTTCAGTTATTTTTCTTCCCATCGAAACGAATTAGACATCGATGGATGCACAATCTACTCATCTTTCTATTCATCATCTTTTCATTCACCTCAACTTAAGTGTAAGCTTAATTCTGGACGTCACTTTAAGTAATCTGACAAACTGAAAAAGCATTAATTTGCCATTAACTAGATGATTGGCCCAGTTTAAAAAAATTACTTAAATGTAATAAAAATTTATTCATTTGAGAAAATTCAAATTATTCCCTTCAAAAGACTTTCAGTGTATTTAAAAAAATACGCATATAACTGGAATTACAGGAAAACTCAATTAATCATTTTTCATCAGTTTATTTGAATAAAAAATATAAACATTTAACAACAAACTTTTTAACTGTCTTCTAGTTCTTTCATTACATCTTCATTTTTTATTCCATTTGTGTCATTTTTTTAGTCCATTTGTTCTTACTGAAATTATTTGTTGTTGAAAGGAACTGAAAATTGGCAAAAACTTTCTTCAGCTGTAACTCAGTTATTTTTCTTCCCATCGAAACGAATTAGACATCGATGGATGCACAATGTACTCATCTTTCTAAAGAAATATCATTCACTTCAATCGGGCTTACACATAATTCTGGACGTCACTTTAAGTAATCTGACAAACTGAAAAAACATTAATTTGCCATTAACTAGGTGATTGGCCCAGTTGAAAAAAAATTAATTGAAAGTAATAAAAATTTATTCATTTGAGAAAATTCAAATTATTCACTTCAAAAGACTTGCAGTGTATTTAAAAAAATACGCATATAACTGGAATTACAGGAAAGTTCAGTTAACCATTTTTCATCACTTTATTTGAATGAAAAATGTAAACATTTAGCAACAAACTTATTAACTGTCTTTCATTACATCTTCATTTTTTATTCCATTTTTGTCAGCTAGGACAATTTTTGTAATTGAGTAAACCATCGATTAAAGACGTAAAACTTGAGACTCTGAAATTATCTGTTGTTGTAAGGAGCTGAAAATTGGCAAAAACTTTCTTTAGCTTTAACTCAGTTATTTTTCTTCCCATCAAAACAACTTAGTCATCGATGGATGCATAATCTACTCATCTTTCTAAAGAAATATCATTCACCTCAATCGGGCTTACAGTTAATTCTGGACGCCACTTTGAGTAAACTGACAATCTGAAAAAACATTAATTTGCCATTAACTAGGGGATTGGCCCAGTTGAAAAAAAAAATTAATACTTTAATCACTTCAAAATTGAAATTTGTAAACAAGAGTAATCGTTAGCTGAAATAATCCGACTAGATTTAATTGCAAATCCAATTCTTAAGATCATTCGGCGGAATCAATCGAATCTTTTGTCGAAGATTATTTTCACTCCTTGTGAGCACAGAATTTTACCTTTTGAGCTTCTTGAAACACAAAAAAAAAAAATGCTGCCGAACGCGAAACAAAGAATTTGCCGTATTTGACTGAAATGTAAGTTAAAACTGGAAGTGATCAACGATCGCAATTGAATTACGAGCGGTTTAATTGAAAATTAAAATAACGATCACGGACGAGTTAATTAAAATGTTGATGCCGCAATTAAAGAAATATAAACAAAACAGTCTTTTGAATATTACGTGACAATTATATTTGTGTTTCCCCTTGTAATTAAATTATAAACCGATATTTCTCTCTATAAACTTTTTATTGGGTTATTTCACAGTCGAGATGAATTTATTTTAGCAATGCACAAATTTCATGCAATTAAATGTTTCCGAGATACCGGAATAATTAACACACAGCGCAATTATAATTGTAAATATTATTTTTCAATATACTTTTGTCGTCCATGTTAAAATGTAATTTTTAATAATTTATTACTGAAAGCATTAATTTTTAATAATAATTTACATAATGAAACTTTAAAAAGTGATATATTTAATTTGAATTTAATTTAAACGTTGTTTCATGTGTAAAAGCTACTTTATCGTCACCAACTGTAAATTGCAATTAAAGATGCATTCCATTTGCACTGAACTAGTTAATCAAGTTTTTATTTATTGACTGCAATTAAAATTTGACAAAGGAACAAATTTCAATTTATCCCTATTATCATACTCTTCACTGTCAAAGAGTTAAATTTGGAATGCACAAATTTCAGTCCCATTCATCGCGAATCCTTGTTTAATATCCCGGAACAAAATTTATTGGAGATTTTTTCCGCGGGAGTGTTTTTTAATTGTACACAAAATAAATTAAAAGAATTATCTTGATAAATACGATTTTAACGACTCTAGAGACAGTAAAAAGGGTTAATGCTCTAACTATAAAACAAGATATTCCAGTTTGAATGTCTAATAAATCTTTGGTAAAGAAACTGTATACATACTTCCAGATTTCTGGATTCTGGTTTGTCTATACAAAAAATGTACTTATTTCAGAAATGATTGGATATTTAACGAAAGTTTGGAAGCATAACAAACAATTTTTGAAATTCTATTAGTAAAAATAAGTGATTCTGAATACAGATTTCAGATTCTCACCTTATATTCTTCTTTCAGAAATGTATTGAAAATATTTTTTGTTTAAACGTTTTGTGAATTTGAGGATACAACACATTGTTTTTATATTTCATTCATATATAAATGGTTCAGAATGAATCTATATACAAATTTCAGATTCCCATATTCAGATTTATCTTTATAAAAATATCTTTATTTCAGAAACGTATTGAAAATATTTTGTTCAAAAATAAATAACGTTGTGAATTTAGGGATACGACACATTTTATTAATAAAAATATATAAATCTTTAAACTAGATATTGATTTTAGCTTACTAGATTCAGCTCTATCCTTATAAAAATATCCTTCCTTCAGAATTGATTTGAAAATATTTTGTTTAAACATTAATAACGTTGTAAATTTAAGGATACGACAAACTGTTTTTTACATTTTATTCATAAAAATATAGAAATCTTTCAGAAAGAAACTATATACAGGTTTCAGATTCCCAGATTCAGTTCTATCCTTATAAAAATTATCCTTCCTTCAGAACTCTATTGAAAATATTTTTTAAACGTAAAGAACGTTATGAATTTGAAGATACAACACTGTTTTTTTTTTACATTTTATTCATAAAAATATAGAAATCTTTTAGAAAGAACTATATACAGGTTTCAGATTCCCAGATTCAGCTCCTTCCTTCAAAATTGTGTTGAAAATATTTTGTTTAAATATAAATAACTTTATGAATTTGAGGATACAACACTATTTTTACATTTTATTAATAAAAATATAGAAATCTTTCAGGAAGAAACTATATACAGATTTCAGATTACCAGATATAGCTGTACTCTTATAAAAATATACTTTCTTCTGAATTGTATTGAAAATATTTTGTTTAAACATAAATAACGTTATGAATTTGAGGATACAACACTATTTTTACATTTTATTAATAAAAATATAGAAATCTTTCAGAAAGAAACTATATACAGATTTCAGATACCCAGATTTAGCTGTATCCTTATAAAAATTATTCTTCCTTCAGAATTGTATTGAAAATATTTTGTTTAAATATAAATAACGTTATGAATTTGAGTATACGACAAACTTTTCACATTTTATTCATAAAAATATATAAATATTTCAGAAAAAACTATATACAGATTTTAGATTCCCAGATTCAGCTGTATCCTTATAAAAATTATCCTTTATTCATAATTGTATTGAAAATATTTTGTTTAAATATAAATAACGTTATGAATTTGTGGATACAACACTGATTTTTTTTACATTTTATTCATAAAAATATATAAATCTTTCAAAAACAAACTATATACAGATTTCAGATCACCAGATTCAGCTGTACTCTTATAAAAATATGCTTTCTTCAGAATTGTATTGAAAATATTTTGTTTAAACATAAATATCGTTATGAATTTGACGATACGACAAACTTTTCATATTTTATTCATAAAAATATATAAATATTTCAGAAAGAAACTATATACAGATTTCAGATTCCCAGATTGAGGTGTATCCTTATTAAAACTCCTTCATAATTGTATTGAAAATATTTTGTTTGAACATAAGTAACGTTATGAATTTGAGGATAGGACAAACTGTTTTTTATGTTTTTTTCATAAAAATGTATAAATCTTTTATACAGATTTCTTATTGCCAGTTTTATTATTATTTACTTTATTTAAATGTAATATAAGATTGTAAATTAATGGTACAAAAAACTGATTTGAATATATAAACATTTCAGTAAAAAACTGAACATACATATCTCCATATTCAGGTTTATCTATATAAAAAGTACCTTTTGCCTCAAAAATGAATTAAAAATGTTGGGTTTAAACGTAAATAACATAGTGAGTTTAGGGGCCACAACAAATTTAATGAATAAAATATAATATTAAAAAGCAAACATCGAGTATCGTGAAGTTTCTACGCTACTAACACGCTACTACTAATTACCTGAAAATTTGGTATCAGATCTTCGCTTAATAATTCAGCATGTGATCCTTGGGGGTATATGTATAACTATCCTTACGCCATTCCACATCAGGACTCAAGTTTCTCGTGATGTTTACAGTAATTTAAACCTCTTTGCCGAGCTTACGTTTACCCTTTTTAATATTTAAAGCGAAACTTGTTATTTCATTAAATAAAACTGCGGCTAAAAATGTGTGTGGGTGTGGGTAATGAAAAATTTTTGGTACATTGTAGTAGGTGAGTTTGACCACTTTGTAAACCGTTGTTGTTAATTAGGAAGGCGTCAGTTCAATCTCAGTCATCTAATATGAATTTAGAAGTTTAATTGACCTAGATCCAATGATCTATTATAGTACAATATAGTGTAGTCTAGTGGAAAAGAGTAAGAGCATCCGAATTTGTGGCGCAACTTTATTGGCCGATTAACTTTATAGCAAGCGAGGCAGATTAACTTAATCGCTATTTTCTGACGCCTGTATTATGGTTCCACTGCTGCCACATATAAACTAATCTTTATCTATGCATAATGAAATCTTCCGTCGAATCGATTTTAAACAAAACGCACCAGTAGCACTAGGCACTAATCTGCATATTCATGGAAGTGTTCATAATTTCAGCCGACACGGAGATAAGGTTTCTGTATTGAATCAAATGGATTGTTTCGTTGTTAATGCGACCATTTTTCGTCATAACTAACCAACGGAGAAAACGGCGACAATCTCAATTTATTCAGCTGGCTCCGTCTGCTCATAATTAACACCGTTAAAATATAATGATACAGAAATGAATACAAACTAAAACCTTAAACCAAGTGCATTTGTTTCATATTAATTTGTTCCCTGGCTAAATACGGTAGACATCATTTGTAATGGACTCGCCTGTAATGGACACTCGGTTATGAACAATTTAAATACCTTTTAAAAAAGTGTCAACAATGTCGGATGTTATGGATTTTTCTATGGACTATAAATGAATGAGTGTCCATTTCGTGCTTGATTTTCTGCATAGAGAATAAAGAATTCTAATCAATAAAGTAATTTCGCAGCCCTTTAAATGATTTAAAATATAAAGAAAGGAAAATATTAAATATTTCAATATTATATATATTTTTTTATATATTCGGCCATGTAGTCCTGCTTCAATAAGGCTATTTCTTACTGTTCTGCTTCTAACACCTAGATTAAATTTTGTCGAAAGTTCCTCCGTGATTTGACTATCTTGGGAGTGGTTTTTTGTG
This sequence comes from Aethina tumida, assembly GCF_024364675.1. Classification (NCBI taxonomy): domain Eukaryota; kingdom Metazoa; phylum Arthropoda; class Insecta; order Coleoptera; family Nitidulidae; genus Aethina; species Aethina tumida. Next base: position 4,663,029 of record NC_065435.1, on the reverse strand, counting down.
GATGTCCTGTCTTGCTTCGATCTTCAAGAGCACCTTAACTGCGGAATTTACACAATATCTTCGAAACAACACTCTGAGTAATATTTAATGTTTTGCCACGTCACTTTCACAAAGTTCAACTACTCTTTTCCTAAGTTGAAGTGAAAAATAAACGTGTTTAGGCATTACTACGTTGAAACCGACCGAAAATGAAAAAAATTTAAGTATAATTGATCGTACATAAAATAATATTCCAAACTTAAACAAAAAACGATGAGCGGGAATACTAGCATATCGGACGGTAAGCACAAACTAGCGAATTTGTTTAATACCATTACAACAGATATGAAAAATCCCCGGGGATACAAATACAATTTTTAAATATATTCCATACTTATTTCCACCACTGTATATTCCTGTTTTATTTATATTATTTTATGTTTTTTTATGTAAATTTCTTTATTTTACATTGAGTTTTTAATGAATAAATAAATTATTTGTTTCTGCGTACTTAACTTAAACAAAATGCCTTCATGTAATATTAATTTCTACATTTTTATAAAGATTTTTTAATTTAAAAATACAATTGAACCAACCTGTAATAGATCCTTTAATTATGCATATTTTTTTCAATTATTTAATCTAAACAATTTAAAACAATGTCATTAATGAGAGACACTATGGACTTACCTATAATGAAGACTAGGGTGGGCCAAAAATGACGATTTTTTTTAACATCCAAGACTGAAAAATTGGTTTCTAGATATTTTTAAAAAATTCTCTTCAAAGGTATGTTAATCTTAATAGAAAGGTCTTCATCTAAGTTTTCCATTTTTTCTATATGGAAAAAATTCATATCTCACCATTACTTGATCGTACAGAAAATATACATTTGTAGGAAATTGAATGCTCTATAAAAAAAGGTATCTTACAATTTTTTCATGACGCTTACCGTTTAGAACAATCGGTCTCAAAGTGTGAAAAATTTAACAAAAATTTTATTTTTACTTCTAAATTTTATAAACATCAGAATACAGAAAATTTCTATTTACATTTTTTGCAGGGTATTTAACGTTCTACAAAAAAAATTTATTACCATTTTTTCATAACTCTTACAGTTTAGAAGACATTGAAGGTCAAAGTTTGAAGAATTTAACAAAAATTTCTTTTTTATTTCTATATTTTATAAGCACCAGAACACAAAAAATTTCTATTTACATTTTTTTGTAGGAAATTGTACGTTCTATAAAAAAGATGTATTAAAATTTTTTCATAACTCTTACCGTTTAGAAGACATTGAAGGTCAAAGTTTGAAAAATTTAACAAAAATTTTTTTTTTTTACTTCTAAATTTTATAAACACCAAAACACAGAAAATTTCTATTTACATTTTTTGTAGGAAATTGAACGTTCTACAAAAAAGATATATTAAAATTTTTTCATAACTCTTACCGTTTAGAAGACATTGAAGGTCAAAGTTTAAAGAATTTATCAAAAATTCCTTTTTACTTCTAAATTTTATAAACAACAAAACACAGAAAAAGTCTACTTACAATTTTTGTAGGAAATTGAACGTTTTCCAAAAAAATAAATTAAAATTTCTTCATAACTCTTACCGTTTAGAAGACATTGAAGCACAAAGTTTGAAGAATTTAACAAAAATTTCGTTTTTATTTCTATATTTTATAAACAACAGAAATCAGAAATTTTTTATTTACATTTTTTGTAGAAAATTCAATATTTGAAAAAAGAGATTTATTAAAATTTTTTCATAAATCTCACCGTTTAGAAAAAGTTGAAGGTTAAAGTTTGAAGAATTTAACAAAAATTTCGTTTTTATTTCTATATTTTATAAACAAGAGAAAACAGAAATTTTTTATTTACATTTTTTGTAGAAAATTTAATATTTGAAAAAAAAGATTTATTAAAATTTTTTCATAAATCTCACCGTTTAGAAAAAGTTGAAGGTCAAAGTTTGAAGAATTTAACAAAAAATGTCTCTTTTACTTTTAAATTTTATAAACACCAGAACACAGAAAATTTCTATTTACATTTTTTATAGGAAATTGATTATTCTACAAAAAAGTTATATTAAATTTTTTTCATAACTCTTACCGTTTAGAAGACATTGAAGGTCAAAGTTGTGGATATCTTCTAAATGGTGAGAGTAATAGATTAACCATGAGACCTTTTTTGTAGAGCGTTTAATTTCCTACAGAAATATAAAATAAAATAAGTTAGTATAAAATTTAGAAGTAAACAAGAAAATTTTGTTAAATTGATACTGAAGAAAAAATTGAAAACTGATTGGAGGAGGACCTGCTTATTAAAATTAAGAGCTCATCTTTGGAGAGCATTTTTAAAGGTGTCCAGTATCCAATTTCTGAATAATATTCAGAGCACTTCAGTGCATTTAAGGAAAAAATATAAATAAAGGAAATTATAGATTATATTTGAAAAGTCAAATATTTTTTTATTACTTTTAATTTTGTTTATATTTTTTATGTGTTAATCTTCACAATCGTCTGAAATTCATTATAAGTGAATTCTACTGCTTGTGTTACCATTTCCAAATTTATTATAAAATACATAAAAAATATAAAAACTATTTTTCTATTTATTGTAAAATTATAAGTTATTTTTGAAATTTCATTCGGTCAAACATATTTTTTTGTTATTTGTAATATTCGATACATTTTTTTCCTTTTTATGTAAAATTCTTTATTTTATATTGGTTTTTAGTGAAATGTAAATAAATTATTTGCTTCTACGTATTGATATTATTTTTAATCCAAATATTAGATTTTTATAAAATAGAATTCCTACTTGTAATGGACTGATTTTTAGATTTCTGTCCCCTGTACTACTGTGTATTATGTTACACAAAAATATTGTTTTTATATTTATTGTAAAAATACACAAAAATATAAAAACTACTTTCTTTTAGAAAAGGCAACTCTCACAAGTTTAGTAATTATTTTACGGTGTTGATTAGGTCTTCCTCACGAGACAGAAGCGTGGTATACAAAAGTGGTTGTTTTGCGTGAATTAAAGCCGTCCCCGCCACCGCAACATAAACGATACAAATGTGTAATTGGTTAGGTGTCGTACATGTTCGGCTGTCAGGTGTGATTGGTCTTGTAAGCTCGGATTTAAACGTGTACAACCATCCGCCGCACCGTTACGGTAAATACGGCAAACGTCGCATTGTGTCGACAGGAAACACTCGAGACAGATAACGGGGACGTTCGACGTGAAAACAACACGTTTGTATATTTGTCGAAAGTTCAATTATGACACGGGAGAGAAAGCAATTTCGGCTCGCTATATTTCAGCAACAGAAACACTGTTGTTCACTCAATAGAGTTAACGTTATTAGAGGACTTGACACGTGGGGCACATTCATAACCTGAACATAATTGGTGAAATAAAAGGCAACGCGCAATATTTTTTTCTGCGTCAGCATTAATCATTTTTGAAGGATTTTCAAGGAGGGGTGTTGTAATAATAGGGTTATAGAAATATTTCCGATGATCACGTGCAACGTTTATCCATGTAACCTGTCACTGAATCATTTGGCCAGGGCCCAATAAAATCCTAATGAAACTACTAGGCGGCATGAATTTATAGCAAAACAAAATGCGCCCCAAAAAACTACGTGCACGAAGAAATGGCCCAATAAACGGCAATCTCATCTCGCTTATTTAAATTTTCGATAGATCGACGAGGAATTTAGGTGTCGCATATCGCAAATAACGCCCGGCAATTTCAGTTACGTGATCGGAACATTTTGCACATATAAACTTGTACAAGACGTGAGGGGTTAAGTGTATTTTTACGGTCCATTACAGTAATCATTAAATCCGTGTTATATGGATCGGAACACTGTTTTCACCGGAGAGTTGTGGAAATTTCGTGATCTGTGCAGGACAACATTCAACTATGTATTTGCAGTGGCGTAACAATATTTTCATTGTACTCTATGTGACTTTTTAATTTTGGTGGCAGTAAATTTAATAACTAACAACACGGACTACAAATGAATGAATGTACATTAAAAGCTAATTTCACCTACATTTCTACAAAGGGATGGTCAACAAGGAATTCTAATTAATAAAAAATGTAAAACACCGTAAATGACATTTATTTAAAGAAAATATATAAACTAAGGAAAATTATACATTATTTATTATTTTACGTGTCCTTTCAGTTAATAAATAGATTATTTCCTTCTACATATTGATATTGTTTTAATCTAACCAATAAAATGGAATTCCTACTTATAACGGACTAATTTTCAGACTCCTGAAGTCCACTACAAGCGAGTTCCACTGCGTATTATGTTACTCAAAAATATTTTTTATACTTATTATAAAATGTACAAAAATGAAAAAAAAATATGTTCATAAACTAAGTACCTCGTTAAGTTTTTCTCAGTTGTAAATTTTTTTCTTTTAAAGAAGTAGATTAAACTAATCTGTATTAGGTCCCTTTATTTTGGCTATTTTAACAATGTAATAAATAACTCATCTCTAATGGATTACAAATGAATAAATACACATTAAATATTAATTTCACTTGGGGATTCTCCTTATTAATAAATAATTGTTATCATTTTTAACCTAAATTTTAAACTTTTATAAAATAGAATTCCTACTTATAATGGGCTGATTTTCAGACTCCTGAAGTCCACTGCAAGCGACTGTGTATTATGTTACACAAAAATATTGTTTTATTATTTATTATAAAATGTACAAAACTGAAAACAATATGTTATTAAACTAAATACCTCGTTTGATATTAAGTTCTTCTCTGTTGTAAAGATTTTTTTCATTTAAAAAAATAAATTACATTAATCGGTATTGGGCCCCTTTATTATGGCTATTTTTGTCTAATTATTCATTTAAAATACTATTAAACAGAATAATAAATAATCGATTTGTTGACTCACCTCTAATGGACTAGAAATGAATGAACAGGCATTAAATGTTAATTTCACTTGGGTATTCCCCTTATATTTCTATGCAGAGATGGACAACAAGGAATTCTAATTAATAAAATAATGTTCAGATTACTGTAAATGACATTTATTTAAGTAAAATATATAATCAAAGGAAAATTACTGATTATTTTTGAAATGTCATAATTTATTTACTTGTACATATTGGTATTATTTTTAACTTATATATAAGATCTTTATAAAATGGAATTCCTACTTCTAATGGGCTGATTTTCAGACTCCTGAAGTGCACTGCTAACGAGTTCTACTGAGTATTATGTTTCGCAAAAATATTGATTTTATATTTACGAGTATTATAAAATGTACAAAAATGAAAAGAATATGTTCTTAAACTAAGTATCTCGTTTGATATTAAGGTCTTAGTTATTTTCACTTGGGGATTCCCCTTATTTTTCTATGAAGAGATGGTCAACAGGGATTTCTAATTTACAAAATAATGTTCAGATCACTGTAAATGACTCCTGAAGTCCACTGCAACCGAATTCTACAGTGTAATTTTATAATAAATAGTTTTTATATTTATTATAAAATGTACAAAAATGAAAAAACAAATATTATTAAACTAAGTGGGTATTTCCCTTATTTTTCGACAAGAAATTTTAATTAATAAAATAATGTTTAAAGTACTGTAAATAACATTTTATTAAAGAAAAAGGATAAAAAAAGGAAATTATAGATTATATTTCAATTGTCATTTGGTGAAACGTTTTTTTTTTTTTGTTATTTACAAAGTTCGACACGTTCTTTACGTTTTTATTTTAATGAATAAATACGTTAATTAATTCTGTTAATTCTGTTTCCTGAAGCTCATCAAATAAAACATATTTTTTGTATTTTATTATAAAATACACAAAAATGAAAAAATATATTTTTAAACTAAGCATCTTCGTTTAGTATTAACTTATCCAGTACTATAAAAACTTTTTGTTTCAAAAATATGATAGACCGACTTGTAATCGATCTCTCTATTATGAATATTTGTTAAAAGTTGTTTAAAGTTTTAAATACTATTTATTTATTTATATAATCAATGTTGGAAACTTATCAACTAATCCTTCATCAAGAATATTATAACTAAGATATAAATTTCTTTTGTTCTTTTTTGTTCAGTATTTCCTTGAAAATAAATTAAAATATTAAAATATATGAGGATAATATGATGAATAGTTTAAGATTGGGGATTATTATGTTATTTAAAAGCTTTTTAAACTCTTCCTAACTATGTTGTTTATCCTTTTTCTATATTTTTTAACTTAAAAATGGTGCATTCAGATGCTACAATCCATGCGAATTTCCTTTATGAGTTCACAAATCAGCTTAAAGCAACAGGAGTGACATGTCGCATTCGCAATTTGTTTGGAGAACATGCTGTAAGATATGAAGTCAAGCAAATGAGCCTTTTATCGATCTTATTGTCGCATCCGACGAAAAATAAGTTGATTACGTCCATTCTTGCAGGACTATGCTGGACAATGGTATGAAGCTAGTAAATCTAATCTGATAGAAGAGTATTTAACATCAATTTCACAAAAACTTACTCAAAGGAGAGATTATTTAGTTTATAGAAAAGACGTGCTTCTTCACAACAACCCAAAATAGGCTTCAAAATGTTAAATTTAGTTCAACCTTTGTCACTACATAGTCTAGATATGTCTTCAAGTGATTATTATTTATTTTTGTCTTTGTATTGCCCAATTTTTTAAGTAATAAATGTTTAATTCTAAAGAAGAGGTCAAAATTGAGGTTGATATTTTCTTCATTATTGATTATAATTGTGATTAAAAATTAATTTTCACTCTTTCACAAAATATTGTTTCGTATTTTTATCAAAACTATATTTAGCTTAATATAATAATACAAATTTCATCCTGCAGCAGTAAATAATCTAATCTTTTAATTCTTCTTCGAGTAGGAATTGAAGTAAATATATCCGAGGGTGCATCGTCCAACTTCCAACTTGCTAATTAAATCATAATAATCGCAGCATGAGTCGTAATCGTAATCATGCCATAACTAGTTGAAAGTATTGTAGTCCAGTAATTGACATTCCAACCCGATGAGTGGCTCATGTATATAACTTGATTAATACATTACTGAAATTAATACCATTGAAGACTTGAGAATTACCATTGACAATGCTTCAGAAACAATATGTCAACATGTTGCTTGTTAACATCTTGTATCGAATCATGGATACGTTGAGCGATATATTGTACACAGGAAAATAGCAGTAATTTTGACAATTCGCTTCAGACAACACCGGACGAACTTTAACTACCTAAAGCAATAACTCCGTAGTCAAATATGACTTGTTTTGGTGGCTGAACTCGTAGTACGCCCTGTATAAAAATGCTGTGAAAACTGTACGGAAACAATTTTCGTTTCAACGCTCACAGAAAATCAAACGAAAACGACCGAAACAGAGTTTGTTTTGATCCCCTCTCAAATACAAGGAATGTTGCACTAAATTGGATAGAAAATCACGGATAACTCGAGAAATATTTGTCCGATCGAATTGCGGTTTTATTTATTGAAATCGTAGGAGTTCGTTTTGAGAGTATTGCTAAGATTAAATTTATTTTTAGACGCATTCGAATGTCATGTATCACGCAGTTCCGTCATCGATGTAAAAGTTTAATTAACAATTTCGTTCCTGACAACTTTGTTATGAATTTTCGTTCGGGACGCAAAGACGATTAATTTATAAGTTCGGGCAGATGCAGAAGCAGACACAAACGAGTGGTTAGCTGTAATAAATAAGGGATATTATTAGATCTCAAATGAGCACTTAAGAATTTTATTCAAGTCTTTTCATTTCTTGGTTAGATTAAAGACGAACGTTGGCTGAATTGCAAATGTAAACTTAGCTGGGGTTAACTGACGTTAAAATGTTCATATTATGTTATGCGATAAATATGCTTGGATGATATATTGCTGGCCGACCCTCTGCTGTTTAAATTATATTTATCAAAAAATTATATGTCAACCCGAAATTCATTTCAACAGTGTTCGCCTGCTTTAACCCAGTTAAGTACGCGTCCCGAATGAATAGTTTCGTCTCTTTATGCCAGGAAACATTTCCATTGTTAATTCGAGATTATAACAATAATAACTTCAACCACAATTATTTTGTGAAGCCATATATTATTTAGTTCAAGAAGTTCAACCATTATTCTACAGGATGCGTACATAATCAAATTACAAGTGCTACAGTTGCCGGCGTCAGGTGAACCAAAAAATAATTGTGCACTAAAATAAAATTTGTGCAAACGCTAATGGATTACTGAATATTGTTCTGCATCTGTTAATTGTGTCTTTGCGTATGATTTGGATTTGAACAGTGTAATTCACGGTAGTTCTAGTAAAATTTTAATTTATGTTGGCACTAAACAGTTTGGTCGGTTGTTTGAAATTAATTTTATGGCTGGATAACTGTATGCAGAATGGTTCGGTATTTCCTACTATTAACAAATTAATGAACTATTTCCAATTTGAGGTACGTGCCGTTTCGCTAGTACTTAATTAAAGGTATATTGTTTCCTATACTACATATGGATTATTGACGAAATGTGAATTATCAAACATGGCAAAATTTCCAAAATCAATCATTGTTACAGGCATATTAAGTTTAAAACAAAAATTTACTAGTTTCAAACACGCATGAAAAATTCAATTCAATTTTATATTGCAATACTATAATGTTTCTAAACAAGATGCATTTACACAAAACAATATTTGACTGACAACAGACATTTACAATGACAAATTGTAATTAGGATGTATATTAGGGAATCCCATCTAAGGGTGGGAAAATGCATCTACGAGTTATTGAAATAATTATTCTCTTGGATGTTTAGTTAATGTAACTGGGGAATATTTCATTAACTTTATGAATTGGTTATGCGAATTTTGGTCCCATTTTCCCTCACTATCAATACATTTTAATATAACTTTCCTTTAAGTTTATTACTTATTTATTTTCAATCGTTATCCATAGGAAACTGAACTAATATTAATTTAATTATAATATTCAATAAATTGTGATATATTCTAAATGAAGAGATATGGAAACAGAAAAAGAAACAAAAACAAGAAATAACAAGACAAGACAATCAAAGGAAGCAGAGAAGAAAGAGAGAAAATGGAAGAGAAGAGGATGACAAGAGAATGAAAAGAGAAGATAAGAGAATGAGAAGAAAGAATAAGAGGGTGAGAACAGAAGAGAATGACAATAGTATGTGAAGAGAAGATAAGAAAAGAGAAGAGGATAAGAAGAACAGAAGAGAAGAGAAGAGAAGGAAAGAGAAAGGAAGAGAAGAGAAGGGAAGAGAAGAGAAGGGAAGAGAAAGGAAGAGAAGGGAAGGGAAGAGAAGACAAGAGAATAGAAGAGAAGACAAGAGAAGAGAAGACAAGAGAAGAGAAGACAAGGGAAGAGAAGGGAAGCGAAGCGAAGGGAAACGAAGGGAAGCGAAGGGAAGAGAAGGGAAGAAGAAGAGAGAAGAGAAGAAAAGAGAAAAGAAGAGAAGAAAAGAGAAGAGAAGAAAAAATAAGAGAAGAGAAGAGAAGAGAAGAAAAAATAAGAGAAGAATAGGGAAGAAGAAGAGAGAAGAGAAGGGAAGAAAAGAGAAGAGAAGAGAAGAGAAGAGAAGAGAAGAAAAAATAAGAGAAGAGAAGAGAAGAGAAGGGAAGAAAAGAAAAAGTTATTGGAATAATTATTATCTTGGGTTTTTAGTTAATGTACCTGTAATATATTTCATTAATTTTCTTTAATTAATATAAATATAAATATAATAATCAAAAAATTCTGGTTTATTATTTTAGTTTTTTAATGTTTTACCACTAGGTGAAGAGTAGAAAAGAAAAGAAAAGGGAAGAGAAAGGAAAAAAGGGAAGAGAAGAGAGGAGAGGAAAAGAGAAGAGAAGAAAAGGGAATATAAAAGAAGAAATGGGAAAAAGAAGAGTGCACAGAAGAAGATAATAAATCAAGAAAGCAGAAGAGAGAAGATGAGAGAAGGTGAAAGAAGATGAAAGAAGATGACAGAAGACAAGAGACAAATCAAACGAAAGCGACCAAAACAGAGTTTGTTTGAAATTAGTTTAACTGGATAACTGTACACAGAATATTTCAGCATTTCCCACCCTTAACAAATTAATGAACTATTTCCAGATACATTTCTCTAGTATTTGATTAAAGTTACATTGTTTCCTGTCCTACTTAATGATTATTGTCAGAAGGTAAATTATAAAACGTGGTAAAATTTCTAAAACCCATCATTACAACAAACATATTAAGTTTTCAACGAACATTTACAAACTTCAAAGACATGAAAAATCTTGTTAAATTTTATGTTGTAATAATATAATGTTTCTAAATGAGATTTATTTACACAAAACTACTAATTTGATTGAAACAAAACAGACAGTAATTTAGTCAAAAGATAAAACTCAACCAACCGTTGCCCAGATATGTCACGCATTTAAGGTCGGATAAAAATATTATAATTTAAAGAGAGATTATGAGTAAGAACGACAATAAAAGCGTAACGTGCTTACACGTAATAGGGGAATATTAATTAAGAATTTGCATGAATTTTAAGTGGAGCATGTCCCTTTACTAGTTCTTTTTTGTGCAGCATTTCCTTAAGTATAATTTACTTTTAAGTCGGCTGAAATTGGCGATATGCATACATCAGCAGGAACAGTAGGAGAACGAATCTTAATGAACGCCTTTTAGATGTTGGTGTAGGAAGCCAAACTGTTTTGTAACTCGTGCAGTTAATTCAGTGTAAGGAGTCGGAAATGGCAAACCTCTAAAGCTTTAATAATTAGAAAACAGGGGCTGTAAGCATTACCATCTATTTCCTGGTTGTATTCAACGTCTAGTAGATCAGATCGTTCAATGGATGTAGCCTCAAGGCGGCCAAGTATTCGACATTCGAAAACTCGAACAAATTATTACCCAGATACGAGTTTCTGACCTTTTTCAGCTTTTGCTTTTATAAAAGCCACGATCTTTGCGCCAGACTCCAACTACCCGTTTATTAGTTTCTATTATTGGCAAGCATCAATCAGAAAATTCACCCTCACACTGGTCTATCGCCTTTCAGCCCCTCACCCCACCTTTTATGTCTCTTTCAAGAGATTTCGATTCAATTTTCTTTTTTTATCAAACTTGATAACTAACACTTTCAAATAACAATTGATGATTGTTGATTAGACAATAAAAATAACGTGGTGATAATTCTGGAAATAATTGGTCCTGTAAGAGACCGATGTAACCGTGCAACGTTCACCGGAAATCTTTTATTGTAGCTAATTTTCATTATCAAGTTTTTACGAGGGTTAATTAAGGCCCCTCCATAAATCATCATTTAGTGTCTGGAGCGGCTCGAGGGGAAATTTTTGCACGGAAGAATCCCAAGAGCGACCATAAAGGATACGGATAGATAGCCTTTATTCCCCCCATCTGAAACAATATACACTGATGGCTTTTTTATGAACATATTTCATTAGATGAAGGACATGCTATTACTGTTTACCTTAGGCGGATATTGAAGCACGAAACTCAAGTTATAAATTAAAGCCGGGATCACCCCCCATACATGTCTGTATTAAAAACGTATACGCCGGGCACTTACTCATGCCATCTTAAAGCGCCGACCCTGTTTAATAAAAATTTATACGGCCGCATTGTATCGACGAAAAAATCGTTATCACCGCAACACGTTCAATATTATTATTGTGGCCGCAATAATTTTTCACATTTTAACTAAATTAACAAGTAAAAAATCATTTGTTATACCCAGCTAGACAACCTAAAAAAGATATATGAGTCCTTTTTTCGGGGGAAATTTAAAAAATCACACACACTCACACCCACGCACAAAGGGTTGTAATGAGCGAGATTCCAAGTGAATGGAAATAAATCAATTCGGCGTGAATTTATTGTGAGACGTAAGGGGTGGGTTGACTTAAGTGCACTCTGTATTATTAGGGCGCGTGACAAGCCAACCAGGGTATAATTGGCGAAATAAAAGGCACCTACAATATTTTTTCCATGTCGGCATCAATCACTTTTGAAAGGTGAGCCGGATAATTACATTATAGGAATATTTCAGCAGACGATGTGCGGTGTGTGCCCCGCATCGTCGGTGTTTATAATGCGTGCCTTGTTTGAGCGTTTATTTTTGTTGTTTCAATTTTGACAAATTAACATTTATGTGTTCGTCAGTGTCTCTTGATTTATTACTTGTTAATTGGGGCATTGTTTAGCGTTAACTGTAATTAGATTATGATTAGATGGGGTTAAAGGTAACGCATATTTACATAGGTTAATAGGAAACGTCTTGATCAAATGCCAAACTGTAATTGGAATGTATTTAAGCAAATCCTAGATGGGAAAATGCATCTATGAGTTATCGGAATAATTATTCTCCTGAATGTTTACAAAATGTAACTGGGGAATACTTCATAAGTAGATTATATAAATTTTGGTCCCATTCTAACAATATATTCTTATATAACTTTATATTTAATTCAAATTTATTTTCAATCGTTTCAACAATTCATTAATATTAATATAATTGTAATATTAAAATATACTGATATAGAGAAGATATGAGAAGAGAAGAGAAAGTGAAGAAAAGATAAGGAAAGTAAAGAGAAGAAATGAAAAGAGAGAATGACAAAGTGAAGTGAATAGAAGAGAAAGAAAAGGAAAAGAATTGGAAGAGAAGAGATGTAAAGATAAGGGAGATAATAGAAGACAAGAGAAGAGAAGAAAAGATAAAGAGAAGTAAAAAGAAGGGAAGAGAAATCAAGATAAAAAGAGAGAATGAATGTAAAACAAGGTAAAACAAGATAAAAGAAGCAAAGAAGAGAACAGAAGAGAAGAGAAGTAATGAAATAAGAATAGAAGAGATGGGAAGTACGAAATGTAAAGATAAGAGAAGATAGAGAAAAGAAAAGAAAAGAAAAGAAAAAGAGAGAATAGGATAGAAGAGAAGAAAAGAGAAGAGAAGAGAAGAGAAGGGAAAGAAAAGGGAAGTGAATAGAAGTGAAAGAAAGACAAGACAAGAAGATGTAAAGTGAAGGGAAAAGAAGGGGAGAGAAGGGAAGATAAAGGGTGAGAATGAATGTAAAAAGAGGGTAAAACAAGAGAAGGAAAAAAGAGAACACAAGAGAAGAAAAATAAAAGAATTGGAAGGGAAGAGATGGGAAGAGAACTAAGAGATGTAAAGATAAGGGAAGGTAAGGGAAGACAAGAAAAGAGAAGAAAAGAGAAAGAAAAATAAAGACAAGAGAAGAGAAGAGCAGAGAAAAGAAGAGAATAGAAGGGAGAGAAGAGAATAAAATGAAAGAGGAGAAAAGAGAAAGAAGGGAAGAGAAATCAAGGTAAAAAGAGGGAATGAATGTAAAAACAAGGTAAAACAAGATAAATGAAGGAAAGAAGGGAACATGACAATAGAACAGATGGGAAGAGAAGTAAGAAATGTAAAGATAAGGGAAGATAGAGAAGAGAAATGAAAAGATAAGGAGAGAATAGGAGAGAAGAGAAGAGTAGAGAAGAGGAGAGGAGAGGAGAGAAGAGAAGAGAGGAGGAGAAAAGTGAAGAGACGAGAAGAGGAGAGAAAAGAAGAGAGGAGAAGACAGGAGAAGAGAAGAGGAGAGATGAGAAAAGAAGAGAAAAGAAATTTTTATATAGGTTAATAGTAAAATTTTTCATCAAACACGAATATTATTGTGATATACAAGAAATCTTAGATGAGAAATGATTCTATCAGTTATCTAAATAATTATTCTTTTAGATGTAGTATTTATAAGTTGATTATTTAAATTTTAATACCATTTTCATCTAATGATATTATATTTTATTATAACCTTATTTTATATTTATTACAAATTTATTTTCAATCGTTATTCATACAACACTTCATTAATATTAACATAATTATAATATTAAAAAATTACTGATTTATTTTAGTTTCCTAATTTAATTATACAATGTTTTATCACTACATTCCACAATAATTTTGTTCATTAATTTATTAAATTTTATGCATCATTGTAATTTCGAATTAATTTTATTATTTATATATGACAATACAAATAGCATATCGTATAGCATATTTTAAACATGATAAAAAAGTGTAGTAAAAATACTACTACCGAATGTTTAGTTGCAAATTACTTTTGCCTTTTGAATTGTGAATGTTAAATATAAGGAGAAATGAAATATTTTAGACCGGCCACCCTGAATTACCAGGGTTTCATAATTATGTAGATAATTTACATTTTGATTTCCTCCCTTTTAAATTTCCATCCATCTTAATATACAAGATCCATTCATCAGATTGTATAAAAATAAATCTTTTATTCATTCAATTTAATAATCAGGACACACGTGAGTGCGTACATATAAAAAAGGCCAGTTGAAATATATTTTTTTTCTCCACAGGTTGAAACCGAGTAGAGAATCTGCGGTACGGGATGATGGAGAGAGTGAAATAGCGGCCTTCCTGTTCATGTGAGAAGGGGAACTCCATTGTCTGTCGTCTCTATTACGCTTTCAACTCATACCCCGAATGTAACTACATTAAACTGATAGCGTATTTACGTTTGGTATCTTTTGCATAATTTTAATTTAGCTCGGCCCACTATTTGCATAGATTTTGGCTCCGCCACAATTCTGGCACTGGCTGGTAGCAAACGTTAACTATGGATCAGTTAGACCACGGACGATTTACTATAATTGTTGCGGTCTGCACGACGATTTTCTGAAATTAAACCCAACCAAAAAAAAAGCAAAACGGCACGTTCATTAATACAACAAGCTGGATCCTTGATTGAATGGACCGTTAACATTCCAAGATATTAATCGGCGTGATCACGATTAATATTTTGTGTCCTTTTGTGCGGTAATACTTAATACAAACTCGCAACTAACGGGGCTGATTAGACGTAGAATTTCTGGCGACTATATGGACCGTCGAGGACCGAAAGCGCAGCGAGTAATTCAATCAATGACGGAATTTCGGTCGCTATGACTATACGGAGGGTACGGGAACGTGGAATATCAGAAGGCATCTACAACTAAGCACTAAGCACATGTTGCTAGTGTGTGTGCGGGAAAACATGCATTGTAATGTTTTCGTAATCCATCTATCTAAGCATCCATCCATCATTTAATGACTCTTTCTATTACTGCAAGCTGGAGCGGGACGGCATTTCAATAATGAGATAATTTCCCATTTACTTTTCCTGTTTTTTCGCCGGCTTAATCCATTTTACTATAATCTAACTGGGTGGTTGTTTTTTTTCGTTTTCCTGCTACATTTATCCTGGCGACACTGTTTTTCATTCAGGAAGTCACGTGTTAAGTGTAATGTAGTGTAGTGAATTGATATGTTTATTTTAAATTGGTTTAGTACAAAGGCAAACTAGATTTTTCTTTTCCAATTTGAATTAAATAATATAAAAGTTACATACGAAAACGATTAGTAAGATCATTAATGAAAAATAAAAAAGAAGTTTCAAAATATGACCAAACAAAGGAAAAGAGAATCTAAATAAGAAAAAATAGAGAATAGAAAGAAGAAAAGAAAACAGACGAGAAAAGAAATGAAGAGGAAAGAAGGGAAGAAGAAATTGAGAAGGGAAGAAAAAGAAGGGAAGAGAAGAGGAGGGAAAAGAAGAGAAGAGAAAAGGAGGGAAGAGAGAAGAGAGAAGAGAAGAGAGAAGAAAAGATAGAAGAAAAGAGAGAAGAGAAGAGAAAAGAGAAGAAAGAAGAGAAGAGAGAAGAGAAGAGAAGAGAAGAGAAGAGAAGAGAAGAGAAGAGAAGAGAAGAGAAGAGAAGAGAAGAGAAGAGAAGAGAAGAGAAGAGAAGAGAAGAGAAGAGAAGAGAGAAGAGAATAGAGAAGAGAAGAGAGAAGAGAAGAGAAGAGAGAAGAGAAGAGAGAAGAGAAAAGAGAAGACAAGAGAGAAGAGATGAGAGAAGAGAAGAGAGAAGACAAGAGAGAAGAGATGAGAGAAGAGATGAGAGTAGAGATGAGAGAAGAGATGAGAGAAGAGATGAGAGAAGAGATGAGAGAAGAGAAGAAAGAAGAGAAGAGAGAAAAGAAGGGAGAAAAGAAGGGAGAAAAGAAGGGAAGAGAAGGGAAGAGAAGAGACAAGAGAAGAGATAAGAGAAGAGAGAAGAGAAGAGAAGAGAAGAGAAGGGAAAAGGGAAGGGAAAGGAAGAAATGACAAAACAAAAAAGGGAAGTAACTGTTTCTTTTAATTGGATCTTCTAAAAATAATTACTTATTTGAAAATAAAAAACACTAATAAGTTTTAAATGATAAAAAATGCGTAGCATAAATATTTGAAATTATAAATTATTTAAATAATGTAAAATAATAGAATCCGTTGCCCCCAAATTAAAATATGTCTTTCAACTAACCTTCGGTCTAAGTTATGCCTTTATATTTCACGGCCTATTGTGTTAAGGACAGTTTAAATTCTCGGAGTATAAATATAATAGAAATCAGTGATATTACCCAACCCTAATAAACTACCCCTACATTATTTCTGAAACAGGTTCAACCTTCTTTCATAAAATACTACGGGCGTACGTCTTTTATTTAATTCGGTCGCCACTGGTCAGTTTTAACTGTAAATTACTGCAATTAGTGCTGCTCTTGATTGGTTTTCTCGACTCTATCGGTCCTGATGAGGTCACTTCTCTCTGTTACTGCCTTAAAATAGAACTGATAATCTTTTGGCACAACTCGGATCGAGAAATACCTCTTTCACATACCATTTAATTGAATTTCGTTAGTAAGTTAGTGAGTTATGTCATGGGGCAATTTATGAGAAATGTATTGCATCAGAATGGCAACTATTTTAATTTACTTAAGTGTTTGATAATTCATTTTATTTGTAATTTAAAACATTAAAATTGTGTGTTTTTGCTCAGTACAAGGAACGAAATAAAATAGTTCTGTTATTGTCAAGTTTTAATTGAGATCATTGTTATAATTTAGTTTCAATATCCTTCACCTTAATTTACTTTACTTTACTACTGGAAGTATTTAAACAGCTAAGAATGGGACAATGGACGTTTTACATTTTAAAGGTAACTTTTGAGAATTGTTTGGGTCGTATTTTAATTTCCTCGAACACTTTGTGGCCAATTAATAATTAAGCAAGTAAAAGAGCAAGTTTCCCAAATAATATTGTGTGAGTGAGCTATATTAAAATCCGGCTAAAATTCGTTAGATACGAATTATTAAGTTTGTTATACTACGGTTCTAGTTTTTAGTAGTTTGAAAATTTAAATTAATTAGTTTACAACATAACTTACAGTGTAAGATAGCATTACAAGCTTTTACTACACTGAGCAAGTTTCGTTGAAAATTTCGAATACGTGCTACCCACACTTAAAAGGTTTACTTATGTTTAATTCAAAAAGATTTAAATAGATTATTTCGTTATTAGCGGATCATGTTGAAATGAATAAATAATTAAGTTGTATAAGATCTCGAGACTGCAACAGTGTCAATAATAAGCAGTATCAAATAAAGCATTTCCACCGTTCTGGCATGTTATTTATTATTTTGTTTTGGTCGTACTAAGAAATGGAACGGAGTCGACAGATATGAATAGTAATAAGTAATTCCCAGGCATCTGGCTGAACATTGTGTTCTCTAATTTTGTTTCATTACCTCTCTCTCAACTAATAACCACTAATTAATAAAAAGCTTTTCTTCGACGACTGTTCCTCACGAATTGCATTGTACGCCGTATTTCAGACTGGATTAATATTAAAACTGTGAACAAAATTTTATTAAATTTTACTGTTTTCCCTTTATCTATTCCAAATTAGAATTTCTAATTAAGGACTAAAACGAATATACTTTTCCTTGTTTTATTAATTTATTATATCCACATTGACGTTCCATAACTAATTAACCCAAAATATAATTTATGCCCGTTCATAATTTATGAATATACTAAACTGAGAATTATTTAAACAGCGTGATTCATTTAAACCGATTAACTCTTAAACGTTTATTTGAGCATCATTAATCGATTGGATATTATCCAAATATGTCGCTGAACTTTAAAATGATTTATTGGCTATTTTATTATGGTATATTATTTATATAAATATTATAAGCACACAATTATTGTAATTAATTCACAGATGCACCCTCTAGAGTCCAGCCAAGTTGGAAATGTGACAATAGTAACGCCCATCGACTTGCGCACTCGTTCGTGCGCATTTCCAATCGTGATTAACTCGTTAATTATAATTCCCATTTTCTACACATTTATCCCGCCAGAAATATTTTGTACATAGGAGACGCCAATATGAATTTAGTTTAGGTTGTTTTAATATGTTCGGAGCATCAAAAGAATCCTTAAAATTTCAAATACATAAAACATGTACCGTAGATTTTAAAACATTCTTGAGTACAGTTCATACATCATTTATGAAAGTTGTTAGATACGGCTCGAAAATAAGACATGCAAAAAAAGGGAAATTGGCGGCTCAGTTAGAAAATCTACAAGTTACGTTGGTGCGCATGTAACGTAATAAAATGCCCATATCCCGATATTAAATTTGGTTGTAGCCGATTTTTCCACGATGTTTCATCTATCCATCGAATAACGTACGAACTGTATTTCAAATTAACAATTTATCAAGAGCATCTGTAGAATAAATACATATAAAATGTGACAGGATCCCAGATATTTATCATTAAGCTGCCAAGTTGAAAGGGTTATGAGATACCACCACTATATTCAAGTGACAACAGATAATGTAAAGAAGCCATTATTCTCAACGGTATTCGATGCATGACTGCCAAAAATTTATATTATTTATGATTTCTGGATTGACATTTATTACGCAAACACTGTCACTCATTAGCACTAAATTATTTATCCTGCCAAATTGAAGCGAAAATTGTGGGCAATAGCAGAATGTTTAAAAATTTATATTTATATTTAAATCATTTATTCGGTTATATCTTGTAAATTATTGTAAATAATAAACAAATTCTAATTTTTATAAACTTCTCAATATAAAAATATACATTTATTTAATAAATCTAAATAAGCTTAAAACAAAAATATTACGTTAAATATATTTTTAAAACAATAATTAAGAATTTACAGTTGATTTTCCTTTTAAATATCAATATTTTGAGCAAAACTACTGTAAATAATGAACAAATTGAGATTTTTATAAATCATTCAATATATAAATATATATTTAATAAAATATACATTTAATAAATCTAGGCAAACTTAAAACAAAAGTATTAAGTTAAATCTATTTTTAAAATAATAATTAAGAATTTACAGTTGATTATCCTCTTCTATAGAAATTTATGTGTATTTTACAAGTACAATATATAAAGCTTTCAATATAAAATTATATATTTAATAAATCTAGGTAAGCTTAAAATAAAAATATTAAGTTAAGTCTATTTTTAAAATAATAATAAGAATTTACAGTTGATTATCCTCTTCTATAGAAATTTACGTGTATTTTACAAGTACTATATATAAAGCTTTCAATATAAAATTATATATTTAATAAATCTAGATAAGCTTAAAACAAAAGTATTAAGTTAAATCTATTTTTTAAATAATAATTAAGAATTTACAGGTGATTGTCCTCTTCTATAGAAATTTATGTGTATTTTACAAGTACAATATATAAAGCTTTCGATATAAAATTATATATTTAATAAATCTAGATAAGCTTTAAACAAAAGTAGTAAGTTAAATCTATTTTTAAAACAATGGTTAACAATTTATTGTCGATTTTCCTCTCCCATAGTAAGTTTTAAAAAATTTACTTGTGTTTTAAAAGTATAATTTAAGTCAATTATCAAATAAATATCAAGATTTTGAGCAAAACTATTGTAATAATAAACAAATTGTAATTTTTATAAACATTTTAATCTAAAAATATACATCTAATAAATCTAGATAAGCTTAAAATAAGTTAAATTTATTTTTAAAACAATAATTAAGAATTTACAGTTGATTTTCCTCTTCTATATTAATATTTAGAAATTTACTTGTATTTTACAATTACAATTTAAGTTAATTATCTTGTAAATTCCAACATTTTGAGCAAATAGTTGAATAAAAAACAATTTGTGTTTTTCATGAAACATTAAAAAATATACATTTAATGAATCTAAATAAGCTTAAAATGAATGCAATTTTTAAACAACAGGAATTTATAGCTGATTCTCCTGTATCGTAGTAATATTTAATTATTTACTTTTCTAAGCATAATTTATGTTTATTGCCTAGTAAATAACAAAGTTTTGAGCAAAACTTTTGGGCAATAAACAAATTGTATTTCTGATAAACTTTCTCAATAAAAATATATATTTAAGCGGCAATTTAAAATTTTATGGTTGATAAAAATAATTTACCAAATAGAATTATGTAAATATAAATAAAGTGAAATAAGAAAACAAAAGGAAAAACAAAATTTTAATAATTAAGAGTATAATAAATGTTCATACATTTTTACAATTTTAAACAGTTTATAAATTTATATAATTCATGACGTCAATTATTCCATTTACTTCGCATCTTCGCTACTCATTAAATGAAATATTCAGAAAACAAAGAGTTTGTGTTACATTAAGACTAGATTTGCGTTCAAGTCATTATTAAATCCAGGGTCTGCATCTAGGAACGGCGAAATTAATTTAATTTATGCAGTTAAGTAATCAATACATTAAAACCGTATACTATATTGAAATAACCATAATTATTTGGTGTAAATTTAGTTGATTCCAAAATCTCATTATCAAAATAAATACTTGGACGAGCACCGCAGTATTTCCATAATTAATAATCGATTTATTAGCCTGGCTCTAAATTAATTTAGAAATAAATCTGAATTAGTTCCCTAACGAAATTTATTCGGAATAAGTGTTTTGTGGATGATAACAAGTATCCAAATACAAAGGTACAGATTATAACAATGCAATCAAAGAATATTAGACATGAATTTTAATTAGTTTGAACCATTGTCTTTTAATTAGTTCGTTATTAAAATTTCGCCGTTTCAGATATACTATTGTACAAGAGGATAAAAGCCTTCTTGTTCATTTTCTCTTATTAAAACATTTTTCATTAAACAAATCAAATTTTAATAATAATCCGGTCTTGTTTTACACGACAGGGAAATATTTTTGGGTCGGCCACCCCAGCTGGAAATTTCGGTAAGTTATCTATCTACAGGGTAATTTTTGTTGGTTGTTTCAACAGGATGAAATAATTGTAATTTAGCAAGCTCATTAATTCAGTGGGTAATAGTGGAAGTTTGGCGTTGTTATTCAAATGAAGTTTGAATAGTTAATAAAATAAGTCGAGGGGGTACAAGACATATATTTATCAGAATTAGCAAATTGGGAATTAGTTGCCATTTGTTTGCAGTAGCAAAGGGGAAGACGGGAAGGTGAGATAGGTAGAATAGGTGGGATCAGAAGGAATATAAGAGTAGGAGTAAGAGAAATTCTATCAGGTGAGCTAAATTAAATTTAATTTGAATCTACGCCTTGTCCTGTGTATTCCCAATGTTGTTCTTAGTTGCTGCCTTTATCTGCGTCATTCGGTATTAGACTCATCCTTCCATAGGATTAATTCTTCTTATTATTCATGCATTAAGCTCGGTCCTTGTTACTTGTTACGGCGTAATCGATACGAAAAATATAATGAAAAGAGGTAGAAAATAATGGTCCACAAATTAAAGAAAAATTAATGATTATTAATTAAATTAAAAATATACTGATTATCTTATCAGTAACTCTTATACGACTATATAATCCTCATTTTTTATATGAATCAATTCATGTCACCAGACAGAAATCTTGGAAGTGGAAACATCAGTTTTGACCTCCTCTCCAAACCAGAGCAAAAAAGAAAACTTACAACATCTTCTTCAAAAACATAAGATGACTTTTGAAGTCACAAAACAAATTTGCACAAATCATAACACTTGAATTTTTAACATATACAGTGTAGAAAAAGCACTTACAGCATCTTCTTCAAAACATTTCGAGTATGATGTGCAACTTCTGTTATTTTAGACTGACTTGTGAAGTCACAAAGCACATTTGTACAAATTGTAACACTTGAATACATCATTTTTAATCCAAAAAATGTTTTAAATACAATGTAGGAAAAAATAAATAGTGGAGTAGGAAAAAGCATTTACAGCATCTTCTACAAAAACATTTCGTGTATGATGTACAACTTCTGTTATTTTATACTGACTTTTGAAGTCACAAAGCACATTTGTACAAATTGTAACAGTTGAATACATCATTTTTAACCCAAAAAAATGTTTTGGATGCAATGTAGGAAAAAATAAATAGTGGAGTAGGAAAAAGCATTTACAGCATCTTCTACAAAAACATTTCGAGTATGATGTGCAACTTCTGTTATTTTAGACTGACTTGTGAAGTCACAAAGCACATTTGTACAAATTGTAACACTTGAATACATCATTTTTAACCCAAAAAATGTTTTAAATATAATGTAGGAAAAAATAAATAGTGGAGTAGGAAAAAGCATTTACAGCATCTTCTACAAAAAACATTTCGAGAATGATATACAACTTCTGTTATTTTAGACTGACTTTTGAAGTCACAAAGCACATTTGTACAAATTGTAACACTTGAATACATCATTTTTAACCCAAAAAATGTTTTAAATATAATGTAGGAAAAAAGAAATAGTGGAGTAGAAAAAAGCATTTACAGCATCTTCTACAAAAACATTTCGAGTATGATGTACATCTTCTGTTATTTTAGATTGACTTTTGAAGTCATAAAGCACATTTGTACAAATTGTAACACTTGAATACATCATTTTTAACCCAAAAAATGTTTTAAATACAATGTAGGAAAAAATAAATAGTGGAGGAGGAAAAAGCATTTACAGCATCTTCTACAAAAACATTTCGAGAATGATATACAACTTCTGTTATTTTAGACTGACTTTTGAAGTCACAAAGCACATTTGTACAAATTGTAACACTTGAATACATAATTTTTAACCCAAAAAAATGTTTTGGATGCAATGTAGGAAAAAATAAATAGCAGAATAGGAAAAAGCTCCTTCAGCATCTTTTACAAAAACATTTTGAATATGATGTGCCACTCCTATTATTTTAGGCTGACTTTTGAAGTCATACATCGTTTTTGTAAGAAAAAGTAAATAGCGGAGTAAAAAAGAGCATAGAAAAGTTTTCAAATAATATATAAAGTTTAATAGAAACATTTTGTAATATAAAAATTTACTCAAATAAATCTAAACCAAAAACGTAATTTTTTGTATTTTTTTTTTTCAGTAGATAATATTACGAATGAAACTCTCACTCATTCTCACTCTCTTTTTACTTTCCATCTTTTCTGGTAATGGATTTTTAATCTGTTACTTTAGATTGTGTAAAATACAAAAATCATTTGTATAATTTCTCTCCGCCAAAACGGCGCGTATCGATTCAGATTATTTTAATTCAAGCAGAAAATGACGGGCAAGAAACTTAAGCGGCTTACGACGAGCGAAGAAGGAAAAAAAAATCCTTGAGCATAATTTCGGATGAAAAATAGCGATTGTTGTGTAACCGGAAATTTTTGTAATTTGTAAAAGTCAAGGGAAACTAATGTCACAGCAAATATGGGATTAGTTTTTGGTCGTGGCCGCAGCAAAATACATCATTTCTGTCAAATGGCCAAATAAAAAAAAAATCCTCTCTTCATCCTTCTCCACCCGCCGGTTTTAAATTATATGTGAGGTGAAAAAATTATCGAATTGCGCCTCAGGTATGTTCGTACATTCAAATGGGGCGAAAACTGAGCTGAAAAAAAGTAGGATTAATTTTTGCCGGTAAACTTTCGAAATTAACAGGGCAATATTGACAGAATCAATTTCCTCATTTAATCCAACGATGGAATTATGTTTCTTGAGTTATTTATTACTTTCGTTGCTAAAGGAGTGTAAAACTTTTCTGCTAGAAAGAAATATAAGATTTAATGGATTTTCACCCCGCAGTGGAACATGTTCATTAAGAAAACGTGAAGAAAACTGTTTCCATCAGATTAAAATTTTCACTTTTCGATGTTTATTTTGCACTAAATATA
This sequence comes from Aethina tumida, assembly GCF_024364675.1. NCBI lineage: Eukaryota > Metazoa > Arthropoda > Insecta > Coleoptera > Nitidulidae > Aethina > Aethina tumida. The sequence goes on along the minus strand of NC_065435.1, from coordinate 4,638,862 downwards.
TTTTCAAAGCTTTATGAAGCCGGATTATTTTGTTCCGAATTATAATTGCTTTTTTCAATTAAGGAGCACTTTTTTAACAAGTCATCGTCGCAGACAGGAGGGTAAGTTGACTTTCTGATTGTTACCTAACGCATAAAACGTAAAAAAGTAGGATAAAAACATTAACCCTTTCGATAAATCACAACGTACTTCTGGTAGGAGGAGTTAATGACTATAACTCAGCGGACACACTATTGTGTTTAATGTGTGCGAGTAAATATGAGTTTATTTATGATCGTTGGAAATCTGTGTTGATTTTTTGCTAATTTGTTGGCAATTACAGCAAAGACTCATATATCATTCGGTCCTTTTAGTAATTTGAGTGTACTTTCATCGTTTGGTTCGTCCCTTTTCACTATTTTATCTCTGGGATTCCATTTCCTGTTTCCGACGTTTTCTTTCACTCCAGTTGTCTCTACAGGACTGGACTCTGGAAACGCAACCGAGCCAAACTATTAACAAATTACTTCATATATCCCCTCCACGTATTGATTTTCACTTCACTGCCTGATTGATTTTAATTCGTTTTAATTACATTTCCAGATGCAAAAAGGCCACACTGTCCCACGTCCAAATAAAATTTGCCAAGAAAAACTGTAAACATTTGTCTGGATAATTAACATCAATAACGGCCTGTGTTATTTTAATACTTAATGTTAAATACCGTTTAACATAATAATACACAAAATCCTTGCATCATTATATCAACATATTCATTTATTAATGCTGAACAATAGTAGTAAAACATAATGAACACTGCATTACAATTACCAAAATATTTTAATAATACCCAGTTTAACCGTTACAATAATTGGTTATGCGTTTGCTTTTTAATCACTAAAAGGGTACCAAACGAGCCTGACAAACAGTTTTTACCACAATTACAGATACAATTTGGAAATTGGCTGTTGTGACTGTATCACATACCTACAAGCGTAATTGATAAATGTAATATCTAACAAACCAAAAATTACTAGAAATGTCATTTAAATATACTTTATTATGTGTGCCACTTGTTTTGTTCAAATTAATTACAGTTTTTTTTCAATTATAATATTTAATTGATTATATGTTTTAATGCATAAATATATATTTTGGTTATGAATAATTTGTTGTAATATTGATTTATACATTTTTGGACGAAGTAATAATTTTTTGCCAAGAATAATTGATAAAACTAATTGTCAGTCAAGCAAAATCAGCATATACTCGAAGAGAATTAAAAATATGAGCCTTGACTTAAGGCAGGTTCATGTGACGTCAGTACCTTTATCGAGACGTGCAATTAAAACTAAAATATTATGTGTATATGTGGAAGTTTTAAATTGATAATATTCTAATATTAATTTATACAAAAAAAATAAAATATTTGGATAAAATTTTATTATTCAAAAAATCGATAATAAGATCCAGTCCAGTCATTTATTTTCTGTTTTTTATTAATTTAAAATTATTTAAAATGTAATGGTAAGTATAGATAGTCAAAATATTCTTTTACATAAAAAAATCTCCAAAATAAAAAAATATATAATATATTTACATTTTAATAAAATTATTTTATTATTTCAATAATTTATAATAAATCATAAAAGTAATAGTATAAATTGAAAAGTTTCTCTGTTGATCATCTGGATAAAAACTTTTTTAATTTATATTTATTTTATTTATTAATAAATTTGTAAGGTTAGTTTTAAATAATCATTTATTATTGTAATAATAGATAATAAATAATTTTAAAATATAATGGTAAAAATGTTCTTTTACTTTAAAAAATATCTGAGTAAAAAAATATGTAATATATTCATATTTAATAAATTTATTTTTTTTTATTAGTTCAATAATTTATCATAAATCTACAGTAATAGTATAAAATTTAAAGGTTTTTCTGTTGATCATTTGGATATTTAAATATTTATTTAAAAATTTGGAAGGTTAATTTATACGAAAAATACAAAATTTTACATAATGATTTGTTATCCAAAAAATGATAAAAGTAGTCCAGTTAGTAATTTTTATTAATTTAAACAATTTAAAAATAAAAAAATATTAAAATAAATAAATATTAAATAAAAATATCTGAGTAAAAAAATATGTATATTTTTATATTTTTTCAATAATTTATTTCAAATCTACAGTAGTAGTATAAAATTTAAAGGTTTTTCTATTGATCATTTATATAAATACTTTCTTAATTTAAATGTATTCTATTTATTTAAAAAGATTGTAAGATTAATTCGTACGAAAAATACAAAATATGTTTTGTTATTCAAAAAATCGATTAAAGAGGTTCAGGTAGTTATTTTTGCTATTAATTTAAACAGTTTTAAATGGTAATTAAAGACAGATAAATTACTTAAAAAAATAAAAACTAAAAAAAATAAAATTATATTTTTCATTATTACAGTGATAAATCTAGAGTAGTAATATAATATTTTCTATTGATCATTTGAATAAATACTTTTTTAATTTAAATATATTTTCTTTATTAAAAAAATTGTAAGGTTAATTTATACGAAAAATACAAAATTTTAGATAATATTTTGTTATTCAAAAAATCAATAAAAGAGGTCCAGTTAGTTATTATTTTTATTAACTTAAACAATTTTAAAATAAAATGGACAAATTTTCTTTTACTAAACAAAATGTGAGTAAAAAAATACATAATATTAATATATATACATATAAAACTTAAAGGTTCTTCTGTTGATCATTTGTATATATATATTATTTATTAAAAAATTTGTGAGGTTGTTTTGAATGATATAGTCAAATATTTTTTTTACTTCAAAAAAAAAAACTATATAGGAAAAATAAATCTGTACAGGGTGTTTCATAACAGATACAGATATGTATCTCTAAACCTTAACATTTTTTATCTCGTTTTCTGTTGGACTTTTATTAGAATTTTTTTAAAAAATCGACTTATTTATCTGGTTAAAGATTTCGGAAAAGTTATGAATATGAAAAAAATGGAAAATGGAGAAGGGAGTTGACCAATTTAAATTTTTGACAAGATTAATTGTTATTTTACTTTTGAACTAGTAAATTTGTTTGAAAATAATATTTTATTTCATCAATTAAGTAATAAATTAGAAACATTTTTATTAATTAATCTTTATGATAACGTATGTGTGTGTGTGTGTGTGTGTGTAATAAATATTACAATTTATGATTTCGATAACATTCATTTTATTAATTTACTAATAAATCTTTTTTGATACACTTATTATAGAATAAATATTATTTTATAAAAAACAATAAATATTTTCAGTTGTACAGCCCCTCACATTAGATAAAACACGTTTCTTAAACGAAACAAGCATGTTTCAATGTTTGAAATTGAAATATGCATATAATAAGTAAATGCCAGAGACTACCTGACATATTTTCCGCATTTCAAACATCCTCTCAACTTTTGGCATTTTCCTCACAACTACGTTATATAGAACAGGTTTGAATGAATGCCTACTTTTACCTTTTTGTCTTATTTATATAGAATTGCTGTTGACATCTGACGTATTGATCTAAGTTTCACTGAAGCACCCTGTACACTAAAAATTTTTAAAAATAAATAGTGCACCTCGAGATTTCTATAAAATATAACATCTATGTAATATTGAATTATTAATAGAAGTGTTGACCACCAGATAACAATGGGTATAGAAAATTAATTAAGTGGAAGACAGATATTTAATATTCAGGAAGATTATTAGCAATATATCAGGAACAATGGAAAACGTAATTAATACTTTATTAAATTCCTGCTGTTTTACCTGCTGCCAATAATCCTATTGGAATTTATCAACGTATATGTTTATTAGTACAGCAAAGTGGCCGTTGAACAATAAACAAAGCTTAATAACTAATTAAATTGACTACATTTTAATTGTCGTTACAAATTTATCATTACAATTTGTGTTTATCAATCAAAATTCATGGCAAAATGTAAATAGTTATATTGCTGTTTCCTAGAATAGTACAAATATATCCGTATATTTGGTTGGGGGTGTTTGTAAAATTGTTGCCCCTAATTTATCCGGCAATCCCTCGCAAAATAAATAGAATAAGTCCGCCAGAAAACACGTCTTCGGGCAGCTTTTAAAGAGGCCCCCCTCCACCCTCTATTTGATCCCCAAGTCGGACGTCCGCTGCGACACGACCCCTCAAATAATTACAAATAACGTAAAAAACGTTTCATTCGGAGTCGGTGGGTAATCTGTCATTGTAAGGGACTGTGTGACGGACACGTGGAGGTCAGTGCCAGTCGCTGTATATCTCGACGGTTTTTCCAGCCATTCTCCAACACTCGAAATCTTTTCGTTCGGTTGGATTTTTATCTTCACAAGAGGTCCATTTCCTGTATCCGGTCGCGCGGCCCTTGCCATTATGCGGCGATGCAATTTATTGCACATTTTGACTAACTTTATTAGTCAAATTAACTTAACCGTTAAATTGTGCTAGGGAATTTTATGTAATGATAAAAATTTGGTGGAGAGACGATAAATTGTTGGGATTGGCGAAAGTGATTTAAAAAATAGAGTTTTACATAATGCCGGGTTATGGATAGAACGGCGTGGATATCAAAATGATAACCTCAGCTTCAATTTGAGCTCTTGGATTATAGAAAATTGTTCTTTAATAAAGCTCCATACTAATGAGTTTTCTGGCAGTTTTAAAATTCAATTTAACTTTACCTCAATTACTTTATTTTCAATTAGATCAATAATTACTTTTATTACATCAGAACTGTTGACAAAGGTAAATTTTAATCATATTATTATAATATTTTATTGTTAATAACTCAATAAATTCAATAGTAGAACAAAACACACAAATATAAACATAAAAGTAAGTAATTATAATTCACAAATTAGAATAAATTATTAAATACCGAAAAAAGTAATTTACGTTTATGGTTCACGAATTTTTTGAGTATTTTTTATATTTTTCTATTAAACTGTATAATTATTTGAAAGCTTTTTATGCTCTTTCCAATGATGCTCTTTATTTTATACATTGTATTTAAAACAATTTTTGTTTTAAAATGGTGTAGTCAAATGTTATAATTATGGATTTTGGTTTTGACGGTTTAAAAGTGGTAATGAATGCATTGAACAACGTCAAAGTTGTTTTGAAAAATGCACTAACGAAGAAATTAAGCAATATTTTGTTCAATGTATTGGAAATAGACCATTCATTAAACTGTCCTGAATCAACCATTGAAGCTGGTAAAACTGGTCAAACAGTGCTTAAAGAACTGTACAAAAATAGACGTAAATAACGAACACTTTGTATAAAATTTGAGCCTTATAGGATATATTTTATATTATAATTATATTATATTATATTATATTATATTTATACTGACAGTTTGAAAGCTCTTTAAGTTCTTTCTAACTATGTTTTTTATCTTTTTCCTATATTTTCTTGATTAAAAATAACAGAAGTGATCTGTTACATTCGCAATATGTTTGGAGAACATGCTGTAAGTGATGAAATCAAACAAATAAGCCTTTTATTGATCTCATTGTCCCAAACCACGAAAAATAGGTTGACTACATCCCTTCTAGTTATTTTGAACATCGGGATGAATCTGGTAAACCTGAGTGAACAGATTTAACCCAAGAAAGGTTTTGATGGACTCTAGACTCGAAAATTTACCAAAAACTTACTTAACTTCTTCGAAACATGTTCACCATCTGCTTCAAAATGTTAAATTGACATCTTTTACGAATTAATTTTGAAGAGATCAAAAGTGTGGTTGAACTTTTCTTTAGTTCCAAAAATTGAGTATACCAATTTCGACAAAATTTGTTACAACTGTCATAGTAAACTATAGTTTACTTAGAAGTAAATTATTAATCATATGTTTGTTTTAATATTCATACTCTTGGAGATCATAACCTCACCGAATATTCTCTGGACGTGCTTAGGAGACACTTAAGGAACCTTCCAAACTATCCCAAGAACATGGAAGAAATTTCTTGTGGACTAAAACTAAATTCGAATCCTAATTTTGAGAGTAATCTGATGGAGTCTGAAATTTGAAATAGAGGTGGAAATACCCTTTACTAAATAAAATTCATTAATTTATATAAAAATCGACTGTTATTATTTTTCCATTTGTTAAGATACAAATTATTTTTGTTTTCTTTAGGATAATTCGAAAAAAACCTAGAAAATCGCAGCCCGTAAGCTCATAGTAATAATCGAGTCCATTAGTAACAATACTGAAGGAATCCTCCCAGTTTTATTGTAGAAAATTCGCCGACGAATGTAATGAAAGTGGCAGAAATAATAACATTGGTTAAAAAAGGGGATGCATAAAAAACTACTATAACATGCCAACCTGTAATAAAAAGAATATTTTCTAAAAGTTCTTCCTTTATTTTACAAGGAACAGGAATATATTATATTTTATGAGCATTCCTGTTGAAAATATTTTTCACATAACATTTTCCGTACTTACATACGAAAAGTTCAGAATTCTTTGTATCCATATAATAAAATCATAAAAATATAAGTCTTGTTGAGTTAATAAGGTGCATAATAAAATATTCTGGAAGTAACTCACGTAAATACATAAATACATAAGTCCGCATAACAATAATCTGACTTCCGGCATACGTAAATACATAAAAATATTTTAAAGTCTTAATTAAAAATTTAATAAACCAAATCGTGTTTAATAAGACACATTTTTATTACGCCAATACATATGTGCATTCATCAGGATCGGGAATAAAAGTGGGCATTGTTAAGGAATACGTATTTTTTTGTGGGTAAACAAAATGGTCTTTGTGTGGTAAATATAAAAGTAGGCTTTTTATAACGCCATTATCTGAAAGGATCGTGTAGTTAAGTATATATTAACATCCTTCTCCGTGCCTATATTATTTTTTCCCCCCTGAAAATCTGCTCACTTTATATTGAATTTATGAATCGTGTTGTGTTGAAAGAATTATTGATGGGGTTAATATTACGATGTTTCATCTTATTTCTTACATGTCAGGAGTTAATGAAAACTTGTTTTTCACCCCACGTCAAAATTTATGGCTGCAAGGATTGTGCCTTTAGGTATACTAACGGGCGTAAATTGTTTAATTTTATAACATTGATATGTTGGAATTTAACAGGCCATTAAACGCAACACAGATATTTAAAGATTTATAGCTATTTATCCTGTAAATAAACGTATTTATTTTTATTAAACGTACATAATCCCTGGTATGATTTATTGAGCTCAGTGGCGGATTATAAAAAGTGCAAAGTTATATTTAATATTTGTTGGCAGTTATTTGAATAACTGATTGAAACAATTGTTACACTTGCTGAATAAACAGAATTTTTTACATTCATTGACATCAACATTGCTAATGTGACAGTAACATTGATAAAAGCTGTTGTTTTGTAAGTGAGGAATTTGATGTAAAAAGACCTTATCTAAATAGAGATTTATGTGTATTATCACCATACACACATACATACGTATATCTGTAACAGCTTTGTCAATATATATTTACAAGATTATATTATTAATAATAAATTATAGTTAATCGCATATTTATAGATGTACATATCTGTTACGGCATATCCTCTTGATACATATGTATCAATAATGTTCAATTTGGATTACAGCCGTTTAGTATCATTTATGAACAGGCCAATTTACAATGAATTAAATTTTGCAATATATCCCCTACTTAATTTTTAACGAGCCAATCTTCAGACAGTATATAAATTCAGCCTTTTAAAATGTAAAAATATGTTTGAATTACTTGTCTCTATAAGCTCTAACAGATTTTAAATACCTTAAAGTAATTGTGAAAAATGCAGTTGTTTGTTCACTTTATGAATTTAAATATTAAATTCTCGAATATATATTCAATAAATAGTCTTATTTGCTTCGAATCTTAATTCTTTTTGTGATAAAATAATATTAAATATCTTTAAATATTGGTAAATATAGAAAGGTTTCCTTAGTTTACAAACTGAAAATATTTTTAAATATTCAAATAACATTTAATGTTAATGGAGATATTTTACATGAATAACTTGCTTTTATAAATTTCTTCATATACGTTTAAGTATAATTGAGCTTATTAGATTTTGTAAAGTACTTGTGGGGTATTTTTAAAAGTAAAAACAAATATTTATTAAATAATTTGTATTAATTTTTCTTCAGATTCATAATAAAATAATTAATAATTATCAAATAATGTGAAATATTTTAAAAAAATAAGGTCCTTTTAATTATTAATTTATTTTGTTTGCTTTTATATCTTTCTTTTGAACCTTAATTCTTTAAATATACACGTGGCACATATTTTCCAAATAAGATTAATAAATATCGTCGTTTATTTGTAAATACACAAATATTTGCTAAGTTTACAAATAGAGACTCAGGGAGTATTGTTAGAAGCACAAACAATATTAAATATTTGGAGAATTTCTAAATAAATAAGTTATATAACTCGATTTTATAAATTTCTCGAAATACGTTTAAACAGGACTGGTTTCCCTCCAGATGAAGTTTTTAGATGCTGTAAGATAATTGTGGGGTATTTTTAAAAATAAAAACAATGTTTAACATTTCTTGATTTTTTAATTAAATAATTCGTATTACTTTTTTTATAGATTCATAATAAAATAATTTATAATTATCAAATAATATGAAATATTTTTGTTTAGATTACAAAATGAAAAATAAAATTCTTGAAGGTTCTTTTAATTATTAATTTATTTTGTTTGCTTTTATACCTTTCTTACCCTAATTCTTTAAAAATATATACGAGGTACATATTTTACAAATAAGATTAATATATATCGTCATTTATTTGTAAACCCACAAATATTTCCAAGTTTACAAATAGAGACTCGAGGAGTATTGTTAGAAGCACAAACAATATTAAATATTTGAAAATTTTATAAATGAATAAGTTATATAACTTGCTATTATAAACTTCTTCGGGTTTCCAGTACGTTTAATTATGATTGATCTCCTTCCATAAGAAGTTATTAAATACTGTGGACTAATTGTGAAACACATAAATATTTGTGCCAAAATTATAAAATACAAAATGTTAATGTTAAATGAAATAACCCAAATTTAATCAGTAAAAATCCCTTTCAAAACTAAAGTTACTATATTTATTTATATCCAGTTTTCCAACATTTTATAGAATAAGAATATAGTAGTTTACTGTATATGGTAGATATTTTACAGAAATATCATCGGCTTGAGACCTAAAGAGTAGTTTTAAAGGTACAAACATATTGAATAGTTCGAGATGTTTTAAATGAATTGGTTGTATTACATACTTCCTTTCACAAACTTTTTCAGATTCCCAATAGATATTTGATATATGCTCACATTCCAGATGAAGTTATTGTATTCTCAGAACTAGGTGTGAAATGCATAAAATATTTGTTTAATATATAAATTGAGAAATAGACGTTATTCTTAATCCTTAAGGATTCTTTTGATTAACTTCGACTTAGTTACTTTTATCCCCTTCTATTAAACCTGTATAAATAAATATACACATAATACAAGTTTACCTGATAAAATTATTAAATATAGTCAAGTAAATATAAATACACAAATATTTGCTTAGATTACGAATTGAGGACTATCAAGTATTTTTGAAAATACAAACAATATTTTACTTTTGAAGACTTTTTAACTGAAAAATTTGTATTACTTCTTCAAATTCCCAATACATTTAAATATGATAGATGATTGATCTCACGTCAAATATTGTGAAGTAATTGTGAAGCAAATAATTTCTTAGTTTATAAATTGTTTTTAAGAAACAAACAAAATTTAATATTTGAAGATTTTTGTTTGAAATTCCCAATAGTTTATAAAAAATTATTATCCACCTATCCTCGGATAAATTGAAAATTTTATACTGAACAAAACGACGTGGAGTAACTGCGAAACACACAGTTGTTTGTTTTGTTTATAAATTAAAAGCTGCACAATATTTTTAAAAGCACAAACAAAATTAAATTCTTCAAGATTTTTTCAATTAAAAGTTTGTTTTACTTGCGAAATATAATATAATAACGCGTCAGTATAAAGTGCTTAAAGTTTCTCTCTTCTTCTTTTTTTTTTTTTTTTGGTGAATAAAGAATATGTAAATAAAACGGCGAAGGATAAAAAGACGAATTAACGATGGCCCCGAAAAAAAGCGATAGATTATATAAAATGATTTCGAGCAGGGGCAATATGCTCAGTTTATTCAAAAGATTTAGTAAATCCCACATACAGGAGCCCAATATTGCTTTATTTATCGGAAATGGCATTGACGTTTATTAATCTGTATACATTATGTCCGCATCATACGGCATTAAACATATAATGGCATCATCGAAGCGTAATATCTAACCGATTTATTGATTTTTGTTAGTAATCTGCATGTAATTAATAATCCCACGGTGACTCTAACGTAATATAAAGCCTAAATTAAAAACCTAGCCGGGTTTTTTTTTGCTTACTTTTAGTAGTATCTAGGTTGCCACTATGTGTAGTTAACTTTCACGGAGCTTATTATATGTTTCAATGACAAGCTCTAGCTGTGTGATAATGAGCTCATGTTGATTAGGGTCTAATCATAATAAAACAATGTCTGAAGTAATTTAAAGTTGGCTTTCATGCAAACTTTGCGGATTCAGTCATTATGAATTTAGCAATGCGGGGCCGTGTAAACTTATGGCATATATCCCCATTAAATGGTGTAGTGGATGTTGGCGACACAGTATATTACACCAACTCCTGCTCACCTGAGAGCCATATGTCATATTAACAAATACACCACACTCGCACTCTTTACACTCTTCCTTTGTGCACGTCTTGATAACGAGGATCCGCCAAAATGTAACGTTTTATCACCGCTGATAATTTAATAAACGTCAAACGGAAAGTGTTTCGGGCTGTCTGGAGAGTTAATTAGTTTGGCTTACAGTTACATTCTTTGTTATTGAAAAAAAAATCAATAAATTGGCTTTTGTTGATTTATTGAAAGATTTTATTTTTCAATTAATGTTCCAAAACTGCTGCGAGATAACAAAAGGGACACGGTGATGAATTAAACGATTTTGGTCCATAGTCAGTTCAGGCGGAAAAAATGGAATTTGTGACAAAAATTAATTGAACAAGAGATCTACATTAAAATTAATTCTAAAACCCATCCGGAAGTTAGGAGTTGTGTGAGTAAGGAGTAAAAGTACATACTCCAAGGCATACACGGAATCCGGGGAGAATTTAAAGAATTATTGTCCGTGGTCAATTTGAACAAAAAATACAAATGAAAATTAATTCTAAAATCTATCAGGAAGTTATTAATCGAAAGAATAATAAGTACATATTTCAAATAATGGACAAGACATGGAAATGAGTTAAAGGATTTTAATTGGAAGAAACATTTTGTGGCAGAAGTTTATTCATTATATATTATTAATTTAAATTATTCTAAAACCGAGAAGAATTTAATAAGCAAAAAGTAAACGTACAAAATTTAAAATATGGAAGTAAATTCTGAAATTTCTCCAAAAGTTAAGAACTGGGTGAATAAGAAATGTAGAATTTCAAGAAAATCATATTGAAAAAATCTATTTTGTGACAAAAATTAATTGAGTTAGTTTTAAATTAATTGTAAAACCTGCCCAAACGTTATTAGTAAAAATATTTAGTATTTTAAGATATGGATGGCAGAGATGCATTTAAAGAATTTAGTCAATAGACAGTTTTGAAAAAAGAGTTTTTCAGCAAAAATTAATTGATAAGAAAATTTGCATTAAAATAAATAATAAAACATGTTCAGAAATTAAGAATTGTATGAATAACTAGTAAAAATGTATGTTCTTAGTTAATAATCAGTTGAAAAAAATAAATTGATGGGAAAAATAAATGAACAATAAACTATATTAAAATAATTTTGTCCAGAAATTAGGAATTAATTTAATAACAATTAAAGGACATACTTTAAGATATAGAATAATCAATTGAAAGAAGAAATTTTTAACAAAAATCTATATTAAAATTATTTTTAAATCCGTAAGTTAAGAATTGAGTGGTTAACAAAGTGGATGTATTTCAAGACGTAGGCAGAATATAAGGATAAAATAAATAAATTTAGTCCATAGCCAAATTGAAAAAAAAGTATATTTTGTGTTAAAAATTGATTTAACAAAAATTTATATGAAATATAGCACTGATTATTATAAAGATTTGTAAAAAAAGTGATATTTTCTTAGTCACTTCTTAGATTTCAAATTGGAATAGAGATATTTGGACAGTGGATATCACTAACTCATAGATAATGGCAATATTTAATAATAAACATAATAGAAAAATAATGAAAAAAATACAATAAATTTCAGCACAAGTATTGGGTCAGTTTCAAAGAATTATTTATTTATGATTCATTTAGTTTATACAACCCAAATTTTAAACTCGTTAGATAATTAAATTGTTTGGATAAATGCAAATATTGTTGTACAAATATTTAAAATATTTTACAGCGGAGACCTATATTTTATTTATATATTTTTAAATATTAGATTTTATTTGCATTTAATTCCACTTTTACCAAAAAAACACACACACACAAATTATAAGAAAAATATTTACCAGCTTTAACAAAATAAATAATTCTGAATATTCAATTAAATTAGTTTGTTTGATGTTAGTTAGTATTGATGTTTGAAAAGATAATAATACTTTTTACAATAATTACAACTAATTTTTATTAAAATTACCTTCAAATCTGCTCAATTTATTTTAATCTTTTTAAATTATTATATTTTTATCATATAGAAGTTGTTGATATATCAGTAAATTATTATTGACAAACTAAATAAGAAAATAATTAATAAATATAATTATATAAAATACAAAAAATATTAAAATTAAACACAATTTTGAAATTAAATCAGACGAAACTATTTAAATTTCTTAGATAAATATGTTATTCATTAATGTTGTAAGAATATTTATAGTTTAATTTTAATTTTATTGAGTTAAAACAAAATTGTTTTAAAGTGGAGACCTATATTTTATTTATATATGTTTAAAAATTAGGTTTTATTTGCATTTAATTCCACTTTTAACAAAAACACACACACACACACTATATATAAGAAAAATATTTATCAATGGTAACAAAATAAATAATTCTGAATATTCAATTCAATTAACAGAGTTTTGATGTTTGAAAAAGTGATAATAATACTTTTTACAATAATTACAACTAATTTTTATTAAAATTTCCTTCAAATTTGCTCAATTTATTTGCAATTTATTTAAATTATTATATTTTTATCATATAAAAGTTGTTGATGTATCTGTAAATTATTTTGACAAACTAATTAAGAAAATAATGAATAAATATAATTATATAAAAATCAAAAAATATTAAAATTAAACACAATGTTTAAATCAAATTAGACGAAACTATTTAAATTTCTTAGATAAATATGTTATTCATATATATTTTAAAAATTAGGTTTTATTTGCATTTAATTCCACTTTTAACAAAGAACTACACACACACAATATATAAGAAAAATATTTATCAATGGTAACAAAATCAATAATTCTGAATATTCCATTCAATTAACAGATGAGCTTTGATGTTTGAAAAAGTAATAATAATACATTTTACAATAATTACAACTAATTTTTATTAAAATTTTCTTTAAATTTGCTCAATTTATTTGTAATCTATTTAAAGATTTGTTGATGTATCTGTATATTATTATTGACAAACTAATTAAGGAAATAATGAAAAAACTTTATAAATTATATAAAATGCAAAAAATATTAAAATTAAACACAATTTTTAAGTCAAAATAGACGAAATTATTTAAATTTCTTAGATAAATATATTATTCATTAATGTTAATTTTAATATTACTAAGTTAACAAAATGCTGTTTTACAATTCAGACCCTATATTTATGTATTTTTAAAAATGGAGCCTAATTTCACTATTAACAAAAAAAAAATCAAACAAGAGGATTATTTTTATAAGACATGAATACATAGACACATACAATTCGGATAGAATTTTAATCAGTACCTAGTGCCAATCACGTGCTATGATATTGATTTATGCCTTCCGTAAACTTTTTAATGAATTTAAACTGCATTAAAATTTTGCAACTTTTTAGTTCGAAAGTTATACCGTTACTTCCTTGTAGCTAATTCTATTATAACTTGTAGATTGGATTTATGATTGGTCAACTTTGAAATTAAAATTATGAAATTAATCATTACAATAAACTTGGAGCGTTATAGAGGGCAAAAACAAATCAGTGAAAATCCATTGATGGACCCTTATGGGGCAGTTTACAGGTCGTGCACTAAATATCTAGTGGAACATTTTGCAGTAGTAAATCCGTGGAAAAACCGTTAAACTTGATTAAATGGTTGTGGTAATAAACGTATCATTTATAACGTTTATGATGTACACGACTATATTAAGTAACTACTATGCTAATTTAATCGAGATCATAAACTATTACCAGTCCCATATAAGCCGATATTAACCGCCTCCCGAGAATAAGTCCGACTAAAAACACATGCCGCAAGATTTTAACCCGACCCCCGTCACGTGTATGTTCCTTTAAATTACCCCATAGTTTTCTACCCCACTAACCAAATTACCTAAGTTCGTCTAATTGTTATTAAGAGGGTTGCACTGTCTTACTTCACTCGAACTATGCAAATCCCTACCCTCGGAACTAATTGTTTACCGCCTACAAACAACAATCTCATACGATTGTTCCATGGGCAAATGCAATTTTCCACATAACAAATTGAAAGCAATAAACGGTAGGCAAATATTTACATTTTGGTGTTGCCGTTAAAATATCCAGGCAAACCGAATAAAATAAATGGCGCTAGAAAACATAAAAAATAAAAAATATGGCTGAGCATAAAACATGACGTTTAATTATCGGCATAACTCATTTTGATTTATCTGGAGCGGTCGGTTAATCATAAATGTGTTGAACTAATTGTTTAATAGGCATTTTAGAGTACATGCACCTTTTGTACTTTATATGGATAATAACAAACGATAAATTTTTGGTTTATTGTCATTGTGATATATGGAGGGCATTTTACAACCTCTTAAACTTTATTGAAGCAAACGATTGTGTTGACTTCTCTGGAAAATTGCACTCGACTAACATCGTTTACTGCAACTTCCTAAAACTATAGTTGGCTTTTTCACGTCGACTAAAATGTCGCCAAATAATAAAAACTCTCACAGTGTAACTTCAAACTTCAACGATGAATTAATGATATACACTGTCCAAATATCTCCACTCACAATTTCAAATCTATGAAGTAAAAGGGTTTATCTGACTAACTAGGAAATCGTATATTTTTTTTAATAATCAATTGGAAAAAAAGAGTTTTGTAACAAAAATTAATAGGTTAGAAAATCTACATTAAAATTAGTAGTATAGTAAAAATATATATTTGGAGATATAGACAAGACTCGGAAATGCATTCAAGAATTTTAGTTGGTATTCAGTTGTACCAAAGTATATAGTGTATATATAGTAAATAGTATAAAGTATGCAGTAAAAAATAAATGAACAATAAGCTACACTAAAATTAATTCTTAAACATCTCCAAAAGTTAAGAATTTAAAAAGTATTAGTAAAAGTATTTAGATTTCAAGATATGAATGGGATTTGGGGATGCTTTAAAGGATTTCAATCAATAATCAGTGTAAAAGAAAAGTGTTTTGTGACAAAAATTAATTGATTAGAAAATTTATACAACATAGTTAAAGAGATGAACAAGATTTAGGGATAATAATCAAGTTAAACAAGTGAACAAATAAATGGTAATCAACTATATATAATATAAAAACAAATATTATTTTTCTTTAAATATATTTATTTTTATCAAAACATTTTCAGTAATTCAATTGAATCTCCAAAATTATTTTTTTTGTATCAATCGGTAAATAATTATTTTTTGTTTGTAATGATGTGTCTCTGAGTATTTTTTTTTCTGTTAAAAATGGTACTAAATTCAAATTTTAAAATATAATTTTTTGGAATAAAAAAATAAAATGTGGGTCTGAACCCTAAATCAAATTGTTTCCACTAATAAAAATTAAATTATAAATAATTCTACAAAAATTATGAATAATATATTCATTTATCCAAAGAATTTAAATATTGTATCTAACGTGATTAAAAGTTAGAATGAATAAACAAAATGAGTCATAGATAAATAAATATTTAACTATTGACACAATAGTTGTGTTTAATAATCTTTCAGATTTATATAAAATAATGTTTTTAATGTATTCTATTAACAAATATAGAACATTTACAGATTGTTGTCATAAATATTAATTCACAAATCTTAAAAATACGATCATTTAAATAAATCACAAGTAAATAAAAATTTGAAGGTAATTGTAATAATAATCTGCAATTTTTCTAAAAAGTATTAATATTTTTCTTTAAATAGATTTGCTTACATCTAAGCATGTTCCCTAATGGAATTGAATATTCAAGAATTTTTTAAAAATATATAAATAAAATATGAGTCTGAACTGTTAAACATTTTGTTTTCACTTATTGAAATAAAAATTTAACTATAAATAGTCCTTCATTATCTATGATTAATATATAAAATTGAGTAAAGTAAATGAGTCTCAGATAAATAAATATTTGAAGATGACACAATTATTGTGTTTAATCTTAATATCTTTATGTGTTCTATAAAATTATATTTCCTCATTATTTACTTATCATAGTCTATTAATAAAGTTGAAACACTTACAGATTTTAGCCATTAATATCAATTCACAAATTTAAAGTATACATTTTTATATAATAAAAATTATTATATAGTAATTATAATTAACTATAATTATTATAAAAAGCATTATTATTTTTCTTTGTTTACATCAAAACAAGTTCACTAATGGAAATGAATATTCAAAAATTATTTTGGTGCCATAGACAAATATTTATTTTTTTTTTGTAATGATTTTTTAGTGCATATGTGTGTTTTTATTAAAAGTGAGATTTATTTCAAAATTTAAAACGTATTTTTTAGAAATACATAAATAAAATATGGATTCTGTATTGTAAAACAACATATAGTATTCGCTTATTGAAATAAAAATTAAATAATAAATAATCCTACAACTGTTATGAATAATTTAATGCATTTATCCAAAGAATTTAAATTAAATTTTGTGAATAACCTCATTAAAAATTAAGATAAATAAAAAAATGAGTCTCAGTTGAATAAATATTTAAATTTAACACAATAATTTTCTATTTAATTTTAGTATGTTTGTGAATTATATAATTTACTACTTATTACTTATTAATTATTTTCTTAATTTAAATTTATTGGTTAAATACTTACAGATTGTGGTTAACACTATTAATTCACAAATTTCAAGAACTTATGTACATAATTTTTATGATAAGAAATAAGACCTACCTACAATTATTGTAAAAAGTTTATTATTTTTCTTTAAATATATTTATTACATCAAAACTGTTCGTTAAATGAATATTCAAAATTATTTATTTTCATGATAAAAATGTAATAATTTTGTTTCACATCAAAACCTGTTATTAAAAATTTTATATCATATCAAAAATAAGCATTTATTTGTTAAATATAGAATAACCAATAATACAAAAATAAGCTAATTAAAAAATATATGTTCGACATAAAATTTTCAATATTTTATTATAACAATATATTTAAATAAACGAATATACTAAATTAGGAATTTCAATAATTTTTATGAATATAGGCATGTCCAATATGAATTGAAAAATGTAAAATAAATGTTTAAAATTGTAAACAATTATAAAAAATCTATTGTTTTATATATACATATGCAGGATGTCCTAAATTGGTTTATTTTTTATATTATATAAGACAAATATCTCTTAGCTAAGATAGACGACAAAGTAATAAATTTTGAGATAATTAATATTGTTTATGAAAAATCCAAATTTTATATTCACTAAAGTCTAAAAAACTGACCTAATTATTAATTTATAAATAAATTATCAATGGTTAATATGATAATAATTTTATCAAATATCAATATTAAATATCTCAAAATTTATCAAAAAAACATTTTTAATCTCGATATAATTTAGGTTTTTTAATCTTAATTCTTTTTAAGTTCCCAAAATTACTTTTTCGAGATCTCTTAAATGATACTTTTGATTGTGGATAATTAAAAAACAGAGAATTTAAAACAATTGACTTTTTTATTATATAAAACAATTAAAATCTTAGCTTAGATAAACGACAAACTATTAAATCTCGAGATAATTAATATTGTTTACAAAAAATTCAAAGTTTATATTCATTAAAATCTCCAAAGTTGATATAATTATTAATTTATTCATTTAATGGTTAAGATACGTTAATAATAATTTTATCAGATATCAATATTAAATATTTCGAAATTTATCGAAAAACATTTTTAAGTTTATGTCATTTTATATAAATAATTTTCTTTAGAATCTTTACTCTTCTAATTTTTATTCTTCATTCTCATATCTCTAAAGTCCCAAAATTATAAAATTTAATAACTAAAAACATAAAGAATATTCACATTCTTAGGTTCTTTCAATTTTCAAATTTCTTTCTTGATCAAGGATTTCAAACATTACGATTTTGATATAGACTTTTTCTGTGGTTTCTGTTTTAAATTAAGATTTCTCATATATCTCAAAAATTAATTTATTTGAAATACCTTATATTATTTATAAAGTGTACGTAGACAGTTTTTTACGTTTATAAATAAAAGATTACATTTTTTATAAAACTGTCAAATAACACTTTTCATAGTAAAAAACGGAGAAGAAACGTTTCGAAAAATGAGGTTTGAACATTTAAATATGATTAAGAAAAGTCGTAATTGCTAACCAATTTGGGACTCCCTGTATATAAAATATTTATTATTTATAATGTTTAGTTTTTCTAAATTAATGTGTACAAGCTTATGTTTAAAATTAAATCGTTTTGTTTTCATTACTATTCAACATAAAATCATTTATCAATCAAATTTATTATCCTATTAATAACAAATTTAATCCCATAAAAGCAATGAAAAATATAGATTTAAAATATATTAAAAATATTGAATTTAATTTATTTTATTTTGCATTAAATATGTATTTATCTCTGAATAAATTAATCCATACATTTTCTAAATAATTTATGTAATATTAAAAAAGCATTAATAATTAGGTATATTGATTAAAGCATAATTTAAGTATTTTATTTATATAGATATGTGTATAAAAATTTGTTCATTCTTTATATATGTTTATAGACATTTTTTACACATTTTTATCACACTCATAAAATAAAACAACACACTGATAACAAACGGTTTATTGTCACACAGTTATTTTCTACGCTCTCGTATTGTCCGATTTAAAACTCTGCCATTTAAATCCTTAAGCTGCTCCTTAATGTCCTCGATGACCGCCACTTTCATCTTCGTCAGGCGTGGGTCGGTGAATTTCATGCCATAAATGTTCCTCCAATTGTTGTGCAGTTCATCTTTATACGTAGCAAAGTACAAGTCTATCTGTTCGTTGGACATTTCGATAATGTCAGTTTTGATTTTTTTCAGAGATTCCAAAATCTTTTGTAAAGCCGGCGGGTATTCCACGGGCACGGGCTCCTGCTCCTCCTCCTCCTCCTCCTTCTCCTTCGCCGCCGTTTCGTTTATTGCGTCTTCTTTGGGCTCCGCGACGGACCATTCGAAATCCACTATTTCCGTACATTCCGGCTTCGATTGTAATCTGTTTCTTTGTTTGGAGTTTTTGTGGCCCATCTGTACGCACCATCCGAATGTCAATGTGCACGAACTGTACGATTAGGGAGTTGCTGCGGCTCACTTAAAAATAAAATTATTTTTTTCGCATCGCACTCGGGAACGCACGTTACAGTATCCCGCGCCAAACTAAATAAAAATGTATCAACGACACACACAAATATTAAAATGTCCCAGTATAGATTTTCACCATAGATAACTTTTTATATTATTACAGATAAGTCATTGCACACACTACGTGTAAATAATGACTAAAATTTTATCTCATCGCGTTACAAGAATAAATTTGTATTCACTGACACATTTGTATTCTAATCGCCGCGGTATCATTGACAGACTAAATTACACATACGGGGCGCGTCCAAAATGACGTGTTTTTCGTACTTCCGAAAAGTTTAATCCGGCAGGCGGTTGTAACTCAATTATTCGGACTGGCAAAGCTACTAATAAGTATTAGGTAAATTATGTGCCAACAGTAAACAGAGCAACGGCATAACCTTAAAAGCCACTAATGTTGCCCCACATAATCTCATAATATCAGTCTAGGTTCTAAATAAATATTTTTGTTTTTATGACTTTATGTCTTTACTTAAGTGAATTGTTATCTAGGTTAAATAATATTTGATTGGAAATAGGTGGAAGTAATTAAATATTATGTGTTTGTAATCTACATGTTCCAGATTATATTTGGCACCGAAAAAATTTATTTATATTTTTAACGTTTAATTTAATATAACATAAATCTATTTAAAATAACTTTTATTCCATAAAATAATAAATAATATTTTGACAACGTTCTTGAGGCAAATTCATGTCATGAGAAAACGTTCTGAGTAAAATCAAATTCAGTTTTGACCTCCACTTTAGAATTACAACATTTTTAACCAAAAATGTTTTAAATACAGTATAGGACAAAAAATTAATAACATAGCTAGAAAGAGCTTTCAAATTATATATATTAGAGTGTCCGTTATTTCTTAAATTGATTTTAAACTCTGCAGCGCCCCCTATATTTTTAGTAAATGGCCTAAAAAAAATTATCCAATCCATATAAGCTCTTAATTTTGATAATAAACCGTGCCACAAAGACGATTTATTTCCCATTTAAATAACATGGGGTTTTTGTACTTTTTGGAATTAATTTTTTCTCTGCGAAGCCATTATTTATATTAAAATTTATTGTTAATTGCTGAAAATATTCTATTTTAGCTATTTTGTTGAATCTATTGAAATGATTGAAGAGAGGAGAGTCGAAAATAATCGAAAAGATATTACGATAAATTAAAAAATCGGGATTCACAATTACTTTATAATGAAAAAAGAATGTTTAACAAAATAAATTGTGTTCATTGATGTGTTGAAAAAATTATTTAATTAGTCCCATTTTACCAATAACTTCTAATATTTGAAGTTTAACTTGCATCGTAATTTACATTTTCAGGTTATCGGGATATTTATCACTAATTTTTGTTATGAAACAGTTGAAATAAGATATTTCAGCAATAAATTATAAATTTTGATATAAATAATAGTAATTTGTTGTTTAAAATGAAAAAAAAATGAAAAATTATTTTGAGTTCAACTTTGACCTTGAATAACTTTGAAGCAAGTGATTTTTTCGAAAAATGTTAAGAGAAACTTTTTGTAGAGCGTTCAATTTCCTACAAAAATAATTTGTTGCCGCAGCAATGTATGTAATTCCAAAAAGTACAAAAACCCCATGTTATTTAAATGGGAAATAAATCGTCTTTGTGGCACGGTTTATTATCAAAATTAAGAGCTTATATGGATTGGATAATTTTTTTTAGGCCATTTACTAAAAATATAGGGGGCGCTGCAGAGTTTAAAATCAATTTGAGAAATAACGGACACCCTAATATATATATACAGTTGACAAACAAGACAAAATGTTAAAATATATTCAAATAAATAATGAACCTAAAACTTAAATTACTCCTTCTGATCTTAATATTATTAAAAGTATATCTACAAATATTTGTCTCATGAAAATGTTTCAAATATTAAGAAACTGTGATTAAAAATTTAATAAAATAAAGTGGTGGAAGAAATTTTGGGATATTTACTTGTTACAAATGTTACTCAACGATTTCCTTAATCTATTTCAAATATAAACATCTAATTTACTGCAAAATCAGTTCATTAATCACAATGATCATTATATTCACAGCTTTATACTTTTTTAATAAAAAATCAATTTGGGTTGGAAAAAGTGTGGAATATTTTATTAATATTCATAAAAAATTAACAATAACTCGAATATTTCAATATTTTCTGGCGTAACCTTTGACTTTTTCCCATCATTGTATTCACTGAACTCCTTAATATTCAGATTTAATAATATTTAACAGAGATTAATTAAACGTTATATTAAATAAAAATTAAATTAAATTCCATTGTCTATTCAGAATTTGTTATTAAAAAAAATCCACAATGTTTTCACATAAAAAGTGATAAATTTTTAAGATAAAATAAGTTTTTTCTCGGCTACTGATTCTAAATAATGTTATTTAACAAAAAAATTAAAATAAATTGTTCAAATAAGAACCTGTAGATAAAATTTGATAAAAGATACAAATTTACTTAACAAAACTGTTTAATATTGATATCTAGAATAAATAATATTTTGTTGAAAACATATAGGGCCAAATTATATGTTATATCTCGTATAAATCTAATTATTTGTAATCGACAGTTTTATGATCGTACATCTACAATTTTTTTCATGTATATTTCATAGATATTTAAGATAAAATTATTTTTTTATTAGACACTATTTGTAAATAATCTTATTCAATTAAACTTTACATTAAATAAAAATTAAATTAAATTTTATTGTAAGTAATCGATCGATTTTGTTATAAAAAAGATCTACAATTTTTTCATACAAAATTTACAAAATAAAATAATATTTCATTGAAAATTGTTCAAACATTATGAAAGAATTTGATAAAAAGTATGTTAAATATTTGAAGATTGAATAGTGTGTGTTATATTATATACATTTGGTATGATAAATATTGAGGATATGAGCAGTAAAATTGGTCTAAAAATTAAACTGCACATATTACTAGGATTCATGTACTTCACTTAGTGTATAATTTACCATTTCAGTTAACTATGTCATAAGAAATGTCCATTAATTTTGTTATGGACCATTAAACCGATGTATACATATTTAGATGATTTATTTTGTTAGATTTACATAGAATAACTGCTAGAATATAATAGAACACTAGGAATATTGCCAAATATGGTTTTAAAATATGTTCTTGCACTAGACATGTAAATACATCAGCTCACAAAATTTACTGGTAATCGTTAAGTTCATCCAATATTCACGATAAATTTGCAATTCGAACAAGTGGAAATAGTCTAGTGTTAATGTACCCGCTTCTTTTATGGAATGGGAAGATTGCAAAGTGCAAAAACATCCTTTGTATATGACTACATGAAATTTCAATTTTTTATTCGCCTCTCTGAGATGTATCTTCTTCGTAAAAAACGCGAAAACAAAAACAATATTTGTGTAATTTTAGACGGCATGAAAAGGTCATGTGTGTTGGCTTGTTTTCAATTTATTTTCCTTCCAATGTTGACCTTCATTATCGGGTTATTAAATAAACTTTATTTCAATTTTAATATTACCTTTAAATTTATTAACGAGAACAGTATTGTAAATATTCAATATTCTTTCAGTTTAAAGTAAATTGGACTTTAAAGATTATCCAATTTTTATACAGTTGTAGTTGTAAAATTATTTAAATATCAAAATTTTTATATTCTTAAATATTTTTAGTAATATTTGATTTTATATCTAAATAATTTTCTTTCTTTAAACTTTCGACAGTTCAGATTTTTTAAATTCTTATAGTTCTTTAGATTTTTTAGGTTACTTAGATTATTATTTTTTTCCCTTTGCAGTGTTAAGCTTTTCAAATTTTTCAATTTCTTACTATTCTTTAGATTCTTTCAATGTTAAATACATTTCTTTATTAATTAAAGATTTTAAATATTATACGTTATATACATTTTTCATTTTTTGGTATCTTATCATCATAGTTTAGATTTCTCAAAATCGTCAGATTATTCAATAAACTTAGATTTTTGGGTTTTAGGTTCTTAATTTAAAAAAATTCTACATATTCTTGACATTATCTAGTTTTGCTATTTCACCTAAATATTAATTTTTAGAATCTCCCATAACTTAAATTCTTAAAATTAATATTTTTTAGATTATTTAAATTATGGAGATTCTCTGTATTTTAAAGTTGTTAAAATTATTCAGATTCTTTATTTTATTTAGAATATTTTAGATATAATTTAGATTTTTAAATTCTTAAAATTCATTAAATTTGTCAAGATACTTAGATTATTTAGGTTATTTGCATTTTAAAATTATTCAGACTCTTTATATCCATTAGATTAGTTTCTAATTCTAATAGATATATTACTTGATATTTCTATTTTTTAATTTATTTCTTGATTAAAGTTTTTAAACATCTTAAATTACACAGATTTTTCGTATTCTTTATAGTTGACTTAATCTTTTAGAATTTTTATTATTTTCATAATTTAAATTCTTTAAATTCTTTACATTTTTAGGTTCTAAATCAAAATCTAAATTTCCTTCTTAATCAAAGTCAATCTCAATCAAACATTTTAAATTATATATATTTTTGATATTATCTTGTTTGTAGTTTTGATGTTTTACTTTAATAATCTTTTTCACACTGTTTATTCTTTCCATAGATCAAATTTTCTTAGTCTAAGTTTTTAAATATTTTAAATTATACAGATTTTTCATATTCATGAAATAGTTTTGATATTTTATTTAAATAATCTTTTTTAGAATCTTTAGTCCTTTCATAGTTCAAATCTTTAGATTTTTCAGGTTACTTAAATTACCATATTAATTTTTAGAATCTCCCATAACTTAAATTCTTAAAATTAATATTTTTTAGATTATTTAAATTATGGAGATTATCTGTATTTTAAAGTTGTTAAAATTATTCAGATTCTTTATTTTATTTAGAATATTTTAGATATAATTTAGATTTTTAAATTCTTAAAATTCATTAAATTTGTCAAGATACTTAGATTATTTAGATTATTTGCATTTTAAAATTATTCAGATTCTTTATACTCTTTAGATTCTAACAATTTTTAAATTTCTTTCCTAATTAAGATCAACATTTTAAGTTATTTATTTCATCATATTCTTAGACTTATATTCTTTAAATTCCTAAAGCTTCTTACGATTTTTAAGCCCGTTGGAATAAAGAAGTATTTTACATTTTTTATTTTCTTAAAATTGTGCTGATACTTAGTTGAAACTTAATTAGTAAACGTTGTAATCAGAAATGTTTTGTATATCGTTTTTGTATTTTATATTAATTAATGATAAAACAACTCCTTTAATCTTTCAGTTTGCTATAAATTAAACCAAAAAGACAAAACTCCTAATTGATTCCTGAAGTTTCCCCGTTATGCAGTGTAGTGAAAGAAGAGCCGTACATACACGAAACTAAACTTCCCGCTATCCCAGATAAAACCCTTGATGCAACGGAAGTTTAAATTAAAAAATGAACGAACACTTTGTATATGCACACACTCGAAGTTCGTGTAGTGAACTATGGATTCAAGTAGCTGGCACATTCCGCTGAATCTAACTGGAATTAAGTTTCGTGCAAGTCAAAAGTATACGCCGAGGTGAAGGCGCTCAAGAGGCCGAACTTTAAATAATAAGGCCCCCCCTTAATTTATACAATTTGAATCAATTCGGCATTCCGGCCATAAACGCGATTTTAGAACGTTCGAGAGATACTAACTGTAACCGGTAATATTTAATGGAAAAGTAGTTAAAACCATCGGCATCTGTCGTGTTTGCAATTCAAATGGAACTTACTTGCCATTTAGATAGAGACTTTAAAACTTGCACAATTTTAGTGGCCGGGCTCTGGGAAATCCGACCCGACAACGTTCCAACCCTAAATCACGTTAAATCACTATTAAAAATATATTGTTATGTAACAGACTTCGTCTAATTGTATGGTCAGTTATAATTTGAAAAACAATTTGTGGCATACAGTTTGTAATAAAAATGAACTGAAACTGGGCAACATTAAAGGTGACAAAATGTTAGTGGTTACAATGCAAAATTCATTTTGTGCACTGCTAAAATATATTTATTTTGATGCAGCAAACTTGGTCAAGTAAATAATTTCCAGTATGCACAATGTGTTGGCTAAATACTCGTGACATTTCACATCGTTTGATGTTTACTTTGAAAAACTATTATATTTACAATTACTGCAATCTTCCAGACTGGATATATTTCTGCCTCGTTTTAATAGACAGATATATTTATACAATATTATATTTAACGTGACATTTCATTTCAATTTAACAATTCATTTCTTATAAAGCATTATTTGCAGCTAAATGGGAGTTTATTAAAATCTGTTTAATATAATAAAAAGGAGCCTTTTGAAATTTTAAATGAAATGTTTTTAATTAAATGAATAGAGAAAAATAAATAAATATTATTTTTTATTAAGCTGTATTTGCAGCATTTTTATATTAAATGTAATTCTTAATATACGTGTGCATAAACAGTGTTAGAATTAAAAAATGGAATGAGAGATAACAATTAAAGCTTTACCCTATATACAGATTAAATTTCATATAAAACAAATTTCTCCACGTTTATTGTTTGTCATTAAAACAAATAAGTAGCTTTTTAATATAAAATTTATAAAAAGCTTACAAGCTGAAGTTCAAGAAAATTCCTTCCTTTGGAATAAAAATTAGCTTTGTGTATCAAGGATACTTTACATTTTATATTGTATAGATTTTCCTTGAGATTATTTAAATTCTGCAGTTTCTTTAAATTTTTTGATACTCTATCTGAATAGTCTTTTTCAGGATCTCTATACATTCTAGATTATAAACTTTTTAAATTCGTATTTTTTTTTAGATTGTTTAGACTATTTACAAGTTTTTTAAGTGCTTTAAATTGTACAAATTATAATTCTATATTAATTTTTTTAAATACTTCTTTAGTTTTATATTCTTTCAATTATTTTAATATTGTGAAGGATTTTTAGCTTATATGGTTAAACATTTTAAAATTCTTTAGTTTTTCATATTTATGAAGATTTCCACACTTTTCAATTTTTTTATTATTACTATTATTAGAATATAGTTTCTTTATTCGATAGTTTATTTTAAATTGTTTATTCTTCAATATTTTTAATTTTTTAAACGTTCTAGACTTTTCTTAATAATTTATAATCATTATAGTAATTGAATTCTATTAATTTGTATTTTTATTTACGTCTTTATATTATAAAAGATTATCCTTCTTGATCAAAAATATAAACTGATATCCTTTAAATATTTCAGTCATACAAATCTTTTATTTCTTCAGATATTTCATTCAGTTATTCTTTTTTTGACTATTTAGATCCTTCTTATTTTTATATTTTATGTCTATATTTTTAATTTTTCAAGATTTTATTAAGAGTATTTAAATTTTATGATTTTAAACATTTTTTATTATATTTCAAGATTATTTTGTTTTAATATTTTATTTAAATAAGCTTCAGATTATTTAATCTTTCAGTACTTTATAGATTCTTTAATTAGATAGACAGATTTTATTATATATAGTCTCAAGATTATTTTATTTTAATATTTTATTTAAATAAAAAAATAAACTTCAGGTTATTTAAACTTTCAAAGGTAGTTTTTAAATTTTTCAAATTATTTTCCCTATTTTAAATAATTTTCAGATACTTTAAATTTTTAACAGTTTATTTTTTGGTGAAGGTTTTTAGACTTACTAATTTAAAATCTTTGATCTTTAAATAGTTTATAAATTCTTTAAATTTGTCATATTCTCTTCATTTTTGTAACTATTATTTTAAGAATAACTTAATTTTTTAGATTCTTTAAATTTTTATATTTTTCAATGCTTGAATTTTTTTAAATTGTCACTTTCTTAGATTTTAACATTTATCTTTTCTATTTTTAGCTATTTTTTAGATTCGTTACTCTTTCGACAGTTTTATAAATTCTATAATAATAAAAATTATTCTTCTTGATCACGAATTTTAATCTTAGATTTTCTAAATATTTTAGATTGTTTCTGCAGATTTTTCATTCATTTATTCTTTAGATATTTTTATAAATTTTTACCTATTTTAAATGAGATTTGTCACATTATTTAAATTCTCATTCAATTTTTCAACATTTTAAGTATATTTAAACATTTTATATTACATGGACTTTTCATATTCTAGAGATTTATTTAGATATTTTATAAACATTACTTTTTCCAGAATATTTATTCTTTCGAGAGTTTAGGTTATTCAGGAGCTTTAAATTTGTTAGATTTAATTATTATTATTAGTATTATTAGAATTTTAGAAATTTCTTCTTTGAAAGAATAAGAAAATTCTTTGTAGTTTTATCTTCTTACTATTCTAAGTTTTTTGTTGTTCAACGATTTTAAGCATGTTAAGTCTGATAATTTAGGATTTTTTTTCTTTTGATAATTTATATACTTCTTAATCTTTTAAAATTCTTTAGTTTTTTAACATGTCTAACATGTATTATTTGGATTCCTTAAATTTTTAATTTGCCTTGTGTCATATAATTAAAATGATCTTTTTTGGTTAAGAATTTTAAATTTAGCTCCATTAAATATTGTATTGATATTTTATACATTTTTTAAACATTTCATATTTTTGTATATTATACCTATTTTTAGAAGAGTTACGTTACTGGAATATTTATTGATGTTTCAGGGTGTTAAAAAAAATTAAATTTTAGATTATATATAAATATATAATTTTTTAATGTTCATGTTTTTATGCATATTCTAGTTTCTTTTAATTCGTTATATTGGATTTATTTTTTTTTTATATTTTTTAATTTTTTCAAATTCTTTTTAATTCTGTAGAATTTTAATTTGAATTATTTTATTTTTTATTAATATTTTTAAATTTTCATAAAATGTTGTAAGTATTGTTGACTTTTACAATTATAAATATTTCATATTTCATTTTTTGCCCTTTCTATTCAGATTATTTCAGATATTTTAATTTAACTTTTTTTGTGTCCTTTAGGCATATAACTCATTTTTTTTTGTAGCGCAAAAGAGTTGTATACATAAATTTACAATTTTAAGCGAAAACACTGTTTTAATTCTCCCTGCTCCGCAAATGAACATAGTGATAAACATTTTTTCAATTAGAAGCCGAAGGAGCCTATGATATTTATTTATACGTTCATATAAACATTGCTAATGCTGAAAAAGCATTTTTACAATATATTCATATTTTTATACAACGCAATTAGAATAAAACATTGCAATTTGTTTCGAGACGGTTCGGAACAAAAATATGACCTTAATAAAATTTTATATGGCTTAAAATTCCGACCGAGTAAATAAATAAAATTACATATCAAAAAAGCAATCATTTCATCATTTTTTTTTCTCTTGCTTTCGATATGTTTTATATTGTTGCTGATGAAAAGGATATTTATGACTGAAGCATCTCTTTTTTCCATGCATGGATATTTGTGGGGATACGTTGTATTGCTACGGTTTTATTATCAATATATTAGTCAAGTATTGTGTGGTCAGATATTGATTTATAACCCTTATCGTGAAAAGATGCACACATTATAGGGGCTACTATAAATCTTCTATTCAGAAATATTGTATGTATGTGTCGATCAACAGCCGAATTCAATATATTCCAATACGTTTCCATAACACGATCATTTTTATGTTTGCCCAAAGCAAAGTAATAATTAAGCATGAGCAACCCAGCCGAAAGGGACGAGGTGGAAAACTGGATGGATGGAAAGATCGCTTTTAATTTTTTATTTTGTTATTTCAATAAGCCGAACAGAATGAAAGCGCTGTAATCCCGTTCGGTTGTAAATAAGATATCTTTCGTGGAGTAGAGCAGACGTACGTAGAAATGTAAAATATTTAAATTGAATTCTTCCAGTAAACAAAACAAAATGCAAACATTAAATTGGATTTGACAGGGGTCTAATAGAATAAAAGAACTTAATAGTGCACATATCGAATTGAGGTTAAAAGAATAAAGAAAAACAACACACACACATGCACACACGTAAAATGTTAAGATACGAAAGCCAACAACGAAAGATGGATAAAGTAGAACACACAGATTTAGGTAGGAAACAAAAAATGACTAGCGTAGCAAGCTTAAAACTGAAATCCGATTTCTGCGAAGGCAAAGCTTATGTAAAAGCGCGTAGTTTAGAGCTTCTGACTATACAGGTAAGTAGATTTTCGCCATAATTCCCACGTCGAATGGACCAAATCATTACCAATTAATCCCAAATTCCCCCTTTGTCGCAACTCATCCTTTACATATTAGATACGACTTATTAATTATAACCTTATGATCCGCCTAACATTCCAATCAGCTCCTAAATCACGTAACGGTTAAACACTAAAAATTGCTACACTTTCAAATTATTCAAATTATTCAGGTTACTTCAAATTTTTTTCTTTGGATTTCTCAGACAATTCTAAGCAATCTAAACAATTTAAGGAATCTAGAGAATCTAGAAACTATAGAGAAACTTGAGAATTTTGAGAATTTAGAAATTTTAGATAATCAAGAGAATGTAAAGAATCTAAAAATATCATAGGATTTAGAGTATTAGAAAATCTAGAAAATCTAAAGAATCTAGAGATTCTAGAGAATCTAGAGAATTTAGAGAAACTAGGGAATCTAGGGGATCTAGAGAATCTAGAGAATCTAGAAAATCTAGAGAATCTAAAGAATCTAGAGAATCTAAAGGATCTAGAGAACTTAGAGAATCTACAGAATTTAGAGAATCTAGAGTATTTCTTGAAAATATAGAAGATCTTGAGAATCTAGATAATCTAGAGAATCTGGAGAATTTAAAGAATCCAAAAAAATTATAGAATTTAGAATATCTAGAGAGTCTAGAGAATTTATAGAATCTAGAATATCTAGAGAAACTAGAAAATCTAGAGAATTTGGAGTATGTAGGGAATATACAGGATCAAGAAAATATAGAGAATCTTGACAACCTAGAAAATCTATAGAATGTGTAATTTAGAGATTCTAGAAAATATAGAAAATCTAGGGTATCTAGAAAATCTAGAGAATCTAAAAAATATAGAAAATCTTAAGAATCTTGTGAATCTAGACAATCTATAAAATGTAAAGAATCTAAAGAATTCAGAGTGTTTAGAGAATCTACAGGATCTAGAAAATATAGAGAATCTTGAGAATCTAGAAAATATAGACAATCTAGATTCCACAGATTCTCAAGAATCTCAAGAAAATATAGAATTTAGAATATCTAGAGAATCTACAATCTAAAGAAACTAAAAAACTTATAGAATTTAGATTATATATCTAGAGAATCTAGAAAATATAAAAAATTTAAAAAATAAATAAAATTTAGAGTACCTAGAGAACCTAGAGTATCTAGAGAAAATAAAGAATTTAGAGAATCTGGAGAATCTGGAGAATCTAGAGAATCTAGTGAATCTAGAGAACCTAGAGAATCTAGAGAATTTATAGAATTTAGACAATCTGGAGAATCTAGAGAATCTAGAAAATCTATATAATCTAAAAAATATCAAAAACCTAAAAATCTAAAAAATTTATAAAATTTAGAGTATTTAGAGAATCTGGAGGATCTAGAAAATATAAGGAACCTTAAGAATTTAGAAACTCTATATAATCTAAATAATTTAGAGAATTTTGAGTATCTATCTAGAATGTATAGAATCTAAAAAATATATCAAATTTAGAGTACCTAGAGATTATAGAGTATCTAGAGAATATATAGAATCTAGAGAATCTAGAAATCTAAATAATCTAGGGAATGTCAATAATCTAAAAATAAAAAAATATAGTATTTAGAGTATTTAAAGAATTTAGAATATTTAGAGAATCTAGTGTATCTAGAGAGTATATAGATCCTAAAGAATCTATTCAGAGATTCCAAAGAATGTGAAACTTCAAAAGAATTTAAAGAAATCTAAAGGTATTTGAAGAATTTGTAAATTCTAAAAATTTTAAAATTCTATAGAAATTAAAAAGATTCTAAAGGGTCCAAAAAATCAACAACAACTTTTTTAATGAGTTTAAAATGTGTAAGTATACACACTTATATAAAATGAAAGAATATAAAGGAATGAAAAAAAAAAAAAAGAAATATAATTTAAAAATTTATAGAATCTAAGGAACACAAAGAATCTAAGGAGTTTGAGGACGTCAAAAATTACTAGACGTCCTAATTCAATATTAATTTGAATTTAGTTTTTTTTGTTTTTTTTTTTTGAGAGATATTCTGAGTGCGGATCGGTTTCACAGATTAAGTTACAGATAAAATAACAGCGATTAGCGAGTAAAAATGGGATATATTTACGTACCTTGATTGCTTCCTACTCACATATCCACGTATCCATTCAATCGTTTGTTACAACTATGTTTATTTAGTCGTGAGAGCCGGTTTATCAAAAAGCTGTCGGATTCCACGGGGCCGAATAATTCGCAAGCAATTACTGGCAACAAACGTTTTAATTTTGGAATTCATTCACTTCATCACACTTTTAAATGGTACACAGTAAAAAAAAAAAAACACAAAAAAGATGAACGAGACAATTATTCTTAGTTCAATGGACAAATACAAAACGGAACGATACCGAAAAACAATTCCAATTTTTCTGGCTTTTGTATTTGGACGCCGGTCCATTGTTTTTTAATATTGCTAAAATTCGATTCGATAAATACCTACCGGGATAAACGCCACTGTTTTTGTAAGATTTCGCAGTTCAACAAACCAATATCGTTTAAAATTTTCCAATTTTCAAATCATTTGTTTTATTCAATAATTTTATTTGTAGAATGATTGTAATTTTTGACTCAACAAAATTTTAAATATAATTTTAAGTTTCACAGATATTTTAGTCATTATCAAATTTTTAGTTTATTTAGATGCTTTAGACTCTTAAAATTCTTTAGATTCTTTAGATTTTTTAGATTCTTTAGATTCTTTAGATTCTTTAGATTCTTTAGATTCTTTAAATTCTTTAGATTCTTTAGATTCTTTAGATTCTTTAGATTCTTTAGATTCTTTAGATTCTTTAGATTCTTTAGATTCTTTAGATTCTTTAGATTCTTTAGATTCTTTAGATTCTTTAGATTCTTTAGATTCTTTAGATTCTTTAGATTCTTTAGATTCTTTAGATTCTTTAGATTCTTTAGATTCCTTAGATTCTTTAGATTCTTTAGATTCTTTAGATTCTTTAGATTCTTTAGATTCTTTAGATTCTTTAAATTCTTTAGATTCTTTAGATTCTTTAGATTCTTTAGATTCTTTAGATTCTTTAGATTCTTTAGATTCTTTAGATTCTTTAGATTCTTTAGATTCTTTAGATTCTTTAGATTCTTTAGATTCTTTTCTTTAGATTCTTTAGATTCTTTAGATTCTTTAGATTCTTTAGATTCTTTAGATTCTTTAGATTCTTTAGATTCTTTAGATTCTTTAGATTCTTTCTTTAGATTCTTCACATTTTTCAGATTCTTCAGATTCTTCAGATTTTTTAGATTCTTCAGATTCCTCAGATTCTTCAGATTCTTCAGATTCTTCAGATTCTTCAGATTCTTCAGATTCTTCAGATTCTTCAGATTCTTCAGATTCTTCAGATTCTTCAGATTCTTCAGATTCTTCAGATTCTTCAGATTCTTCAGATTCTTCAGATTCTTCAGATTCTTCAGATTCTTCAGATTCTTCAGATTCTTCAGATTCTTCAGATTCTTCAGATTCTTCAGATTCTTCAGATTCTTCAGATTCTTCAGATTCTTCAGATTCTTCAGATTCTTCAGATTCTTCAGATTCTTCAGATTCTTCAGATTCTTCAGATTCTTCACATTCTCTACATTCTTCTTTATATTAAGTATTTGAATTCTTTAGATTCTATAAATTAATTATTAATTTTAGATTTTTTACTAGATATTTTAGATTCTATAATAACTTATTTGTAGTTTCTTTAGATTCATAATTGATTGTTTTTCATTTACTTCAAACTTTTTATCTGGAAGTTTTATAGTTTTTTGGATAGTATAGTATATTTATTTTTTTAGAATATTTAGTTGTTTAACTTTCTTAGCTTATTCAAATATATATATATATATATATATATATATATATAAAGAAATCAGATATTAGGAACACCAGATTAATTATTTCTTTAACTGGCGCAACAGCAGGGAACGTGACCCTGGTCGATAAATCTCATAAGTCAGCGTCTCAAAATGTATTAATTTTCAGTGGGTAAGATATCCATTACAGAAAACAACATAATACCTTTATATTACTAGAATGCTCGTCTTTGATCCTTCTGGCGTGGTGCGTTGAACAAGACGTAAGCAGACGAAAGTAATGCGTTGTAAAACCATGTTGTGTAAGGTGCAAAGGCACCCCCGCGTCCTGAATCAAAGGATTACCAACACCTCCTATGTGACAAACAGTTTTAGATCATCCTGGGGTGGAAAGGTGTAATATGAGATCTTTACCCGTCTCTTACCACCCGCTGTTAATTCT
This sequence comes from Aethina tumida, assembly GCF_024364675.1. NCBI lineage: Eukaryota > Metazoa > Arthropoda > Insecta > Coleoptera > Nitidulidae > Aethina > Aethina tumida. The sequence continues at coordinate 4,604,292 of NC_065435.1, read as the reverse complement.
ATAACTACGAGGATCTAATTAATTTTATTGGGGTGGCGGGGGGAAGCCGGTGTCTTCGCAATTGACTTACACGTCAATTTAGTACAATTCTAACCACAGTGGTTGGTGAAAATTTAATTTTATACTCGAGTTTCACTTTTCAATGTTTAATTTTATTATTATATATAGGTACAGTAGTGGTCATTATTGTAGCAACTTTTTAAAAAGTTAAATGTTTTAGCCATAACTGTTAAAATAATATTAATTTACTATTGTCTTTTTATACTGGATTATATAAACTACTATATTCTTATTTTATGAAATGTTACATATATTTTTCTGAATTAAGCTGTTCATAAATATAGAAACTTTAATTTTAAAAGGAATTTTAATGACCATATTTTTGCTATTTAGCAACCTGAGGTATATTTAATATTTTTACCACGACACGTTACTGATAACCAAGACAACTATACTTTTCTTTTCTGTATTAGATTAATATATAACAAGAAAAATAATTGTATTGTGCATAATGTAAGTTTCGTATGCTTAAACATGAATATAAAATATAAGTAAGCCGTAAAAAGAAATGGTCAAAGCAACAAAGAACTATTTAAAATTTTCAGTGGGACATACAGAAAATTTCAATGGAATTGTGGCGAATGCAAATGTGTTGTTTATTTAAATGAATTCTCCTTATCGAAGGAAAATAAAATGTACATAGGTAACTTATTGAAAATATAGGAATAAATTTTCGTGCAAACACAAGAAATACATTGTTGGTTTATTCTTTACCAACAAATATCCAATATAACTTTACCTTTGTTCTGGCAACATGTTATTTCTTATCCAAGTTTTTCATTTGACGAAGGAAATAAAAGCAAAAGTCATGGCCCTCTTTAAAATAACATCATTTTTGCCGTAAAACGAACAAACTTTGACTATTCCTCGGTTATGTAAAGGCATAAACAATGGAGAAATAGCGGAATGGAGACGTGGTTATTTGACCAAAGACCGCGCAGGACATATATTTTCTAAACTGAAATTGTGCAATTTCGCGAATCCACACAATCCGACACATAAAAACTAACATTCGAACAGTCAAACATCTGCTGAATGTATCGCCTAAATTATGTATATGGCCCGATTTTATCTATTTCCTTTTATCCTGCTCCTTTTTATTTTTAATTCGCTTTTCTAATTCCATCAAACGATTCATTCGTTTTTATACAAATATATGTGATGGCAAACAATCTCAATTATAACAATAAATGAATAAACTATTAAATCTAACTGTTATTTGAGTTTTAATTCTAATTAAACATACATTTTTACATTTTTAAACCATTATAGACTTCTAAATTGATTTTTGCTTAAACCTTTTTAATTATGGAATACATATTATGTATGAAAAAATTATTTAACCACTAATTATACACTGTTATATTTAAGTAAATAGTACATTATTTGCATTAAATCTGAAACAACCTAAAAATAGAGCTACAACTCCTCCTCAATATCGGTTTTTTGAACTTTTAACTTTGAGGAAAACAGTTTGTGACTGCAGGATAATTTACGACCACATACAACTCGTGTTGTCAGAAATTATCTTACTGACGTTGGGATTAATGATATTGTCCAGCCAGCACGCAATCCAGATCTTAACCCAATAGAACACACATTTGGAGACGTTTAAGGGACCATCCTAACCGTCCTAATTAGACCAAATTAAATTCGAACCCACAGTTTAAGTATGAAAAAAAGATGTGAGGCTGTCATTCGTGTAAGAGGTGAAAATATCCCATATTAAGTACAAATTTTTATTTTTTATGAACATCAAATTTTGTCAATTTTTATTTTTTTTTAGAAAAACAATATTTTTTTAAATTTTTTATAACAATTATAAATAAAAACCTATTTTTAAACAAACATACGTTTATTTTTCTTGTATTCAGAAAATATTAATAATAATCAATTATTATTAAACGTGTTATAACAAAAATACCAAAGACGTATGACAGTAACCTCAAGTTAGAACTGAATAAATTCATATATTTTATCACAACTCCCACTGTTGCTAAAACTGTCAAAAAACACCTATTAACCGATTGTCCAATTTAATCAATAAGCAATAGTTCGTTAAACAACAATAAAACGAGGAAATAGGTTCAATTCATCAAAATATAGTTTGAATTGACTTGTTGCATCCAATCTCGTTCTTTTCACTATAAGATTTCTATTTCGGGAACAAAAATGGTGCCCCTTTCCCGACATCGATTTCGATGTGCCTTTAAGTCTGCACACACAGAGATACATTATCTTTCATGTTTATTTACCAAAAAAAAAAAAAAAACAGGAGAGGAGAGGAACACTTTTTGTTCGTTATGACGTTGGACGTTTGAAATTTATACCGAGAATAGTAAATTATGCAACGGCGTGGAAAACTTTAGTTTTATATGTAAATTAAATTTAAAATGTTACATTTGCATTGAAAAGGCAATTCGTTTTTGTTGTTCCACTAGTCGTATAATGTTTTAACGTTATGTGAAAATAATCAGAAATAATGGATATTGTATCTCACGATGTGTTTAACCTCGCTAGATTATTTTTTCGCCATTTAAAATGGTTATTTATGAAAAAGATTCACGTGTAACTGTTGTATATGTTTTTTTAACATTGTTGCATTGCCTGTAAAAAATTGGATGTTTAATAACAATTGAGCGGCGAACGAAATGCGATAAATCTATTTTTTCGCTATATTTTAATGTTTGTTTTTCAATTTTCCGATAAGAACGCCGAATTTTTTTTATGCAGATAAATGTTGGACCAGTCATTTATTTTCTTTTATATCAAAACTTGTAATTAAGGCTCTTGTTAAAATGTTGCCTTTTGTTTGAATTTTCTCCTTCGACGTAATTAATTAGAGAATAGTTTTAAATACAAGTCTGGTTATATATACTCGGGGGCATAAAAAATACATCACATACAGTGGTGGACAACAGTATAGAATATTTACTTGTTACAAATGTTACTTAATGTAACTTAATTCTAATTTACTGCAAGATTGGTCCATTAATCACAATGGTCATTATATTCACAGGTTTTTTTTAATAAAACATCAATTTGGGCTGAATAACAGTATGGAATATTTTATTAATATGCATAAAAATGAACAATAACTTAAATATTTCAATATTTTGTGGGGTAACCTTTGACTTCTCTATGTTTTAAAGAAGTTCTTGATTATTATTAATGTATTTTGGGAGTGGTTTACTAAATTGAAGTGAAAAGTAAACTACGTTGAAACCGACTAAAATATCGAATATTTTTGTCTGAATTTCTAATAATTTTGTATATTTTATTACCTCAAAATGTACATAAAAAATAAATAAACTGTGAGAAGCGTGTCTGTTTTATGTGTCACTCAGTATATATAAAGTTTGACGCAATAGCTTTAAGAGAGATTTACGAGCCGAAAGTTAAAAATATCAGTAAATAAAGATAAGTAGTAACATATGTAAAGGACAAAAGTGTGAGATCGTATATCATGGAGATATTACTTGAAAAAAGTTTAAAACAACGCACACAGGCGATACCAGTTAACTGGTGTAAGCGGCTGACAGATTTAATATTTTATGAATTGTATGTTTAACTTTTTAAATAAATATTCTCTACGGCCCATAAACAGTTGAACTTGCTTTTAAAGTGCATGCAGATACCGACAGATTTATTCACCTAACAATTTTCGAAAGATGTGTAACAGATAATAAACCATATACACGGTTCCGCAGCTGTGCCGGCTTTCCCGCATTTAATGAAGGATAATTTCATTCCGGTGTAGTGAAAAAAAAAAGTTTCAAACAATTTTATTTCAACGTGCCGCCTCGGAATCCGGTTTCCGGATTAATGGATCCGGGCCATTATTGTTGCATTAATTGACACGTCGTTCGGGCTCCCACCTTTCGGCATTTGTCAAAATTCCTATTGAATTTATTTGTATTAGGGAAGTAATGAGGCTTTCTTACATGAAATTCAAACGAATATATTTTTAATAAATATTTTTAATGCCCCCGGATGGTCGACCAAGGTTGGTTAAGGATGTTTGACAATTCTTCGATTGTTTGAGACTGATTTGCTTTTTCTGCTGCCGCATGTCGTAAACTAATGTCGTTGGTCTTCCTGATCCTGAGTCAGAGGGATCAAAATTACAGGATGTTAACTATCTTTCACATTCACAATATTTTTAGTCCCAACTGTTACGTTACTATCCTTTCGAAACTGGAAAAGCATACAATGCCGGATATGCCCTTCTGGTATTTAACTGGTCATTTCAGCCCAAATTGCAAAAAAAGTTTAATATTGAATTATTTAGAAATGAACAAGTCACACACGGAGGAAACAGTGGATAAAATAAAAACATAAAATTAATTTCCTTTTGGATGTAGTTGTAATTATATAATTTGTTTGCGCATTCTCGATGTTTAAACATTTATAAACGTCAAAATCATATTTTTTATAGTATTTTATAGGTTACTTTACTGATTAATTAAAAAAATTTAAATAGTACCCGTTAAAATGGATCTAACAGTGGATAAAATAAATTACTTTTGATATAATCAACTTATTCTTAGAATTTGTTTAATAATAACTAATTATTGGATTGGTTGCGCATTCGCCATTTTTAACAACAGTTGCAAAAATGGTGGATGCGAAACAAAAAACTTAATTAAAATATTCAAATGAATCAGGATAAGATATTTGAAAACATAAAACTAATTGCCTTTTGGATGTAGTTGTAATTATACAATTTGTTTGCGCATTCACGATATTTTAACATTTATTAAACATCAAAATCATATTTTTTATAGTATTTTAAAGGTTACTTTACTGATTAATTAAAAAAATTTATATAGTACCCGTTAAAAATGGATCTAACAGTGGATAAAATAAATTACTTTTGATATAATCAACTTATTCTTAGAATTTGTTTAATAGTAACTAATTATTGGATTGGTTGCGCATTCGCCATTTTTAACAGCAGTTGTAAAAATGGTGGATGCGAAACAAAAAACTTAATTAAAATATTCAGATGAATTAGGATAAGATATTTGAAAACATAAAATTAATTGCCTTTTAGATGTAGTTGTAATTATACAATTTGTTTGCTCATTCACGATATTTAAACATTTATTAAACATCAAAATCATATTTTTATAGTATTTTATAGGTTACTTGACTGATTAATTAAAAAAATTCAAATAGTACCTGTTAAAAATGGATCTAACAGTGGATAAAATAAATTACTTTTGATATAATCAACTTATTCTTAAAATTTGTTTAATAGTAACTAATTATTGGATTGGTTGCGCATTCGCCATTTTTAACAGCAGTTGTAAAAATGGTGGATGCGAAACAAAAAACTTAATTAAAATATTCAGATGAATTAGGATAAGATATTTGAAAACATAAAATTAATTGCCTTTTAGATGTAATTGTAATTATACAATTTGTTTGCGCATTCACAATGTTTAAACATTTATTAAACATCAAAATCATATTTTCTATAGTATTTTAAAGGTTACTTTACTGATTAATTAAAAAAATTTAAAAGGTGCCTGTTAAAATGGATCTAACAGTGGATAAAATAAATTACTTTTGATATAATCAACTTATTCTTAGAATTTGTTTAATAGTAACTAATTATTGGATTGGTTGCGCATTCGCCATTTTTAACAACAGTTGTAAAAATGGTGGATGCGAAACAAAAAACTTAATTAAAATATTCAAATGAATTAAGATAAGATATTTGAAAACATAAAATTAATTGCCTTTTGGATGTAGTTGTAATTATATAATTTGTTTGAGCATCCACGATATTTAAACATTTATTAAACATCAAAATCATATTTTCTATAGTATTTTAAAGGTTACTTTACTGATTAATTAAAAAAATATAAATAGTACCTGTTAAAAATGGATCTAACAGTCGATAAAATAAATTACTTTTGATATAATCAACTTATTCTTAGAATTTGTTTAATAGTAACTAATTATTAAAAACAAAAAACTTAATTAAAATATTCAAAGGAATTATGATAAAATATTTGAAAACATAAAATTAATTGCCTTTTGGATGTAGTTGTAATTATACAATTTGTTTAAACATTCACAATGTTTAAACATTTATTAAGCATCAAAATCATATTTTTTATAGTATTTTATAGGTTACTTTACTGATTAATTAAAAAAATTTAAATAGTAAAAATGGATCTAACAGTGGATAAAATAAATTACTTTTGATATAATTAACTTATTCTTAGAATTTGTTTAATAGTGACTAATTATTGGATTGGTTACGCATTCGCCGATATGTCCTTCTGGTATTTAGCTGGTCATTTCACCCCAAATTGTAAAGAAAGTTTAATATTTAGAATGAACGAAAGTCACAATAAGCTTAAAATGACTTTAGTACGCCTTCAAGGAACACAAATCAACTACCGACATAATAATTTGTAATTTTGGTGGATGCGCCACGTCTGTGCTTTAATCGTGACAATCGAGGGGCACCGTGTTTAACGTTGAACTTTTCCAGTGATTTAATTCAGCGATGGCAAACAAACAAGGATGATTTTAATTAAAAAAGCCGACAGTCAATCTGTGCTCGTGCACTCTTATCTTAAGACCGCACACTATTTCTCATGCACGTAGCAATCTTTAAAAAAAAAAAAAAAGTTTGGACGATTTCGCGGGAACAATTTATAAGTTTTCTCTATGTAATCTAATATCAGGGCTCCCCCTTCGTTCCATGTATCACTTTTATTCCCTTTTCTAATCCTGCGACGTGACGTTCATAACAGTTCGATAGAAACGCGATACTCCTGTAGAAATTACAACTCGAATAGGAAATCGTTGGCGTAAAAAAGTCGGATTATTAACACCTGGTACGTATGTGATGAAATCGAGATTCTCATTATATGGGGCGAGCTCGCTCCGAATTTGAAATTTCTCATTCTGCGAAAAATATATGACTGAGACACACGCGAGGGTGAATTTATAAATTAAAAAAAAAAATAAATAAAATTACGAAACAAATTACAGGCCGGGCGAATGCGGGCTAAGATTGCTCCTTTAAAAATGCTGGCGTCCATGTATTACTTATGTGATTACAGGGACACGGAGGAAAGAAGGAAAATAAACTTTAATTGGATTTTGTATCTGATCAGAAACAGCTTGTTATTCAATTTACGGACACATTATTCTATTTAAAGGTTTATTTCTTATTACATAATACACTGGAGTGTGTTCCTAACTCCTGCCGTACTGTAAGTATAACAGCCTCTCCGAACGTTGTCACGCCACTACATTTAATTATGTTTGGACAAAGGAAATTACGCAATATCACGAATAACATACATAGGGAAGGGAAGAGCCGATGAACAAGATGATGGCATTGTAGGGAGATCCCTTAAAAACACGACGATAATATAAAATGCATTTCGTATAATCATGTTTCGTCATCATGTACTTTTAAACTTTATTCAGGTAATACATAAAATATTAAGTAACTTCAGTTCAAAGAACGTTCAGAGATCAACTGACGAATGCGCACATTTAATTATATAATTTGTTTGCGCATTCACGACATTTATTAAACATCACAATCATATTTTTTATAGTATTTTAAAGGTTCCTTTACTGATTAATTAAAAAAATTTAAATAATACCTGTTAAAAATAGATCTAACAGTGGATAAAATAAATTACTTTAGATATAATCAATTATTCTTAGAATTTGATTAATAGGAACTAATTATGGCGCATTCGCCATTTTAACAACAGTTGTAAAAATGGTGGATGCGAAACAAAAAACTTAATTAAAATATTCAAATGAATTAGAATAAGATATTTAAAAATATAAAATTAATTGCCTTTTGGATGTAGTTGTAATTATATAATTTGTTTGAGCATCCACGATATTTAAACATTTATTAAACATCAAAATCATATTTTCTATAGTATTTTAAAGGTTACTTTACTGATTAATTAAAAAAATTTAAAAGGTACCCGTTAAAACGGATCTAACAGTGGATAAAATAAATTACTTTTGATATAATCAACTTATTCTTAGAATTTGTTTAATAGTAACTAATTATTGGATTGGTTGCGCATTCGCCATTTTTAACAACAGTTGTAAAAATGGTGGATGCGAAACAAAAAACTTAATTAAAATATTCAAATGAATTAAGATAAGATATTTGAAAACATCAAATTAATTGCCTTTTGGATGTAGTTGTAATTATATAATTTGTTTGAGCATCCACGATATTTAAACATTTATTAAACATCAAAATCATATTTTCTATAGTATTTTAAAGGTTACTTTACTGATTAATTAAAAAAATTTAAAAGGTACCTGTTAAAATGAATCTAACAATGGATAAAATAAATTACTTTTGATATAATCAACTTATTCTTAGAATTTATTTAATAGCAACTAATTATTAAAAACAAAAAACTTAATTAAAATATTCAAATGAATTAAGATAAAATATTTGAAAAAATAAAATTAATTGCCTTTTGGATGTAGTTGTAATTATATAATTTGTTTGCGCATTCACGGTATTTAAACATTTATTAAACATCAAAATCATATTTTTTATAGTATTTTAAAGGTTACTTAACTGATTAATTAAAAAAATTTGAATAGTACCTGTTGAATTTTTAATACATTTTAATAAGTTGCTATAATTATGGCCACTACTGTATATTTATATAGAATTTTCTGTTCTCTATGCGTCCAACTTACATTTTTTTATAAAATAATAAAGTCAACAAATTTAATGCGTTGTTTAATGTGTATACACGTATGCTTTTAACCTTTGATGTAACCCACACATGAAAACATGTAGAGTTTTAAAATAAAATAAAAACAATAACGTTGAAGTGCCCTTTTATTATTTTTCGACTGACAATAAATTTCAAAATATTTTGAATTATACTACTATTGCACTTGATAAAAACCATGGAAGGGTGCAGCGAATTATTTATCCATAAAAATTTTATTTAGTTTGCACTTAAATAATTTAAACACCACTTTTTGTTCGTATCCAATTAAAATTTCAATTTATTTAATAAAAGCAAAACAACATTTGTATCTTTTACGCCATGTGATAATTTAAAAACAATTCAGGGAGAAACATGTTTTTACGATTAAACAAATTAGTTATTCTTTTTTGAAAAACATAAATTTAATTTAGTCCATTTCTTTCCTCTCGGGGCAGATAACTTCAATTTAATTTTATTTTTAGGAGCAATATTAAATTCCCTTATAAACTCGAAGATTTAATAAGCTTGCCTTTGCTGTGAAGGCATAATGAGTTATGCATTAAATATATTTAATATGTTTTATTAAAATCATCCACTACTCGGATAAAAGCCTCCTTTGTAATGTTCTAATAAATTCGTTTTGTAGTTGCACAAAATGAAATTATAATACTAGAAAATTGCATGTTGATTCACTTTTGCGTTTGTAATTGTAATAGCTATTTACAAAAATATTTTAATGCAGCAGCAGTAGCAGGAAAAAATTAATATGCGTCACAAATCATTGGACAGCATTTGCGGTTATTATAATGTGTATAAAACAATTGGATAATTAATTTATGATATTAATATATCATATGTAAAACCTAGTAATTTTTGAAAATTAGAATTATGCTAATTTTAATGAAATATGACCGTTCTGTATAGTGCTAGATAATATATTTATAACCAAATAAAGTATAATTTTATTTGTATTTATCGATATAACGTAATGTTTTCGGCCGGAATTTATTGAAATTACTAAAACGACCATTATATGTGAACGAGCACTTCATAAACAAAATATTGTTTATTTATTTGTATTGCACATGAATTACTGATTCATAAATAAAAACGAATAAAAATAACAGGCAATTATTTACACAGAAAATTTTGGTGTGTTTTTAGTACCACTATGTTACATCCAATATAAAATCTGACTTTGACATATCGCTGTATGACTTTAAAATTGCTTGTTTTTAAAATTCCTATTTAATATATACAGTAGGAGAAGCGTTTGACTCGTCTGAATTTAGAGAGAGACATCATGCATGACAGAGACGTATGTCTCATAATGGGAGACACTATCACTATTGTACATAATGTCTCTTTCAGGGTTCAGATGGATCAACCTTTTTTCGTACTGTATTATTTAAATAAGTAATTAATGGGCATATTTGATGAGTGTTACAAGATCTTGAATGATCAACAAACATATGCTGCATTTAGTAAAAGTGGCACATTTCACTAATAAATTAATATATTATATTAAATAATGGATTTTTATTAAAAGAAAATTAAATATTAATTAGATATAATGAATGAGAGTGCCAAAAATTTACAAAATAATCTACAATAATTCGAAACTTTTAGAAATGAAATTACTTACAAGCTGATTAATTTATTATTTTTACTAATAAGTTAAATTCAATAATTTAAACATTAATTTTTTTAATATATTTTAAATATTTAAAAGAATTTTATCTAATTACTGGGCTTATTTGATGAGTGTTATAAGATGAATAATTTACACAGAAAATTTTGATGTATTTTTAGTACCACATCCAATATAAAATATTGACTTTGATATATCGTTGTATGACTTTAAAATTGGTTCGCTTTAAATTATTGCGACCCCCCTTTATTAAATCTCGGTCTTGTTTTTAAAATTCCCCTTGTTTATTTTCAATTTTCTACAGAAAACTGAATACTCTAAGTTTGACAGCAATCATAATGGCTTTACTGTGTTATTCAATTTTTCACAGAATAAACACGTTTATGATAAATTCAAAGGAAAATGCACATTTACACAAAACCTTGTTTGCATTACACAATACACTGTAATAATAAATGATGTACAGGTAATAAGAAACGTCATTATATTTTTATAGGTTTAATTAAGTTAGTGCTGGTCTTATTAAAACCGACAGATCCTAACTGTAAGAACAAATAAAATATCAGTTTAATATCGTACGTTCATGTTTTACTATCTGCTCATTGCCGGCATTAACTTTATGAAACCCCGTTCATGTTAAGAACAAACTGGATGTTTACACGGGATAATTTATTTTAATGAGGTTGTTTTGTGCACTTTGTACTACAACGCCCGAATAGGGTAATCAGATTGTATTGGTGGAGGTGTGAATTCCCGTTGCATAAGAAAATCAGGAATTCTATTCCTAATCCCCCGGCCACTTCCCGAAACACAGTGTTTTTGTAATTTAATAAAGAAAGGTTAACAATGTATTAGGGCGTTCTAACTGGCCTAGCCAGTCTTTTCAAAATGACCATAAAACTTAACAAATAGAATGAACCAAGGGAAAAAGTAAATTAGATCTAGTAGAAACTTGCCGACCATTGTCTTGCATTTCCTAATTCGGAAATAGAAAGAAATAAAGGAAGGAACAATAATCAACACTCTCTCAAGACAAATTACACACTGGTAACGGTGCCCACCAATTTTATTAATTTAATTTACGATTTCGGCGATCGGGCGGTTAATTAATCGGCTAATTTTTACACGCCCACCATGCAATTATCTAAGACCGTTTATATTGTTTCATTAAATATTGGGATTCAGAAGATTTTTATTAATGGTTGTTGCGTAATATAACTTTTTTAATGTTTTACTAACATGCATGCACACTCTTGTTAAAATAGCCTACATTAAATATTATATTTATTAACCAAAATATAATATTTACAATTAAAAATTAAATATAACTTTTAAAATAATTTAACTAATTGCTGAGCTTTTTGCTGAATGTTATAAGGTCTTAAATGGGTAATAAACATATGTAGTATTTAGTTAAAGTGGTACATTAAATCAACAAATTAATATATTGAATTAAATATTGTATTTTATTAAAGGAAACTTCAAAACTAATTAATTGTAATTAATGAGAGTGTTAGAAATTTTAAATGTAATCTATAACAGTTCGAAACTTTTAGAAATAAAATTACTTAGAAGCTTAAAAATTTATTATTTCTGTTAATAATTTAAATTCAATAATATGAACAGTAAATTTTTAAAATATTATATACATACATATTATACAATTAAATATAAAAATTTTAAAGAATTTTAACTAATTATTGGACATGTTTGCTGAGTATTTGCAGCATTTGGTTAAAGTGGTACTTTAAATGAATAAATTAATATATTATTTAAAAGAAAATTAGATACTAATTAGATATATTGAATATCAATAAAAGAAATTTAGAAAATATTTTACAACAGATCGAAACTTTTAGAAATGTACTTACAGACTGATTCATTTATTTTTACTGACAAATTGTCTTCAATAATTTGAACAGTATTTTTTAGATTTTGTATAATATACAAATAATTTTAACTAATTACTGTTTGCTGAGTATTATAAAATCTTGAATGGACATCAAACGTTTGCAGAATTTAGTTAAATTGGTACTTATACCAATATAATATATTAAATTAAATATTATATTTTTATTAAAAAAAAAACTAATATAGATTAACTAATTATATATAATGAATGTCAATGACAGAAATTTAAAAAATAAGCTTCAACAGTTCAAAACTTTTAAAAATGAAAGTACTTACAAGCTAATTAGTTTACTATTTTTACTAATGAGTTCACCTCAATAATTGGAACAGTATTTTTTTTTTTTATTATTATTTTAGTATACAAATAAATATAAATATTTTAAAGAATTTTAGCTAATTATTGAACATGTTTGTTGAATATTATAAGATATAACACTTACAGTATTTAGTTAAAGTGACCAGCAAATCAAATGTTGTATTTTTATTAAAAGAAAATTAGAAACCAATTAGATATAATGATTGTCAATGCCAGAAATTTAAAAAATAATCTTCAACAGTTCAAAACTTTTAAAAATGAAAGTACTTGCAAGCTGACTAGTTTATTATTTTTACTAATGAGTTGACCTCAATAATTGGAACAGTATTTTTTTTTAATTTTTTAATATACAAATAAATATAAATATTTTAAAGAATTTTAGATAATTGCTGAATATGTTTGATGAATATTATAAGATTTTAAATGGGCAACAAACATTTACAGTATTTTGTTAAAGTGGTACATCAGACCAGCAAATTAATATATTGAATTAAATATTGTATTTTTATTAAAAGAAAATTAGAAACTAATTAGATATAATGAATCTCAGTGCCAGAAATTTAAAAAATAATCTACAACTGTTCAAAACTTTTAGAAATGAAAGTAAGTACTTACAAGCTGATTAGTTTTACTAATGAGTTGACTTCAATAATAGGAACAGTATTTTTTTTTAAATTTTTTAATATACAAATAAATATAAATATTTTAAAGAATTTTAGCTAATTACTGAATATATTTGTTGAATATTATAAGATCTTAAATGGGCAACAAACATTTACAGTATTTAGTTAAAGTGGTACATCAGACCAATAAATTAGTATATTGAATTAAAAACGGTAATGGGAGTGTCAAAAATTTCTAAAATAATCTATAACAGTTCGTATCTTTTATAAATGAAATTACTTATAAGCTGAAAAATTTATTATTTTTACTAATAAGTTAAATTCAATAATATATGAACAGTAATTATTGGTTGTTATAAGATCTTGAAAGGACAACACACATATGCAGTATTTAGTTAAATTTGCCATTTTGACTTTAAATATTGTATTTTAATTAAATATTAATTAAATATTAACCAGCCATTATGTATGATACTGACACAAATTTACAAAGTAATCTACAACAGTTTAAAACTTTTAGAAATGAAATTACCCACAAGCTAATTATTTAATTAATTTTACTAATGAGTTAAATTCGGAAATTTGTGCAGAAATTTTACAGTGTTTAATTTTTTTTTAATTAAATATTAGAATTCAAAGGATTTTTACTAACTACACATACAGTCTACAGCTACAGCGACGCAGTAAATTGTGACATCGCTTTATTGAATTGAATAACGTATTTTTATTGGTGAAAATATCTTAAATAGCCTCGATGAATAAAGAAATTAACAATAAAAATTGGCAACGAATAAAAATGTAATTACTTAGCAAATAATTAACAGAAACTTTAGCAAGGATTAATTTTAATTTACCGTTAGTGATAAGTATTTTCCGACGACACTACTCTTAAAATTAAAACACCTGACATCTGATCCGTGTAAATCAAAAAATGCGGGAGAAGCAAACGTGTAACAGCGGCGTTAAAACTTGTCAAATTAAAAATTCCGCACTCTGGAAAGTTGTTGAAATAAATCATTGTTAAATACTGAAACGGAAAGCATGTTTACCTAATAAATCATAGAGGCCCTAGAGAGAATGTACTGTTCTGAAATTTACACCAGCGAATAATATTCACAGGTTCATTAATACTGAAAAAATTAATCTTGTCCTTTTCGTAACGAAACTTGCCTCTTCGTTATTGTGCCTCGTTCTTTGTTAGTATAACAATTATTTATTATGCGTGAGATTTGGTGCATTAGAAGATTGTAAAATTAAAAATTTCATAAAGCATCCGCCAGCCATTTGTTTTACAAACAAGGCAGATGTCGCCAAAAGTAAAATTTACAGGGGAAAATATATTTAAATTGGGACACCGGTTGTCGTTTTGTTTCGAATTTATTATTGTTTCCTTTAATCTTATTATTTATGAGGTGTTAACAAACAAGAAATAATTATTATTGTACTTTATTAAAACTACAATTTTAAAGTATTAAGAAACTTACACTGTTACAAGAAATTAACCACACCTATAATTGATTATTATTAATATATTATTATTTTTATTTAAAAATAGGTTTTTATTTATAATTGTTTCAAATTATCTTTCCTAACTAGTTTCTGAATAGTTTTAATACTTATTCGAAACCCTTCTACGTTTTCTAACTGAGACTGTAAATTTCTTGTAGTCACAAAACGTTGTCTCAAAGTTAGAAGTCTCAGAAAACAATCTTGATGAGGAGTACCATTTCTACCATAGTATGGTCACCAATTTCTCTCTATGTACCGTGTAAGGTACGGGATACACCAAACTTTTCGGTTATTTTGCGGTAACTCCAACTTTCTTCCACTAACTTAACAATTAACGAAAAAGGGAATGATAAATAAGTTCTAACGAAAGGCTGCAGCGATAGTTTAACCTGCTAATTTACTAGAATCGATATATTTCAAATAACAAAGAAATTAAACACTTTTTAACTGTCTTATTTGAGGGTTAAGTAGTAAAATTTATTCACATAATTGCAGGTGGTGCGTTAATTTCTTAGAACAATGTACTTTGCAGTGAGCATCCACTTTATTCTTAAAGTGAATGGACTATGGTATGTGCGAGTGTAACGCTGAAACGCAAACAAAACAATTTAGTAAGTGTCCTCCGTAAAGTAAGTACTAAATGGTCTGTATGCCGCGTTTCGGAGCAGTGATATAACTTTCGCGAGTAAATATTTTTGTTCTTGATTAATAAATAATGGACCCTCTTTGAGAGAATTTTTGTCGTTTTATTTACATTAAGCTTATTTAAAGACGGGAGAAGAAAGTGCAGGGCGTGGGCAAATAAGGGAAGGAATTTGTTTTCTCGCAGAGTGTCACTTTGAAAGTATCTCCCTTTGGTTATTTGATATGAAAACTCAGCAGTTAAACAACGGCCCCGACGACAACACAAACACGCAACTTTTCATATCGTTCCCTTTTAATTCTCATAAGGAACATGTTCGTCAGCTTCCTCCTCTCATCGTAAACATTTCGTAATGATATCGGGATATTGGTTCGGCTCCTGATAAATTTCTTTCGATGTTCTGGGGCACATGCATCGCAGTATTAATCTCTTATTAAAATCTGAATTAGTTCTGCGAATTCCGGCTGTGTAGGTATGTGCATTCATCTGCGGAACTAATCAACATCAAAGTCAGCATTGAATGGATCCCATGTATTAAAATATCGGTTTGATTTAATTAAACCCAAACGTTCGTGCGAGAACTTTAATAATCTTACACGGTGTAATAAGGCAAAAAAGGAAAATAACATAAATCCGTGCATAATATATCCGGATTTAATTAGGTCAACACGTTTATGGCGTGCCTATAATTTCGTCAGTGTTGTCCTTCCACAGATGACATCTCATTCACAATGTCACCCCGGGGACAACTTCAGACTGTAAACTACAAATAAGAAGAGTTCCGTAGGCAGCTTACATTCCGCCCGGATATAAAAAAGGATGAGTCTATAAGCATTTTTTGTTGAAATTTCTTTCTCGGTAATATCAGCAAGTTTATGAGCAATTTGGGTGCTGACAAATGCTCCGGAATGTCTTACTTTCATTTAAGACTTCACCCCCCGCAAGAAAATAAGACCGTTGCTTAATTTAAACACCAATTTTGTAAATGTTTTTATTGGGTCCAGATTTATCAAGCGTTTTGCCTCGTGTCTAGTATTTTTTTTTACTGTCGTTTAACTTTAAACCGAATAAAATTCATTTAAGACAATTATTTTAAATGTTTTATTGCCCTGTTTTAAAAATCTTTTAAGGTCACAAATATTTATGCTAAACTAAATTTAAATAATACATTTATTTCTGTTATGAAATTAATTTGTATGTAAAACATTAATCGACATATTTGTTTTTGGAAAATATAAAAGGAATTAAAGTTTTTAATGTATTTTTCAATAAACACTAGATACTTTGATTTGAGAATCTGAAGAATAGCCTAAATGAGATAGATCTTCCTATTCAATCTCAAACAGCTTTTTCAACCAAAGTAATCGCGGATAAAAATTTATGATGGGTGTCTTTATAAAATTCTAGCTCAAATTAAGACAATTCTTTTAGTATTTGAGCTGGATTTTCAATCAATAGAGTCTACAATTCCCAATCTTCAAAACCTTTTGATTTCCCTGAATGTTTTTCACCAGAGAGATCAAAATAACCTACTTTGAAACGTTGGATCAAAAATTTTACACTTGTATAGGATAAAACCACATCAATAAGTTTCTGTCAATGCTTATTGAGTTTCAAACAGTAAAAGTATTAAATAGCGATAATATAGTTTGCTTCTTTTCATTTTAATTGTTCAATAAACACTCGATAATTTGATGTAATAAGTGGAAGAGGATGAAATTAGATTGGACGAGGTCTAGTGAATCGGTTAAGGGAGGAAGAGCTTTCCATTCCAACTCTAACAGCTTTTAGAGCCAAAGTAGTCACGGATAAAAATTTTGGTTACTGCCTGCATCAAATTCCAGCTCAAATTAAGACAATTCTCTGAGTATTTGAGCTGGATTTTCAATCAATAGAGTCTACAATTCCCAATCTTCAAAACCTTTTGATTTCCCTGAATGTTTTTCACCAGAGAGATCAAAATAACCTACTTTGAAACGTTGGATCAAAAATTTTACACTTGTATAGGATAAAACCACATCAATAAGTTTCTGTCATTGCTTATTGAGTTTCAAACAGTAAAAGTATTAAATAGCGATAATATAGTTTGCTTCTTTTCATTTTAATTGTTCAATAAACACTCGATAATTTGATTTGATAAGTGGAAGAGGATGAAATTAGATTGGACGAGGTCTAGCGAATCGGTTAGGGAAAGAAGAGCTTTCCATTCCAACTCTAACGGCTTTTAGAGCCAAAGCAGTCACGGATAAAAATTTTGGTTACTGCCTGCATCAAATTCCAGCTCAAATTAAGACAATTCTTTGAGCATTTGAGCTGGATTTTCAATCAATAGAGTCTACAATTCCCAATCTTCAAAACCTTTTGATTTCCCTGAATGTTTTTCACCAGAGAGATCAAAATAACCTACTTTGAAACGTTGGATCAAAAATTTTACACTTGTATAGGATAAAACCACATCAATAAGTTTCTGTCAATGCTTATTGAGTTTCAAACAGTAAAAGTATTAAATAGCGATAATATAGTTTGCTTCTTTTCATTTTAATTGTTCAATAAACACTCGATAATTTGATTTGATAAGTGGAAGAGGATGAAATTAGATTGGACGAGGTCTAGCGAATCGGTTAGGGAAAGAAGAGCTTTCCATTCCAACTCTAACGGCTTTTAGAGCCAAAGCAGTCACGGATAAAAATTTTGGTTACTGCCTGCATCAAATTCCAGCTCAAATTAAGACAATTCTTTGAGCATTTGAGCTGGATTTTCAATCAATAGAGTCTACAATTCCCAATCTTCAAAACCTTTTGATTTCCCTGAATGTTTTTCACCAGAGAGATCAAAATAACCTACTTTGAAACGTTGGATCAAAAATTTTACACTTGTATAGGATAAAACCACATCAATAAGTTTCTGTCAATGCTTATTGAGTTTCAAACAGTAAAAGTATTAAATAGCGGTAATATAGTTTGCTTCTTTTCATTTTAATTGTTCAATAAACACTCGATAATTTGATTTGATAAGTGGAAGAGGATGAAATTAGATTGGACGAGGTCTATCGAATCGGTTAGGGAAAGAAGAGCTTTTCATTCCAACTCTAACAGTTTTTGGAGCCAAAGCAGTCACGGATAAAAATTTTGGTTACTGCCTGCATCAAATTCCAACTCAAATTAAGACAATTCTTTGAGTATTTGAGCTGGATTTTCCATCAATAGAGTCTTCAATTCTCAATCTAAAAACATCTTTGATTTTCCTGAATGTTTTTCACCAGAGAGATCAAAATAATCTACTTTGAAACGTTGGATCAAAAATTTTACACTTGTATAGGATAAAACCACATCAATATAAGTCTCTGTCAATGCTTATTGAGTTTCAAACAGTAAAAGTATTAAATAGCGATAATATAGTTTGCTTCTTTTCATTTTAATTGTTCAATAAACACTCGATAATTTGATTTGATAAGTGGAAGAGGATGAAATTAGATTGGACGAGGTCTAGCGAATCGGTTAGGGAAAGAAGAGCTTTCCATTCCAACTCTAACAGTTTTTAGAGCCAAAGCAGTCACGGATAAAAATTTTGGTTACTGCCTGCATCAAATTCCAGCTCAAATTAAGACAATTCTTTGAGCATTTGAGCTGGATTTTCAATCAATAGAGTCTACAATTCCCAATCTTCAAAACCTTTTGATTTCCCTGAATGTTTTTCACCAGAGAGATCAAAATAACCTACTTTGAAACGTTGGATCAAAAATTTTACACTTGTATAGGATAAAACCACATCAATATTAGTCTTTGTCAATGCTTATTGAGTTTCAAACAGTAAAAGTATTAAATAGCGATAATATAGTTTGCTTCTTTTCATTTTAATTGTTCAATAAACACTCGATAATTTGATTTGATAAGTGGAAGAGGATGAAATTAGATTGGACGAGGTCTAGCGAATCGGTTAGGGAAAGAAGAGCTTTCCATTCCAACTCTAACGGCTTTTAGAGCCAAAGCAGTCACGGATAAAAATTTTGGTTACTGCCTGCATCAAATTCCAGCTCAAATTAAGACAATTCTCTGAGTATTTGAGCTGGATTTTCAATCAATAGAGTCTACAATTCCCAATCTTCAAAACCTTTTGATTTCCCTGAATGTTTTTCACCAGAGAGATCAAAATAACCTACTTTGAAACGTTGGATCAAAAATTTTACACTTGTATAGGATAAAACCACATCAATAAGTTTCTGTCAATGCTTATTGAGTTTCAAACAGTAAAAGTATTAAATGGCGATAATATAGTTTGCTTCTTTCCATTTTAATTGTTCAATAAACACTCGATAATTTGATGTGATAAGTGGAAGAGGATGAAATTAGATGGGACGAGGTCTTTTAGAGCCAAATCAGTCACGGATAAAAATTTTGGTTACTGCCTGCATCCAATTCCAGCTCAAATTAAGACAATTATTTGAGTATTTGAGCGGAATTTTCAATCAATGGAGTCTTCAATTCCCAAGCTTCAAACCCTTTTGATTTCCTTAGCTCAAGTTGCGACAATTAATTGAGTTTTCCTTCAATAAAGCATACAATATCTCACCTTAGAACCATTTTGATTTTCTTTCATCTGAAAGGTCAAAATAACAGACCTTGAAACATGAAAAAAATTTACACTTGTGTAGGTTGAGGACTATAAACGTCTATCAACGCTTGTTGAGTTTCACACGGTTATAGTATTGAATAGCAATTGTGCTGTGTGCTTATCTCCATTTCAATTATTCAATAAACACTCGAAAGCAATAAAACGATGTCAAACATTACAGAAAATATAAGACACGAAGTATGAAAGAAATATTTCAAAGATTAACTCAAAATACCATTTATTGCCAAGGACCAAAACTTAGTTTACCATCAGCAAATTATTAAAGACGTAGACGTTCATTTGGGTTAGTAATTTTTAATAATGGGCAAATTTAATCGATAAAACAAAAGAGGAAAGGTAATTTAGTCGTGTGATGAAGTAATGTTGAATTGTCTTGGGCATGAACATGAGTAAGTTAAGCAGCTTATGGGGAAGTTTGCATACTTGGAATTTATGTAAATTCGAGTGTTAAGCGGTGTTTAAATTTAATTAGAACATTGCTCTCCGTTAATATCTAATGATACCTCTAATACACGAACGTTTAATAGATTTAGTAGTGTGCAGTTTGATAACTCAGATGTGTAATTCAGTTATGTTAATAAATATGTATGAATCATGCCGGTGCTTCCACAGGACAGATACCGCGATATTTATGAACTTAGCAAATAATTAACTGGCGCAGTTTATCAAAATTCAACAAACCGAACGTTAAATTAAAATTATACATATAATGAAATTTTCGCATCGGATTTTAATTGTGCAAGTGGCAAAGTCGGAACAGACGATAATAGAACAGAAACATAATAATCTTCTTAGTAGTGATTTTCTGAAAATACACCGACTTAAGCGATCGCATTAACTGACGGGGGACTACCACTGGCTTTTCCAATGAATTTTCTGACACAATTCCGCCGAGATTTCGGACTCCTCATGTATACATTAAGCCACACTCGTAGTGCCTCACTTTATTATAATATTTGCCGCCCGACGTTCTGTTTCGAAATTAATATTTTCTTTAATCTTGTTATTTCTGAGGTTAACGGAAATGCTTTGGAATATTTTAGAAAAACATTGCCGTAACAATTCAACGGATCTCGTTACGGAAATCCTTTTGTAATTTCTTACTGGAGTTTAAAATTATAATACCGCACAAAAGATTTTCTATTAAAGTTTTCCCATCGTTTTTTATTAACGGCTAAGGATAACGAGCTCATTTTTCTTAACACTAAATTGTGTAAAAATTACCACTTATAATTATCAATTTTTAATTAAGCTGCCTTACTTAATTGACTATTATTTATTTGACACTTTCAACAAGATTTTGTACTAAAATATGCTCAGGATGTCAGGATATAATAAAACTGGCTTAATTTAATCTGTTTAAGTTGTCTAACACGTCGATTGTGTCAAACCATCTGACTGTATTAAAGAGTCTAATAACTGTTTACAATATATTTTTTATGTAATTTGTTGATTCTCTTAGAAATATACATTATACATTACATTATTAAGTCACTGATTTATTAACTGCATCTATGTCCAAATGGCAAATTTATTAGAAACATTGTTATATTCCTAAAGTTGAACATATTCAATTATTGTTAATACAGATTATTCTATATATTGAAATTTAGAGGCAATAATTTGTGATAAAAATCTTTTCTACCTAAAAAAGGGCCTAAAGGAAATTTATACCGTTTGATAAAATAAATTCAAATAAAATAGTGAGATATTCGACTTTCGGGAGGGGAAATGACCCTGTATAATATATAATGTATTATTTTGACGATAGAATTTGACCTTAAAATATCTTTTCAATAATGTACATTTTGTAGTATGTACAGTATTGGCCAAAATTAAAATAACGTTTTAAAATATATTAATATATATAAACTTTATGTTAAATTAAATAACTTATGTCCAAATCAATTCAGAAAAAAAAAATTTATAATATTGTATAAAAAACAATAGTAAATTAATATTAACAATTCACATTAAATAAAAGAGTTGTGGCTAAAATATTTTTACATTTTAAAATAATTTATATAATAATGTATAAATGTCAATTTTGGTCAATCAATTAAATTTAGTGATATTTAGCAGTTAATAAATAACTTACTTGAATTATTTTACAAAAAATAACAAAACTAATTAATTAGAGATTACTTATATGGACAGTTCTATAGATTCTTGGTAAAAAGTGACTTTAAAATAACTAAACATAAAACAAGAACAAAATTTTACTGTTTATTGACTGAATATGATAACAACAATATTAAAAATCATCAAAAACAAAAATAACGTTAAATCTTTGCCGACGATAAAACGCTATACAGTAATTAAACCAAATTAGTAAAGCTTTGAATATGTTGATCCATTTTCCATCATTAGTAATTTTGATTACTCAAATGTTCGTTAAATATTTAGTAAAGGTTTAGCAAACCTTTCTGTTAAATCAAATTTCTGTTTGACAAAAAATTCTTGTCCCGATGTTTTGTAAATGACAATTTTAAATTCATACCAATATTGCCTGATGTGTCACAATATCTGATAATTCTCCATTTCACAAATTGATTTAAAACTATCCCTAAAGTGATTTTAACAACAATTTTGTTAATATAAATACAAAGGAAATTAACACAATTTAAACATTACTTGCAAAAATATTATTATGCCCTTTATATTTCATAAATCATTTATTATGATAAATCACAATAATAAATATCACATAACAAGAAAAATCGTGTTTTCCGACACTTTTTCTTTTATGGTTTCCATTGACATAATAAGTTTCCACGAAATATAGAGATTTTTTTTAATATCTATCAAAATAAATTTAAGCACTTACTCCATATTGATGTCTTTAAATCAGGAAACTAATAACTTATCAGTAAAAAAATAAATGATTGTTTTTTGTTATGTTCCAAAAATAAATTTAATATTTCATGATTTGAACCTCTGATAAAATAAATAGTAACAAAAAAGTTATTGAACTTTTTAATAAGTTAACTTATAGATAATATTTTTGTTTTTATTTTATGTTTAATACTTACTGTCTTCTAATTATTTGATTTAAATAAATTTACTATACAAATCCTACATAAAGAAGTATCTAGCAACTTACTTTTGACAAAATAAATTCAAATAAAAGAGTTACTAAAGTTTGTAACAAGTTAACTCATAGATAGTATATGTGGACACCAGTTCTTCTGTATTTGATGATATTTTGTATCACTGTCTTCTAATTATTCATAGATAACTGTTATATTAGAATCTTTCATTTCTTCTTAATTATTAGTGTAAAAACTTGACTTAAATAAATTAACTATTGCCTCTTCTAGTTGTAAATGAAAATAAGAATAAAAAATCTAAATCTGGATAACAGTACTTCTGTTTTTGATGATATTTAATATTGCCATCTTCTAATTATTCATAGATAACTGTTACATTAGAAAATTTTATTATTTCTTAATAATTAGTATAAAAACTTGATTAGATCATTTGATCAATTAACTGTTGATATATATTGATTTTTTTGGTCGAATACATTTATGATTGAAATGAATGAAGAACCAACTTTCTATATAAAGAAGTACTTAACAAATTTCAACATCTGACAAAATAAATTCAAACAATAAAGTTATTAGACTTTATAATAAATTATAGACAGCTTATATAGATAACAATATTTTAAAGTATCTTGTTTCTTCTTAAATTTTTAAAATTGGACAAAATCAGATAATGTTGGACAAAATAAATTCAAACAAGATAGTCAGTTATTTGAAATTCTCCAGTTTTAGTTGATATCTTGACGTGGTCAAAATGCAAAATACTGAACCAGAGAAACCCCGTATGGTTTGTATGATTGATCCTGTTTGTGCACTACAATAGGTTTTGGAATGTTATTACAAATTCATCATTTGTGTAATGACGTTATTGGTAAGGTTTGCCCGGATAGATGGATGGACTGTCTAAATCAAATATGTCGGAGCTTGTTTGATGACGATTTAGTGGTCCTAAACGTACACTGTGAGAGCGACTGCTGTCAATAAGACAATTATTTGACTTGAAGGACAATGCACACATGTGTCTTAACGAAAAACCAACAACGCAGTGTACGGCCGAATTACTGCGGAACGTAATTAGGAAGATAAACTTTCGGAGGTGAATTAGATTGTGTACTGCAATAACACGGTCGGTGTGTCCTAAATTAACCGGCTGCAAACTTATTTCGGCACTCTTCATTAGGTAATGCTAATTTAACAATTCGTACTGTGCGCGATAAATTCGCGGATATTAATGCGGGTTCGTCTTGTTAAAATTATTCAACATTGGGGTGAATTATAAATCAAAGGAAGGGAACTATTTTCCGGTAAAGTTTGTGATAAATGTAACTGGCTGTTCCTTACACGAACTTTGCTGCAAGTGATAGATATCTGTCAGTCCGTATTATTCCGCCCCCTTTTAAAGATCCGCACCACTCACTTAATGTTCTATATCCGCGTTAAATGGGCCAATTTTTAGAGCGCAACTGTTTTCATATTTATGTCTCGCGTTGCAGCCGTAAGTTGAACACCTCTTTCCGGTGCAGAAAACCCCAGATAGGTTGCTTCGGTCGACCGGAAATGGCCGTATGGGTTTGATAATAGGTCAATAGTGCGGTCCACAAGCGCAATACCAATGACTTGACATCAAGAGGACCACTTTACATATATATTTTGAGGGCGAACGTTCCATTTATACTTATGGCGGATGCGACGGGATTACTGCACATCTATTTTATCTACTTTTATAAATAAATGAAAGAGCAAAACGACATATTTTGATAGGTACGGGAAAGAGTCATTTAACAGATTTACATTTTTTTTTTTAATCAATTTGGTTTGGAAAATAAATCAAATATTTCAATATTTTGGCTTTTATCCCTGATTGGCATGTTTTAGGTATAAATAAGATGTTTCTAAAATGATTGGTCAAAATTTGAGAGTAGTTGAAATACCTTCAATAATGAAGAAAATCTAAATAACTTTCTCCT
Source organism: Aethina tumida (assembly GCF_024364675.1). NCBI lineage: Eukaryota > Metazoa > Arthropoda > Insecta > Coleoptera > Nitidulidae > Aethina > Aethina tumida. Next base: position 4,579,189 of record NC_065435.1, on the reverse strand, counting down.
GAAGGAAATATAGTTAATCAAATTTAATTTTCAAAAATTTGTTTTATTCTCATATCTCCGTAACCATTGGTCCAACTGCATTTAAATTTCCCCATTTTCTTGCCCTATTTTCTACTCCACTGAATATTAAAAAAAAAACGTTTCATATTCTTTGCACAATTTGGAAGAAAAAAGGTTCTTTTGATAAATTTTAATTGAAACAAATCAGATTTAATGTTCTTCAAACAACAATCAACGTATAAAATTCCACGTGTAGTCCACACTACCATCAAAATCTTTCATAGATTAATATTTTTTTAAATACTCGACTATGAAGTTCACTAACTTAATAATAACCTATTATACAGACCGGAGAGAATTGTCGAAATCATCCCATTTTTCGTCGCATGTAACATTACGATTAGGAAAAAGCTCATTTGCTTTGCGTGGGAGGAATGAATTAGCAATTGTCAAACGCCTAATTTTGTTATCCTCACTTAATTCGTGTAATCCATTTTGACCAACTTTTTCTTTAAATTAATTGTATTAAGCCTCTTTCTAATGATTGATTTGTCACAACTTAATGACCGTCATTTTGCCAAACATAAAGAGCATAAAGCTTTTTCAAATAATATGTATAAATAAATAAAATTATAATCTAGTGTATTTAGTGTCAGGTTCCAAAAAGTTATTACACTTTGTTGGAATCTGACAAATATCAATCGAGTTATTATGCTCTAAACACTTAAGATATTCTTTTTCTGTCTGGTCTGGAAACACACCTAACAATCAGTTTTAACCAATTTGGGGTCACCCAAATAATAATATCATACATTTTACCATTTGATAAAATGTATCTCTGAAAACAGAATTTAAAATATGCGGTTTCCATTATTCAATTTAGCGTATAAAATTTTATGACTTCCGTAATTTTCACATAAACTAAAAATCTAAAGCGGATAAAAAAAATATTAATCCTCGATGAAAAATGACAGTAAAATGTTTATTGTTTTTAGCACTTCCATAAATATTATCAATGGGAAAAATGCACTATTTATTTCTGAATAAAACAAGCCATGTTCAACGTTTTCGGAGTTCTTTTTAAACAAATATAAAGTATCAATTTAGTTAGATAAATCTGATTTTAAACTTTAGTTGTTCGAAAACGTCACAAGTTACGGCAAACAAGTTTTATGATTTAAAAGTAGGTATGTGAATTTGGAATTGTTTTCTACAGTATGTTTTTGTGGTTTTTATTATTATTGATTTAAACGACTTCAATAGCTATAATTTTGAATATTAAACTAAAATTTGATTTATGGATTGATATTAATTAATTTTTATCATAAAAATATATTTTAATCCGAAGTTAAAATTAATTATTTTTTATATAAAATATTACAGAATTAAATTAATTTTCGTAAAAGCTTTTTAGTAAAAAGTAATATTGACCGACATCCTCTATTTTTTGACCTCCAATTTAAAATTGTTCATTACTAGATTTAAAATTTATCAGAATTATTTTTAGTTTTTAAATATACCTTTGTGTATCAATATGTATTTATATAAAAATTAATTTTTGCACAACATTTATTAAAAAATGTCATTTTTGCAAATATTTGTCAATTAAAAATAAAATTAGAGCCCTTAATTTATATCACTTTATTTAATTAAATTGTTAATCTGTTATATGTAAATAAAATTCTTTACTACTTATTTTATCGTTTATTAAATGTAAAAATAATTTGCCTTATATTCCATTATTTCATTGACAAATCATTTTAATTAACACTAGTTTTGATTTAAAGATTATATATATAATATTAATTTATTTATAAATATAAATTTATCATTTATAAGAATTATTTTTACGGTTTTTTTTTAACTAAAACATGACAAATATAAAATGCATACTGACATAAAAATACATTTTTAAATATGTATAAAAGGCAAAATATTTTATCCCTTGTAATATGTGAAAACAATAAATCTTTTAAACGTTTTATATTCGAATTTTTCAGTAACAAATCGAAGCTTTAATCAGAATAGCTTTTAGCTAGAATTGATTATAAAGCCGATCCAACAATTGTGGTTCAAAATATCTAATTATTTAAGTGGAGTTTATTATTAAATTGTGGCTGATGTGCCAGAATAATACGATAATCCTGATCCTCAAATAATCCTCAAAAAAAAAAGGAAATATACAAGTGGTAAAACATTTCAAGTATTTTAATATTAAGAACCCACTTTCCAATAGATTATAAAATGCACTTTGAATGTAGTTTTCTAGTTTATCTTTTAACATCAGTATGGATTTATATAAAATATAATTTCAATTTTGCATAAAATTAATAAAATTAATTTTTCTAAAAGGTTAATATTAATTCTTTTTCGTTTTTCCCTTTTTAATTCAAACAGTAATCCATTATGTAATTAAAAATTGTTTTACATTTAGCATAAATTTAAAAATTATGATAACCATTTGACTTTTTTCTAAATATTGACAAAAAATGTACATTTTACCTATAATATATTTTTCAGTGATAAAACGCAGCAATAATTATAAAAGTTTGTGGCAAGAATTAGCTATAAAGATGATCTAATAATTGTGACTCACAATGGAAGTTGATTTTAGGATTAAAGTTGAGGTTGATGTGCCAGGATAAAACGATAATCCTGATCCTCAGATAAAGGAAAATATGCAAAAGGTAAAACATTTCAAGTGTTTTATATGAAGAAGCTACTTTTCATTAGATTATTAAATGGACCTTGAATGAAGGGTTAAACGAAAACGTATTTTTATAAAGAGAAATCGATGTTTGACTAAAAAGAAGACTACTAACTGATAAAAATTAAATAGTAATGTTATATTAATTTTGAGAGACAGTCAGTTTATATAATAAAATAATAATAATAAAATATTTTTATATTAGGAATCTATATAATAGAACAATGAAAATTGTATAATATTTAATATTAATATTTAATATTTATTTCTTTCTACCTAAAACGTGACACGTTACAAAATATATATAGACAGAAATATGCACATTTTAAATACACATATAAACCAAAATATTTTATCATTTGTTACATTAAAAATAATACATCTTTTAACTGTTTTACATTCAAATTTTCCAGTGACAAAACGCAGCTTTAATAAGAAAAACTTTTGGTCAGAATTAATTATAAAGGCAATCAAATAATTCTGATTCACAATGTCTAATTATGAAAGTTGATCTTAGGATTAAAGTTTTGACTGAGGTACCAGAATAAAACGATAATCTTGATCCTCAGATGAAGGAAAATATGCAAGAGGTAAAATATTTCAAATCGTTTATATTAAACACCTACTTTCCATAAAATTACTGAAAACATCCTGAATAGATGGTCAAAAAATATTATTAAAGACGTGTCAATTTTTAACCTTAAGAATTACTGCAATATTGTGGTCTAATAATTGTACTTCACAATATCTAATTATGAATGTTAAAAGAAAGAATGCAGAGTTCAATATTAAAAACCCATTTTTCATTAAATTATTGAAAGCACCCTGATTAAATGGCCAAATTGAGTTTTTATAAAGAAGAGTCGATGTTTAACTGAAAAATTATCACAATACTAATTAAAATTAAATAGTAATATTGAACTTTTAAATTTATTTTTAACTCATGAATCATTAAGTATTTATATAAAAACTAATTTCAATTTTATATATTTTATATATTTATAAAATGATTCAATTATTATTAAAGGTTTTCCATTAAATGGTAATATTAAATTCTTGTTTAATTTTTTGTTGTATATTTACATAAAAATGCTCATTTTAAATATGCATAAAAACCAATTTATTTTATCGTTTGTTATATGTAAAAATAATAAATCATTAAACTGTTTTCCATTATTTTTATTCATTTTAAGTCTAATGTTGATTTTAGGATTAAAGTAATAATTTTCAAATGAAGGAAAATGTGCAAGAGGTAAAACATTTCAAGTATTTTATATTAAGAACCTACTTTCTATTAAATTATTGAAATCACTCTGAATAAATGATCAAAGAAAAATTTATTCTGAGAGGGAAGAAAAGATTAATACTATATTTGTAAAAATTAAATAATAATGTTGGATTAATTTGGAGAGATGTCCAATTTCAATATTTAACTTCTAAATGGATTTACATAAAAATTAATTTCAATTTTATATAATATTAATAAAATAATTAAATTTTTTGAAAGGTTTTCTATTAAATGGTAATATTCACGTTTTTTTTTATTTTTTCCAGATTAATTAAATTAGTATTCCAATATATATAGTAAAAATATTTAATATTCAGTATAAATATATAAAAATACACATTTTAAATATGAATAAAATCCAAAATATTTCAACGTTTACAACGTTTTAAATTCATTTTTTTTTATAGATAAAATACAGGTTTAATAATAAAAACTTTTAGTTAGAATTAATTATAGACAATCAAATAATTGTAATTCACAATGTCTAGTTGTTTTGGAATTAAAGTTGAAACTGATACGTCAGAATAAAACGATAATCTTGAACCTCAGTTAAAGGAAAATATGCAAGAGTTAAAATATTTCAAGTGGTTTATATTAAGAACCCACTTTTCATTAGATTATTAAAGGCAACTTGAATAAATGGTCAAAGAAAAGAATATATTTTAAAAAAGAAATGTCTATTTTTAACTGAAATAATTATTACTATTTTGGTAAAAATTAAATGATAATGTTGGATTAATTTTGAGGGACAGTCCAATTTAGTTTTTAAGATCAGTATAAATTTACATAAAAATTAATTAAAATTTTATATAATATTAATCAAATAATTTAATTTTTTTAAAAGGTTTTCCATTAAATTATAATATAGTTTTTAATTTTTTCATATTTTAATTAAATTGGTAATCCATTATATAATTAAAAACTATTTAATATTTAACATAAATTAAAAATTTATCAACAACCTTTTAAATTTACAATATTACAACATATTGATCCAAAAATGCACTTTTTAAATATGTATAAAAATCGAAATATTTCGTCCTTTTTTATACTTTAAAATAACTGTATAAAATTCAAATTTTCTAGTTATAAAATGCAGCTTTAATCTGAACAATTCGGGTTAGAATTGATAGTAAATCGATCTAATAATTATAATTCACAACATCTAATTAAATTTTGAGATTAAGAAATGTGGCGGATGCGCCAAAATGGATCGAAAATCCCGATCCCCGGATAAAGGAAAATATGGAACGGATAAAACATTTCAGGTGTTCTATATTAAGAACGGTACTTTTAATTAAATTATTGAAAGCGTACTGAATAAATGATGTTCTGGTTGAATAGAATAAGAGGAACGAGTTAAGAGGGTAATATTAATGGCATAATGAAAGAGTTTCCCGGTCGTATTAAAAGGTAAAAATATTTGAGAGACGTGTCATCTTTATACAGCCCGGATCGCAAAAAATTTAGCATCCATTTCATTAAAATTTTAAAATCATTATTCTCGCAGGCCCTGGCTACGGTGTCGACTGTCGCGGAGCATAGGAAAGATCTCGGGGTAAACGGTAAATTATTCATAGGCATGCTGCTACTTTCAAAATTCCACACGCAATCCCATTCTCTTACGTTTTTATAGCGCCATGCAAATATGTCTGATGTTGTCATTCTACCTGGCAACGACAAAGCCGAACAACTTTTTTTTTTTTTTTAGTTTTTGCACCTCGGACATTTATTTAGCACCCTCGGACTTTTATTAAAGGGACTATCAATCGGTTTTCCGCTACCACGTACCTCTTCCTCTCTCTTACACCCTTTGTAATGTTAATGCGTATTTTTACAGCCTCGGTATTTAAAACGAATGCTATCTAAATACCCCCTTAATAAGCGTTGGAAATATAATCATTTAATATTCATGTCTCTTTTTTTTTTTGAAGTCACAACGTAATTTCTTTTCCTTTCTCGGTATATTTGAAAATTTGATCACCATACTCTTTACAAGCTTACATCATGACGTTTCATTCCGCGGAATTAAATTATTTTCTATAGGCATTTACTGTCGTGGTCGACTACCCGTTTAAAGTTAATATGTTTTCCCTTTTTGTATTGTCTCGTTTTTCTTTCCAGCCTCTTATTTGACGGAAAGCATATTAAAAAGCAAGTTTTCAACGCAAAATATATATTTTTTGGCGGTACTTTTTTTACTGATTTTTAGGAAATGAAAGTTTACTATAAAAATATTTTTTATGTAATAAATACCCATAAAATAGAACACACAAAATCAGTGGTCATTGATTTTTGGTGTACAGTTTTAGGTTACAAATTCAGACAAAAATATTGATTAACATCACTTTTTTAATGAGAAAAATATACACTATTTGTATATTTATTTAAAAATAGGTTTTTATTTATAATTGTTACAAAAAATCTTAAAAAATATTGCTTTTATAAAAAAATAAAAATTAACAAAATATAGTGTTTATAAAAAATAAAAATTTGACCTTAATATTGGGTATTTCCATCTCTACTACGAATGACAGCCTCACATCTTTTGTTCATATTCAAAATCTTGGTTCGAATTTCATTGTTGTTCAAATTCTCCCAAATTTCAAATAGAAGACACATGTTCTATGTTATTAGGACCGTTAAGATGGTCCCTTAAATGAAAGACCATAAAGTAAAAAGTTTCTATAATTTTATTGTTGTATAGTAAATACAACAATAAGTAAAAAAAAAACAATAAACATTATAAGCACTGACATTTAATTCAAGAAGTAGGTACATATTTTATTTAATTTTGACTCTAACCTAAAGTCACTTATAAACCAATAATTCGCCTTCAATCATGCTCACTAATTTTTTAAACAAAAGTAAAATGAATGTAAATTTTAAATATATATAAAAGCCAAAGCATTTCGATGTTTGTTATGTGTAAAAATAATAAATTTTTTAAATGTTTTAAATTCAATTTTTGCAGATAAAATGCAGCTTTAATAAAAAAAACTGGGCCGCAATTAATTATAAAGACAATCAAATAATTGTAATTCACAATGTATAGTTGTTTTGGAATTAAAGTTGAAACTGATACACCAGAATAAAACGATAATCTTGAACCTCAGTTAAAGGAAAATATGCAAGAGTTAAAATATTTCAAGTGGTTTATATTAAGAACCCACTTTTCATTAGATTATTAAAGGCAACCGAATAAATGGTCAAAGAAAAGAATATATTTTAAGAGAGAAATGTGAATTTTTAACTGAAATAATTATTACTATATTGGTAATAATTAAATGATAACGTTGGATTAATTTTGAGGGACAGTCCAATTTAGTTTTTAAGATCAGTATGAATTTACATAAAAATTAATTAAAATTTTATATAATATTAATAAAATAATTTAATTTTTTTAAAGGTTTTCCATTAAATTATAATATAGTCTTTTATTTTTCCTATTTTAATTAAATTAGTAATCCGTTACATAATTAAAAACTATTTAATATTTAACTTAAATTAAAAACCCTTTTTAAATTTACAATATTATCACATATTGATCTAAAAATGCACTTTTTAAATATGTATAAAAATCAAAATATACGTTAAAATATCTGTTTTAACATCAAATTTTCCAGTGGTAAAATGCAGCTTTAATCGGAACAATTCGGGTTAGAATTAATTGCAAATCGATCTAATAATTATAGTTCGCAACATCTAATTAAATTTTGAGATTAAGGAATGTGGCGGATGCGCCAAAATGAATCGAAAATCCCGATCCCCGGATAAGGGAAAATCATTAAATCATGCTCATTAATTTTTTAAACAAAAGTAAAATGAATATTAAAATAGTCCGTATGTGTAAAAATTTTGTTAAAATTGGACGACTGGACCTACATATTATATTTTCCATGTTCATATTCAAATTAAGAGTATAAAACTTGTTGTTTTCTACTTGAATAAAATTTCCTCATGAATAGACAAAAGTCCAGTGGCAAATAATCAATTATAAATTTGTTTAAAGCACGTTTTTATTAAAAATGCAAATGTGTAATTTAAAAGAAATGCAAATGTAATTCCATCATCTGACCTAAATTTATCCAATAAAACTTTACGACACTCTGTTTGTGTTCAAACAGAAAGTTTGCAATCATAGTAATCTTAATGTTTTAACGAGTCAAACAAACTTTTCAATCTAAAGTCGAAAATCGTCATTAAAAAGTAAAATTTCTAAAGATATTAAAAGCGATTTTGTTCAGATTACTATTCCACCTTCATTGTGGCTTAGTCGGATATTTCCACTATTAAAATTACGGAGCCCTTAGTGGAGCAAAATTTTTAATAAAACTCAATCGTAACACACCCCTATTACCGTGTAATGTAATTAAATCGACTGATTAACAAGTTCCATTATTAGAGAACAGAGAAATGTAATTAATTAATATGTACCTGAACGGTTTATTAATGTAAGACGCCCGACACAAAATAAATTCATGAGCTAAGCTAATTAATTGATATTTACCAGGCTCATATTTACCAATTAAATATAATCAACGTATATTAGAATAGCAAGAACCATGATATGACAGAGGCAAAGCTTTGTCAACCGTTTACGTAGCTACACACCTTTTACAATCAATAATGGGGTTAAAATTTGCATTTATATTCTGTTATTATAATAAAGCGTCTTAGTAGGGGTGCAAAAAAAAAATTATGGACTCGATTTCAAAATGCAAAACGCGGAAATAAATTCATTCGTCGGCGAATGAAATACGAGGATTACAAACGGGCGGTTAATTTTTATTTTTAATTTTTTACAAATGCTAAACGCGAATTTTACCGATTACCGATTATTAAATTAACTCGGCGTGAAAAATATTAACTGCTCATACGGGTTCACACGTATAGTTAATAGGTTTTTTCCCCTTATTTATAGTGCCAATTTTTAAATTAGTTTGGCGGAAATCGTCCTAGTTTCCGTATATGTATGTGTATATTTTAATTTTAATATGCTTTTTATCTGACTATAAAAATGATGTATATGAATTCGAAGTTACCGCCTTTTGGTCTGAATTTGTGCCGGTACTAATGGTTGACAACCTGATCTAAAGACATACGAAGTATCTATGTCACATACCTTGAATAAAAGTACGTAATTAAATAAGAAAAATATTTATTATTTTTTTTTAATTACCCAAATAATTGTACAACTATTGACTTTAACAAAAACCTGAAAAAACTCGATAAAATCTGGGATAAAGTCAATAATAACTGGAAAAAGTCAGTACAAGACAGTAACAAGGCTCATGCCACATAATAACAGCACCTTTACAACAATAGATACCCCCTATTAACAACAACACCCCATTAAAACCATAAACAACCCATTAACCCATTATACCATACTATTAACCCATTATACAGACGGCACCAGAGGGTCGTGACGTCATTGCCTGCCCAAACCGATGGGTATTCCACTTGTATACGAAATTAAACACTGACCTTAGAAAGATTGTGATGAGATCATTAAGCTCACGCATTCAGAACGAAACGAAATTAAGTGCGAAAATAAGTTCGCCGAAAGTTTACGAGATCCCATCGCTGAGAGAGAAAAAAAAAACCTGGCTTCTAATAAGAGTATGTCAAGAGAAATTTAATATTGAATCATCCATCCGGAATAGCCAGAGTAACTTTTAAGATGATCGTATATTAATTTTATGGAATACTTAAAGCGATCATAAAATGCTTTTGATGACTGTCGCCTATGGTCCTAATAATCGACAGGAATAAAACACTGCCGTTGTGCCATGCTTGAATAATGTTTTCTTATAACGGCGAATGGAGATAGATAATTTTTGTTATCAAATTGTATTTTAGTAACTATAAAAATAAACGCAGTATGCAGAACGTATTAAGATATTTTTATAAAATTTGATATGCTAGTAGGCACCTTTTGAAATAAGAAATTATTAAAATTTGAAGTCAATCGGAAGACGTATTGTGGGTATAACTTAGTTTTTGTTACAGTTTGTTTTATTCAGTAACGTTTAACATACCTAGAGTACGAGGAAGGAGTAATTTTAGTCAATTAAACTATAAAAGATAGAGATAGAACAGTGGGTCTGCAGGAAGCAGGAATTCGTTTCAAGAAATGTGAACAGAGATGGGCAGTCATGAAGTGAAGAGGTAGAGCAAGAGGTTCCGGATCCAGAGCTACCACAGACCTACAAGATCATCGTCTTAGATTATTGGCCCTAGATGACTTCCATATGTCATACAAACGTTTTTTATATTACCTACTTGTGTTCTATTTTACCATTTTATATAACCAAACACTATGAAAAAATAGCTTTCGATATTTTTTATAGGAGAAAAATAAATTTTGGTATTCTTTTCATTAAATATTAAAAATTTCATTTACTTGAATAATATTAATAAAGAAAGTTAAGAAGTTCAATGTTATTCGAAAGTTTTAGTACTGTATTATGCAATTAGATATTCATTATACAGTGTGACCTATTTAAGATGTAAACTTGTCTGGAACTTTTATATTTACAACTCTAATTTTAATAAATAATAGCTTAAAAATTAGAAAGTAAAACATTCCATACATATCATAAAAATGTTTTTTATATCACCCACTTGTGTTCTATTTTATCATTTTATATAGCCAAACCCTGTGACAAAATAGTTTTCCATATTTTTTATATAAAAAAATAAATTTTGGTATTCTTTTCATTTAATATTAAAAATTTCATTTACTTGACAAATGTTAATAAAGAAAGTTGAGAAGTGGAATGTTATTCAAATATATTAGTACCTTAATGTGCAATAATATATTCATTATACAGTGTGGCCTATTAAAGATGTAAACATACCTGAAACATTTATAATTACGACTCTAATTTTTATGATTAAAAAGAATAAAAAATAGAAAATAAAACATTCCATACATGTCATAAAAATGTCTTTTATATCACCTAATTGAGTTCTATTATGTCATTTCATAAAGCCAAAAATTGTGAAAAAATAGCTTTCAATATTTTTATAGGAAAATTTTAGTATTCTTTTCATTTAACATTAAAAATTTTATTTACTTGACAAATGTTAATGAAGAAACTTGAGAAATTCTGTGTTTTTTATATAAAAAAATAAATTTTAGTATTCTTTTCAATTAATATTAAAAATTTCAGTTGATTGACAAATGGTAATGAAGAATGTTGAGAAGTTCGATGATATTCGAAAGTTTTTGTACTAATGTTCATTATACAGTGTATTTTGTTAAAAAACTAGGTTTCGATATTTAAAAAAAAAAAATAATTTTTGGTATTTTTTCACTTAATATTAAAAATTTCATTTACTAGACAAATATTAATGAAGAAAGTTGAGAAGTTCAATGTTATTCGAAAGTTTTACTTTTTCATACTTTAATGTGAAATAATATATTGATTATACAATGTGGCCTATTTTATACACAACAATTCAAAAGATAAAAAATGTTTTCTATATTCTCTAACTGAGATCTACTAAATCACAAATTTACAAATAAAATGAAAAATGTATCACAGAATATCAAATACTGGTTTAACGCATTAATTTCACAACTAGTTAAAAGTATATAACTGTATTTATACATATATTATGCATCTTGCTGGCATTAATTTTCAGAATTAAGTCAATATATAATATTCTGAGATACTATTGACATTTTATTCCATTCAAAAATATGCGTTTTCAATAGTGGCAATATGACGTTCCAGCGATATGTGGATGAGGTTTTGGAACCTTATTTTATTCCCTACATAAGAAGAGACCTCGGACTAATTTTTCAGCAAGATAATGCCCATCCACATATTGACAGGAATACATTAAACTTCCTAGAAGCCTCCTAAGTGAATTTACTACCTTGGTCACCCAGATCTTCAGACTTTTCCCCAATTGAACATACGTAGGAAATAAGACGTTAGATTCAATTCGTCTGGGATGAGATACCACAAGAAATCAAAGATCTATTATTAGCTTCTGACAATTTATGTTTTAAGATCTTTGTTTAATTTTTTAATCAATTATTATTCTGTGCTAGGTATTATTTGTATTTTTCCAAAAAAAAATGAATAAATCAATTATATGTAGGTGTTGCGCAGTATAATTAAGGCATAAAGCACCTTTCAGCTGCTATTTACAATTTAGCTTCGCCGCTATAAATGAAAGGACGGCGTCGAGCAATAGGATTTGATTCCTCAAATTTCTTGTCCCTTCCGTTTATAATATGATAAGCGGATTGTAACCGTTACAGATTGACCAACAGACAAATTGCTTACTCGTGTTATTTCGAAAAGGGACGATTTGCCACCCATAAGGCCGTTTTATCTCCAAAAACAGTGCGCTGATATAGATAGCGTTGATATCCCGGCCAAATCCTTTTGCCGCAATGTTTCACAAATAATTCACACACGGCAAACACAAACGTAGTTACAACAACATCAAATTTACAGTTTAGTGAACGTCCTTACAACATTAGACATTAAAAATAATTAACGGCAAGCCCACTAACAATATTGATATGTGATTTACATGCTAAACATTTTGTTTTTAGTAGTCTGCAATTCTGGTACATCTCCCGCAAATTAATTTTCAAATTACGTCCGTTACGTAACTCTATAGTTTAAAATTTGTTTAATTAAAAGTATTTTGTGTAATGCACAATTTGTTAAACAAGCTCATAACAAAAACAACTAACTTCGACTCCACTAACAATATTGATGTGGATTTCAATTGTAATTCTATTTAGAACGTTCTGTTTGTTTTGTGAATGAACAAACAAAATTGAAAAAAAAACACAAAAATTGAATAAAACCTCCAGTTCAAGTTAAAAAAAGAAAATAATCAGGGAATTAATTAAAATAATGTGGTAATTTAATATTAGCCAACGTACGATCATTAAAATTCCAATTCACATTTTCCAATTCGTTTTTATGATTATTACGGGGATGATCTAATTGATGATCATAAATGCAAAGATATAAATTTTCCTTTGCAATCGTTTTGTTTGATGTTCAATTTATAACTTCCGAGCATATTAAATTATAATATTTTTGAAGTCGGCGAAAGCCAAGGATGCGTTCGACTGTTTTATCCCCTCGATTGTTTCAAATCTTTCCAGGATTTAAGCTTTATCCCCGAGTTTTGCGGCGATTTTCGATTTTCCCTGCCCCTTTTCATTTTAAAGTAACATTCCCTTCTGTCGTCCGTTTTTGCTGGTCTTCCGCCGAATTAGTTACATAAATATTTTGTTATTTGAAAATGTGAGCCACTAATAGTTTTATCCTGCGCAAGCCTAAGTCAAATTAGGTTTGCCTACAAGTTCTAAAACACTATTAGTCGCGATTCCAGCGATTCCGGGGCCCCTCCGTATTGCATTAAAGTTATTTACGAAAGCAACTTCTAATTCGTACTCGTACAATGCCCTCAATTATTCTGAACAAACCGAAACTTCCCTCCGCAATCGTTTTATACTTAATCTATTTAAGTTACTTAGCCCGTCTTTTGCCAACAGTTCCTGACAAACAAATCAAGAGTCTTAAAACGTAGAACAAATCGCCCAAAAATATACAGAACTTTAAAGTGAATAGAAACTTTACGCATAATTATACAATCGTTATCTTTTACGTTTCTTTCGCGTTTAAACGCTGTGTCACCACACAATTATTCAAACGCAACACTTTCAATCCAATTACTATCGACAAAGACTAACCGACTTTAATTTAATAACGCACTAACAAGGCCTTAACTGTAAATTTTTGCTGTTCTTTTTATTTGATATCAAAAAATTTCGTTTGCCTGATGAATGCTAATGAAGAAAGTTGAGAAGTTTGACGTTATTAGAAAGTTTTAGTACTTTAATGCGCAATAATATATTCATTATACTGTGTGGCGCATTCAAAATGTAAACGTCCCTGTAATTTTTACATTTACAGCTTAATTTTTATAAATAATTGCTTAAAAAGGAGACAATAAAACGTTATACCAAGTCATTAAAATTATATTCTATATCACGTAATTATGTTATTCCATTTTGTATGGTTAAAAATTATGAACAAATAATTTTTTATGAAAATAATAAATTTTAGTATTCTTTTCATTTAATATTAAAAATTTCATTTGCTTGAGAAAGTTGAGTTCACTGTTATTCAAAAGTTTTAGTACTTTAATTGTCAATAATATATTTATTATACGGTGTGGCCTATTTAAGATATAAACATACCTATAACTTTTATATTTACTACTCTAATTTTTATAAATAATAGCTTAAAAATGGAAAATAAAACATAGATGTCATAAAAATATCTTTTATTTCATTTAATTGTGTTTATTATATCATTTTGTATTGACTAAAAATATGAAAAAGAGCTTTAGATATTTCTATAAAAAAATTTTGGTACTCTTTTCATTTAATATTAAAAATTTCATTTGCTTGACAAAAGTTAATAAAATCAGTTAAGAAGTTCAATGTTATTCGAAAGTTTTAGTACTGTATTATGCAATAGTATATTCATTATACAGTGTGGCTTATTTAAGATGTAAACTTGTCTGGAACTTTTATATTTACAATTCTAATTTTTATAAATAATAGCTTAAAATTTAGAAAGTAAAACATTCCATACATGTCATAAAACTGTTTTTATATCACCTACTTGTGTTCTATTTTATCATTTTATATAGCCAAACACTGTGAAAAAATAGCTTTCGATTTTTTTTATAGGAGAAAAATAAATTTTAGTATTCTTTTCATTAAATATTAAAAATTTCATTTACTTGACAAATGTTAATAAAGAAAGTTGAGAAGTGCAAATGTTATTCGAATATATTAGTACCTTAATGTGCAATAATATATTCATTATACAGTGTGACCTATTAAAAATGTAAACATACCTGAAACTTTTATAATGACTTTTATATCACCTAATTGTGTTCTATTATGTCATTTCGTATAACCAAAAATTGTGAAAAAATAGCTTTCAATACTTTTTATATGAAAATTTTGGTATTCTTTTCATTTAACATTAAAAATTTCAGTTACTTGACAAATGTAAATGAAGAAACTTGAGAAGTTAAATATTAATGTGCAATAAAATATTCATTATACAGTGTGGCCTATTTAAGATGTAAACATACCTGCAACTTTTATAAATTCGAATCTAATTTTTATAAATAAATGTTTAAAAAATATAAAATAAAACATTCCACACATGTCATAAAAATGTCATTTATGGAATCACCTACTTCTGTTCTATTATACCATTTTATATACCCAAAAATTGTGAAAAATAACTTTCAATATTTTTTATATAAAAAATAATAAATTTTGGTACTCTTTTCATTTAATATTAAAAATTTCATTTGCTTAACAACTGTTGATGAAGATAGTTGAGAAATTCAATGTTATTCGAAAGTTTTAGTACTTTAATGTGAAAAATATATTCACCACAGTGTGACCTATTTAAGGTGCAGACATACCTGTAACATTTAAATTACTTCAGCTAAGCACACTAATTTTCAGAATTAAGTCAATATATAATATTCTAGAATACTATTGACATTTTATTCCATTCTAAAGTATGCGATATTTTTCTATCAAGATACTATTAAAATGTTAAAGTAAATCTACTAAAAACAATTTTATAGCATATGAACAAGTAATTAGAATCAGAAGTTATGCTTATATTTTAAGTAAAATACACCATATTTAATTTGTATTAAAAATAGTGTAATAGTAATAAGTATAATAAGTAATTATATCCAAAGCTTTTCTTGTTATTTCTACATTTTCATTCCTCGTGTTAAACCCATAAAAATGCGGTCGAAAGTCGAAAGATAAAAATTGCGGTCGCAATTAAATAAAATCAAATGAGACGATTTAAAAAAGAGACCGGTACATAAAATAATAATAAAAAAGCTATTACACGCGGATGTATATGAAGTAGTTAACATCGCGGGAAAATTATCTTAAGTTTATAAGAGAATGGATGTAGAACCATTAGAATAAAACGTTGATTATAAAGAAAATTTATCTTAACGCCCGAACATAAAAGTTAAAGTAACTGATAATATTAAGTGAAATCAGTGGGTCGGATAAAAAACAGCATCATTCTGAAATTTTTGTTGGGTGATAGCCAGTTAGGAAGAGCAATCATCCTGATAGATAACCGGATTTGGTGTCCCGTTCGGGGGCATTTCAGGATGTGATATCTTCCCAAAATCAACTTACTTAGACTTAACTGCTTTCCACTAACGTTTTCGATTGCAATTCTTAACCGTTACGTTTCCCCTTACACGGGTTCTTCCCGAAATAAAACGGGCCGCCCCCATGCATCGCTCCAATTTATGACGGCGAATCTGTTTTAATTTTGAAAGATTGATTTTTAAGGGTAAACGTTCGGTTTGTTTACGGCGAGGCGCGGGGGACGGGCGGGGATAAAAGAAAGCGACGTTGGGGTGGGTCGGGGGCCAGTATGTTAAAAGTACTTCAGCCCCGTTTGGCTATTTTGCTTTATCCCTGCCTCGAAGGGGCAATTTTACGTCGTCAGTGAGAGCCATTCAGTATTCCGGCACAATAAAAGTTGATAGAGATTTTCATCTCTCCACAATTTCCCAGACAAAATCTACAGTTATGACAAATTTAATTCGGGCGCATCCTCTCCCCCCCTCCGCGCCTCACCTCAGACACTTTGCTCACCACCTAACTAATTTTCTTGACGGCGAACTTTTTGTTTGTTCGCCGGTTTAAGGGAAAGAAAATATTATCGTGTAATCCGCGACACGTTCAATAAAGATAACATGTCTTGTCACGTTATTGTTATGTACACTTTAATCGCATGCGCACTTTCTAGACGGTAAAAGGGCCGTAAATCACGGGATTTTTTTTTTTAAATCTGTAATTTATGCAGAGATATGTCCCCACACTTCATTTTTTGACGTTAAACTGGAATATGATATTCTCATTTTTATTCATGAGCCTTCTCGACCTGATAACAGATAAACTCGTTCGTTTTTTTTTTAATAGGGGGTGAGAATCTGGAAGTTCAACTCAATACTTTTCTATTTAACTGCCTCCTTTTTCATGGCACGATTTAAATATTTATTATGTCGATAATGTTCAATGAAGGATGTTCATATTTGTGACACAAAAAGCTATTTTATATAAGAGTTCTCCGTAAATTTATATATAATTTTAAATTTTCTTTAAAACCATTTCATAACTTTAACAAAAAAGTAATAAAAATTAAAATATATAATGAAATATTTATAATATAAAATATATATATAAAAGTGCGCCATCTATCGAAAATTTATTATTATGATATCTTTAAGATTAAATAATTCTGTATTTCTAGCGTCTTTCTGCAGAAACCTGCTCTTAGTTCCTTAGATGTACGTTAGGTGGAAGTGCCATATTAAAAACACATACTTCCATAGTGATTGAAAAACATTCTAGATAAACAATATTTTTTTGATATTTAAAAAAAATTATCACTTTTCGATAGTAAATATTTACAATCAATTACATAAATTTAATTATTCCTATAGTTGTAATACTTCCCCAATGAATAAAAAACAAATTTTAGATTGTAATAAATATATATTTTTTATATTAAAAAATTAAATCATTTTTAGTAGCTTATATTTATAATCAATTAAATTCAATAATTATTTTTTTAATTGAATTAAAAATTGAATAAAATACATATTATTATATTTTATTTTAAATTTAAATTGTTAACAAAATCTGTTATGAACACAATTATGCAGTTTTAATTAACCATTCAATAGTTAAACGTTTAAATAAACTATTATTGTTTACCGTAAAACCACAAGTTAGTTACGGATTTGTAGTATTTTTTTTTATTTTTATTTATAAGAATTCCTGGTACAAAACGAAAAAGTTACTTTAGTATTCTATTTAAGTTCATAAGCTCCCAAATTATTTCGAAAATTTGTTGAAACTACAACAAACAAATTTAAGAGAATATAAAAAACTGAAAATTATTACATTATTATAAACTATGTACTGATTGTTGAGTAGATTAAATAAATGTTTGATTTTATTCTTTAAAAAAATCTATAAATTCTTATAAAAATAATAAAAATTAATTTGATAATTTACATAAATAAAATACAAAATTTTGCTCATTTTAATTTTAAAATCCAAATTCAACGATTTAATTATTGTTGTTTATTTTTTGATATTTCTTGCTAAGTAGGGGACAAATAAATGTTTATTACTATTCATTGCTATTCTCGGTGGGCCACAAGGATCGAATTTGAGTCCTCTATTGTCTATTATATTTATTAATGATTTGTCAAATGTATTGAAATTTAGATGTTAATTATTTGCAGATAATCTCAAAATTTTAGGTCAAATTCAGAAAGTTAAAGATGCCAAAATTGTAATCATAATATTATCAGAAATTATTTTATTATAAAAAGTTATAATTAGTCTTTAGACTGATTAATGTTGATATTTACATATACTTAGACTTTATTCGCAATAAAAATCTATAAATTTTTATCAAGGCAATAAAAATTCTGAAATAAGGGGAAACAATATAATTTACCGAAAATTGTGTTTTATTATCTTCCTTACAAAGATAGTAATAATTATTTTAAAAAATTAAAATACTTCCTAATATTACTTTTTAAATTAAATTTCAATTAAATATTCATTATTAACTAATGACCCAATTAGAGAAAAAATTAATATAAATAAGACACATTTTATTACATATTATTATCATTTTAATATTTTCAAATTTTATATTCATCACAGTTCTTGGAGTACCACAAGGGTCGAATTTAAGTCCTTTATTATATAATATGTTTATTAATAATTTACCTAATGCTTAGAATCTAGATGTGTATTGTTTGCAGACGATATCATCAAGTTTTTTTATCAAATTAAGAAGCATAATGACCATTTAAAGCTCCAATCAAATCTTCAATCAAATGTTCTATCAGCGTGGTGTGTTGTAGATAGATTGGAATTCAATATTGCTAAACAGAAAACTTGTTCCTATTCTACTTCTCTTCTGTTAATCCAAAAATATTTAATAACTCAATCAGGGGGAAATCTTTCAGGAATTTACAAATGTATAAGTGGTCCTAGAAAATTTTTGGTAAGCAATTTAAAGTTGTTAAGCAGATAACCTCAATCTGTAATTACGTTCTTTAAACTTTATCCTAAGAAACCGTGCATGCATTAAATGAGAGGATAGCTTCTCAATTTGGTACCTGGTTTATAATGTTTATAGAGTCTCCCTGGAATTAATCCAAAGAAAGTTTCTGTCTTTAAATAGTGATGAAACATATCTTTTGATCTTTTATATTTTAACTAGAAAGCTTTGCTCAGTAGATTTGATTGTTAATCAACGCAACTTCCTCATGATATTTGTGACTTTTGTATATTGATTTGACGAAGTTTCTTAATATACTATACTTAATATATAATTATACCAAGATTTGTTTCAAGAAACCCTTTGTGCTTTTATATTACTATTTCAAAATCCCTTTTGTTATTAATATGTGCTTGTTTTAATATTATTTCTAGTCATTATGATTTATTTTTTTTTATTTTAATATAATAATTAATCATGTTAAGCACATTTTGACCTATCTATTTAACTATTTTTATAGTTATGTATTGTTCTATTATTAGACCTATTACGATAGATAATATTTATTATTTAATTAATTGTATATTTCAAAAAATAAAACAAAATTAAAAATAAATTATAACCTTTACTTTCTTTTTCATAATACAATTTAAATACAATTATACTATTATATTTTTTATTTCAATAATGTGCTTAATTTATTCTTTAAATTTATATAATTTAAAGTATTTATTTATTTAGTAAATGTTTAATGAAAATAAAATATTAACATATGTATCATATAAATAAAATATAATAAGAAAAACATCGAATACTACGAAAATCCAGTGATTTAAAATTAGACTTTTATTTAACATCTGTAACAATAATTTAAAGCATGTATTTATTTAATAAATGGTTAATGAAAATAAAATATTCCAAAATGTATTATATAAATAAAATATAATAAGAAAAACATCAAAACTTTCGAATATCCAATATTTTTAAATTAAACTTTTATTTAACATCTTTAGTAGAATCTTAAAATATTTATTTTTTTAATAAATAATTAATAAAAATAAAATATTCAATAAATATATTATATGAATAAAATACATTAAAACATGGAATCTTTCGAAAATCCACCATTTTTAAATTAGATTTTTATTTAACATCTTTAACAGAAATTTAAAATATTTATTCAGTAAATGATTAATACAAATAAAATATTCTGAAATGATGAATTATATGAATAAAATATAATAAGAAAAACATTTTTCGAAAATCTAGTATTATTATTATTTTTATATTAAATAATATATTATATTTCTGTATTATAAATTTACAGGAATCTGCACCTACTTACTTCTGTTAATGTTAGATAGCAATGTATCAAAAACAAATTCTAGGTTGTAAAAAATATTTTTTCTTAACATTAAAAATAAATCATTTATTGTTAAATATTTATTACCAATCACATCAATAATCGCTGACGTTTTTATAGTTTTAATTTATTACAATGATGATTAACTGAGATATTAAAAATATTTTATTCTAAGTTTAAATTAATATAATAAATTACAGACAAAATAAAAAAATAAAAGAATGGAATTTTAATGAACCATACTTTAGTTAAGACGTTTAGGAAAACAATTATTGTTTGGCGTATAATCTTAAGTTAGTTATGGATTTGTGGTATTTTTTTATTGTTTAAAAGAATCCTTGATGCAAAACAAAACAGTTACTTTAATTTACTTGTCGATTTGCCACCTAATCACTTCGAAAATTTGCCAAAATTGTAGTTCAAACGATTGTCAAACATACACTTAAACTTAAACAATATAATTTATCGAAAATTTTTGTTTATGCCGAGTTCAAAATTACAACAAAGACCGATAATTATCAAAAAAATGTAAAACACTTCCTGATATTACATTTTAATATAAGTTCTAATTAAATATTCATTATTAGCAAATTATTAGCATACTTCCATTAAGTAAAATACTGAAATATTGTGGCTCGCATTAATTAAATAGAAAACGCAATTAATTTTTAATGAATTTACCATTAAAGCATGCGTTAAAACCAAAAATCCTCAACATTCCTGTTATTTTCGAAGCAAAGTGAATTTATGGTGCAATAAAACTAGTCAGATAAGCCCTATTATGCCACGAAAGTAAACTGCATAGACTTGGCAACGCTCATATTGTACAGGTAGTCCAGGTAAATGTTGGATACTTTGTACGCATGTCCAGATTAAAGACTAGTTACCGAGTTACCTTCTGTCAGGTGCGATCATTTTAATAATCTATTTTGCCGTTGTGTGTACACCAGAATTTCGTGCTTAAAAAAAATACTAGTGATAAAGTGCATTTAGTTATTTGTTATAAACAATAAGTACTATGGATTATTAATTTTCCATATAGGTAAGTTGTGTGTGTGTGTGTGTGTGTGTGAATCATTCCAGCAACTAACTGTTATTATTACTGTATTGGATCGCCACGGTGGCTCTAACATTTTTCTTTTGCTACAAGCAAAATCTATCGACAATCTGCGGACACCCACATGCCTGAGTTTAATTCCTCAGTTTCTTCATCGACGGTTTTTCCACGTCGTACGACGCGAAATGATTTTTAACGTTTGTGGGATGTGGGAATATTGTTTGTGTCCGTTCACACATTGTAAATGCATCCACCCAATACACTTGTCGAATAATTTTAACATACAAAAGTAAATTTATTCAACATATCCTTTATTGTATGGACACATACGAGTTGTTGACATTCCTCGCATTCCGATCGGTATATGGTCAAAGGTGTGGCAAATCAACAATTAATATTAAAATTTTGTTTGTATTTTTTACATAAAATTCCCCACGAGCTTCCCAAAGCGGTGTTTTACTTTTGATATCTAAATATTTTTAATTATTTCGGAACGTCAAAGGGACAATATAAATTAACTAAATGTTGATATACAAATTGATAAGATAATTTTATTATAATAAACATTTAAAATACAAATAAATATTTGTACAAAGATTTCGACACAAAAATCGTATGGACACGTACTTCAGTTTATGCAAAAACCCATCAATTTCAAAAAATATATGACACAACAAGCATTGTCTATAGAAAATCTTTAAGTTAGAAATATTGCAAAACCCCCATGATGATTCAATCTACAGAATGAATCCTCCTATTACTGCGAAAATGATTTCAAAATTTGTTTCCGAGTAAAATTAAATTATCAATACCAATACACATTCTTTTTAATAAACTAACTTGTAAGAGTGAACCTTTTGGTCTTCATTGTATGACGTGTAATCGGTATTCTTCTACTTTCGGATTTCCGGTATTGTTTTCTTTTTCTAATACCTTTTACACACGCAATCTTTCTTTTTTTACCGTCTTCTCGTAATTTCACTATTATTGTTTAATTTGTTAATTTCGTTTAATTAATGGGAGTTATGAGTTTATTCAAAAATTAATTGTGTTATCTTGTTAGTCTTTGAAACAATACGCTTTTATGTTTGTGTGGTTACTTTAGCCAAGACAATGATTGCAATAATGTTAAATAAACGTTAAATAATGAATAAATGAAGACACAATTAATTAATAAAATTAACCGCCTGAAAATTATGAAGAACATTTCAACAGCTGAATATTCTTGCGGTACTTAATCTGAAATAATGAGACTGAATCTGAAAGTTGTGAAGAATATTTCAAAATTTGAACCACTAATTATTGTTTTATTTATTAATTTAATTAATAGGAGTTATTTTTATTCAAAAATTAATTGTCTTATCTTGTTTATATTAGTTTTTATCTGATATTTTTATAAATTTAATCATTGCCGGTCAATTAGATTTTTCCATGCATATTAATCCATTTTTTAAAAATTTTATTTATTTTGTGTGACAAATTTCATAAACAAAAATAGGCATTTACCACCTAAGTGTGAAGAACATATTCAAAAGCTGAATATTTTGCTGTAATTTCTTTGAAGATTAAATTAATAAGAGTGAAGACTCAATTAATTAATAAAAATAAACATTTTTGTTAATTAAAGTAGAATATTCTTGCTGTTCTTAATTTGAAGATTAAAATAACCATTTTACCACCTGAAAGAGAACATTTCAACAGTTGAAAATTTCTACAGTACTTAATTTGGATATAAAAATAATGGCAATGAAAACCCTATTAATTAATAGAAATAACAATTTTTAATCTGAATTTTATGAGGAATATTCAAAAGCTAAATATTTTTTCACTTCTTAATTTGAAGATCAAAACTCAATTAATTAATAAAAATAAACATTTTACCATCTGAAAGTTATTAAGAACCATCTGAAAGTTGAACATTCTCTCAGTACTTAAATTGAACATTAAAATTTTACCACCTGGAAATTGTGGAGAACGTTTAAAAAACTGAACATTCTTCAAGTACTTAATTTGGAAATGAAAATAATGACAATTACACTCAATTAATTAATAAAAATAACTATTTTACCACCTGAAAGTTGTGGAGAATATTTCAAAATTTGACCATTATTCCAGTACTTAATTTGGAGATCAAAATAAAGGCAATAAAGACTCAATTAATTAATAAAATAACCATTTTACCACCTGAAACTTAAGGGGACCATTTCAAAAGCTGAATATTCTTCCAGTACTTAATTTAAAAATCAAAGAGACAATTAATTAATAGAAATGAACATTTTATTACTTGAAAATTGTGAAAAATATTTCAACAGTCAAATATTCTTACAGTTAATATAAAAATGAAAACTCAATTAATTATCAAAACAAGCTGCGGAGAACATTTCAAAAGCTGAATATTTTTGCGGTCATTAAATTGAAAATTAAAAAAACCATTTTACCACCTAAAAGTTGTGGAAAATATTTCATAAGATGAACATTCTTGCAGTACTTAATTTGGAAAACAAAGTTAGACTCAATTAATTAGAAAAAATAACCATTGAAAGTTGTGAAGAACATTTCAAAAATATTCTTACAGTACTTAATTTGAAAAACAAAATAATGACAATAAAGACTTAATTATTTAATAAAATAATTATTTAAGCATTTGGAGAACTTCCAGTACTTAATTTGAAGATCAAATTACTGATAATTAGACTCAATTAATAAATAAAAATAAATATTTTATTACTTGAAAATTGTGAAAAATATTTCAAAAATTGAATATTTTTACAGTACCTAATTTTAAGATTAAAATAACTTTTTATCACCTGAAAGTTATGGAGAACATTTCAAAAACTGAATATTCTTATAATACTTATTTTGAATGTCAAAATAATTATATTGAAGACTCAATTAATAAATAAAATAACCATTTTAACATTCGGAAGTTGTGGAGAACACTTCAAAAGATGAATATTCTTACAGTACTTAATCTGAAAATCAAAATAATGACAATGAAGACTCAGTTAATTAATAAAAATAATTATTTTATGTGCATATTTATTTTTATTTAATAATTTCAGGAAACATCAATTTCTAAGAATTTGAGAGAAATTCAAAGATTCGTAATTACTCATTATTTTATTTCTCATTAATTCTAAAAGTATAAATATTTGTACAGAATTTGAATTTCTATTAAAACATTGTTTAATGCCATTTTAATAGTAGAAATCTTCGACTCTTAGAATAACATTTTTATAGCAATGAACAACGAAACTGCAATAAAAATGATTCGCCATATGTTGTTACAAAATGCAAAACACTCTGCTTTCTCACGTATTTCAAATGAAAAATTTTTTGTACTAATTGATTTATACCGAAAACCATTTCATACAGTTATTAATTTTCAATTACACAAATCGAAGAATTCGAAGAATGTTAATAGTGCAATAATATCCGTTTAATTGCCTTACACGGAGCTTGGGGAAGGGTTATTTTCAAACAAACTTTCCATTTTAATTGGCCACAATTACCAACATGCAGATGTTGAGAATTTGAAGAAATAAATAAAATAATTATTTTTTTCTTAGCCAGTTTATAAGTCTGCTTTTATATGTATTTCGATATAGCAACAATAGTTAAAAAGGCAGGCTACCAGATTCGCACCGTTGGTCTGTAACAATTCTCATATTCTTACATATATTATTCATGTCTACCCTCTTGTGTTTATGTAAAATTGCACAAATTTATTCCGAGTCTGGCTCTCCGTGAACTCATTTTTCCGATTTTTATGTGCGCCTTACAGGAAATTCAATAACAACAAAAATAATTAATTGCCATTCACTTCGAGGAATCCACGCTATCTAATCTGGCACTAGTCAATACAGCAACCAGCTGCTACACCAAAAACTACAATTCATGAATGACAATAACTATTGTTCATCAGTAGTAAACAAACGTAATTGTTACAGCAAACAATAAAAACAAAGAAAACGAAAAATGGCCTACCGAAACGGTTACTCCGAAAACGATCGCGACTTAGACAGGGACAGGGATGATAGGAACAGCGATGGTGGCAAACCCCACATCATCGAGCACTTGGCCACGTTTACCGTAACGGCCGAAACCGGGATACTGTATCCTGCTGATGGGATGAGAAGACTGTTACAATTAGAGAAGACCAATGGTATTTGGTCACAGAAGATGTATCTGTCGCTGGACAACTCCTGGGCGCTCATCATGGACTTCGAAACTGGGGTATGTTTAAGTTTTGGTTTATTCGTAAGTATGAGGCTTTGGGAAAATTCGTTAGAAGCCCCAAAACTTATATGTTCTTCTGAAGGTTCAATTAATTAATAAAAATAATCAATTTACCACTTCAAATTTGTTTTCAAAACATTTCAAAGGTTGATTGTTATTGTGGTAATACATTAGCGAATCACGTAACATTTCAAAAATTGAATATTCTTGTAGTAGATAAGGTAAAGCTTAAAATAATATTATATATTTAATTAATTAATAAAAATAATAATTTTATCTCTTGAAATTTGTTATAAACATTTCAAAGGTTAGTTGTTATCAAGGTACTTAATTTGAGGATAAATTTATTCTTAAAAAATTTAAAAGTTATGGTGAACATTTCAAAACTTGTGGTACTTAATTTGAAGATTAAAATAATAATATTAAATATTCAATTAATTAATGAAAATAACAATTTCACCATTTTTAAAGCTGTGGTGAACATTTTAAAACTTGAATTTTTTGTAGAGCCTAATTTGAAGATTAAAATAATTACAATGATTATTCAATTGATTAATAAAAATGATCATTTCACCATTTAAAAGTTGTGGTGAACATTTTAGTCGAATTTTTTTGTAGAACCTATTTTAAAGATTAAAATAATAAAAATGAAGTATTAATTAATAATATTTAATTCGTAAAAAGAATAATTTCATCATCTAAAGGTTGTGAACATTTCAAAAGTTGAATTTGTTTGTAGTGCTTAATTTGAAGATTAAAATAAATACAATGAAGATACAATTAATTCATAAAAATGATCATTGTATCATTTAAAAGTTGTAGTGAACATTTCAAAAGTTGGATATTCTTGTAGTGCCTAATTTGAAGATAAAAATAATATTGAATATTCAATTAATCAAGGAAAATGATCATTTCACCATTTAAAAGTTGATTTTTGTTGTGGTGAGTGAATATTTGTTTCTTAATTTGAAAATTAAAATAATTGAATATTCAATTAATTATTTAAAATGATCATTTCACCATTTAAAACTTGTGGTAAACATTTCAAAAGTTGAATGTTCTTGTAGTACCTAATTTAAAGATTAAAATAATAACATTGATTATTCATTTAATTAAATTTATTTATTTTATTTAAATTAATAAAAATGATCATTTCACCTTTTATAATTGTGGTGAACATTTCAAGAGTTGGATTTTTTTGTAGTACCTAATTTGAAAATTAAAATAATTTTTGTAAAGATACAATTAATTCATAAAAATGATCATTTCTTCATCTAAAAGTTGTGAACATTTTTCGTATTCAATTAATTAAGAAAAATAATCATTTCACCATTTAAAAGTTGGTTTTTGTTGTGGTGAATATTTCTAAAGTTGAATTTTTTTGTAGTACCTAATTTAAAGATTAAAACAATGACACTGAATATTCAATTGATTAATTAAAATGATCATTTCACCATCTAAAAGTTGTGGTGAACATTTCAAAAATTGAATGTTATAGTAGTACCTAATTTAAAGATTAAAATAATAACATTGTTTATTCAATTAATTAATAAAAATGATCATTTCACCTTTTAAAATTGTGGTGAACCTTTCAAGAGTTGGATTTTTTTGTAGTACCTAATTTGAAAATTAAAATAATTTCTATTAACATACAATTATTTCATAAAAATGATCATTTCTTCATCTAAGAGTTGTGGTGAACATTTTTCATATTCAATTAATTAAGAAAAATGATCATTTCACCACTTAAAATTTATGGTGAACATTTCAAAAGTTAAATTTCCTCGAAGTACCTAATTTGAAGATCGTAAAAATTACAATGAAAACACAATATTCTTCGAGCACCTAATTTGATGATTAAAATAATGAAATATTTAATAAATTGATTACTGCTTTAGTACCTAACTTGACGATTAATTGTTGTGGTGAACATTTCTAAACCGTTCTTGTGCTACCAAGACAAAAAACAGTAATAAACAGTCGAGTAATTAATAAAAAAAAAACCATTGAAAGTTGCGGTGAACATTGGCAACAGCCAAACGACCTTTCTTACCACAATAAAAATACCAAGAACGATGACATGTGGACTACCTAATTCGCTCCGCTTCAAAACTGGAATAAAACTAACCAGTGTGATTTATGCGAGGGCAGCGCAAATAAAGGACTGTAAAAAATTGATTTGGGTGTTAATTGTTTCAGAACGTGATGGAGAGGTTCCCGGCAAATTCGATACAAGAGCCCACGGCGTTTACAAGCCACGACCCCATGGATATGTACAATAATATATTAGTATTTATTGTTGGCAACGCCAACCAGTCCCATCCACCTGAAATGCACATTTTCCAGGTAAGAAACAAACAAATGCATGTTGTTATGGGGGCCCGTTCGAAAGGTTTTATTGGTATGGCTTTTGTTATGGGCTCCTTTATTTTTACAGACGTCTGATTGATATCGGGGATGTTGGTTTGTTCTTTTTGCCAAATTGTTACTATTAAATGCACGTTTCAATAGATAGCGGGAGTTCCAAGAAGAGTTACGTCGAATGTGTAATGTAATCTAGAAACAATTAAAAGATTAACGAGTCTAACAGATAACATATTAATGTGATGGCTTTTACAGCATAATACACACAAAATAAACAAAAGATAAAGCAATAAATTTAAAATAAGACAAAAAATTAACTAAATGGACATTATAAAATGGTTTTAAAAAATGTCGTTATCTTAGAATCTGTGAAGGACATATTATCTTGCAAAATTTAGTCCAAACAATATTGATAAGCATTGATGATATTGCTGATTACACGAAAATTATAACTAGTCATAAATTGTCAATACCTCTATACCTCTATCTAAGTGAGGGATTTAAATATGGCCCATATTTATGCGTATATCAATTAATTATAATAAATAATTTACAGTTTACAACTTGACATAATGTCTTTATAGAGCGGCTTTTATTTTAACAGACGTTTATTTGACCGATATTAGATTACTTGCCAAATTAATACACGATAAAATAAATCCCACAAATATTTTAATCATTATATACAGTGTGGCCCATTTGAAAGTGGGACACCCTCATAAAATTTTTATTTTTTGCCCGATTTTAACATTTTTTTTTTCACTTATGAAGCATGACAATTAATAAAAAGTGTGTCTAAATCGAACAAAAATACAAATTTTATAAGGCTTGTCCAGCTTACAAATAATCGACCACACAGTATACTTAAAATATTTTCTAAGAAGAATTACAACATATAGAATGTAATCTAGAAACAATTATTATTGCGTTCAATAGATAAAATATTATAGGTGATATGATGACATTTACAATTTAATACACATACCATAAACAAGAGATAAACTATCAAATGCAGAAACATAAAATTTTAATTCTAAATGGACTGATATGAACATGTAAAATATAAAATGTTTTGTTTGTTACCTTTGATGAAAGTATCTAAGTACAGTTGTTTATATTAATTATTATTGATTATTAATATATTTTCTAATTAATGAAAATTATAATTTATCAATAATGGTCAGTATTTTCATTTCCAGTCAGGGTTTTAAACAATTCAAAATTATTAAAATATAATTAACAATTTAGAGTTTCTAATTATTTTTGTTGTATCATCTGTATTTCAACTCAAGATACTATTCAAATGTTTAAATTTTTGCAGATATTTTTTTAATTCTTAAAAGAATTATAGTATATCAAATATATACTAAGGACTCAATTATTTATATATTCAATATAATCAATAAAATATAATCCAAGATTAAACAATTCAAAATTATTATTAAACATTTACACTTAAATCGTCAAAATATAATTAACAATTTACAGGTTCTAATTATTTTTATTGTTTTTTTTATTTCAGCTCAAAATATTAATATTCAAATAATTTTGATGATAATTTTTTGATGTGATTAAAATCAAAGATATTATGGCATATCAAATACATACTAAAGTAAATCCTCGAAGGTGCTCATTTATTTATACCATAAAATATAATACAAGAAGAGTTACAACAATCTAGAAATAATTATAAGATAGGTTTTAAACAATTCAAAATTTTTATTATACTTTGACACTTAAATCGTCAAAATATATTTAACAAATTACAGTTTCTAATTATTTTTTACGTATTTGTATTTCAGCTCAAGATATTATTATCCAAATGTTCAAATTTTTGCAGATAATTTTTTGATTTGATTAAAATCAGAGATATTATAGTACATTAAATACATAGTAAAGTAAATCCCCGAAGGGGCACCATAAAATATAATCCAAGAAGAGTTGGAACAACTGGAACGTAATCTAGAAATAATTATTAGATAAGTTTAATGCTGAAACAGATAGAAAATAATGGTACGATGAAATTTACGATTTAATACATATAAAATAAACAAAAGATAAAACAATAAAAGCAAAGGCATAAAATTTTGAAATTAAATGAACTGATTAAGAACTATTAAAATTTACCACACTATTGGGAAAATAAACAAAATACATGCATGCATTTTTAATTAATTATTAGTAATTTTTTAACAGTTTCTATAAATATAGAACATGATTGGTTGATAAGTTATCTTGCAATGTTAATCAGAATCGATGATATTTGTGATCGTCCAAGACTAAAAAATTAGTCGTGAATTAGCAGTGTGAGAAATGGTTGCCTCAATGGATAATGAGTCACTTTATTCGTACGTAAGTGAGGGTTTAAATCCATTTTTATTTTATTCGAATCTTAAAACGGACAACCAACTAGTTTGTCCACGTAGCGTTCTCACTTTTTCCCAGATTTTCCACAAAAGCCGAAGATCTAGAGAGTATACTAGAACTATCGAAAGTGATTTCCTTTACGGCTTTAACAGGTTATAAAACATACGTGATCGAGGACAGGTATTATAAAAACCCGCATAACTGTAGATAATACAGCTCGAGTGAAACTCGCTTACGAGGGTGAAACGTTATATCCACGTTCCCATGTAAAATTCTAAAACTAGGAAGTAATATTATGTGCATGCATAATGGCCATGTGATCGCATCGCTAAAGTTTTAATTAGGTAATAATAATTGAACGTATGATTCAACGTTATAAATAATAAATGCCACGGTGGGACGTAAGATCATGGGGCCCCGGGTTTTAGAAAAAAAATGCGTGTTGAATTACGCTCCAGCCCCGGGCCAATTATCGAATTCCAACACGGTTTTGTAATCGGGCTCGTTCCGACGTTATTGTCCTAATTTGATGTGTGATTCTATGAAAAAATGCATTTGTATATAATAAATACGTCATTCAATTGTCGGGACGGCATCATCACTAATCATCTGTATCGTTTAAATGATCGATCAATCATTGTTTTAAGACATATCACTGCCAAATCTTTAACATCATTGAGATTTGGTATAATAAGCTTAAAATTTTGTAACTAATTAATTAATTGGGGGATTAAAACATCAAATCCTTAAAACTTCTTTGATAGAATTGATTTTTTAGCCTGTAAAGTTCAAAATAACATAATTTTCCTCAAAATAATCACCACTATGATCAACAATTTTTGGCCAACGATTTTCAAGCAAACTGATGCCAGGAGAAAAAAAATGCTGTGCCCTTGGTACTTCAGAAAATATCAACCTCAGTTTTACCTTCCTCTTCAAAATTAAACCATTTTTACGTAAAAAAATTGGGCAAGGACACAATTAATTACACAGTCATGTGGAGAAATATTTGGACCATGTGGTGATTGAGACAGAACTTCCCATTTAACATTTTAAAACTTCTTTTGTTACATGTGAACTTGAGTCGTCATGAAGAAACAACACTTCTTTTCTATAGACTAAAAATACTAAAGAATCTTTGAGAAAGTTTATTATTTTACAAAGAGTAAACAGTTATATTGATCGTTTGACATATTGATAGATGGTCAATAAGCAATCCACCATACAGTCATTAAACTCTTTCTTGGGTTAACACTTTTTAAGTAGTGTTCCACCAGGTTACCAATTTCAACAAATTGTCCAAACTTGGGACAATTGGCGTAATCAAACCATTCTTCGTCGCATAAAATATTTTATATGGAATCCATTTGTCCATTTTTGATGAAATTCATTGAATGGAGCCTCTAAATCTAAATTTCTTCAGTGGTCTTCAGGACGACCTTGACGCTAAGCATCTTCAATGCATTCATTGGTACAATTGCCATGTATAAAGTGAAAAAAATTATAATAAAAAAACTATCAAGACATAATCTATGGATGTACCTCTATATTCCATATGGATAGGTAAACATTCTTCGTGGTATTTAACAATTCGACCAATAAAAGACAAGGCTGGACAATTTTCAAACCCTAATTTTGTTACCTTAATTTATATAGAATCAATTTGTCAAACTTTTTGATAAAATTCTTTGAATGAAGTCTCTAAATCCAGATTTCTTCAGTGGTACAAACTTCAGGACGATCTTGACGTTGAGCATCTTCAATGCTTTCATTGGTACTATTTTGTCATGTATAAAATGAAAAAGAACAATAATAAAAAACTATCAATACATCATCTGTGGAACTACCTCTATACTCCATAATAGATGAACATTCTTCGTTGCATATAACAATTCGGCCAATAAAAGACAAGGATGGACAATTGCCAAATTCTAATTTTGTTACCTTAAATTATATGGAGTCCATTTCTCAAAATTTTTGATGAAATTCACTGAATGAAGCCTCTAAATATCTTCAGTGGTACAGACTTCAAAACGACCTTAACGTTGAGCATCTTCAATGCATTCATTGGTACTATTTTGTCATGTATAAAATGAAAAGAACAATAATAAAAAATTATCAATACATCATCTATGGATCTACCTCTATACTACATAATAGATGAACATTCTTCGTCGCATGTAACAATTCCGCCAATAAAACACAAGGATGGGCAATTGTCAAATTCCAATTCTGTTACCTTACTTTATATGGAATCCATTTCTCAATTTTTTCATGAAATTCTCTGAATGAAGCCTCTAAATTTAAATATCTTCAGTGGTACAGACTTCAGGACGCATCTTCAATGTATTCTCTGGTACTATTTTGCCATGTATAAAATGAAAAGAACAATCAATACATCATCTATGAATCTGCCTTTAAACTCCATAATAGGTGAACTGAAACCAACATTATTTTGGTTGCAGTGTCAGAGTATATCAGCCCAAGACCTAGTAGAAGACTTAAAACAATTGCGCCAGGGCAAGCTGGTAACGCGAAACCGCAAGAGCAGCATCCCGCCGCCGCCCCACAAGCCACCACAGAACGTCATCAACCCCCAAAGAGACCACAACCGAGATTACCACGGATCCGACTCCGAACTGACCGCCAACAACGACGACTCGAGCTCGACCACCAGCGAGAAGTACGAACGCGACGTGACCATCCTGAACCACTGCTTCGACGACATCGAGAAGTTCATAGCGCGACTCCAGCATGCGGCCGCCGCCGCCCGCGAGCTGGAGCGGAGGAGGAAAAACAGGAAGTCGAAGAAACGGGACATCGGCGACGGCATGCTGACCATGAGGACCAAGCCGCCGCCCGAAAAGGAGTTCATCGACATCTTCCAGAAGTTCAAGCTGTCGTTTAATCTGCTGGCGAAGCTGAAGGCCCACATTCACGATCCGAACGCTCCGGAGCTGGTGCACTTCCTGTTCACGCCTCTGGCGTTGATCGTGGAAGCCGCCCACGATCAGTATTTCGATAAGCGTCTACCCCACAACGTGGTTTCGCCTTTGCTTACCAGGGAGGCTGTTAATTTGCTTAACAACTGCGTGACCAGCAAGGAAACTGAACTGTGGCATTCTTTGGGACAATGTTGGCTTATTTCTAGGTATGGATTATTGGCAATTTTATAACCACTGATTCTGATCAACTTACATATTTTGGACAGAATCATATGATAAAATCTAAGATTGTGCTATTATGCTTCGATAAATCATGTTTATTAATAACAGCAGTTTATCATCAACGATTGTAATATCTGTATTTTTAGTTTCTCTTTAAAACCATAACTGCTGCATATTCTTATCCACTTATCAAATAGAATATATAATAAAAAAAATTAAGACGACTTAGGACAACTACTTAATTGTGAGATTGTGTAAAAACTAACCTAAATATTTAAATTTATAAAATATTTCAAAAGTATCTATATTTCTTCATATTTTTCTGAAAGCTGATATTTGGAATGAATTATTTACATTTACTATTTATCTTATCTAAGATATCTATAATTACTTACTTTATTATTATATGATTAGTTTCTTTAGAAGAATATCGTAGAATTTTATCTTTTCATCAACGATAAGGTTTAATCAATTAGTATGTGAAAACTGTACTATTGGCAGTAGAGTTAAATAATGATTGACGAAGATTGGGAATATGAATCGTGCAGGTATTCATCAATTTCAGTCACATGTTGATTAATGACCTACCTATTTGTTTTCAGGGACCAATACAAGGGACACGTACAACCGTATCATCCAGTCTTCACTGATGGCTGGTCCCCCGATATAATTGACGAACAGGAATCCATGGATAAATACACCAGAGATTCCACCGATGGACCTTATGGCGCTTACACCGATTACTCATCCAACCAAGATTACTTATATGATAACCACCACCACCCACCAGATAAGGACATCCCACCAAACATCGGCGACAGCACCAAGAGCGACATTTCCGTCGATTCGATAGAAAATAGAGGAGAGGAAAGAGGCTACGGAATGACCGGCCGGAACCAGGAAGCCTTCTTGGAAGACCTACAACGTCGCGGTGCTCAAATTGTACGTGTTACATATCCTAGGACTGCCAACAATGAAAAGGAACTCACCGTTTCACGTGGCGAATATTTGGAGGTAAGTTAAATAGAAATTTTTAATTGGAAATGATTGTTTAATAAATTGTGGGTTCGTAGATTTTGGACAACAGTCGAAAATGGTGGAAGGCCAGGAACATCAGGGGACAAGTGGCGCACGTGCCTCACACCATCGTAGCCCCACTTGGTGGAAATGTATACCCCAACCCAATTTATGTAACAGAGGTACAATTAACAAACAATTAATTCGATTAACAATAATTACATTTAATTTTCCTCCACAGGACTCTCAGGATCGTTACCCAGGTCACAGTTCTGGAATGCAAGACCACAATATACCAAGTCCAATCCAAAATAAATCCTCAGATTGGATCCAACAAGAACGTATTGGTAAGAAGGGAGAGTTTCGTTACTTTTAAGATAACCAGCTCTCAATTATAATTTCTCGTCTGCTTATGTGCATTATTTTTATGTCGGTCATGTTGGTAACTTCTTCTCACTCAAAGACTTCACATGTAACTTATTATTTTGTTATTTAATTTGTATACGTCAGCCATACTTTTTTTTTAATTTTTTACATGTTTTGCTATAAATTTACGTGGTGTGTTAAATTTGTTTGGTTTAATGTATGCAGTTTTGTTAAATGTGTATTTTTTTCATACTCACAATATGATATTACTAAGAAACCAAATTTTGTTAAGGAATATTTTTTGACTATTATTTGACAAATATTATCGAAGTATAGAGTTAATTATAAAAACGTTATTAAATCAAATTGTCTTTATATATTGAATTGTATATAAAATTTAATTTTTTAACAATTTGACATCTTATATATGAATTACTAACTAAAATTACAATATAAATGTAAACTATATATCAAAAATAAATAATTATATTATATGTGTGCTTTATTGTGTTGCTTTTGTTTTGTCCTCTCTCAATGGTAAGTACAAACGCTTTATAATGCTTCATTGTATGTGTATAATTGTTTATATTTATAAATAAAATTAATAACAAACAGTGAAAAAACATTATTCAATAGTCATATCTTACGTAAAGTTATGTGAAGGACATATGCTAATTAGCAGTAATAATTATATATGAATTCGGCGATGACGAATATATCGAAGCACACTTCTTTACTTACTTCACATAGTGACATCTATTAAAAGGTAGAAGAAGTGTTTAATGTACAAGTTGTATTCAACTAAATTCAATTGACTCATCTATCGAATATGTATCAAATTAGATGGGGTTAAAA
Organism: Aethina tumida; assembly: GCF_024364675.1. NCBI lineage: Eukaryota > Metazoa > Arthropoda > Insecta > Coleoptera > Nitidulidae > Aethina > Aethina tumida. The sequence continues at coordinate 4,543,241 of NC_065435.1, read as the reverse complement.
TGTAAATTTCTACATTTCTCTGTTCGGTTCTTGGCGGCATCTATTAAACAATAGTCCAACTTATACTTACTAGAAAACAGTTAACAAAGAATTTGTGGATATATTTGCCTCATACAATTATAAATTTATCTAATCCTTCAACATAAAAGACATTATTAAAAGCAACCAACTTTTAACTACTTTTGTAGATAATTCATTTTCGCCGCCACCTCCGCCTCCGCCACCGATGAACCTTCCTCTCCCAGTTTCAAAAATTCCACCACCTCCCGCACAATCAACATCATCATCTTCACCCGAGCCTCCCCCACAACGCAGAAGGAACTCCTTCCACGAAAGGAACGTGAGCCCCCCACGACCAATCGATTTGCCGTAAGTTCTGACCTAAAGCAACGCGAACGTTTTAAAAAAATAACAATTTCCAGTCGCAAACACTCCATCCAGTCCATGCACGAACAGCTCGCGTCCGTTTACTCGATAATCAATCAAAGGGAGCAGAAATCCCACATCAAAATCAAACAAACACCGGAGATCTTCATCAACGAGAAATCGACGCCGGACGAGATAAAGAGGTGGTTCGAGCTGAAGGAGTTCGGCGACGGTATTTACCAGAAATTCGAGGGACTGAACGTTAAGCAACTGTTCGAACTGACGCGTACGGATCTGCAGAAGGTGTGTGGAACTGAAGAAGGCAAGCGATTGTTTTCGCAATTGCAGTTGCAGAAGAGTTGTAGTGTAAGTATTAAATTGTGTTACATTTTCGTATATTCTCTATGCCTCCTTTTTTGTTTCAGGAATCAAACACTGGTCTTGAACTAGAGAATATTTTGGAGAGGCGAAGAAAAAAGGTGGAGGCTGAGAAAAATATGAACAAAAATGAGGACCAGTAAACATCAGTCTAACGATTAAATTATTGTAAATTATATTTCTAGACATCTATTCACCAAAAAAAGAAAAATTATCTTATATGTAAAATAAAATTTATTATTTTGTACTTGTAAAGTATTATGTTATATATATTTTTATTATGAATAAATATATAATTTTATTTAAAAATGGCCTTTTCAACAGTGGAACATACTGGAAAACACTATGTTTCCATTTGCCAAGAAAGAGATATCACTTTGTTGGATATTTCAACAGGACAACTATCCCAAACAAGTACTAAGCGACAAAATCTTCAAAATAAAGTCCCCTGTGAAACATTTTACGCTGCTAAACAGCAAATAAATTAAGAATAAATCAAATAAAATGTTGTCAAATACACAAAATGCGTTTTTTGGAAAAAATATATAAAATAAATAGAATGTTGATTATTTTTATGCCTATTAAACATATAAAGAGTAAAATAAATTAAAAACACTGACCCTCTAAAGCAGCAAATATTCAATTAATATTATTGATCAAAATAAAACATATTGAAAATATCTTTAAATCTAAAAAATTCAAAATATTATCAAAGCTGTAACATTTGCTTATTAAAATTTTAATTTATTTAAGACATTTTGAATTTAGGGGATGCACCAGTACATATGGCGCCATCTATATATTAGTAGCTCAACGCGTTGTTGTTAAGATTAACCTTAATTCTTATATAATTACAAAAACCTTGAATTTAATGAAGCGTAGGCGTATGAATTAACTACATCAACTGCGTTGATTATCTTTAAAAGCTAAGAAAACCGATGATAATTTATGTGGTGTTTCTTAATTGTGTGGGCACCAATTCAAATAGGTAAACATGTGTAACTAATCGATTAAAATACTATAATAATAAGTAATATTATAAATATTAATCACATTTCTCAAAACAAGTGAGTGTTTTTATTTAATTTCAAGTGACTGTGTCTCTATAAAAATGAAAATAGCTAAAGTGGGTCACCTTCCCACATTACGTATTGATTAACCGGATAAATCAAAGCCAACAATAGATAAAATCCGCATTTACCAAATTCATTAGCAAGTCCTGAAATAAATAAGTGTCAAAATTGAATCCAACATGTGTAGCAAAGGTTTTGGAAGGTCGATATTAATTCAGTTTCATGCGGCCCACCAGGTTGTTTTTTTCACTCTATTAATATCATTTCCACACATTATCAGTAATTATTGACAGACAATTTAAATCAACTGCTGTCGACAAGTTTGTCTGCTGAAAAAACAAAACGCCTTTGTAATATTGCGGCTACTCTATTCAGTTCGAAACGCCAACTTCGCTTTAATATCTATTTTTCATGTTCCTGAAGAAAATTTCTAATAAATTTATGCTTTTACCGATGTATTAGCAATATGTAATAGCCTATTTGTTCCAGACAAGATTTTTACTGCTTCACGTGAGCCATTTTATTTAGAAAATACCTTTAGTTTAATTATATGTATATGTTTCACCAATTTGGCTGGTACTGTTTTAATCAACGTTCTTCGGTACCCACTTTTTTATGCAAAACTAAATTTCTTTTATGCTCCAACTGACCATAACGTACAAAATATATGTTACCTGTAACGATGAATAAATGAACAGTTAATTATTAAACTGTTTTATGTTCAAAGTGACGCATAGAAAAAGATGTTGATTAATTAAAATATGGCGACCTGCCATGTTTTAACAAGGATGCACAGCTTGAACAAACCAAATTGGTTTTGACCACTTGCAATTATGATTCGTTCGATTCATCATTACATAATAAATTTCCTTGTTTCGCTGCCTGACTTTCCTACCTTGTCCTGTCACTGATTTATAAATTGCTATTATAATAAATCTGAAATGAAAAAAAGGCCAGTTATTACAACGGCAACAATATTACTGCAAGATACGTTTATCCAGATAACTTTAGAACGGGATATCTTGAAACACTTGTTTCTTGCTGCGCTATAAATAAACACAAATTGTTGTTATTTTTAATCGATTCCAGCAATAACTAATGTAATCGTGTAACTGTGCAATCGGTACGATGTAAATTTTGCAATTTAGTGCAAATAAAACAAACACAATGTATGTAGTGTAGATTTATTTCAACCAATAACTAGGCTAAATTAACACAATAAATTAGAATTTTATTTCCGGCTTTAATCTTCAGCCCCGTTATCATATTATTAATGTACGCATTCTTGAAATTGTTAGGCGACAAAATAAATAATTGAACAGTGATAATTAATTTTAAATTTGTATGTATTATGCGGAAATGTCAACAAATTTGTCACAAAATTACTTAAGAAATAAATATAAATTATTATTTCTTGAGCTTAAGAATTTATAAATTGAAGCACTAGAATTAATTAACAATTATTTTTGAAAATACATTCATCATATCTGCATTTATTTATTTTCGAATAAATATAACATAGAAATGATATAAATTATTAGAACTTTAGTATACATATAGTATTATATTTTAAACAAAAAATTGTTTATGGAGTTTTTAGATAAAAATGTGTATCTTGAAAATATATATTTTTTTACAATTCCATTAAATAATTTAACACAAAATAATAATAATCCAATAATATATGATAAAAAATTAAAACAATATTTATCCTGTTTTATTTAAACTAAATGAAAAAAAAAACAAAATTTAGTTTTTTATAGTCTTTAAATATTATTAATTATTAGTAATGCAGAAGAATAAATAAAATATTGTTAAGAATAGAAAATTTTCAAAATTTTTGTGTAAAAATAATAAAAAGGTAAATTTATGACAATTTAATTTAAAAATAATATAAAAACAAAATATAATTTTAAGGTGAATTAACTTAAACCTCTTAAGAATAATAAAAATATAAAACAATTACAATTTTTATTTTTTTTTTTAATTTATTATAATAAATTAATTTTCAAAAGTAATGTAAAAACACCATATATTACAAATATCTATAAAAAATAATTAAAAAAATATGTAAATCTAAATTAAAATAATTATAACTTTAAAAATTCTTTATATCTACTATATTTTATTTTTTAATAGAAAAAATACTGTTAAAAATTTTAAAAATTCTAAATTTTTAGTAAAATTAATAAAAATGTAAATGTATGAAAATTTAATTTAAAAATAATATAAAAGCAAAATATAATTTTAAGATGAATTAAATACCTCTTAAAAATAATGAAAATATGAAAATTAAAAAAAAAGCAGCTTTTAAAATTTATAAAAAACTTATTATAATAATTTAATTTTGAAAAATTGTATAGAAACATCATATATTACAAATCTCTTTAAAAAGGTAATAAAAAAATGTGTAAATCTAAATTAATTATAACCTTTAAAATTCTTTTTACCTACTATATATTTTTTTAATAAATAAAATACTGTAATTAAAAATTATTAATTTTTATGTAAAAATAATAAAAAAGTAAATTTAAAAAAATTAAATTTTGTTGGAAAAATAGTTAAAATCTCTTTAAAAATAATAAAAATATTTGTACAACTAAATTAAAACATTTATAGATTTTAAAATTTTATAATAATTATTTCTGGACATTAATTGTTGTTAATTGTTTCCTGCTATATATTTTTTAGTAATGTAAATATCTAAATTAATTATTTAATTATAAATTTTTGTAGGGATATGGTATAGAATAAATAAAATATTGTAAACAAATTGAACATTTCAAAATTTGTATGTAAAAAGTCATGATTTAATTTTTTAATAATATAAAAATAAAATATAATTTAAAGGTGAATTAACCTTTTAAAAATAAATCTAAATTAAAACAATTACAGTTTTGCAAATTTATAAAATAGTTTTTGTAATTTCTTTCAACATAGGCACTATATTTTATTATTTATTTAATTAATTAATTAAAATTTTTGAGTGACAAAATAGAAAAGTTTTAAATAATAAATTTACAAAATTTTGTTGTGTAATTTTATGGTAATTTAACATAAAAAATAATGAAAAAAACAAAATATAGTATATATAGAAAAAATAACAAAAATATTTGTAAAATTAAATTAAAAGAATTATTGCTTTTAAAATTTTTAAAATAATTAATTCTACATACTATATTCTACTTTTTAATAATGTAACCACATAAATTACAAAATTTTGTTAAAAAAATAATAAGAAATCTTATAATTTAATTTAAAAAATAATGTAAAAATAAAATATAGTTAAAGAAAAAATATTAAAAATGTTTGTACAATTAAATTAAAAGAATTATAAATTTTAATTTTTTTTATATAATTATTTATAAATATTATATTTTATTTTTAATAATGTAAGTATCTTAATTAATTAATGTTATATATTAAGTCATAAATTTAATTTAAAAATAATATAAAATTGAAATATAATTTAAACGTAAATGAAGTTACACATTTTAAAAATTATAAAAAATATATAATATAACTATAGTACTGTAAAAAGAGTAAAAATAATAGATTTTCAAAATTTCATTGTAAGAATGATAGAAAAGTAAAATTATGAAAATTTAATTTAAAAAACAAATATTAAAAACAAAATATAGTTGAAATCTATTAAAAAAAAATAATAATAAAAATGTTAATAAATCTAGGTTTTATTCTATTATTATTATTTTTATTTTATTATTATAATTTAATTATAAATTTCAAGTGATATGATATAAAAAAGAGTAAATCAAATTATACCACTTAAAAAATAATAAAAAATATGTAAATCTAAATAACAATAAAAACAATTTCAGTTTTCGAAATTTTAAAATAATTATTTTTGATGTTTCCAACACAAGTACTACATTTTATTTTTTATTACTGTTAATTCTAAATAAATAAATTAAGAATTATTTGTGATATAGATAAATTAAATATTGTTACAAAAAACTGAAAAATAATAAATTTTTACAATTTAATTTTAAAAAATAATTTAAAAACCAACCAATTATAATTAAAATCTCTTTAAAAAATAATAAAATATAAATATAAAATAAAAAAAATTTATTCTTATTGTAAATTTTAAATTATATTTTTCATAATATATTTTTTTCAAATATATCAACTGTATTTTATTTTAAATTATTAATAATTAAAGTTAATAAAACAAGTGCATGTTTTTAATAGACTTTTTATAAAATAATATGTTTTATAGAACATCAATTTTAATAAATAATTGATAGTTATTCCAATAAATATTTCAAACATGGAGCAACGCCAAACGGCACGTTCACGGCACCAAGCGGAAAAAAAAACCGAAATAATGCAAATAGTAAGTAACAGATTGTTTCCCAGTTATGCAATAATTGAGCGGCGCATAATTATCCAAAGAATCTAGTATCCTTCTCGGGCAAATGAGAATGAGAATGTTTAGAATTGGCGGGGCGAGCACTTCACTCCATTCTTCGTCTACTCGATCAGTCGAACATTGAAGCGCTACCGCAGTAAATAAACGCTACGACCGGTGTTATTATTATTTATTTATCATCATTGTCGGTTCGCCCGTGGACGTTGTTGGTGATGGACTGACTGATTATATATATTTTTTTTTGTGTGTGTTTGGGACCCCGCACGGAAAACACAACGAAGCACGGTGAGCACCGTTCAAAAATACATTTTTTGATCCGCGATGTGACACTGGACTTAAGTCCGTACGTAGGTGATGTTTATTTCGACGATCGCTCACTTTTGGCGTTTCGAGTCACACGGGAACGGTTTGCAGTTTGTTCACGTTTTCCTCGAATTTGAATTTATTTTGTGACGGAATCGCAAATATGCGAAGCGGTGGTTTTTAATGGTCCTGCTACGTTTTGTTGTTATTGTTTATTCGGATTAACAGTCGCCGTTCTTTTTGCGGTGCATGTGAAAAAATTGACGGCGACATTCATTTATATGTCCTCAGGAATGTATTAAATGTGTGAGGCGATGTAATAAAATGTGCGGATGATTTTTCATCGCACATTTTTATCGACTTTATTAAATCCCTCAACATTCAAGACATGTAAACAATTTAAAAAACACGTTTTTTTTTTTAAACAAGACAAGGCGATTGTTACACTCTTTTTATTTAAATGTATTATTTATGCTCTTTAGATTTCTAATAACAATACAATGTGTGCATGAAAATCGATAAATCATCAATGAAATGTTAATTTTTGCATAGGTGATTTTTTTATAAATAGCATCTGAAAACTGTTGCACTATAAAATATATGCATGTAGGTTGAAAAGTTAAATAATAGAATTGTCAAGGTGATGATCAAATGTCATACCTCAATTTTAAGGCTCAATTTATTATCTTTTGCTTAATGAAGGAATTTTAACGAAGATTTGTCTTCCTCTTTGAATCAAAATCAGTAAATGTTGTTGAAAATTGTTCAAATTGATCTTAAGCCATTTCAGACATTGTATTTATTCTTAATTTTTGGGAGTTAAAATTGTCTCTGTTTACAATCTTTTAAATGTATTTTTTCTGATTTGTTACACTATTTTATTTTTAATATTTTTATGCTTGTCAATAAAAATTTACAATATTATTTTAAATAATAGAAATGGTCCATTTTAAAATTGTTAACTGAAAACTATTAGGAATTTATGTTGGTTGAAATTTTAAATAATGGATTTGTCAAGTTATGTTGTCATACTTCATTTTTAAGGTTCAAAATATTAAGTTTATTAAAAGAAGTTAAGTAATGTTTTTCTGTTTCTTCTCATTTAGTTACACAGAAATATATAAAAAATTGCAGTGAATTAAAATCAGCAAATATTGATGTAAATTGTTCAATATTGTTAAATTGATCTTAAGCCCATCTGAGACATTGTATTTTTATTTTATTTTTTGGAAGTAATATAATGTGGACAATAAAATTTAAAAAAAAAATATGTACTTTAGGTGATTAGACCTCTTAATTAAATAATTGTCATTGTTTAGAATATTTTAAATGAATTTTTTGTTACTTTATTGTTATATTACTTATAATACACTATTTTATTTGTAACATTTTTATGCTTGTTAATAAAAATTTACAATATTACTTTATATAATAGACTTGTTAATGGTCCATTTTTGAAATTATTACATCGAATACCATTAGAAGTTTATGTAGGTTGAAAAGTTAAGTAATGGTTTTGTCTAGTTTATCTTAAGTTTATTGAAAGTAAAGTTCTTAAAATAAAATATACTTGCAGTAAATTAAAATCAGTAAATATTCATGGAAGTTTGTCGAAAGAAGACAAGTAAAATTTTTTTTGTTTATTTTTGTTTAGTTACGTGTTTTTCTTAGGAGATATATAAAGTGGTTGATGAATTATAAAAATATATATGTAACTTAAATGATAAGATAGTTGTCATTGTTTAAAATTTTTTAAATGTACTTTCTACTGCATTTGTTACTTCTTTTCATTTATTACCCTTTATTTCTAATATTTTGTATGCTTGTTAATAAAAATTTATACTCTTACTTTAAATAATAGACTTATTTATAGCCAATTTTTAAATATATTAAAAATGTATGTAGGTTGGCAAGTTAAATAATAGATTTGTCAAGGTGATGAGTTGCAGTGATTAAATGTCATATTTCAATTTTAATACTCAAAATATTATCTTACGTTTATATATATACGTTATTATATTTTTGTTTAGTTATAATATAATAATGATAATGATTTTTAAAAAATGCACCTTAGATGGTTAGACAATTGTCACTGTCTACAATCTTTAAATATGCTTTCTACTGCATTTGTTACATCTTGTTATTTATATTTCTTTTTTATACACTATCTTATTTCTAATATTTTTATGTCTGTTATTAAAAATAGACAATATTACTTTTATAATAGACTCAGGTAACAGGTATTGAAAGTACATATTTAAATTAAACAAATGTTCATAAAAATATCTTAAATAGTCAAACTTCTTAATTAAATAATTTTAGACAATTGTGACTGACAAATTTTTAAATATATTTTTTACTGTATATGTTACATCTTTTTAAATCTTTGCACATTTAAATTATTTTTTCTAATATTATATATTTATAAATATTACTTGAAAATCTGTTAAAATATTCTTCCAAATTATATATTATTTATTATTTTATATTTCTAATGGTCGTTACTAAAAATTAAGAATATTTTTATCATGTACTTAATATTTAGTCAAATTATTACAATACAACTTGAAAATCTGTTAAATATTTTTATTTTCATTTTTTGACAGACAAAAATGGATAATGAAAATTAATATTCTTCGACATCTATTATATATTTGTAATATTTTTATATTTGTTATTAAAAATTGGCAATATTATTTTTATCTTAGCCTTGATATTTTATCAATTAATATCAATAATCAATTTATTAAAATATTACCTTTTAATGTATTTTCTAATGAATTCTTTCACTTATGGAATTTTAAATTATATTTTTTTTTGTTTATACTTTATATTTCTAATATTTTTTAGGCTGTCTATTAAAATTAAAAATATTTTTAATATTAAAATATAGCTCAAAAATCTGTTAAAAATCATAATTTTAATTATATTTGTGTATACTATTTTATATTTGTAATATTTTTTGGCTTATTAATAAAAATTAGAAATATTTTTATCACAGGTTTGATCAGATAGATATTTTGGTAAACAAAAGTGGATAATGAAAATTAATGTTTTTCGATATCTAAATTATATTTTTTTGTATATCATATTTCTAATATTTTTGTAATTGTCATTAAAAATTAACAATATTATTTTTATCAAAAACTTGATATTAATTTATTAAAATATTACTTGAAAATCTGTTAAAATATATTTATAATCATTTGCATGCCAATTTAATGAAATGTATATAAAATATTTTAAATAATTTATTTTTAAAATTAATAAGGTATTTTCTAATGAACCTTTTTACTTATGTATGAGGACATTAAAATTATATTTTTGTATACTATTTTATATTTTTCATATTTTCTAGGCTTATTATTAAATTAAAATTATGAATATTTTTTATCACAGAATATTTAGTCAATTTCATATTTTATTTTATTATTATTCTTATTTCTATATGAAATATTGTATTTATTTTCATTTTTTACAGCCCTTTAAAGCAGATAATAAAATTTTATAAATTGTATGTGAATTATTTAAAATAATTTGTTTCTATTTATTTATTTATTTTTTGAATCTATTTGTCATTTAATTTTGTACACTTATATCTAATATTTTTTATATTTGTTACTAAAATTTGTAATGTTGCTTTTATCTATTTATTATTCAACCAATTTATAAAAATATTACTGTTAAAATATAATTACGAGTGAAAGTATTTTCTAATTAATCTCTTATTTATGTTTATCGACATTTAAATTATAATTTTTACACCATTTTATTTCCAGTATATAGTCAGCAAAATTTAGAAAATATTACTTTGCGCACTGTTTCGTCAGTTCTAAAAATACAATTTTTTTAGTTATATTTAACAAAACACAATACCGCAAAATCAGTAAAACTTCCCAAAAGGAGATATACAATTTCCTAAAAATACACACACACAGACCAATGGTTTTTTAAACATATGTTAATATATTGTTAAAACTTTTGACAAATAAGATAACGAACAAACAATACGTTTCCAATATTCAAAGTATAGTTACATAAGCGTGTCACAGTTTGTTACCAAAAAAAAATGCATCTGTTCCATTCCTTGTGAGTATTTTGATTTGATCGGTGTTTAATTTTCGAAACGTCAACAGAACGCACGTTCAACCATAATCATATTCTATTTTCGGAATATAGTAAGACTATTATTTATAAATAATGACGTCGCATAAATACGATGGTAATTATCAATAAATCGGACGGTTTACCAACAATTATTCCAATTAAAGCAAATTCGGAGCCGCAAACTGGATTAAAAACGAAAGTACACAAAGGAAATGTGCCTCGGTTGGTGAACAAGGACAAAATTTTTAAATAATTAGATAGAAAATCGGCCTCGGTGCGGGAGAAACTCCGAAATGTGGCGAGAAGTAGGAGCCAAAAGTATTTCCTGTTTGTCGTCCGTTTATATTCGTCCACGTACTGTTTATTTTAAATCGGGCATTCGCACATTTTAATTGTTTATTTTCAGTTATTAGAGAGGGAAGCGTGCGCCCGCGCCGTTATTTATAATTTACGCACAGAACGGAGAAGTAAAAAACGGTGTTTCCTGTACAGGTTAAAATTAAAATTGTCCATACCGCCCCGGCCTTATTAATAGACGCGGCCGTAAAACGTTGGTCATAGGAATTTCGCAAGAAAAACATCTTCGTTGGCCAATTATAAATAGATTTCCATTAACGGCGACGAATCATTGAAAATTGCGACCCAAATGCGGCTTCCTTAAATAATTGTCCGCTAATAACCGGTTGGGTTTGGCGTATTTAACTTTCCCGCTGGAAAAAGTTTTGAAAAAATCGCATCCTGCTGTCGGCGACTTTCCCCGCTTTGCGTTTGCGAAGTTCGTGGCGAAATTGACACGCGAAGAACAAAACCGATGGACGCGTTGGGATTGATGTTCAGTTATTTTTACTGATCGTCTTCTGGGAACCGTATGAGCGGACCGTGGAGAATTAATGCCTTAATCGACCACATGTCACGCAATTAAAACCTATTTTCAATGAATAAATTATCAAAAAAAAAAACAAATCAATGATACATAACGAAACATTAGGTCTGTGGGCAGGTAACGAAACTAACAGGAAATTACTCGAATTTCATGCAAGGACATTAATGTTAAAACATTTGAATATTAAGCAAAAATTTTAAATTATTTTTTTATGAAATGTGCTTTGAGTTATTCCTAAATTATGATACGAATGCTCTTGTTAGAATTTTTTCAATAAATCACCTGAATTTGTATTAAATATGTAAATAATTTAGTTTTATTCTGATATTTTATCCAAAAATAATATAAAATCCATTTAAGAAGATGTTGAGTGTATTTTTATCTATTGAAATTCACTTAAATATAAATAGATATTTAATTTTACAAAAGCATATATATATACAGATTATAAAGGTGAATAAACTTCTTAATCAAATTATTTTAAACAATTGAGTGCTTCGAATATTTTATATTATATTTGTTAGACCTTTTTGTTTTACATATTAAATTATTGTTACTAATATTGTTTTTGATGTTTAAAACTACAGAAAATAATATTTAATACAGTGATATTGTAAAAAAATGTACTTTCAAGTGAATGATTAATAAATATTAATAGACATTACACTTGTTGTACAAAAATGTTTAAATCAATTATTGATAATGATACTAAATTATTTAGTTTTATTTTAATTAATAATCTTAAATCCACTTGAGATATTGGGTTATTTTAAGGCTGTTAAAAACATTAAAAATATATACATATAATGTATTTGTTGTTACAGCATTTTCTTTAAAATATTGAATTAACAATAATCCAATAACGATATTTATTAACAACTATAAATATCGTTTTTGACCTTTATGATTACAATCACAAATACATAAATACTGAGATTTTTAAACAAAACAACAGGAAATTACTTTTATTACTTCGTTAACATTAGTCGAAAAATTAACTTGTAAATTAATCGCAATTAATAAATATTAATAGACATTACAGTTGTACTAACAATACAATTATACTAATAATTACATTAATAATTTAATATTTTACATTTAAATTTAAATTTAAGGGTATAGAGTGTATTTTTTTGTATTTTGAAACTTATATTTAATTTACAAAATATATACAAACGCATAAATTGTTAGATAATTAAATTTCTTATTAATTTATTTTATATAATTTTAATTATTTTCAATTTTTTATTTCAAAATAATAATAAATTGAGATATATAGAGCTTTTTTATATCTTGAAATGAACTTAAAATTAGACATTTAAATTAAAAAACATATAAATACACAAATTATTAGATAATTAAACTTCCTACTTTTTATATTTTTAAATCTACATTTAAATTAAAAAATATATACAAACGTATAAATTGTTAGATAATTAAATTTCTTATTAATTTATTTTATATAATTTCAATTATTTTCAATTTTTTATTTTTTATTTCAAAATAATAACAATAATTTGAGATATATAGAGCTTTTTTATGACTTGAAATCGAATTACAATTAGACATTTAAATTAAAAAACATACATAAATACACAAATTGTTAGATAATTAAACTTCCTATTAAATTAAATAAAATTTTTACAATACAATTCTAGAAAACAATGTTCTTGCAGATTTTGACCAATTTAATTTTTATTAAATTATTTAATGTATTTTCTGGTATTATTTGTTACATTATTTCGTTTTACATATTAAATTATTGTCAATAAATACCTTTTTTGATGTTTACAATGAAAATTAATTGTTGAGTTTTTAAATAAAACTGCAGGAAATAACTTTCATTACTTCTTTAACATTGGTAGAAAAATGTACACTTGTATTAGTTGTTTAAAATTTTTTAAATAAACTATATGTAATTATATAAGTAAATTAGTTTTTTACATTTATTTCAAAATTGACAATAATATATTAAGATATAGCGTATATTTTTATATTTTGAAATCTACTTAAAGTAGACAATTTAATTAAAAAATATATAATAATACATAAATTGTTAAATAATTAAACCTCTTGCTAAATTATTTTATAAAATTTTGACTAATTTAATTTTTTAATGCATTTTCTGGTATTGTTTGTTACATATTTTATATATAAATATTAATAAATACAGTTTTTGATGTTTACGTTTACAATCTGAATTAATTGTTGAATTTTTAAATAAATCCACAGGAAATAACCTTTATTACTTCTTTAACATTGGTCGAAAAATGTACTTGCTAATGAATCACAATTAATTAATATTAATAGACATTATACTTGTACTAGTTGTTTTTTAAATAAAACTGCAGGAAATAATCTTTATTATTTATATACTTGGAAGTGAATCATAATTAATATATATATTATTAAACATTACACTTGTTCTAGATGTTTCAAAATTTTTACATTGCCGAAAAATATGCTTGGAACTGATTTATAATTAATAAATATTAATACACACTTTATTACACTTGTTCTAGTTGTTTAAAATGTTTTAAATAAATTATCTACTTGAGATATTTACTGTATTTTGCTTTTGAGGTCTATTTAAAGCAGTTTTTGATATTAAATATCATATTATGTACATGAATTATGTTAGATGATTATTAAGTTATTTTAGACAATTGTGAATTAATCCAAAATGTGTAATCTAGGCTATTGTTACATTACTTCGTAATTAATATTGAATTCCCATTACATCAGAACTTATTTTAGAATTTTTAGCATTGTCGGACAGTACAAGTCAATCAATTAACATTGACACATTATTCTTATTTCTGCTGTCTATTTTTTATATATGTAAATTATTTGTTTTTTTACATACTATATTAAAAAAATAATTATAATAAATGTATTCTTTAATGTATTTGTTGCATCTTTTTATTTTAAATAGTAATCTATTGTTAATAAATATCGTTTTAGACATTTACATTTACAATCAGAATTAATTGTAGAGTTTTTAATTAAGCCCGCAGGAATTTATATTTATTACGCCTTTAACATTGTCACTTTTACAACACTACTACTAACGTATTGTTTTAAACGTAGAATAAACCCGCAAAAATTAATTTAAAAACCAATTACTACTTTTTTTCCATTATCAACGTGGAGGACCTGTTTCCATTCCTCCATTACCACCTTAATTGCATCCATAATGGCACAACGAAAATTATTAATTCACAATAAATTTCGTTTCCACTCTATAAACAAATAACACATGCAATTTAATCTTTAGGAACACATTTACGGGTAAAATCATCTTGATAATTGCGAATTCACGCTTTATTTAATACACGTAGGGGTATCGTATATCTTAATATCTTTTCTTGCACAATGACAAATAAATAAATGTAACAATACAAGCAAATTATATTGAATTATAACAATATTTCAACACACTTGTAAATCAGCTCAGTCAATGTTAACTGGTAAATGTAATTAATTTCTGATAAACGGCCAGTAGTCATTAATGGTAATTTTATATTTGTGTTTCTTTTTTTTTTTATTTTACTACGATAAGTGTGTCGCAACGAATGAATTGCGTATGTAGATCAGGTGGTTAGATGATTTCCCTTCAAGGAAATCGCAATTGTTTACTAAAAGTTTGTTGTAAACATTTGATTAAACTAAACTAAAGTGTAGTTTTGGTGATAATTTGGATAACTGTGTTTAATGGTGTTTGGTCACTTTATTCAATCAAATTGGATCAAACGAATAATTTTGTATCTATAGTGGCGGAAAAAAGTATGGTATATTTTTAAAAATTGGAGTTTTATCCCCTGAGATTTTTCATATCTGTTGTAATGGTGTATATTATTTTATTTGGAATCAGTTGTACTTAAATTCTTAACATTTTTGGTCACTTTCAACGTAACAAATAAATTTACCATACTTTTTTCCACCACTGTAAGTATAGTATTTATTAGAAAATTATTATTATATATAAAATTCCTATATTGTTGTAAAATAAGACATTTTCATGCTTTACAATTCAAAAAAAAATTTAAAATTGAACCAAAAAACAAATTTTATAAGAGAGTTTCTCTTTCAAATGGAGTAAGTACACTTTTGTCAGATGTGTTATTATATCAATTAGATTTGTTCAGGTTTCCAACAGATTAGGGAAAACATTAAGTAACATTTGTAACAAATAAATAAATATTCCATACATTTTTTCATCACTGTTAATTTGAATATGATTTAGATGACATGTATGGCGACATCAGCCCGACAATATTTTGTTGTCACGATAATGTTCATTGACTAATACGTTTCGCCAACGTGTTTTATACAGAACAGTTATTTATCCAGTTAAAAAAAGCAATTTTGTAGGTGTAAAAATATTGACTAAGGTTGTAATTTCCAAGTGGCGATTCGGTTGATGGTGATCGAGATCGGAGTGCCTCGAATCCATCCTAAATGTGTAACATCTTGCATATCTAGTGCAATTATGATAATCTTGAACAGGATGTTTGTGGATTTTATGTTATTAGGTAGTTTTATGCCGAGTGCGTGGTCGACGTAAATCCACTGATAATATAGGAAGTCTAAAAACTAATTGAATACGTGTTAAACATAAGCTCATGCACAATTTTGTAGTTATTGTGATACCCCGCCCACGTTCAATTATAAACTGGCAATCAATTATTCTACACCTTAAATTATGATGGTAATAAGTTCATTTTTACAATACATTTAAATACCAATCGCCTTTAAATGCCAACTTTCCTAACCCACAACCATAATTTCTTGATGTACCCAACCAACCATATTTTATTTATTGTTTATCTCCCGGATGATAGCAATATTTATTTCCATTTAATCATCGTCTATTCTATTTAATGTTGTACACTCCTGTCGAAATCTGATAAATCCCCAACGATTTCGTTTTCCTGCATTCCTACATCTAAATTCTTGTAAATTAATAAAACTGCACAACCGCAAAAACCGCAACTAGAAATTTACCATTAACATTCAATACGTGTAAAGCGGCCGCAACAAATTAATTTTCGCACGTACAATAAATTTAATCGACTATTAATTAATAATAATAATTTTTAATCATGTATTTACCAATAAATAAATTAGTAAAAAAGTGAACAACAAAAAAACTGTTTGTGTCATTTTTAACATGTTTTTTTTTTTTTTTTCAAAAGTATATAATTTATGGTATATTACATTATCTCTAGCTAAAATACAACGATATTTCTGGAAAAGTTCGAGATAACAGAATGATTCTAAAAAAGTATATTTCCTTAAATTTTCAAGATATTGTTTATTTCAAATCCCGAAAAACATAAAAAAATTTTAAAAATACATAATTGATATATTAAATTATCTCCAGTTGAGATACGGTGATATTTTTGATAAATTTTGAGATAAAATACTTTATACAAGTACTTTTCTGTTTCAAATTCCAAAATTTTATAATTTGTGATAAATTTTATTAAGTTAACTCTTGCTAAGATATAACGACATTTCTAGAAAATTTCTAGATGAAAAATATTTTCTACTGACACTTGTTATTCCAAACATAAACCACAATTAAATTTGCTTCTAAAATGTCGAAAATATATAGTTTTTGAAAAATATATAATTATTATTATGTAAGTAAAATACGATATTTGTAAAATATTTCGAAATAACAGAATACTTTCTACAAGCATAGTATAAAATACTCACTTTAAAAAAATATATTTTCTTAAAGGTATTATGTGCTACATTTTATTTCAAATGGAACCACAATTGAATTTGGTCTTAAAATCCCGAAAAATATCAAGTTTTTCAAAAATATATTATTTCTAATTAAGATACTGTGATATTCTTCTTCTTCTTTTCTATTTCCAATTCCAAAATTTGATAATTTGTGATATATTATGTAAATTAACTCTTACTAAGATATAACATTTCTAGAAAATTTTTAGATAACAAAATACTTTCTACTGGCACTTTTTTATTTCAAGTATAAACCATAATTGAATTTACCTTTAAAATGTCTAAGAAATGTAATTTTTCATAAATATATAATTTATGATAAATTACATTATCACCAGTTAAAATACAACGATATTTATGGAGAAATTCGAGATAACAGAATACTTTCTACAAGCACTTTTTACGTAGTATAAAATACTAACTTAAAAAAGTATATTTCATAAATTTTCAAGATATTATGTGCTACATTTTATTTCAAATGGAAACGACAATTGAATTTACCCTTAAAGTCCCGAAAAACATCAAGTTTTTCAAAAATATATTATGACATATTAAATTAACTCTAATTATGATACGGTGATATTTCTAATAAATTTCCAGATAAATTACTTTCGACATGCACCTTTTTGTTTCCAATTCTAAAATTTTATAGTAAATTAATTCTTGCTAAGATATAACGACATTTCTAGAAAATTTCTAGATAAAATACTTTTTGCTGCCACTTTTTTATTCCAAATATAAACCATAATTGAATTTGCCTTTAAAATGTCGAAAAAATATAATTTTTCAAAAATATGTAATTTATGATATATTACATTATCTCTAGTTAAAATACAACAATATTTATGAAGAAGTTCGAGATAACAAAATACTTCTTACAAGCACTTTTTTATGAAGTATAAAATACTGACATTAAAAAAATATATTTCCTTAAATTTTCAAGATATTATGTGGTAAATTTTATTTTATAATTGAATTTGCCCTTAAAATCCTGAAAAACAACAAAAAATTTTTCAAAAATATATAATTTATGACAAATTAAATTATCTCTAATTAAGACACTGTGATATTTTTGGTAAATTACGAGATAACAAAATACTTTCTACAGGCACATTTATACATAGTACCAAATATTTGCTTTAAAACAATAAGAAACAATATTGTTAAGTCTTAGATAATGTATATTTTTACTAGATAAAAAATGAGTGTAGGAAGTTTTTACATAAAAAATAAATAAAAGAAGAATGTCAATTGTCGTAGACATTTCAAAAACGGCCAGACATTTCAAAATGCGGTTTGTGGTAAATATAAAAAGTAAAAATAATAAGATGTGGACATATGAACCAATTTGTTGGGACACCCTGCACCACAAGAAAATGTCAAACTAAAAATAGACAACACAGAATATGGTATCTTTGTGTAAATGGCGCCGGTTATCTGAATGAAACCAATAAGTGACCAAAACTTTGATAAAATAATTAATCATAGATTAGAGTTCATATGTATTGTTATGATTAATTTATTCGGTTTGTGTGCAGGCAGGAAGGAAATAAAATAGTGGTGATTACTCACTGTATACGAAAAGCAACGTGAGTTTTTCATCAGACGTCAAATGATGCGGTCTAATTATTTATTAGCGATCTAAATCTTTGAAGTACATGTTCTAGTTTTGTTTGTGTTACAACGGACTTGTCAAGCGTGAATAATTGTACGTACAATCTTTGGTAAGGTTTTCATTATTTGCTTGTAATTATTAATTTGTACACAAAGCAACTATATGATGACATTGCGCTTGTTAAAGAAACTGATTAAAAATATTTTGTGCTTCCTCCTTAATTGTTTTGATACAGTCAATTGATTTTTAGAAAGTCACGAAAAAAAACCGGTAAAATAAAGTTTCAAAACAATATAAATAATTGTTTATTCATGTTAATGAGTGTGTATTTATCGTTCTGTAATTGGAATAAAATTATCAAGATTTAAATATTCATTGAATAAAAACTCCTTTACCTGTTTTGTTTCTCCATTCAAACAGAGACAAACAAAGGTAATTTAAGCACCTACTTTTAACGCCATAAACGCACGTAAATAATTAGCAAAATGTGGTACAGGAATAAACAAATAACGCGTGCAATAAACAATGTAAACTGATGATTTGAAATTTAATTTGCAGAAACACGAAAATGAGATTATTTAAACGAAGATGTTCCGATCCGAATCCCCAGCTAGTAAGCCTTTCACCCCTCTCAGAACCCGACAGTCTTTCGAAGTCGTCGCGACAGCCAAGCTCCGAAAGCATCGCAGAATCAACAAAATCAAGTAAGTGCAACAACGATTATAGTGTGGAATTACATTAATTGTTGCGTTTGTAGATAAATCAACATGGGGCAAGATGGTGGGCCAAAAGTGGGACCAGCTCAAGCGTAGCGACTCCTCGGAAATACTGCAGGTGACGCCGGGGAGGCGCAAACAATGGTCGCCACTCCATAAACAAACCACCCCCCCAAACGACGGGGTTTCGCCCAAGAGGATGTCTCGAGTTGAATCGCTGAAAAGTCTTCTGGGTTCCGATGGTGAAGAGTCCAGATTTGACAAACTGTCCAAGGCTGAGCTTAGGAAGATCTACGATATGTACAAAAACGTCAACGACAGTCCACAGAATGAAAGACCGACGAAGTCCAGAAGACGTGTCAAAAGCACCACTGACAACTTGGAGTTGAGTCAGCAGCAACTGTTAGACTATCTGATGTTGATCAAGCCCGACAATCAGGAACTGGAAAAGCTCTTTACCCAGGTCTCCAACGAGAGTCCCAAAAACAAAAACAGACTGGAGATACTCAACGAAGAGAAAAATCACTCCAAGCCATCGAGGTTTAAAATGAGGAACATATTCGGAATCAGATCTTCATCCAAGTCGGACGACGAGTCGGAATTCAAACCTACACGTTTATTATCGTCAACTGGAAGCTTGACAAGCCTGACCAATTTCATAATGCCCCACAGAAGAAACTCCAATCACTCCCCAGTGTTGCCCAACAAAATTAAGTCGGACGAAAGTGGGTACGGCAGCGACTCAACCAGAACAACCGGCGTGGATTCCCCACGAGGTTCCATCAAGTCCCAACTTTCCGACTTGTCCAGCAACGACAAAAGGGAGATCCTACCTAAACCATCGACATCCAAGAGCTGCTACAACGACGACACGGACACGGCCGAAGAGGACGACGACGAAATGATCGTGCCCAAAAAGTTTGGACGTTCATTAAAAAAATTCACCAACAAAAAACGGTCCAGATCCCACAGCGAAGACTCGGACACGTTCTCCAGAAGGAAGAGCATCAGACTGAAGAAGTCACCCAGCAAGGCGGAGAAGTTTAAAGTGTCCATAGAGGATTTGAGTCAGGCGTGTTGTGACAAGTTGAACAAGTTAAAAATAGGCGCGGACTTTCGCATGAAGCCAAAAGAGAGCTCGAATAAGATTTTGGAACGGGAGTTCAAGTGCGTGAGACTCAGACTGGAGAGGAACGAGAGCATTGGAGTAGTGATATCCCCTTACGAAAACGGACCAGCTGTAACTTACACCATCGCAAACATTGAACCCAAATCGGCAGCTGAAAAGTAAGTTGAATTAGTTTGTTAAGTGACGTTTGATGTTAATTGGTTTGTTTGCAGGAATGGCAACTTGAGAGTGGGAGATGAAGTAATAAAACTAAACGGCACCCGAATAAAAAACACTCCGTACACGTTCGCGGAAAAACATTTGGCGGCGGTGAATGGTGAACTGGAAATAGTCATTTCTAGATTGCCGACCACGAATGTTAGTAAATCGACGACGAAAAGCAACAAAAGAACTAGTTCGTCTAGTTTTATAGATATGCCAGTGCTGAAATACACGGTGACCAGCGGCAGCAGTAAAAAACACCTGCCATCTGGTAAGCCAGACGGGAAGGCAGACAGGCTGGTGACTCTGAACGATATTACGGCGGGCGCTCAAAAGACCGACGACGACCTGGAGAGTCGCGTGACTTTCAGCGAGAAGAAGAAACAAAACGACGACGGTGAAATCTTCAAGAAACCCTACGACTATCCGAAACCGAGGCCCATAACCGGAATGAGGAAGTTCTCGTACACGACCGACGCAACGATTAAAATACCGAACGACACGAAAAATCCGAAACACAAGAACACACCTTACAAGACGGTCAAGTTCCACAAAGGGCCGGGCTACAAGAGTCTGGGGTTCTCGGTGGTGGGGGGCAAGGACTCTCCCAGAGGTCCCATGGGGATTTACGTGAAAACGATATTCGAACAAGGCCAGGCGGCTGAAGCTGGCACCTTGAAAGAAGGTAACAATTTGGTTTGGTTAATTCATCCAAAGACACTATTAATTTGCTTTTCTTTATTCCAGGTGATGAACTGTTATCAATAAATGGAAAATCATTCGAAGGACTTACACATCATGAAGCGGTCGGATTATTTAAAAATATTAAATGCGGTGATGTTTTGATAGATGTTGTGAGACGTCCGACGTTTCAAAAGTTTTCCAGCTCATTATAAGGCGCTACTTAATATTACTGATATCATTTCCAGTGTTGAAAATTGTCGTACTCAAAATTGCTCAAAATTTAGTGTTATTTTGTTAATAAATAAGTTAATTTTGTATAATTATGCTTCTTTATGCATTGAATTGTTTCTGTTTAATTTATTTATAACTGAAATTTTCTTATTGACTTTTTGGTTGACATTACGTTTTTCCTTTTAGAATTAGTTGTACTTTTGTTTCTTACATTTTTATTACTGGAAATAATGCCAAATTATATTAATTAAATTATAATAGTTAATATAACTTTACTAATGATTTAAAGCACAAAGACTAATTTTGCATATTTAACTAGGCCGAAAAACCAAAAAATAATTTAAATATTTAATTGCAGCAAACGAATATTTAAAAATAATAGGTTTATATGGTTTTCGTAAATGTAAAAAATGTTGTTTATTTAAAAAAAAATGTTAGTTAAATTTTTGACATTTTGAAAACTGCTGTTAATTTTTTCGATATTAGGAATATTGGCTGTGACAAATAATGTTTACGTTATTTAAAATTAGTATTTCTCAAGTTATGCAAAGGCTAAATTTATTTGAAACATTCAAGATTGACTATTTATATGTATGTATATAACTTGTATGTAAAATGTTTAACTTATAATAAAATAATACTTAACACTCTAGATATATTTTTTAAGTTTTACTAGTGACACATACACAGTAAGTAATTTAAATAATTTCAATACATCCCATAAAAAACCTCAGTGACTAGTAAGCTTCCTCATAATTTTTCTACTTTGTTTTATCATAGTAATTTAATATAAAGTAGAATGCATATATATCCGCTTCTTTATAAATATTAAAACAGAAATTTATATTGATCAAATAATGATATTATCTACAAACATCGAGGTGCCTGTTATTTTATTTATAAATGCTAATACTAATCTTTCTCCCCTTTGAATTTCTTGTGCAAATTGTGTTATTACAGTTTAATCTTGAACGTCCAATTAATTAAATTATAATGGTGAATGTGACTAATGACATAAAATCCGTCTAATTTTAAATACTTAACTAAGCACAAAAAAAAAAAAAAATAATTACTTTCTACTAATATTTAATAATAACGTTTTTGCAATTTTGTGATATATATTCTTTTGAGGTTTGAAAAACTGCTGTTCATTTCTTTTTAAATTAGGAATGTTGGCTGTGACAAAAAATGTTTCTTTTAATGAGTATTTTCCAAATTATGTGGATCCTTCAAGATTGATAATTTATATGTGTGTTTAAAATTTGTATGTAAAATATTTAATTATAATAAAGTAATACTTAACACTCTATTTATATCTTTATATATTTTGACACAATAAATAACTTAAGTAAATTCGTAAAATACAAATGCCTACATTATGTATTATTTAAATAATTGCAAAATATTACGTAAAAATAGCGAAATAATAATTAGACAACTTTTTAATATTCAAGATTTATATTTATTTAATCATACAATTTATAATACGTGATTTTTATTAAAATTTGTTAAATTTTATTACCATACATATATGTCCGCTCTTTCATAAACTTTCTTTTTTAAAATTTACGATTCTTCCCATTTTATAAATGATATTATACAGATCGAAAAGCATCCGATTTGTATGAACCTTAAGAGAGACGTAGTACAGGTGGTAGACTTTACTGTCTCTGTGGTGCATGATGCGTCTCGTAAGATTCAGAAAGATCAAAAGCTTTTCAGTCTGTATAATATCAAGAAATATTCATTTTTTCACCTTTTAAGGTACAATTTTAGTTTTTAAAATAAACTGCATATTGATCCACCCACAAACTTCAATAAAACGAATAATTAATTTCATACAATAGATTAATTAATTTTTGTTTGTTTTTAAATAAAAGGTTTCAATATTAGTTTTACCACATAAATCTTAAATTATGTTGGTTCAACTTTTATGTTCTTAGAAATTTCAAAATATACAGTGGTGGTCACAAGAATTTCAAAATGTTTAAAGTAAATTCATTAAATACAAATACCTATTTTAGGCATTATTTAAATAATAGCGAAATATTGCATAAAAATAGCAAAATACTTAATTCAAAATATTGTGTTACTATTTCTATATTTAATCATTTAAATTTTATTAGTATGCATATATTCAGTTTTTCACCTTTCTTGGTTAGTTTTTAAAATAATAAACTGCATACTGATCCACCCACAAACTTCAATAAAACGAATAATTAATTTCATACAATAGATTAATTAATTTTTGTTTGTTTTAAAGTAAAAAGCTTAAATTACATTGATTCAATTTTTATGTTATGGCAAGTTATAAAGGTTCAAAATATACAGTTATGGACACAGAATCAGCACACATTTAAAAAATATATATATTTATTAAACAATATATCAAAATTGTTTAACAGCTTTGATCATTATAACAGCCCATATATAACCGGCGAGGCATAGATTCAACGAAATATATTAAACTTGGATCACCCAAATAAATTTAAAAGAATTATATGATTTTTAATTTTTCCATAAAATTATGAAAATTTATGAGGTTTCAAATGGGCCACACTGTATACGAAATAAAATTGTTTATACTTAATTCTATTAATATAAATTAAAATGCATATATGTCCGCTAATTTATAAAAAGTACTTTCTTCTTAAAAATTTATAATGATCCGTCCCATACAATTAATAATTTCATATGATATCATTTTAAATATTTTAACTAACAAATTTATAATGCATATTGATCCTCCCACAAACTTTGTGCAATATTTTAATTTAGTTTCTTTTGAATTCATATAACAATATTTCAATATTGGATATACCAGAATAATCTTAAATTATGTTAATGCTTTTACGTTTCTATGAAATTTGAAAACATTTTGCTGAACTAAATACAAATAAATCAATTTCCAAATTAATGAAATTAAATATTTTCTCAATCGTCTAAAGAAATAATGTACTTTTTTGATTAATAAACAGCATTAACGAGAATAAAAGTAAATATTCCGGTCACATTCAGTACATAGTAAAATAGAAAATCGCAACAAAAGACACCATATGTCAGTCTCGTTAAAAAAGGAACGGCAAACAATTAATAAAAAAGCGAACAACGCATCTCCTAAATAAAACGTCCCGTGAAAAGAAACTGTTAACAGTGTTTTAATTATTCGATTTGTTAATGGATGACGCGTCCTTTTAAATCCGTCAAAAAACTGGTTGGGAACCGCAGGCTTTAGAACCATCGATGTTCGATGGTCTGTTGGTCTGTGTTTAGAACACATTTGTGAGTTCCGCCATATTAGTACCTAGATAATGTACAAAAACCTCAATGAAACCCGTAACTAACCAGTAAACAGTGTGATTTGTGATTCTGGACAGTGTGGTTCACGTATTGTGTCAGCACGACTAGTTTTCGTACAAACTAGTTTGTGATGAGGGTTCAATTAACAAAATGTAAAAATAAGGTTAGGCCACTGCTGAAAGATTAATTAAAAACAATCCAATCACCCCGTTAAACTACACTAAATCACATGGACATTCGATTACTTTCCAATAGTGCACGCTGCAACACAAATATCATGCATTTACATTCGTAAATCTCAATCACTGAAGTACTGAAACCAGAGACAAGATGAGTCTGCAATCATTCGATCATGAAAACAGGGACAGGTGAGTGGCGTTACGCACGTTAACGTCCCGTGTACAACGACACGTTTTTGTTTTAGTTGGTACTTTGGTGCCATCAATCGGCAGGAGGCCACTGATTTGTTAATGAGTGAAAAGGAAGCCGGTGTGTTTCTTGTTCGGGACAGTGCTACTTCTGTTGGTGATTATGTTTTATGTGTTAAGTAAGTTGGTTTCAGTGTTTTAAGTAGCAAGTTAATATGCATGACATGGTTTTAGGGAAGATAGTAGAGTCAGTCATTATATTATAAACAAAATTCAGAATAAAGAGAGCATTAAATATAGGATTGGGGACAGATGTTTTGCGGATTTGCCCAAGATTTTGAATTTCTACAAGCTTCATTATTTAGATACAACGCCACTTATTAGACCTGCTTCTAAAAAAGTTGAAAAAGTTATTGCGAAATTTGATTTTGAGAGTCAGGTAAGTCATTTTATTGTTTTATCTCTTTTTAGATAAGGATTTGTTTGTTAAAATAATTGATTAATAAGCAGTATTATTGTTCTTCTGTAGACAATGCTTAATAGTGTTATTTAATATTTTATATTATTACTTATTGTGTGCATTATGTTTATTAATGTTAAATAATCAATTGTTGTTTACATTATTGGAGTTATTTCATTAATAATTATTAAAAAATTACATATAATGCAAGTTTTAAACATATGATTTTCCTTGAATAGTACATGAAAAGTATTTAATTAATTTAATTACATAGAAGTATAAGTAAAAATTAAAAGAAGTGTTTTCCTAAACAATTAAATATAAATCATTTATAAAAAACTAAGGAAATGATTAATGAAGTTTTAAACTCAAAAATGGAATATAAA
This sequence comes from Aethina tumida, assembly GCF_024364675.1. NCBI lineage: Eukaryota > Metazoa > Arthropoda > Insecta > Coleoptera > Nitidulidae > Aethina > Aethina tumida. Next base: position 4,516,891 of record NC_065435.1, on the reverse strand, counting down.
AAACTATTTTCATCGTTCACGAAAAAATGAATATACTAAAAAGTATTTAATTAATTCTAATCACATAAAGGTATAAGTAAAAAATTAAAAAAAAGTGTTCTTAAAAAAGTAAAATAATTTAACAACAAAAAAATTAGGGAGATGATTAATATTAATCACTTTACATAAATGAATTTTATCACATGTTCATTGTCCTGGTGACAGGCTAATAATAAAAATAATTAACTTTATCAATATCTGAGATGTTTGATGATTTTTAAAAATTCAATTGTTTCAGTGACTTTCAGAAATTTCGTAGACCCTGAATCACGTTTATTCACGTCTTAGCATTCAACAAATCATTTTTGTTGCAGGAAAAAGATGACCTATCCTTTAGAAAGGGAGATATATTAACCATAGTGTTTAAGGATGAAGAACAGTGGTGGACAGCTAAAACAAGTGAGGGAAAGACAGGCTTAATTCCAGTTCCGTATGTACAGAAAGTAAGTCCTATTTATCATGTGGTTGATTGATATACAGTTATATGTCACTTCCTTCCTCGTCCTTGTTTAAATGCGTTCCATTTTTAATTTTAGATTGATGAGAATCAGTCACCAATTGATATTCCAAGGCCGGGTTCAGGGGAGCCCATAACGGGCAGCGGGAGTCAAAGTGAGAGTGGAAGGCGGAGCCAAATACAGGTACTTGCTGAATTGTTGGTTTCAAAACTACCACTAAATACTGGAATTTGTTACAGAGGAAATTACCAGCGAGAGCCCGTGTGAAGCAGGTACGAGTGCCGAACGCTTACGATGAGACTGCTTTAAAATTAGAAATTGGTGATATACTGATGGTTACGAAGATGAATATTAATGGTCAGTGGGAAGGAACTCTCAACGGCAAAACTGGCTATTTTCCTTTTACGCATGTAGAGTTTCTAGATGATGATACTGGCAGTTAGTTGAATATTTTATATGCATAGAAACACTATTGTTGTATAGTTGCTCCATACTGTATATTTATTATTAATATTAACATGGATATATATTATCATTATTTATGAACAATTACAAGTTTGTGCTACCTATTATTGTCAATTTGTATTTTTCTTAATTACATATCAATATTTAGGTAATTGTGTTTATTTCCCCGTCAAAAGCTACGAAAGAACAGGCAAGTATTTCAGTAAATTAAACTTTGTGCATAGTTTGTGTCTGTAATATGTTACAGTTGATAATCTTGTGGCAACAGATAAACACTACAACACCTGGAGTATAACGAATTCATAAACAAAATCTTGTTAATATAAACAATAGTAAACTTAAATCGTTATGTGTAGTTCTTATGAAACACGTGCGTTCTAAATTTGGGTATTCTTAATAAATGATTCATCGCGTCATTTAATAATTTACGCTTGAAGGAAAGCATTTTTTCGGACAAGTACTTCAGAATAATCATCTTGCATAATAATAATAATAAAATAATAAATTTGAAAATAGAATTGGGGAAATGGTAATAATGTTTATGGCACCTTTTCCATTCTATTTTCAGAAACTAATTCAAGATATTTTACGTACAAATATTAAAAATGTCATTTGTACCCCAAATTTTTTCAAAGCCCTATAATTTTCTAAATGAGTATTTCAATATAGAAAAACTAAGTAGTAATGTGAGGAGAATTAACCTCCACTGCCGTTTGAAAAAAATTGGGTAATCCTCACTTAGGGGGCTGAAAAATAAGCTAGACAAGTTTTTGGATTTTGTATAAAAGTCCCTTACCAGCCTGTAACGCCTCGCAGTACCTTTTAAATGGGCCACACAACAGTTTGAAAAAGTAATTCACCATATCACATTTAAATTTGTTGAACTTTATCAAAGTAAATGTTTTTGAGCCAGATGTTTAATAATATTTATGACATCTTTTCCATTCCATTGTATATTCAAAAAATAATTAAGATATTTCACTTCAAAAAATGTTTAGTGCCAGTTAAAAGTTTTTTTTAATACATATATTTACCGTAAATAGTGCAATTTTTTATTTACAGTGATATCAATAGATATGTTATTGTATTGTATTTAAAAGTAGACAGATAATAATTTGTATTTAATTTTTATATTATATATGTTGGACAATAAAGCTATTATTAAAAATTTAAAAAGGCATATTTATAACCTATTTTTAATTTTATTGTTACTTTATAAAATTCACAAAATGATAAACAAAGATACATTTGTTTGCCACCCCTACCATAGTTCCAACACAACATATTTATAATGCATTTTATACTGATATATTTTTTTAAAATAAATATAAATTTTGATTTTGTGCTTCACATTTAAATATTAATTAGAACTTACCAACGCCAATGTTGTGTTCTTTTGGATGGAGTCGTTTTAAAGGGTTAAAACATTATTCGCACTGCAAAATTACATGTTTTACATTTTTATTGGATACACAATGAATAAATTTATTTAAAATATTATTAAAAAGATTAAAAGCTTGTTTATAGTATCTTAAAAAATTAAAAATCATAAAAATGGTAATGCCAATATATTTTTAAAAAGTTAAATAAATATCTAAAATAATTAGGCAACTCAAAGTACACGCATTTCTTTATTAAATTACAACAGCGCACATTAACCTGTAATGGATATTTACTTATATTTACTCAAAATTAAAACTCGTACTAATTGGATATTTCGTCAAATAACAAATTTAAATTCAAATTGGATTTTGTAACGTATTTACGCGTTCCGTGTGCGTATGATGTTGGCGGTCCGTTTTGTTTGACAGTTTCAAACAACGCCGTACACTGCATTACCGACGGACCAATTTCTGATTGTTTCTATACGCGATGAATGCGTGATGCTTTCAATGTAAATTTTAAGTGAAATAAGATGTAATCTATTAAAGAACACCGAAAATGGGGCGATCAAAATTTCCGGGAAAGCCCTCAAAGCATACAAACAGGAAAAGGGTCAATGTTCTGCCACCAACAGGAGAAACAACAAATGTTGATACATGTAATGCAGTGACAGTTGAGTCTGTTGCAGAAAACAAACAGGTAAACATTTTAAATTCGACAATAACAACGCGAAATGTGCCCGTTACAATTGCACAACAATAATCTGTTGATATTTCATAACGAATTTCCATTTTAGGATGAGGATATTTCCGAAAACGACAGTGAAAGTACTGTCAATGACAATGTTTTGAAGACAAAAGTTTCAATCAAAAGAAGACTGACTAGAAAAATGCAAAGCTCCTTGCGGAACAAAAACGCATCGAAAAGGAGCCTCTTGACCAAAATCTGCGGCAAAACAACAATAAAAACAAAGCTAACCACTAAAACAACAAGGAACACAAAACTATCACGTCGGTCAGTCCGTTTCTCCACCGCAACGACTCCAACTAGAACCAACTCGCAGAAGGAGGCCAACAATTTAGTGGGAAAATTTGTTTTACCAACCAGAAGTGTGCACTCATCACGTGTGATCAAACCTAACAAGCGGTTCATCAATGTAGATCTGAATGAATCTCTAACAGTGAAAAAGAAAGTCATCACCAAGAAGCATTGCGTCAAACAAGATGAGGACAAAAGCAAACCGTCGTCTGACGAACAGTGCGGGGAAAATTCAGGCAGCTGTAGTACTAGTACTAGTGAACCAGTGGTCGAAAAGCCTGGACGCGTCGTGCTGCGACAGGCGAGACTCAAACTTCACACCCAGGCCCCCAGCGGGCCGGAGGGGCCGTTCTCGAGCAACTTAAACAATGGTTCACCACCAGGGACGGTTACTTGTGGTGTTTGTGGTGCAGTTCGGTTCTATAGGTTTGTGAAACAAGCCAGGAAATTCAACATTTATAGCTGTGAGTCGTGTAGGAAGTTCATCTCTAAGATGATCAAAAGACAGAGTTGCGGGAAAGGTGTGAATTCTCTAGTTTGCCTTAAAGGCCAAGGAATGTGCCATGTTCCTCCGATAGTGCGTAGTCAGCAGTGGAAACTGATCCGGTGCGCTTATAAAGCGCGGTGTCCTGCTTGTTGGTTAAAGATGTGCCTTCGTTCATTTCAAATGCCTCTGAGTCTAAAGCACAATTTATTACAAATGTTGCCTGAAAACATGAAAGGGCCTGACATTGTTTTTAACAACTCGTCCCTGTGGCAAAGCAATATTGAAAATATTGACACCAAAGTCGACAACAAAGTTATCGAGACAACGATTACACAACGACCACTCAGATTTAGAAATCCAACAAGCAATAAAGTTGAACCACCCCCAGTAGCACCGGCACCAGTCGTACCTGCACCCAATTCAGACATAAAACGTCAAAAAATCGACCTCAAAGGTCCCCGTGTTAAACACGTATGCAGAAGTGCGTCGATTGTTTTGGGCCAGCCATTGGCCACTTTTGGCGCTGAAGAGAAGAAAAGTGATCCTACAGAGCAGCCAATTGAAACCGAAGACAAGGACAAACCGGTGATTGTAGAAAAAAGTGTGCCTGAAAAGAGTGGCAATAAAAGTGACTCGAATTCTAGTGAGACTGATTCATCAGAAGGTGATAAGATCAAAATACAGATGATGATGAGTGCAGCTTCTGTTTCGAGTGTCCGGAGGGAGAGGAATCAAAAAGCACAAGCCTCAGAGGTATGTAAATTTAAGCCACAGTTACTAAATCGTTGTGACGAAAGGGTTTTATGAGTTTTGTAACTAGAATTTGATTTGTCATACTTGTTAGAACGATAAAATTGTTGTAACATTAATTGTTTTATACATTGAATTAAATTATTGCATTAGTCAAGCATAAAATTATTTATTACAATGTATCGTCAGTATTTTATAGTAGTTTTTCATAATTATTATTTATTTAGGCAAACATTTCACTTGGTAATTAGCAAATTATTTTAACAATTCAGGCACGACCTTCGGACAGAAAACAGACCCATTATGACAGTCAGAATGGGATCTCCATCGACTTCTGGGAGGGCTACGACCCCGACGAGATTTGCCAAAGTGGCTACTGTCTAATATCGTCGGAACCGTTCACTATGCCCTCCATATGCTTCCTCTGTGGGAGTGGAGGACGTGACTACTTAATTTATTGTTCCATGTGTTGTGAATCGTACCATTCGTTCTGTCTGGAACAGAGATCCCACAGCAATATACGGCAGAATCTTTGGGTGTGTCCTAAGTGCACCGTTTGTCCGGAGTGCAATCAGAGCGACAGACAGAAGATCAACTGTCAGAAGTGCATGAAGGCCTACCATCCGGAGTGTTTCAACAACAAGTGGAACAACAGCCTGGACCAACCAACCGTAAGTTGACTGCTGCTGATGGGGTTCAAAAAAATTACGTCGATTTCTTTCGTAGGTTTGCTCAAAATGTCTGAGGTGCAAAAGTTGTGGTTCAGAGAACATCACCAAGTTCGTGGGGAATCTTCCCTTGTGCATCACATGTTTTAAACTCAGAAAAGAGGGCAACTTCTGTCCGATTTGCCAACACTGTTACGACGAGAACGAATGTTGTGCAAAGGTAGGTTTATTTTTATTGGTGTTGACCCACTAAGCTGACACCTGTTACGTTACAGATGATGGAATGCTCCAAGTGCAACAAATGGGTGCACTCGCAGTGCGAGAAGCTGTCCGAGGAGCACTACCAAATCCTGGCGATCCTTCCCGAGTCCGTCGAGTACATTTGTGCCTTGTGCACGAAGGAACAGACCTGGAGGAAGGCCATAGATGCGGAGATCAAGTCCAGTTTCCATCACCTCATCCGTTTGTTGAGTAAAAACAAAACGGCGAGGACCACCCTGAAGTGGAGTCCTTTGAATAATCATTCCCCTTGTCACAAGTCAATCACCAACGTCCGGAAGTTGCAGTTTTCCGAAGCGGCCATGGACGTGGACAACAACAATTGCAGCAAAAGTGTCGCCGACATCAATAAGATCTATTCGTTCGAAGAGAACGAGCTGCAGATGAAGGCTGAGTCGGAGAGTTTGGCCAGCACGTTACATGGTCTCTCCATGGTTGACATAAAGAACAAGCTCAACTCCAACGAGTACTGTTCCGTTAGGGAGTTCAACAAAGACATGGAGGAAGCCCTGGAGAACACGCATTCGGAGCAGTTGAAAAAGATCTACCGTTCGATATTCCATTCGATTTTTCCCTGGTACGAAATCAACGGTTGCCAAGAAGAGCCGAGTAAAAACGAGGCAGCGACAAAGGAGGAATCTCAGAGCAACGCGGTGAAGGAAGAAGACCGTGTACAAGTTGAATATGAAACAATAGACACGAGGATGTGTTCGTTTTGTAAGATCACAGGCGATGGCTACAACTACGAAGAGTCACGGCTGTTGTATTGCGGGCAGAACGAATGGGTACACGCCAACTGTGCCCTATGGTCGTCAGAAGTATACGAGGAGATCGACGGTTCTCTGCAAAACGTCCAAAGTGCTTTATCCAGAGGTCGAATGATCAGATGCTCAAGCTGTAAGCAGAAGGGTGCGAGTGTCGGCTGTTGCTTCAAAGGTTGCTACGAGACCTACCACTTCAAATGCGCCCAAAACTCGAAATGCCAGTTCATGCATGACAAAACCGTATACTGTTCCACCCACGAGGTACCGAAGAAAAGCCATCCGTTGACCTCACCAAAGGAGTTCGACATTTACAGGTCGGTTTTCGTGGAGGTCGACAAGAAGAAGAGGAAATACTGTGATATGGAACGGGTTAACTTCATGGTTGGGTCATTGTGCGTCAAGAATCTCGGCAAGGTTAATCCACTGGTATCGGATTATCCTGATGTTATTATTCCCATGGGCTTTGTTTGCACCCGGCTCTTCTGGTCAACTGTTGATCCCTGGAAACTGGTTCCATACATCATTACAACGTCAGTTTTAAGCACTCACTGCAGCTCTACGATTGTAGACAAGAATTTTACTGTGGATCACTCTTTGTCCAAGCCGGAGGTGGAGAAAATCCTTAAAGAGTTATACGTTTGGCAAAAGGACATCGACAAGAAAAAGTCGGAAGTCCTGGACTACGAAGACGATGAAGAACCTCAAAATGGGGCTGATTTGCTTTCACCAGAGCTAACCAACGCCATCCTGGAGGAAATACCACACGACTTGCTGGACGGAATATCGGTACAAGACATTTTTCCTGCATCTCTGGCGTTTTCCATGGACAACAAGCTAGAGCTGGGCGACGACGACAATTTAGACATGGACATGAAGTCGTCCAAAGAGCTAAGGCGGAGCAAATCCGAAGTGATGCCCCAAATCAACAAGCTCGAGCAATTTTCCAAGTCCAGAGGGCAACAGCGGTCCTGCAGTTTAACCCTGAGTTGTAAGCTGGACAGTTCCCTCCCGCCAGCAATAAAGAAACGGAAAATGGCCGCAGCAACGCGGGAGAACAACATGTTCTTTCAACTGCTGCAGGTCGACGGTAACTGCGACGACAGCAGCAGCAGCGAGTGTGGCTCACCCACCGGCACCGGGGTGGATCCATGGGGCAATCCGGTGGGTGAAGAGCCGGTAACTTGCGAGAAATGCCAGTGTACTTATCGCACCCAGGCCAGTTACAAACGTCACTTGGACACGTGCGAGGTGCTTTGCACCAGCGAAAGCGACTCGGAACTGGACAACAACATGATCGTCCTCAGCAAACCCGTCGTGGAACGCTTAGACGAGCCTTCATCAGTCGTACTGACGTCCTACGAGTCGTACCAAAACGAGATTCACACTTCAGTATTAAATACTCAGACTTTTGTCACGGCTAAATCGACGGAGCTGATATCGATGCCTCACACGGATATTCCTTTGCAGATGTCGCAGCCCATACAGCAAAAGCAGATGATTCAGAACATGACGGTGCCAGTTAACACGGTGGCACCCATGAACTTGAATCAACAAGTCACCGACGCATCACACAACTCGTACACCATTAATCATCCCGCCTTGACGATAGGCGACAATCACATGTCATCACAGCCAGCTCAGTATTGCGTTAACCAAACGGTACCACTTTGCGTTAATCAACCCTTACAACTACAATCGAATAGCATTCAAGTCAGCCCCAACACCTCGATTTTAAATGCCGGAAATCAACTCTTAAACCAGACGATTTCAATAAACCAAGGCTCCATACAGATAAACCAGCCATCAACGTTACAACAGCCGTTAGATTTTCAACCGCAGTCGGTTACGATACAATCAGTGCCGTTCAGCAACAACGTGACTCCAATTTTGAACGTCACACCTCAAAATCAGTTCGCGTTGAACGGTAAAATCATAACGACTAATCCGTTGATGCAGACTGTTAACGTTCCTACGACGCAGTGGGTGAAACCGGTGGCCAAGCCGACGGTTATAGCACAGAAAACCATCAAGGCGCGGGCCAGGAGTCGAACAATCGCTGCCAAAAGACACTACGAGGATGGGGACACAATCATTTTAAATCAGGTCAGTTTTGGTTGGTAGTAAGTACCAAAAATGGATAATTTAATCAGACCCTTAACTAGATCAATAGCTAATACAATTGAGGAGGTAATAGAAGTAATAAAGCCATTCAGAAGTTCAATAGTACAGAAACATTAAAGGATGTTCCAGACGTGCCAGAACTGAAGTAAAGCTTTTAGATGAAATTTTTGATGAATATGTTCCAATGATATGTCGATCAAGAGGTACCAGAACCGAAATACATTTTTAATAAGTATCTTCTAATAATGTGTTGACCAAGAGGTTCCAGTACATAAATCCTTTGCACTGAAAAATGATTTAGATTATATAGTCAAATTGGAAGAATCTTTTTTCTATTTAACTGTAATAAATTCTTTTGTTTCAATAATATTAGACAGACAAAATTTGTAATTGAGAAGTATTTTTATTTAAGCTTTCTATTGTTTTAAGAGGTTTAATTGGATCATTACCTTAAAAATGATGGGTGGAGAACGTAGCAAATTAAAACTCTTAAGACAATAGGAGTCGGAACAAAAATGCTTCTTAATAATATTTTTGTTATTGAATGTCTGGTGATTTAATTTGTCTACTAATTAAAATTAAATAAAAATAACTAACAATATTCAACAATTCAATATCAATCTAAGAATTGTATTTATGATATGATTTTTTTTACTATTTTCCTAAATTATTCTTCAATAAAATGTTGAATTTTTGACATTAAATAAACAAAAAATAAATATATTATTAATTAAAGTTCAGAGTACACAAGGCCCTTGAGTTCCAAGGCATGTTTAGACTTGCTGCTGAGAAATACTCTTTATTACAGTCAGACTGGAATTATCTTTTTTGTAGTTAATAACAAGTTCTTTCATGGCAACAATATTTTTGTTATTGAATGTCTGCAAATTTAATTTCTGTGAATATTAACGACAATTAAACATTTCTACAAAGTTTTTATTGTATTTATTACGGGATTAAATTAAATTTGTTATGTAAAAATAACGTCGAATATTCAACAATTCAACATCTCTAAGAATTTTGTATAAATATTTTTTACTATTTTCCTAAATTATTCTTCGACAATATATCGAATTTTTAACATTAAATAAATAAAAAAATGTTATATATAAAAATATTATACTCCAGATGTTTTCTTTTTTTCTAAATAAATTAAATGCTTCCAAAATATATTTTTTTTGTTTTTACTTTATTAAATATTTTATAAAATTATTGCAGAACTCAACAACATCCCCGGTGATAGTTCAGCATTTGCCGTCCACTAATTTTGTTCCGTTTGTTGACGCGTTCCAACAGCAAACTGGTCAAAATGTTCAATATGTAGCAACTATCGCACCTCAAGTCAACGCCACTTTACCCACACAACCCCTGGTCCAACTCCAACCGGATAACAACCTCATCAGCATCGTGCCCGGCCTCCAGCCCACCATGATCATCCAGCAGCCCCGCGTCATCGAGAACCAGCTGGTGCTGGACAGCAACGGTTCCTTGGGATGGGCGCCTCAAACCGTACAACCCGTCTATTACGGATTCGAAACGATCGTTCAAAACACGGTGATGCAGTCGCAACAATTCCTGCCGACCACCGTGCCCGGCGTCCTGACCGCCAACAGCAGCTACTCGACGACGACGCAGGTGTTCCAGACCAGCAAATTAGAGCCAGTATTGGACGTCTCCTCCAATAGCTTCGTACTAGTCAATCCGGGACAGCTGGTCAACTCCCAGGCCATCGAGGTGCCTCAGTACTCGCAAAGCCAGCCGATTAACACGGTTGTGAGCAACATACTGCCGCAGCAGGAGATCAAAACGCAACCGCAATCTGTGATCAACTACTCACAATCCGTTACATCACACAAACCGGCCACGGTCACCACGTCGGCGACACACAGCATCACCCTGCCGACGGCTCCCTTCGTACCTGAGCAAGGTATACCCACGAACATAGTTGTGCCGACACCCAAGCCGCCCACTTCCACCCAGAGTCGACCGATGAGTCGAGTACTGCCAATGCCCACGAAAAAGGAACACAAAAAGTTCGTCGTCGAGGAGGCCAAAAAGCAAATCATCGAGGAACCCAAAAAGATCATATCCCATATCAAGTATGAAGATGTCAAAAAGGTGCAAAACAGCAAATTCGAAGAGGTTAAAAAGTACATGTACTTCAAGTACGAGGAGGTGAATAAAATTCAACCACCCCCAATAGTACAGATTAAAATGGAAGAACACAAACCCATCAGCCCTCCAATGAAGGAAATTAAGGTCCTGGAAATGCCCAAGTTAATCGACGACATTGACAACCCAGTGATAGAGGAAACCAAAGAAGTACCCGTGGAAGATTTAAAAATTGAACCGGTGATACCTGCACCTCCGCCACCACCACCATCTCCCGTCATTCCTCCACCCCTTCCACCACCTCCTAACGTGGAGCCTCCGCCTCCACCTCCACCTCAGCCTGAGGAGCCTAAGGCTAAACCATCCAAAATAATCATACAAGACATAAAAATATTAGAACCCAAACCTGTTAAAGCAACAGAAGTGACTAAAGAGGACAAAAAACCAAAAGCACCGCCAGAGCTGGTTAAAGAAGTAAAGCAGGAAGAAGAAACGGAAGAGCACAAGAGCGAAAAGTCGTTAAAACTGGTGTTCCACAAGCAAGGCCAAGATGGCACATACAAAGTAAGCAATTCAATCCACGTGGCCCCGTTTAAGCTCAAAAACGTTCTACCTCTGGTCGAGAAGAACAAGCAGGACGAGAAGATCGAAAAACTAGAGCCAGTAACCAAATCGAACGGCAGTAAAAAGGAGAACGACAACCCCATGATCGTGTACACGATGGAAACCAAAGACGGATTCAAATACTCGTCGACTTCGATCTCCGATCTGTGGGACAAAGTCATCGAGGCGGTGCAGGCGGCACGTGCGGCTCACAACATGGCCCCACTTCCCACTTCCAACGTCTCGATGAACGTGCCGATAAGCGGACTGAAGAACGCCGCCATGAAGTACTTGATCGAACAGCTGCCCGGCGCGACCAAGTGCAGCAAGTACAAGCCGACGTTCAGCTTCCCGCCGCATTCCAAGGAGCTGGAGGACGAGTTCCTGACCGGTCACAGTTTCGGGTCAATCCGGTGTGCGCCCTTGGAGCGGGAACGGAAGGAGTACGACATGTTCGGGTGGCTGTCGTCCAAGCACAGGAGTCCGGACGTCTCCTCCGAGACTGAAGTGCTGCCAAGGTAAGAACAATCAACAAACACTGTAAATTTAGTTAACAAAACTATTTATTTCAGGAGAGGCTCCGTTACTAACTTACCCATGGCCATGAGGTTCAGGCAGCTAAAGCTGACGTCCAAGCAAACCGTGGGTGTTTTCAGGTCCAGCATTCATGGGAAGGGTTTGTTTTGCCTTAAAGATATTGAGTCCGGGGAAATGGTCATCGAATACGCCGGAGAGGTAAAATACATTGTTTTTTCTGGAAGATTTGTCTCTAAATGAATTATTACAGGTGATCAGGTCTATTTTGACGGATAAACGGGAGAAGTACTACAATTCGAAAGGTATTGGCTGCTACATGTTCAGAGTGGACGATAATTTTGTCGTGGATGCTACGATGAAAGGAAACGCCGCACGTTTTATCAATCACTCGTGTGATGTAAGTATTCAGTATCTTTACCATAATGCAAAGTACCTTTTAACTTAAAATAACATAATAATAATAATATATATAGCTTTTGAAATGAAGCTTTCAAATGATATATACAATTTAATACAAAAATCTTATTATATAATAATAAATATTTATTTGGATAATAGAATGCTCTTTTGTTATAATTATTTAATCATTGGCTGAAGTAAAACTGTAAAAAAAAATTAATTCAGCGTTACCAAGATGGCAAAGACTTTACTGCTAATTAGAGATTTTTTCCGGTATCGAATATTTTACATTAATATTTTTTTCATTTATATCATATATTAATTAAAATTGTTTGTTTCAGCCTAATTGTTATTCAAAAGTGGTGGAGATTCTGGGTCACAAGCACATAATAATATTTGCTTTAAGACGAATTTTAAGTGGTGAAGAACTTACATACGACTATAAGTTTCCATTTGAAGAGGACAAGATTCCTTGCACATGTGGCTCACGCAAATGCCGTAAATTTCTTAACTGATATTCAGTATGAAACATTTCCTCAATTTTTTCAAAATTTCCGTGTAGTTGACTAGAATTTATATTATATACATTATATCTTTTTTATATGGTTCCTTTACTCGAGTATTATTGTTTTGCGTTTTCGTTTGTGTATTATTTAAGGTGTAATTTTCCGTATACAATTAATTGGTTTGTGTTTTGTGTCGATTTTTGTTTGTATACTTTTTCCATATACGATTGATATTTTGTAATACTCGGACGTCTTGAGCATTCATTGCCGAAAACTAACCGTACCATTTTTTTAAATTTAGATACTAATGAAAGCTTAAGAACAGAGGGAAATATTTTGACTGATATTCAGTGTTTTCTTTTTTGAAATTAGAGATATATATCATTGTGGAACAATGATTAGTTTTTGAAAAACAAACTCACTTGTATAATTGTAAATTTGTCTGTAATTATAGTGTAAATATCTCAGATTTTTTAATATGTATGTAATTTTCTTCCCAGGTAGCACCTATCACGGCCATTATAAAGTTACATTCTTAAAATATATATAGATTAAGATTTTGTAAAGTCAACAGTATTTGAAAATTTTCGTAAGATTTGGCTGTGAGGTTATATGCATTTGTGCCATTGGCTGAATAGGTGTTACTTTATTAACGTTTTTGATAAAAAGAAAATTGTCATGTGATATGTTGCATAAGTTTTTGCTAAATTTTTCTCAATAAATTTATAGCTGTTTGAAATGAGATCTTGTTGGTTTTTAACCGTTTTATGTTGAAACGACGCGAGATCCTACACGAACATTTAACAATATTATACTGTTGAACAAAATTGTTGAGATGAACAGATTTTATGTGATAAAAAAGTATAGTTTATTTATATATAGTCCTGAAAAATACGGGGTGTATAAACAACGTCCATATTTTGAATCTCTGAGCGTATAATATTGTTTTGTGTTTTTTTGCATTTTGTTTAAGAATCCATAAAATACATCACCTTGCCATTTTCCATTTTGGTAACTTCCTTGTGCAGTCTTTTCTATATATACATATATTTTTTTCCTATCGGAATTATCACGCTAGTAAGTTAATAAAAATGGAAAATATTTTTGTATCAGCACTTGAAATTTTATATGTACAAAGAGTACTTGTAGCTTTACATACAGTTGGTTGTGAATTTATTAGTGAATTACATTTTGTTTTTATTACGTTAAAAATTAGGAAACAAAAAAAAAGTATTTTTGTATAACCCATACGATTTTTTTACGTGCTACGTATTTATGTTCTATGTAGTTGAGTTAATAATTTACAACCCAATTGTAATTATAAAATGACAATATTGACATATCAATATAAAAAAAACATAGAATATATTATTCTACAGTGTGTGATAAGAGGCCTTGTAGTATCATACATGTACGGGGATGATTGTTTAGTGTCTTATATCTTTTAACATATTTAAATTGAGAACTAATCATACCCTACTTTGGTGCTTACTACTTGTATTTAACTTCAGCAGCTGTGCTAACCTGTATCTATATATATTATTAATAAAAATTCGATTTAACTTTGTCACTTTTTATTACACAATTATTTCAATTTATATAAAATCTTAAAATTGATAAAAAATTTAAATGAATCACCAGTTTTTACGATATTGTTAAGAGACGTTTAAACCGCTTTTAATCAAATAAACCTAATTAAAAATACCACCATTGAAACGAAATTCCTAATTAATGAATACAACCATGATTAAGAAGGAATTTGAAACCACTTGTTATCTGAAAAATATAACAATACGAACAAACATCACAAAAGAAACAAGGTTTCTTATTAACCGAAGCGTTTAATTTGGTACTTTTTTGATTTCTTAAGTTAAGAAAAATTTTTACAAATTTCAAATAATAAAGATCTATTCATTTAATTGACTTTTAGTGGCACTGAATTATTACTTTTTTTGGATTAAATTAAGAAAAATTGACATAATTATTTAAAAAAAAAAAAAAACAAATTGTCTTTTTTGGTACTTTGAATTATTAAAATCAAAGACAAATTTACTAATCAGTAACTCATGTGATGTGATAAAGTTAATATAAGAAGAGAAAACAATCATCCATTATTTTTTGTCAAAATTAATAGATTTATTTTTTATACAACAATAAGATTTATAGCTTAAGCATTTATAAAATGGCTCGTGAAAGTTTTTGAATTATTTTAGTGTTTTAAATTGCCATAAGCTAAAACTAAATGTAACAAATATAATTCTACTCATTTAAATGAACTTATAATTGTGATGTTAGGTAGTCCATTCATCCAAGAAAAGGCAAATCATCTATTTTTTGTTTCCTTTTTGTTTTCTTCTCAATATTAATTAGCTAATTTATTATTTATATAAATGTACTTGCAGATTTTTTAGTTATTTTAATAGTTTTGAAGTAAATTAAGGAAAATTGATACAAATATTCCAAAAATCAATTGTTGATTTTAATTGACTTATTTTGGTACTTTGAATTAATAAAACCAAAGACCAATTGGTACAAATAAATAAATCAGGAGATGTGATATAGTTAAGATAAGAGAGAAACACCCACTATTTTTTTTTCTATATTAAATATAAAATTTATAGTTTAAAAATTTATAAAATTGTAAGTTTTTGAATTCTTTTGGTGTTTTAAATTGCCATAAGCTAAAATGTTACAAATATACTTTTACTCATTTAAATGAGTAAATCAGAATGAAATCTTATAAAGTTGACAACATATAAATGTGATGTGATATAGTCCATTCATCCAAGAAAGGACAAGTCATCCCTTTTCGTTTCTTTTTTGCTTCTCAATATTAATTAGCTAATTTTATCTATAAAGCTGTACGTGCAGATTTTTGACTTCTTTTGGTGATTCTGGATTAAATTAAGAAAAATTGATATAACTATTAAAAATAAACAGTTGTACAAGCTTAATTGACTTCTTTTGGAACTTTGAATTATTAGAAATAAAGACAAATTGGTAAAAATAAATAAGACATGATAAATATGAGAAGAGAGAAGCCACCCATCATTATCTTTTTGCTTGTCATTATTAATTAACTGATTTAGTATGGATATAAAACGTTTGATTGTTGCCGGTTTTTCGTCCATTCCAGCCATTTCAGATTATTAAAGGGTAATATCGGCACAAACAACCAAATAAAAAAACCAAATGAGCAAATCAAAAAGAAAACGTTTATTAAGTCGTGTGTTAAACATGCGCACCGTGGTGCGTCCCATGTAAAACCCACGTGGGTTCCGTGGTCTTCCTGCCGTTGAGCCAGTATGACCCGTATGACGGCAGATCGAAGGCGGAGGCGATGGCAAATGGGGACGGAGGCAATGGCAAAGGCAAGAGTCAGACAGGAGGCAGTTGACAGTCAGTCGAATGCGCGCCGGTATGCGCTTAGATACCACGGCCAGTCTCGAACAGTGCAGGCTACACCGCTGCGATGGATAGAGTTCTGAAACGCGTTGGCCTCTCGAAAAGAAGTCAGTCCGACATAAAAGACGGATCGCAGGAGACGACGGTCGTCCAGGACTCTATCAAGAAACGGAGGAAACGCAGAAGTAAATCCAGACGGCGGCCGTCTCAGGAGAATCGGAAGTCTCGCGGTATATTTAATATTGATTGGGAATCTGTAAGGGACTGCAAATCTTGCAAATCACGCGCAATCACCAGAAGATTCTGTAGTAAGAGATGTGATAATGAACTGTACAGGTCTAATAGTTTTAAATTTGAAAGATTTATTAGAGGAAATGAGGAAGTTTCCACCCTAGGAAAAAAGGTATGATTGACAAGCAGTCTAACAATACTACTAACATCCTAAAACAAAACAGCATCTCTCTGATCTGTACCACTTATCACTCTATCTATCTATCTATCTATCTATCTACCTATCCCTTCATTTTATTTTTATACACTAACAAATTGCTACACCTTACCTTATTGATTGTCTATGTTTTCCAATTTAAAATGCACTGTAAATTTTCGCGCATCTACAAGATGTACAGTAAACTGGGCTGTTATAAACACCGTTTTTCTATTATAAACGAGTTTTTAAAACTTAAATCCCCATATGTACACATAAACTTATTAATTTATTATGCCAACTATCAGTAAATATGTATACGAATGTATAATAATAACGCTGATATTTACCATTACGTGTTTTTTAATTTGTAACAATTTATTTTTCATTTTGCTCTATCAACTAGTTGATTTGTTATTTGTTGAAAGTAAAATTCTTTTTATTAGTTCAATTTGTATTTTTTAATTGGTGAAAAACTAAATTTTCAATCTACAGAAGACAATTATTTTAACAACATTATTTTATCACTATTTTATTTTACATTTACACTACTTAAACAATTACTTAAATTTAATTTTTATTTTGCTACTTTAAGTAGTTTTTTTTTTTAATTTAAAAATTAAACTGTTTTATCACTATTATATTTTAGTATTATTTTTTATATTATTTATAATTGTTATATATTATTTATTATATTTTTTTATTTATTTATTATATTTATTTTATAAAACTATTAACCCTATTAAATTTATATATATAATACATGTTATTATTTATTTAACATTTATTAAAAATGTGAATAAAAATTGATAAAATTTTACATATATATTTTCTAAAATTGTCTTATAATTTTATTACTAGAATTTTAAGCTACATCAGTAAAATTATTAAACTATTTATTACTATTATATTTTATATCATATTTATTTAAATTTATAATATTTTTTATTATAATAATTATTATTAATAGAAATGAAGAAAAATATACATTAAGTCACATTATATAATTCAATGTTGATTCAAGATTATCATTTTGTTGTTTGATGATTTGTAAACTTTTTAATTTATTTTATTATATTTAAATATTATTTATACTATTTATTATATTTATTTATGAAATACACATTTTTTAAAAATAAAAAATAATTTTAAGCTACGTCAATAAAAGTATTTTAACAATTTTATCACTGTTATATTTGTTTGTTATTTTTTATATTATATATAATTGTTGTATATTATTTATATTATTTTCTAAAACTATTAATACTATTCTATTTTATTTGATTAATATTAATTAAGAATGTGAATAAAAATTAATAGGATTTTCTTAAATAATTATAATAAAGAAGGAACATTTTTCTTATTAACTCAAATAATTTGTATTTTTTAATTTATTAACAGCAAACACAATTAAAATTATTTAAAATGTTTTATCACTATCATATTTATCTATTATTTATCAAATTATATTTATAATTATTATACTACTATTTATATTATATTTATTTAACCATATGATATTAAATTTTACATAAATTATTTATATAAATTAACTATGTAAATAAATATTAATAGAATTTTACACACACAGTATAATTCCTAAAATTTTCTTTTAATTTTATTGTTACTATAAATGAAGAAAATTTAAAAAATAGGTCAAGTAATTGTATATAATTGCATTAGTCATCTTAATACTTACTCTAAGAAGCCATACTTAACTTATTTTAATTTAGTATTGATCCAAAATTTTCATTTGTAACTTAAACTAGATTTGTTGATGATTTGTTAATTGTTCAAAGTAAAATTCTTATAATTAATTTAAAATGTTTATGTTTTAATTTTTTAAAAACAGAAAATTAAATTTTTAATATTTAAATTATTACTTTTTTTATTTTTTTATCAACTTAGTTTTTATTTGGTTGTTTCAACTACTTATTTTAGTAATTTCTTAATTGTTCAAAGTAATATTCTTGTCATTAATAAAAAATATTTATATGTTTGAAAATGTACATTTATGTTTTAAAAATGAAAAATTAACTTTTTAAACTATGCAAATATATATTATTAACTGATCTTATATTTTTTCAATGTTTACGTTTAATTTTACATATGTCTCGACAGGAACGTTCAAATCATTATTTCATTTTATTTTTTAACAATGTGATTGTCATTTATTTTTAATAATTTGTTATTTGTTTCTCATTAATTCAATTTGTATTTTTTAATTTAAACACGAAAAAGTTATAGTTACTACTGTTAATTTTTTCACATATTAGTGTTAATAGTTAAATCGGTAAAACTGTTTTTTATTTTTTAATTATTTGTTTTAAGTAATCCTCTTTATGACTCCGTATTGATCCAAAATATTTAAGTCATTTTTTTTAAATATATTTTTAAGCTACATAAATAAAATTGTTTTATCACTATTTCTATTGATTTTATTAATTTTTACATGTATCACACCACTGATATTTATTTATTTGTCAACATATATTAGTTAATAATAGAAAAATGTATTAGTTAATGCAGTTAATAATAGAAAAATATTTTTTTTTATTATTCATTTATAATATTTTAACTAACTATTTTATCACTATTTATATTAAATTTTACAGGTTTTAAATATTACTTTAGTTAACACTGCAAATAAATATTAATAGAATTTTGCACAGATAATAGCTAAAACGTTAAAAAAAGCATCAACTAACATTATATTTTAATTTATTATTAATCCAATATATTTGGATTATGATTATTATTTTTTTAAATAATTTATATAATTAAATATTAACACTACAAATAAAAATTAATAGGTTTCTACATAGATCACTCCTAGAACTTTCTTATAAAATCATTTTTACTAGAAATGAAGAAAATTAAAAAAAAAACATCAATTAACCTTGTATAATTGCATTAGTCAATGTTAACACTTACATAGGAATACATTTATTTTAATTTATAATACTTTAGTTGTTAATTATGTTTTTGATGACTTTGTATTTTTTTATAATAAGTATGAAATTAAAGGAAAAAAGACATTTAACATTTCGAAAATGTCGTCCAAACTGAATTATCTCTATTAATTAATAATTTCATTAGAACACTTCGATACTAAGAACTTTTTCTACCAATATTTCTTTCTCTGTATTAATTATAACGTTCCATCAACTTCGATTTTATGGGTGCATTTAATGTGCAGCGAGATGGACTGTTAAAAAAAAACCGTTCTCTCTTTTAAGCGAGCTTTTAAAATTTATAATAATTAAACATGTAATTTGCCATTATTAAATTTCTCGAGAGGATTCAGTTATTCGTGCATAAAGTCACGTTTTATAGTTATTAAAAAGCTCTATTTTAATACGACTGTATTGCACATAGCAAGAAACATAACTATGGTAATATACAGTGTGGCCCATTTGAAGGCGGGACATCCCCATAAAATTAGCATTTTTTGTCTGACATTGACCAACGTTTTTTCAATTGTAAAACATGAAAATATGTACTTGTAGGCAACATGCCACGTTTTTTGGTCCAGAATCAACATTTACTAATACTGTTATATAAAGTTATTTGATTTATTATTCTTATTATAATTATAAGAAAATTTTAGAAATTATATATGTAAAATCCTATTAATTTTTATTTATAAATAATGTATGTAAGTATAATAAATAATAATAAATAACTAATAATATAAACAATATACAACAATTATAAATAGCAGAATATAAAAAATAACAGATACATATAATAGTGACTGATTATTTTTTTATTTTTAAAAAATGTCATTTTCTTAAATAATTATAAAAAATAATAGATATAATAGTGATAAATAATAAACTGTTTATTTCAAATAATTTTGCTGATGTAGCTTAAAATTAAATTTTTCGTTTTTGAAAAATTAAAAAATATAAATATTTCGATAAGATGAAATCTACAATCAATAAAAAATATTTGAAATAATAAAATAAAAATTAAATTGTTAAAAAATAATTGTTTAAATAGTGTAAATAAAAAATAGTGATAAATAATTACTTGTGTAGCTTAGAAATTAAAATTTTAGTAATTAGAATATTTTAAAATATCAAAGTTTTGGATTAATAAGAAGAATTTTACTTTGAACAATTTACAAATAATTTAAAAATATAGTTGAACCAATAAATTACGAAAATTTTGGATCAATAGTAAATTAAAATAATTGTTTTCTTGAAGTAAATATTAATATTGACTTATGCTATTATATAAAATTACTTAATACATTGTTTTTAGCTTTAAAATTTTATAAATTTTATTAATTTTTATTCACATTCTTATTTAGTGTTAAATAATACATGTAAAATTGAATAATTTTAATAGTTTTAAGAAATAAATAATTAGTATAAATAATATACAACCATTATAAATAATATAATAAAATAATAACAGATAAATATACAGATAGTTAAAATGTTGCTTAAAATTATTTTTTTATTTTTATAAAATGTGTCATTTTCATAAATTAAAACATAATTAACAGTATAAATAATAAATAAAAATTATAAATATAATATAAAAAATAATAATAATACAATCAGTAAAGAATACTTGTAACAACAAAATAAAAGTCAAATTATTAAAAAATAATTGTTTAAATAGTGTAAAATAGTAACAAAATAACAAAATAATTATACTTTTGGAGCTTTAATTTTTCATTTTTAACAAATGAAAATTATAAACTGTACTAATCAGATAATAGTTTTAGAAAACAAATAAATAATATAATATAAAAAATAATAAAATTTTTCTTATTAATCCAAAATATTTGTATTTTTAAATTTAGTACAATTTTAATTTTTAAGCTACACAAATAAAATTATTTTAAGAAAACTGTGTTTTCACTATTTAAATTTAATTTTGCTTTACTTTAACAATTTATTTTTTATTTTGTTGTTTTAAATATTTTGTTGATTAGAATTATTAATCCAAAAAATTTATATTTTAATTTCATTTTTAACGAAAAATTAAATTATTAAGCTGCAGGAGTATAAACAGTTTAATTGAACTATTTTTATTTAATAATGAATAATCAAATGGGCCTCACTGTATATACTTTTTTAACATGAATTATTAACTATAATTATTTTTAATATTACGTGTGTTTGGTAAAAATAAAATTTTGTTACATTTTAATTATTAAGCTGCCAAAATAATGTTTAAATTTTATATTAATTGTAACTATTAATTATAATGTTTTTAATTATTTCACTATTACATTTAAACAGCGCATATTTAAGTAACAGTAACATAAGCAGTTACAAAACTACTACTGCATTTTTTTAAACCAGTTTGCCTAACTTACAAATTAAAATATTTATCTTTCATAACTTAAATATCAATTACCAGAACGCAACGATAAAAACTACAAGTTTACTGTGATTAACGAATATTTCACAATTAAGATTCAGCTCAAATATTTACGTTGAACTCAATTTCCTCGTTATCTGTTGTCTGATTGACGGCAAAGTTTCACGTGGAAGGGTGGGAAAACGCCTAACCCATCGTCCGACGATCATTTCGGTGCGTTAATGAGGGTTTTAAAAAATTTCGTGCACACCGTCACAAATCGTACAAGACAAACAGTAAGCCGGGCAGTTAAAAAACCGCTTCTAAACAAGTTTTGCGTACCTTAAATTTCAATTAAAATTACATTGCGATAAAGTTTGTGGACGTTTTTCGTACGTCGTGTGTTGTTGCGTTTAAGAAGACAAAAATTGGGGCACAAGACGTTTTTAGATGGCCGCGTTCGGGTAATATCCAGGGCGGACCTGCGAAAATAATTACCGGTGAATATTTCATGGGGTGTTTTTAAAGGACGGGCGCAAGAAGGAGTTTGTTAGGAGGCTGTAAATAATTAACGTCGTCGAACACATATTTTAATTTTTCATTCGGTGCCCCAAAGTTGTTATTATTAAAATGGAAATGGTTCGCTGTACAGGGTGACCCAAATTCGCTCTTTTGGCACTATAATAAATAATAAAGTAGAACTTCCATAACTCAAAAACCAACCAACACAAAAAAAAATCAAGTTATCAAGGTTTAAGTATAATTTAAGATAGATATAACAAAAAATACTGTCAAAGTATACACAGTAATACATAATAAAATCAGTATTATTAATATGTAATATATTATGTAGTTTTAATTTTAATGCAAAAAAGTCAGTTATGTGTGTTTGACGATTTTCAAAAAAACTACGATTAAACCATTCCAGAATAGCTTTAGTAGCGAAATTACCATTTTAGGGGTTGTCTTTAAGACATAAATTTGAAAAACCCTTAGTAAAATGTACTCCATTTAGAATAATAAACACTATAAAGTAATTTGTAGGAGTTTCCGACATTATTCTAATCAATCGTTAATTGGTCTTTGAATTGTTCCGATAGGGACCCATTTGGGCATAAGACTGGTACCATCGGAAAGGAAAAACCTCGAGAAGTTTACCTGAGGCAGGAGGAATTCAATTTATCGAAGGTTGTGCCAAATATTTAGTTGGAGTTATCAAGATATTCGAGTAATCGAAGCTCGAGTTATCAAGTAAAAATTACACATAATGTTCACCTTGGTCATAAATAAAAAAATAAGATTTTATATAATATTTTAGTACCATTTATTACATGGACAAATTTTTAACTAATATTTCGGCTTCCATGAACTACAGTGGTGGTCATTATTATAGCAACTTTCTAAAATGTTAAATATTTTAGCCATAACTTTTAATTAATGTAAACTGTTAAAATATTATTAATTTATCATTGTTGTTTCATACAATTTTATGAAAACTATTCAGGAATGGTTTAATCATACCTTTTTGAAAATAAAAATAAAAATACTTTGGTCAAACACATTAAAATAAAAACTTTACATAATAATAATAATAATCATAATATTCAGTGTATTATGTTTTACATATTTTATAGGTTTCAAAATATTATTTTTAATAAGTAGATATCTAGTTTAAAAACTCGAATTTTTTTTTTTTTTTTTTGTAAATGATGGTTAGACTGCCAAATTCAATTTCTTAGGTACTTCAGAAATTGATCCTTTGATTTTTAGGTCAGTTTTTCACTATGTGGTCTGTAAATACTCTTTTATCAGTCAAAAGCATCCAATTTGGGACACCCTTTACACAAACCACCACATTAATAAATCTACAATTTTTCCAAATATGCCAAATTCAATTTTCTTAGGTACTTCAAAATTTATTCCTTGAATCTTAGGCCAATTTGGTCTGTAAACACTCTTTTATCAACCAAAAGCAACCAATTTGGGGCACCCTTTACACAAGCCACAACATTAATAAATATACAATTTTTCCAAATCTGCCAAATTCAATTTTTCTAGGTACTTCAGAAATTGATCCTTTGAATCTTAGGTTAGTTTTTCACTATTTTGTCTGAAACACTCTTTTATCAGCCTAAAGCAACCAATTTGGAACACCCTGTACACAAACCACGATATTAATAAATCTACAATTTTTACAAATCTGCCAAATTCAATTTTCTCAGGTACTTCAGAAATTGATCCTTTGAATCTTAAGTCAGTTTTTCACTATTTGGTCTGTAAACACTCTTTTATCAGCCAAAAGCAACCAATTTGGGACACCCTGTACACAAACAACCATATTAATAAATTTACAATTTTTCCAAATCTGCCAAATTAAATATTCTTAGGTACTTCAGAAGTTGATCCTTTGATTCTTAGATCAGTTTTTCACTATTTGGTCTGTAAACACCCTTTCTGTAAACAGCCAAAAGCAGCCAATTTGGCACACCCCGTACACGAACCACCACATTAATAAATCCGGGCAAGTGTTTCGCTTATTCCAAACCGAAACCCGGTTTTATTTCGGGGGGAGTGCTTGTGTTACATGAGTACATACATTTATTTAAATACGGTGCAAAAGAGGAGACGGAGCTGGGGACGTTACTACGCACACTGAATATAAACGTCCGTATTTTTTTTTTCTTTTTTGATGTACACGGACGTAAAATATTTTTTTACGAATCTGGGAAACGGGAATCAATAATATGTAATAAAATTTTGACTGCGGGGAAATATGGTCGGTTAGGTTTTACGACGAGACGTTTGTTCGGGAACGACAGAATGGAAATATAATAATGTGCCCTCGTATAAATAAATGTAGATTGTTTGAATAGTGAATGTGCGTCAGATGCAGGGAGTTTTTGGAACTTATAAATCGCAGGTATTGTTCTGGTAAAACAGGTATTTTCGTAAATTGCTCTATTTTACTTTTCCTTTGTGATTTACGAATAATTATTCAGTTGAAAACTTCTGCACGTGAATAAGCTTGAAAATCAATAATCTTCATTAGTGGTAATGTTATTTGAAATTTTAGATTATTATTTATTAAACTGTCAAACAAGATATAAAAGTTATAATCACGCTCTTAAACTTTTATTACAAAACTTTTACAAAAAAGCGTATAATTTTATAATAACAGTGTATGGCTAAATTTCTTTCTTAACAATGAAATAATCATTTTTAATTTGAATTTAAGTTGTTAGATAATTGAAAAATAAAAATTTACATAGAAAATATTTTTTTTATATTTTTATGTTTGTTAAATATATAAAATATTTAATTAATTTTAAAGTATTAATTTTGCAATTTTAAAATAATTATTTCATCCATTTCCTCCAGATTGGCTTTAATTTCAGTTGACAAGATTGGATTGTTTTTTGACATTCGAATTATCCAGTTATCGAAGTTTTTCTAAATTTTTTAATTTCCATACGATCATTTTCCGTACGATTAAAATCCATACGATCATTTCCTATACGATTAAAATCCATATTATCAACACCCATACGATTAAAATCCATACGATCAATTTCCGTACGATTAAAATCCATACGATCAATTTCCGTACGATTAAAATCCATACGATCAATTTCCGTACGATTAAAATCCATACGATCATTTTCCGTACGATTAAAATCCATACGATCAATTTCCGTACGATTAAAATCCATAAGATGATTATCCAAACGGTTAAAATGCATACTATCAATACCGATACGATTAAAATCCATACGATCAATTTTCGTATGATTAAAATCCATACGATCATTTTCCGTACGATTAAAATCAATACAATCAATTTCCATACGATTAAAATCCATACGATCAATTTCCGTACGATTAAAATCCATACGATCATTTTCCGTACGATTAAAATCCATACGATCAATTTCCGTACGATTAAAATCCATAAGATCATTTTCCATACGGTTAAAATGCATACTATCAATACCGATACGATTAAAATCCATACGATCAATTTTCGTATGTTTAAAATCCATACGATCATTTTCC
Organism: Aethina tumida; assembly: GCF_024364675.1. Classification (NCBI taxonomy): domain Eukaryota; kingdom Metazoa; phylum Arthropoda; class Insecta; order Coleoptera; family Nitidulidae; genus Aethina; species Aethina tumida. The sequence continues at coordinate 4,491,075 of NC_065435.1, read as the reverse complement.
GTACGATTAATATCAATACAATCAATTTCCATACGATTAAAATCCATACGATCAATTTCCGTACTATTAAAATCCATACGATCATTTTCCGTACGATTAAAATCCATACGATCAATTTCCGTACGATTAAAATCCATAAGATCATTTTCCATACGGTTAAAATGCATACTATCAATACCGATACGATTAAAATCCATACGATCAATTTTCGTATGATTAAAATCCATACGATCATTTTCCGTACGATTAAAATCAATACAATCAATTTCCATACGATTAAAATCCATACGATCAATTTCCAAGCGATAAAATCCATACTGATTAAATTACATAGTTTCACTTTAATAACTTTCTGGATTTTTATTTCTTTACTAATATTCGGAAAAATAATTAAAAATGTAAAAATAAAAAAATTCTAATTCTTCCTGGATTCCCAAAAAATTACTAAAAACGTAAGAAATAACTAAAAACGTAAAAATCACTAAAAACACAGTTTTTATTATCTGAAAAATCCTAATTTTAAAAAAAGGAGGAACAATTAATTGCTCTCCCATAAACAACCCAAACAGAACTTAAACAATCGTAAAATACACCCACCATTAATTATTGATAGTGCACTGTGTAAAAACGGATGAAAAAACGCAAACACAAACAAATATTTCGCGTGAGCTTTCAATTTTGACAAAACGCAATGCCAATAAATGAAGTGAAAAACCTCATCGAGGTATGTTAACCTTTGTTAGTTTTACGATCGGTATAAAAAGCAAACTGAACATGCAGCAAATCCTTTAATTATCCTTGAATTTCGGTTCGATTTAATTTTCCACTAATCCGACAGAATTCAATTTCTGTCCTGTGAGGTTTTATTATTTTTAGAATGAGAATTTGTTATTTTGAAAGACAAATTAGATAAATACAACGAAATACAGCAAATATTTTTATTATCTTTGAGTTTCAGTACAATTTAATTTTTTAGTAAGTCTACAAAATTCAATTTCTTCACTTATAATATTTGAGAAATATTTTTTAATTTTAGGGATACATCCTTTAATTATCCTTACGTTTTGATACTATTTAATTTTTCAGTAATTCAACAAAATTCAGTTTTATCACTTATGATGTTTAAGAAATTAAATATTTTTATTTTTGGGGATATAAATATAATTGTATTTATTACAAAAAGTTGTCGAAGAAGTTGAAAAGTAAATAATATCGATACAAAGAAATGCAGCAAATCCTTTAATTATCCTTAAGTTTCGATACCATTTAATTTAATATAATTGTATTTATTATAAAGTGCTGTTGAAGAAGCTTTGAAAAGTAAATAAGATAAATATAACGAAATGCAACAAATCCTTAAATTATCCTTTAGATTCGATACCATTTAATTTTCCAGTAATTCAACGAAATTCAGTTTTCTCACTTATGATGTTTGAGAAATTAAATATTTTTATTTTTGGGAATATAAATATAACTTTATTTATTACAAAATGTTGTTGAAGAAGCTGTGAAAGATAAATGAGATAAATACAACAAAATACAGCAAATCCTTTAATTATCCTTAAGTTTAGATACTATTTAATTTTCCAGTAATTCAACAAAATTCAGTTTTCTCACTTATGATGATTGATTGAGAAATTAATTTTATTTTTAGACATTTAACTGTAATTTTATTTATCGCAAAATTTTGTTATTTAAGAAACTTTGAAAGGCAAATGAGATAAATATGTCGAGATGCAGCAAATCCTTTAATTATCCTTGAGTTTCAGGACGGCTTAATCCTCCAGCGATTCAACAAAATTCAATGTTTCATTTATGATATTCGATGAATTAAATATTTTTATTTATAAGGGTATAAATATGTTGAAGAATTTTTGAAAAGCAAATTTGATAAAGGAGTAAAACATTTCAAATCCAATAAAATTCAATGTTTGTTAAATTAAAAAATAAATAAATAAAAGATCCTTAAATATAAACATTTCAAATCCATATAAACAATTCAAATTCGTCGAAATACATCAAATTCTTTAATTATCCATTAGTTTTAGAGATATTTAACTTTCCAGTAATTGAATTTATGACATATAATGTCTGATAAATTAAATAATTTTATTTTTAGACATTTAACTATAATTGTATTTATCGCAAAATTTTGTTACTGAAGAAATTTTAAAAGACAAATGAGATGAATACGTCGAGATACAGCAAATCCTTTAATTATCCTTGAGATTCAGGACGGTTTAATCTTTCAGTGATTCAACAAAATCTAATGTTTCATTTATGATATTTGATGAATTAAATATTTTTATTTATGAGGGTATAAATATGTTGAAGAATCTTCGAAAGTCAATTTTAATAAAGGAGTAAAACATTTCAAATCCAATAAAATTCAATGTTTGTTAAATTAAAAAATAAATAAATAAAAGATCCTTAAATATAATTGTATTTATTACAAAATTTTATTATGAAGCTTGGTAAGGTAAATGAGATGAAGGAAGCAAAGAAATGCAGCAAATCCTTTAATATCAATTTGGCTCACTCAAAAAATTCAATTTCCGTCTCATGATGTTACATTAAATACTTTATTATATATTTGAGAGGTTTTTTAGGCAGTAAATCGTTGAATATAATTATGTTTGTTAAAATATAGAGTGTTGAAAGAAGCTTTGACAAAAGGCAGACGAGATAAATACGGTAAGCTAATAAAATGCCTTTCATGGTAAATATTATGCATTGAGAATGCGCAAAGAAATATGAAACGAAACGAAAGTGTGACGTGAAAACCTCAATGAGTAACATCATCCTTTGTCGCTTTGCACGATTGAAACAAAGCAAACACGGCCGAAACAAACTGAACGCCGACAAATCCTTTAATTATCCTTGAATTTCCGTGCAATTTAATTCTCAAGCAACGTCACGTATGCATTTAATAGGAAATTAATTCCGAGTGTAAATATCGTTAATTGAATGTGCGAAAAGTGGCGTTTTTCCCTCTCCCCGCACACACACATGCACATATTCCATCCCCGATAATGAGCGGGTAAAAATGAAAGTGCGCTTTCGGTTTCGGGCCGCGCGCACGGCATCGATCTGCCTTTTGTTGGCGGCGTGACGGCCGCCGCGGCGCAAGCCCGCCCGCCGCCATCCCATTGGACCCCGCCGATGTCACAATATTCCCCGATCCCGTAAATAGTCGATGACTCATCACCGCCAACAGTGTTTCCCCGATTTTCCACACCGACTGTGTCACTATTTGTTTTTGCAATTTTTGACGTTCATTTCACCGTTACGGGTCCACACCGTCGAGCTTTCCGCCGTTCCGGTAAGCGGTCCGGTTAAACTAACCCCCCTTGCTAGTGTACCGACTTCTTGGATCACATGGCGCTCATATGTTTTACCTGGGCTTTTGTTTTGCCGTTTTAGATATCCCTTTGCGACGACTACATACTGCCGATTGATCATCTGAACAAGATCAGGCCGGTCTCAGCGGCGGCATCGGTCACCCACTTCGTCGAATCTAGTCCCAATGAAGAGAAGGTGAGTGTGCACGAAAAAAATTTGAATTTCCAATATTTCCATCGAGGGCACGCTCGTCCGTTATCCGTGGATTATGTGTTAATGTGTTTTTTTTTTTTTTTTTTTTTTTTGTTTGATAAACACCGCGTCTCTATCGTCTCTCTTTTGTGCCACAAAAACGTTTGGTGGCTTATGTCTATTGTGTTTATTAAATTCCCGAAAAATTTATGATCCCATTGCATTATTCGAGATTAGTTTTGTTCCACTTCAATTTCGAGATGCCCCGTTTAATTAGACGATAAATTTTCCGGTTGCACATGTGCTTTGGGAGGACTTAAGAATTGTTTTATTTTTGTTAGTTTTGCTAAATTAAAAGTGTGGTTTAGGTAAATTCGGTGTGGTTTCTGTGAGTGTGCGAAATTTATGGGTGTTTTAATTTAGTTTTGAATGAAAAGCAGATTTTAATGAGATAATGCTTTACGTTATCGTGCTTTAATTAATAAAAATTGTGTGAAATATCAAAAGTTTTAATGTCTGATATCAAAGTTTGAAGTTGAAAAAGTTACTAGATTCAATTAATTGCAAATAATTCATTTACAAACTTTTATAATGTGAAAGTTTTGTAAAAGCTCTTAAAAGAAAACAATGGGATAATGACTAATTACAATTTATTTAGTGTTGTTTCATTATTTTTTTGCCCCCAAATATTTTGGAACACATGAACAATATAAAATAATTTTAATTTTCCTTAATTAATAATAAAAGACTTTAATAAAACCAAAACTTAGTTCAATACCTTTATCAAATATTTTTTTATTTAATATTTTATAATAGTAATTTTTAATCGAAAAAAAAATTACCTTTTAGTATTTGATATTTCTAATTTTTCCTTATCCCATTTTCTAAAATAAATTTAATCAATATAATTCATATTTAATATGCTTTAATCTCGGTTTATAATTTTTAAGTAATTAAAAAATTTATTTGTAGAAAAATTCTATAATTGACGTTTATGAATAATTGATAATTAAGAAAAGGTATATAAAACTTATTAATTATCTGTTTTATGTTATTCTGAATATTTCACTTAACTTAATTAATTTTATGCTGTTTTAATAAGGATAATTCTTGTTATTTCGGTTTTATTTATAACATATGAAATATCGAAAGTTTAATATCAAAGGTTGAAATTTAAAAATGGAAAGTTACTTGTTTCAATTAACTACAAGTAATTAGTAAACTTTTAAAAAAGATAAAAGTTTTTTAAAAGTTCCTAAAAGAGAACAATGGGATGAAGATTAACTACCCCAACTACTTAAAATAATACCACCTTTAAGAAATAAAATATAATCGACAATACATAATTTAAAGTTAAGCTTAAAATATTTTTCTTTTTTTTTTCTATTTAATATTTGAAATTATTAAAAATAAATATAAACATTAAAATTCAAAATAATCTGTGTTAATCTCAACTGCAAATATTGGGTTTTTAATATATCAAAACTTTTATGAAATCCCATTTAAAATATATAATAATATATTTATTTATAAAATTTGTTGTAACTTGTAATAATTGAAAAAATAATAATAATTTTATTCTTCTTTATATTTAGTAATAAAATTATTCAATAAAACTAAAACTATTTCTGAATTACTTAATTTAGTCTAATTAAATTATATATTATTTTTTTTCTGAAAATTTCATGAGACGAATAAAATAAAATATAATAATTTAAAATCTATTTCCAATTATTTTATCTATTTGTTTTGTTGTTTTTAATTTTTTATAACTAAGTACAATTATCAAAATAAGTTTATTTAATAAAATTTTTGAATAATTGACAAAAATATAAAATAATTTTATCCTCCCTTAAATTATAAGTAAAATATTTCACATGTTGCCATTTTAATAAATATATTTTTAATTAAACTAAAACTATTTCTAAATTACTTTAAGTTTACACAATAAAATTTAAGATCAATATTTATTCATCTTAAATACAATTATTATATTCTGTAACTTACAAAAATTTAAGAAATTTGTCTGAAAATCAATAAAAAATGATCATCGTACATTTTTTTCATTCTAAAGGTTTGAAACAAAGAATAAAACATTTTAAAAATAGAATAAAAAAACTTTTGAATACTAATTAATTAGAAGATAAATTTTCTGGTTGCACATCTATTTTGGAGGACTTTAATTTTACTAAATTAAAAATGCTTTAGGTGCATTTTGTGTGTGTGCTGAATTTATTTGTTTTAAATGACGTTTTAATAAGTGAAGCTTAATTCAATGCTTTGTGCTACTTTGGTTTAATTAAAAAATATCTAAAATATCAAAATTTTTGCATTAATTCATAATTAATGTTTGAAAGAATGTGTAAAAGAATTTCAAATTAATTAGATGATAAATTTTCTGGTTGCACATGTATTTTACAGAAATTTCAGTGATTTGCATATGAACAAACTTTATAGCCGTTTTAATACATTTTAAATGAAAATAAAGTTTTTAAATTGAACTGCAATTTAATCAGAAAGTACTTTTTTACCTTTCTTTAATTTAAAAACACATCAAAAGTAAAAAAGTTTTGAAATATGATATCAAAGGTTGAAATTTAAAAATTAAAAAAGTTACTTGTTTCAATTATTACAAGTAATTAATTTACAAACTTTCGAATGACTTGAAAATTCTGTGAAATCTCTTAAAAGGAAACAATGGGATAATGATCAATAAATTTAAATTTGTTCCTTGACTAAATTATAAATAAAATAGTGTAATAAAATTAAAACTATTTCAAAAATACGACTTTGATTTGTCTAATTAGTTATATGTATATTTTTTTATAAAAAAAATATTTTATATTGTAAGAAATAGACTAATTAATTAGCATACTTATTTTAATTCTAAAAATTTCAAATAAAATTTAATTGACATCAAAAGTTTCTGAACTACTAAATATTGTTCAATAAGTGAAAAATTTATGATGGCAACAATTAATTTTTGTAATTGTTTTATTTATTACACTAATTTATGTACATGTTTTAAACTATTGAAATTTATTCATTTATTCATTCAAAATCATAAAAATGTCAAGTTAAACTCCTTTTATATTCAATATTTCGAATAAGCTTTAATTTTCCTAAACCTAAAATTAAATAGTCAGTTTTTTCTTCATTTAATATTATCTATGGTTTTCTTTTAATAAATACATAGGAATATAATTACATTTTGGTTTGAGTCTTTTAACTACAGAAGTTCAACATTGAGTATTTCATAAATTCAAACAATAGATACTTTCATTGATTTTTTGGCCTCTTGTTCAGACCAGTAAGAATTGTCGTAATTCAGTCATTCTTTGTTGCTTTTAACAATACGATCAATAAAAGGCTCATTTGCGTTGCGTGCAAAGAGAGAATTGGCAAATGACAAATGTCAAATGTCTAATTTTGTCTATTTGTCCACCTTATGGATGAAAGTCATTGGATGAATCCTCTTTCTAATGGCTGATTCATCGAAATTCAGTGGCTGACCTATTTTCAAACATGTTGCACGAGGATTTTGCTCGAGATATTACCAATTTCTTCCTTAATATAGGTTTCAGGACGACATTTATTGATATTTTTAAATTGACAAAACAAAATCATACGATTTTTACTTCATCACTTTCTCCAACGAGGACCTGTTTTAGGACCTGTTTTAGGAAATGTTTTAAATACAACGTAATAAAAAGTAAAATATACAGTTTATTACAAAAAAGGGTAAAACATTGTATAAAAATTGATTCCGATAAATCATGATCGTAAATTACTTTTTCCTAACCCGGTAATAAAACAGATAGCCTTTTATAAAAACGGCGGATGCGCCGGTTTAGTTAATCGAACCGGACGAATTGCTTTATGTGTCCGTATCTTATCTAACACCGCCTTGATTGAATCGTTACTGGTCCCCTAATCACGTTCGCACCAATTGATCAATCGAAGTATCACGTCTATAGTCTATAGTGGCCGTAACCGTAATTGCGTCCGCAACCACGCACCGCAGCCCAATTTGCCGACGACGAACAAACACAAAAAGACAAATTAGAAAACGCTACATTCATAAACGTATTGTCATGTAAAACATGTACCTCCCTCATTAATCACCGCCGGGGCAGGATCCAATTTTTCGTCCACCAGCTTTCCATTCGAGGGGGCGGGGGTGGCAATTATGTAATATGTAATATTCATGTGTCTAGTCTAGTTGTGCGGTCCGGCGTGTAAATTGCTATCGATTTACATAAGTGCATTAATTCGTTTTATAAATAGCACGGGCGAATTTATTTTCGTCCACCCCCGCCAACGAATTAACAATAATTGAAAAAACAAGTAAATGAAACGGATGACTCATCGAGATGTGTGGGCCGATAAACAACCCGTGGCCCGTTAATAATTCAGAGCTACCCCTTTTTTTCCCTCTAACGGCACCAAGAAAATTCCCGTTAACGGTGGAAAAAGGTGTGCGAGACCAGACGCAAATAAAGAAATTATATTCCGAAAAGGGAAAGGAATATCAGTATTAAAACTGCGCACTACGGATTAATGTGGGCCCATAAAAATGGAATTTATGTGACAATGGTGGGACTGAACGTGCCACAACCCCTAACCTGGCTCGTTCAAGATGAATGCTGATCCAGTCAGACAAAGGATTATATTAAACATTGCAGCATGAATTCGGCTCAATGGCGAGGAAACCGCGTTATAAATATTTAGGCACTTGTAGTCAGATTTAATTAAAATCGTTTATAGGGTTAATTGTTACAGAAATACAAATTTCAACCCTTTCTCTCCTCATTCAATTGTGGATGCTGCAATTTGCAATTGTAATTCTTAATCGTGTACTCAGTGACAGAAAATAAAACACACAGATCACAGATGTCGTTGACTTTTGGTGTGCAATTTGAGTAAATGATTAAATTCACAAAAAACATTGATTAGTGTTCTTTTAAACTAATTATGAGTTGGATATTCATGACAATCATTGTCTCTCTTTGGCATTGTTCTAATGAAGTGTCCAATTCGTCCTGCCACCTCTGCTTGACATTGAATATCTGTCTTAATCTGCCTTAATTTCCTGTCTATGAGGTCTCACACTTGGTCAATCGATGATAAGTCTGAAGATCTCGTTGATTATGACCATACATTTACATCCGAAAGTTGGAAACACTTCAAAGTAATCCTCGCAATATAAGGTCGACTGTTACCCTGCTGGATTTTAAAGGATACTAAAGTAAGACAGTAAATGGGGTTCCACAATTTCCTTGATATCGCCAGGCGGTCAAATTACCTCTAATGAAATTAAACTACCATCCCAAATTTTGTTAAAACTGGACCACCTACAGTAGAGGCCATAATTATAGCAACTTATTAAAATATACTAAAGATATGAATTGGATGCCAGTACTTATGTTTATCCCAATCCAATCTCCAGAAATCAACCCTATAGAAAACATTCAAAATTATAAAACAAAAAGGATCTTATACAAAGTGTTAATGTTGTTTAAAGTTGCTATATTTATATCCAGCTCAATTCAGAAAAATAGATGTAGCATTTTATAAAATACAAAAATAGTATTTTTATAATACTTTAAGATTAACATTGCTACATTATTAAATAATATAATTAATAAGTTATAAATCAAAAGAAAAGAGAAAGGTCCCTGAACACCTTTATATTTCCAATTCACTTAAAATTAATTATACAAGTCAATTTATCATTTCTTCAAAAGAAACCACTAAAAAATAAAATAAGTTAAGTAAATCAAATTAAATCTTTATTATTAAATAGATAATTGTGGTTGCAAAATCACATTTAAATATTTTAGAATAAAGAAACATAAGTTAAATTAAAAAAATATATCTAATTCCTATATTTATTTCATGTTATTGTAATAATTAATATGTTTTTGATTAACAACTCAACAATACTCAAAAGTACTAATATTAATATTCATTACGTTTAATAAAGCTTAGACAAATATCATATTATATATACTTATATATTTTTTTTAATTGTAGAAAAATAAATATATAATATAACATATTATGATTTTGATATACAGTCGATCTTCACACAATTAGAATCCCAATGTTAAAAATAGATAAATTAAATAAATTATAAATATTTTTATCTAATTCCTATATTTATTTCATGTTATTGTAATAATTAATATGTTTTTGATTAATATCTTAACAGTACTCAAAAGTACTAATGGTATTATTAATTACGTTTAATAAAGCTTAGACAAATATCATATTATATATACTTATATATATTTTTAATTGTAGAAAAGTAAATAAATAATACAACATATTATGATTTTGATATAGAGTCGATCTTCACACAATTAGAATCTCAATGTTAAAAATAGATAAATTAAAAAAAATTAAATAAATTATAAATATTTTTATCTAATTCCTATATTTATTTCATGTGTTTGTAATAATTAATATGTTTTTGATTAACAACTCAACAATACTCAAAAGTACTAATATTAATATTCATTACGTTTAATAAAGCTTAGACAAATATCATATTATATATACTTATATATTTTTTTAATTGTAGAAAAATAAATAAATAATACAATATATTATGATTTTGATATAGAGTCGATCTCCACACAATTAGAATCCCAATGTTAAAAATAGATTTCACTTAAAAAATTCATTGAAACATTATCCAGACAATTACAGAACCCATCGTCGTGATTATTTTAAATTCCGCAACGATCGACGTCGCAGCTTCGTCCTTACACAAAGGAAAATTCACACTCTCGACGACTGTTCATCCAAAAAAAAGTAGAAAACACCATAATCGCCAATAATGCTTCTAAACCTGCGAACTTAATAATCTCCGACAATTTTCCTTCAGCCAGGAGAAGTATTCACTTGAATAATAATGATCACAACAATTTAGTCCTTCCAGTCGTCCCTTTAGCGACGCTTTCCCCTAGATAAAAGGATTTCTATTTCGGATTTATGTTTCGGGTGTGTTGTTCCGTTGTACAAGGAGCGTGACGTTCAACGTCGTGTCGCCCGAGATTGATTGTTATATTTTATTTTGCAGATTACGGTTTTAGAAACATATTCTAGTCCACGCGACCAAAGACAGCCTACAAATAACGACGAAAATGACAGTAAATGCTTCACTAGTCCAGATCGAGAATATTCACAACCGTATACAACAGGTATGTTACACATTTTGTTGGGGACTGTAATATATTCCTGCTAATCAGTTTAAAGTTGGTGAAATTTTGGGTCAACTTTAAAAGCGTTTTTGCTGCTACGTAAGATTATATGCAAAATTGTTTAGTGCTTCAGGCTTCCCTCTTTGCTATTTTCCTCTCGAGGCTTTGTTCATTCTTTTTACATTGTTTAGTTTCATATTTCACCGTTTCTTTACCAACTTTTAAATTAGTTTTTTCTGTTTTATAATCTTAATAGTTTTTCTCCTTTTTCTCTTGTAATAACTTCTCAGTTTCAGGAAATATACGTAATGAACTGAAAATTTCTTCGTATTTTTATTGTGCACACAATGTCTGACGTTTATAATATTTCTGTCAATGTACTTTTAGTTATTGTTAAATTATTAAGTCAAGTTATGATGAAATAATTGTTTGATGTTATTAATTTTAGATGCATGCTCTGAACCATCGTCAGATGAAGTATTCTTCGATCGCAGAGTAACTTTACTCAATCCCTTAGACTTAACATCTCCAAACAGTATACATGAATGCGTATTCCCCCAAAGTGAGACAGTCAAATCGCCAACGAAAGCAGACATCAAACGCCACCCATCCCCGTACTACTACGGGGATCTATACAAATATAAAACAACCGAGGGATCGCCAGTGAAGAGCAACGCCTACAAATGCAAAAAGAGCCTGAGCTTGGACAAGCCGCAACACGTGACCAATCATGTTGAATCAAAACCAACAAATCAAAAACGGAAAACGTTAAAGAAACATAAACGAAGCTCAAGCGTCGACAATTTACCATTAGATAGACCAATCCGAGCCAGAACCAGCCGTCAAAATAAGTATACTAAAAGCTCGAGCGTCGACTCGCAAAGCTCGGACAACTGTAGGAATGTCACCAAAAACATAAACTCACCTTTTATTTTAATCACAACAAAAGATGAGCTAGACATGACCCGACAAAGGCATGTGTATGAGACTGCTTTTGACTGCCAGATCAGCAAGTCCGACGACGATTTAGATGAGATAGACAAAATTTCCAACCATCCCGTCCTTATACAAGCAAGCGAGTCCAAGTCCACAATCGCCACGAAAGCCAAGGAGGACGCCATCAGCGAACTCTCTCAAAATTTGCAGGTCAGTCACATTACATCACAGGCTTCCAAGGTGAATCATCAAACCTATGGTTATTTTCAGGATATGCATCTACCAGTAGAGATATCAAAAGCTCCAGACAGCCTTTCATTATTGCCCTTAAGATGTTACACGCCATCACCTCCGTCCACAGCACCTTTACCAACAAAGTTCCATGGAAAAGAGCTGATCATGAACAGTATCAGAAGTGCCCCCAACTTGCCGTCGCACCAGAAGACCCGTGTGAAGCACATGCATCACTCGGCGAATTCACTGCGAGGCCATTCTGCCACCGAAAGCAATAGCAATTTGCAAATGCAAACATCTAGTTCCTTACGTTTGGACTTTGCAAACACTAATCAGTTCATAACTGAGTTTAAGGGCCGACCTAGTCATTCTAAAGATAATTTGCAACTCAATAGGGATAGGATATACGAGATCAAGGACAGGCCGAGGAAGGACTTCCTCATGTTAAAGAAACGAGAGAAGTCGAGCAATATTAAAGATAAGATACATAGACATAAGTACTCTAGCACTGAAAGTATCACTAGTAGCAGCTGTGGCAGCATGGAGAGTATTAAGAGCAGCACCAGCGAAGGTAACAGAAGTACCTCGAGCTCAGAAAGCAGACAGTCATCTTCGTTGAGCTCCCACAGCTCAGACTCGGGCAGAAACAGCAAATACTCGATATCCCAAAGCTCAAATTTCATGCCACACAACAACAAATTACATATTCTCAGCCCCATATCAGACAAGTCATCCCAAGAACCAATCTCGGAAACCTCCGACAACAACCGTAACAACAACTCTCAGAAGTGCTCACCGGAAGAAGTTTGCCTTACCCCTCCGGACATAATGAAAGTTAAACGACGACTACCTCAAAATCGAAACCTGCTAAGTTTAGGTTTCCACACGGAGATCCAGGGCTCGGACAGCGGCATATCGATCCAGTCGCGCGAAGGCATCAAATCTAGGTTCGGATTCAACTCGGAAATGTCCGGTGCCCCGAGTCAACAGGACTTCTCCGACTTGCCGTTCGATATGCCGAAGCTGCGCAGAAGGAGGATGCTGCTGCAAGATCCTTGCACCTCCAGCAGCGCCACCTCCGTGGATCTGCGTGACTTGCCTTTTGATATGCCTAAGTTGAGGAGGAGATTGAGGGTTCAACAGGATTCCGTTTCGCAGGCATCTTCTAGTCAAAGTGTGGTTGAAGCTGACCGACAAGGTAATGGAATTTTGCTAACATACTTTGGAGTTAATCGGTGGGTTTTAGGTTTTGCTCCCAAGCTAACGTTGAATTTAAACGATATGCCTGTTTGTCAAAGGCCAGGTTTAGGATTGTCGTTAGGTTTAGGTTTGAACTTCAATACTACAGGTAAAATTTCCTCGTGTGAAATACTCATCGATAACAAGAGGCCCCTAGAAAAACAAGGGTAAGTACAATTGTTGTTGTAGTTAAATAATCCTAATAAGTACTAATTTGTGCTTTCAATAGCTGGTTTCATGGTTCTATAACGCGTATAGAAGCTGAGACTGTCTTGAAGGACCTGAAGGAAGGAAGTTTTCTTGTCAGAAACAGTGAATCATCAAAGAACGATTTTTCATTGTCTCTCAAGTAAGTGCATGTAAAAACCACATCAAGTCTTGCTCAAAAATTACTTTCCACAGGAGTGCCAAAGGATTTATGCATATGAAAATTCAAAAGAACAACACAGATGGTTGTTTCATATTGGGACAGTTCAGCCAACCATTCACTTCAGTGCCTGAAATGATAAAACACTTCTCCTTGAACCGTTTGCCGATTCGAGGTGCTGAGCACATGTGTTTGTTGCAACCGGTGATGGCCCAACTTTTGTGATAAAATGAGACATGTTTGTATTCTACATATGGTAAGGAAAATTTTTAATAAAGACATTTAAAATATAATTTATGTTTTTTACTAAAGACTACTTATTAAATTTGTATTTTGAAACACTGTACATAAGGGCAAACATGTCTGTGTAGAGGTTTTGAGGTTTAAATAGTTGTACCTTACAGATACTAATTAACTAACAATGTAATTGTTTTCAGATTAACTTTCTGGATATTTCCATCGTAATTTTAATATTTAACTAGAGATAATAGGTTATACAATTAAAATTAGTTTAACAATAGTGATTTGAAACTAATGTATAAGTAGTACTATAGAGTATTTTCTATTTAACAATTGTTATATAGTATTCACTAATACGTATATGTTATGAAAGGTGTATATATGTATATAGACGTAATTATAGATTTTTACACAATAATAAAAAACAAAAACTATTGTAAATAACCAAGTATATTTTTATAAATGTTATATTTCTCTGTATAAGTATACAGTATATACACTTGGCTTCCATAATGCAAGATTTCCTAAATCACCCAATAAGAAATGTTGCAGAAATAGTTGTGAGTAGTTTAGGACGTCTTGTAAAGTATATTTCTTAATTTTAGTTCACTTCTAACCAAGATTAACTGTATTATTAAGGATCTAAACTAATGCATGATTGTTTTTAACAGTTTTTCAAAGAAAAGTATTTGTCATATTAGCAAGGTGAAAATTCTAACATTTTTAAGAGAATTTAGGTCCTAAAATTATAACATTGTCAAAATTACAAGTATCAACAAAATAAAGTTTTACTACAGTATTTTATTCTTTTTTTTAACTTGAACCTTCAATCCAAAAACCATTATTGAAGTCTAATGGGGTCAGGTCCAGAGAATATAATTTCTAGACATCCATAATATAAGGGATGTCTTTGGACATCGTATATCTAAAGAACCTACAAATGTCCTAATTTATCAGTGGATGGTCAATAAAATATTTAATCTATCTAAGTTTGATCCATCTGAATCCCGAAAGAGACATCATGTACAATAGAGACAATATGTACTCCTACTATGGGGCAGACTGTCTCATGCATGATGTCCCTCACTAAATTCAGACGTGTCAAACGCTTTTCCTACTGTATGGATATGTATGTGGATGACTCTATATACAAACAGAATGATTATTAGAATATTCTGTGAAAATTACATTAATAAAAATCGTAAAGAAATATCTATATAAGACGTATATAACATAACCTAATACAACATACAAAAAGTACAGTATTAGTCTGGAAAGTACAGTAGTGGTCTGGGAAGTACAGAAGTGGTCTGGGAAGTACAACCAATGATGTAAAAGAAGGATGTTATATGGGGATAATAACGTCAACCAACGGATATCAATTATCTCTTCCGTGTGGTATGTGGGAAAGCCTAGGCATGACTCTTAAGATAGTAGAAGAAAAACCAACATAACTTTTCAAACTTATTTTAATAAATTCAAAATCCTTTTTACATTTGTACTTAACACATAAATATGTACAAATATATTGTATTACTATATAAAACTTTTTTTATTAGAAATCTAAAATATAATGTAACATAAAAAACTCTTTTAGAACTAACACTACTTGAGTGACCAGCAAGTGTGACAAAGTTGAAAATGGAATAGCAGTTGCAAACACACAGAGCTGTTATAAAAAATACACAAAACAAGATTAAAATTGTATACGCCATAATATAAAACAAAGAGTGTTCCAACAAAAATTACCCCTGTTCTTGTCTTGCATGTTAACAATAAAGCTGTGAATGTTTGCACATAAATAAACAGGAAGCTAAACCGTTTGCAACTTATGACAGACTCTAGAATGCAATTTAAGTCAGAATAGTACAAAAACTGGGTAAGAATAATAATTTTAAGTAGAAAAATAACATTGTATACATGTTAATTCACTTCCCTTATGGGCTGTACCAGACTAGTTAACACCCAGATGGAAACTGGCTTTCCAATCTTGATACGTATTTATATTTTTAACGAATAAAAACAAAAAGAAACCCATTTCAATTAACACTAACTGAGTGACGCGTGTCAGAGAATAGTACAAAAAAAACTGGGAACGCTGATATACGACCAAACAATACAAAAATTGACGATTGACCAAGTTTTGTAACAGCAATGGTCAACATTTCCCGCATTGCATTGTTCAAATCATTTTTTATTAGACTAGTTCTTTTTTATAGAGATTGGATGCATCCATTAACATATAGAGCAGTTGGGCTTTTCGCTCGTACCGTCGGCCTTTTCAATCTCCGTCACTAGCAGCTGGAATATATCAGACACAGACTGGAAAACAAAGAAACAAATTATGATGATTTAATTAATGTTTAAGGGGGCACGTACAGCATTTTGTTTAGCAGAAGTCTCCAAAAAGATGGCTTTCCATTCATCCGCCAACCGTTTACCCTCTTCCGCTGAAATGGCTCTTTCCATGTGCAAGTCCGTCTTGTTCCCCACCAAAACCACAGGAACACTGAAACATTTGTCTAAATAAAATCGCATACTTGTTTATTCGTAATTATTTAATTCGATTTTCTGGAAAGCAATTCCTTAAGTGATTGGGTATAGAATTACAGCAATGTAAAGTCCGGCAAACAAACAAAAACAAATATTTGCCAACGAAATCAATAACGCAGATTTGTATAGGCTCTCGTTTTATAAAACATTTTTAAACAACATAACAATCGGCTTTGGAATTTCATAAACAATAACAAGATAAATCGTTCAACAGAAAAATCAATAAAACAGATTTGTACATTATAATAGTTCCAGATAACCACACATGGTCTGAGCGTTGAACTTGATATCAACAAAATAAAACGTAATAAATTAATAACTGAACGAGATAATCCCGAGATCACTCACTGTGGTTTGCCGGTGATGTCCAACAGTTTCTCGTGTATCTTTTTCACCACCTCGAACGATTTCATGCTCGTAATACTGTATACTAAAACATAACCGTGCACATTGATGCTGTATTGCGATGGGAATATTGAATATTCGTCGTGACCTGCGGTGTCCACCAATTTCAGTTCGTAGTCCTGGGATTCGATCCTTATTGTTTTTGTGAAGACTGCAAATCAGGACACAAATATTACTTCAACAGGTCCACATCAATTTACATTTTATAAACGTGTCATTTTATGAATGAACGAAGACGTAAAAGACCACAAAATAAACCAAAGCACATTACAACAAAATTACGAAAACAAATAATCAAAAATTTGACCTTGTAAAGTCGGTAAAACTAAAAATGTCAGACGATGCAAATGCATTCATTATACATGTGTTAAAATGAAATCTATTTTCGTTACTGGCACCTGAATTTTTCTATTAAAAAAAATGGAACGACTGGACAATATTTAAACCAGACAGTTTTAAAAATAAAAAGTGCATTATTTTTTGAATATCGTATTTTTTTTGTCCAATTTAAATTTATATGATGCGAATAATAATTCCATTATCAAGCTTGTGTTTAACCTTGCTGTCCCCCCAAAAATAGTTTCAGCAGACAGTTTATCTCCCCAGTGTATTGTTACATTAGTCCCATGAGATACTTATACATATTAACATACATATTACGATTGGTTTTTCCATAACAATTTGGCATAAACAGACAAACAAAGAATTAACTATTGTTGTTATCAATCACAACAGCATATTTTTCTCTGCCACTAATGATTCATAAGTGAAGAAGTTGTTTTCTATAATTCTTCTTCTTTACTGCTGTTATCAAACAACTGCGTGTAGGTCAAATTATATGACAAAAATGTGCTTAGTAATTCAAAGAACTGTTTTGTAAGTAGGGGACAATTTTGTTCGAACTTCTTGCCCAAGATTAGGAATATAATAAATAACTATTGAGTGAATTAGATAATATTTATTAAAATCATTTTAAGCAATATATTTTATGACGTAATATGTATTAGATATTAAAAAGTACAACAAACTTGATGCAATTCTTTGAATTACTAGAAACATATGGCAAATGAATAATTGTATTCAAAAAAATTACACCAAATATAAAAATAACACAACTTTAAAGAAGTTATTTTCAATTGTTAATGAAACAACTTCATTTGGATATCTTAAATCATTTTTTTATGAATTTATTTGTTTAACCAACTAGGCTATAGAATAAACTGTCAATAAAGCCACAAATTATCTTGTTTTACATCAAATATCTTCTTCTAAGTAAAGTAGTAATGCTTAAAGTAGAGTAAACAAAATGTTTTTAATAATTATCCTTGTTTACTGTTATGAACAAGTGAAAACAGGTCAAACAATATGGCACAACTGCTTTTTAGTTGTTTCAATAGCTAAAGAAATTACTTTATTTGGTTTTCTTGCATACAATCATAATTTATTACAATAAATAATAAACTAGGTAATTTATTCAACAGACAGAACATAAAATATGCTTAAAAATCTGGTTAAAAAAATAATAAGTCTGCGTTTGTCTTATACATTACGAATACAAAATACATTTCTTACAAGCATATTTGTAAACACAACTTTTTTAAGAAAAAACTGTTAATTAGACATTCTAACATTGCCCAAGACTGTCAAGTTATATTGAAATGTAGTTAAATACTAACTAAACAAATACTTGGAACATTGAAGAATTAATCTATGTGTTCCAATAGGTAAGGAAATTATTTTATTTTTTGATAAACGTAATGATTAGCTAAGTAGTACATTCGAAAACTCAATAAACATAAAATATGTAATAAAATCTGATTGCATCCTATTCAAATATTAATAAATATACCTCAGTGTTAAAAATTGACAATACTAGATATTTTTCTTGTATGTGTATTGGTAAATATAACTTTTGTTTTGAAAATATTGTCAACTTGACATTTTGACATTATCTAAAACTATTTAGTTTGATTGAAATTTTGTTAAAACTAGCTTGGAACCTTGAAAAACTAATCTGTGTTTCAATAGGTAAGGAAATTACTTTATTTTCTCGACAAATATAATGATTGGTTAAGTAGTACATTCAAAGACCCAATAAACATAAAATATGTATAAAATATTTTTCTCATATGTGTATTTGTAAATACAACATTTGTTGCTATTTTGACATTTTGACATTGTCTAAAACTGTCAAGTTTAACTGGAATTTAGTTAAATCCTAGCATGGGACGTCGAAAAATTAACGTATTTATTTTAATAGGAACCTTGAAAAACTAATCAGTGTTTCAATAGGTAAGGAAATTACTTTATTTTCTTGATAAATATAAGTAGTATATTCGAAGACTTACTAGACATAACATATATAAATAAAAATAAGGTTGTATCCTATTGAAATATTAATAAATAGACCTTAATATAAAAAATTATCAGTACCAGATATTTTTCTCATATGAGTATTTGTAAACACAACTTTTGTTTAGAAAAAATTGTTGACTTGACACTTTAAAGCAATCAAGTCTGATTGAAAATTTGTTAAATACAGGCATGAAACATTGAAATGTTAATGTGTGTGTTTAAAAAAACATTTAATCATAAATGAATCATCTTTTTTTCAATTACTGTCAATTAGACACACATAAAACTGTAATATAACCTATAAAATATTATTGGAAAGTTTTGACTGCACATTTAACAAATGATCCAGATAATGAATGTGAATTTCAAATTATCATGCCTGTATTTAACCTTGTTGCCCCCTAAAAAATTTCACCAGCAAGTTTATCTTCCCAATGTACTGGTACGAAAGTCCCATGTGTTATTTCCAAACCAATTTGCAAATAATGTTTGTGATTTCACACAAAAACAAAAGAAAAAACATGTATAAACAAACACACAAAACAAAAACGTGACCAGACTTACTGTTTTCAATGGTTGGATCATATGAGTCCACAAATTGGCCCTCGACAAACTGGATGCTCAGGGATGATTTACCTTAAAAACCAAGAAAAAAAAACAAGGTGACCACTTGTTCCTGTTGAATATAAACAAACATACCGACAGATCTGTAGCCCATGATGGCGAGTTTACGTTGTTTCGGAGGCATAATCGGATATTAAAAGTTTATCACAGATATTATTAAATCCTGCTTCACCTCAAGCAAAGCTGATAAGACAACGCACCGAACACAGGAACGGAAAATTGGGAAAAATAAACGAACTTCATAAGTAGCGAGTTTTCATCCCGACGTTGATCACTTGCGACATCACGATTCTTGTAATTCACCACAAAAATAAAACGTCTATTTTGACTGAATATTGCGCATTAACTTCACAACACTCGCGACTTTTTGTGGCTACGTTCCGTTTAATCTCGTTCGCAGTTACACGCCACAAATACAAAGCGAATCGATTCACTCAAATCGTGAATTATGAATTTGAATTCAACGTACACGAGTACGGACAACGCGGTGTGCACTGGCGGTCGTTTTTGATGTAATTCTGGAAATCGGTCTTCCTTGTTATTGTTCCACCATCGAATGGAGCTGTCAAATGGCGAACGGCACGTCCAAGAACGCGCTCCGTGAAGGACGAATTTAAACGGGAAATATCAATTCGTGTTTATTGCATATCAAACGCAGTTGTTTCGCTGGTATTTCCAGCGGAATATGGATTTTTAGTGTTCCGATATGCTTCATGGTTTGACCAATTTTTGGTGTATGGTTTTCGATGCAATTAAAAATGCGGGAGTTTTAAAATTGTCTCATAAGACCCGTCTGCAGTGCTTATTAAATTTAAAATAAATGTATAATAATACATGGTTCTAATTATTATTTTATTAATAATTTTTAGAACCAGGGATCTACGTTTATGTATAGTATTGGTCATTATCATTTTAAATATTTTAAATTACTAAATAGTTTAGCCATAACTTTTTAATTTAATCTGAATTGTTAAAATAATATTAATTTATTATTGTTGTTTTATACAGTGTTATAGAAACTACTATATTCTTATTCAATAAAAAGTTACATCAATTTTTCAAATATGGGATAAAGGGATTTTTAATGATTAAAACTGAGTAATTTAATTTAACATAACACTTTGTATAATAGCCTTTTTATTTTATAATTTGGCCCATCTCGTGGCATATACTGTAAATAATAAAAGTAAATTAAAATTGTTATAATGACATACAAAATATTATATAAATAAAATATTTGTCTTAAATTATTATTTAAGAAGAATAAAAATATACAATTATTTGAAATCATAATTAGCTTAAGTTTAAAACTATATTTTCCATTCCTTTTGCTTTTTGAAGTATCAAATATTTAATAAAAACCTGGTTTAAAGTTTATTTTTTACTGAAAAACTAAAAAAAATATTGAAATCCATTTTTTTACATTATATTCTAAAAGTTTCAAAAAAGTATTCGAAAAATGTCAGACATACCTAAAATATTTACTATTATTAATTATTCATTTAAAATTATTAATATATTCACATGATTTAAATTTCCGTATAAAATTGTATAATTCTTAATAAAAACAGTTATAACAGTTATGACAAATGTTATAAAATTGTTTAATTTATGAAATTTTCAAATTTTAACACAAATTCCAAATTTCAAAGGATTTTTCCAATAAAATTATTTAATATATTCTTTTCCGTTAAATTTTTGAAAAATAAACGATTTAAATGTAAAATTTAACACATTTTTAACCTAAAATAATTAATTAAATCTTTAATTCTGTATATTTGAATAATGTTGTAAAATATTATCAAAAATAAGAAATATTAACTGAATTTTTTCTTAAAAATAGTGGATTATCTAATGATTTAATTTTTTTAAATTGAATTAACTTAGTAACAGCATACTTTTCAGAGAAAAAATAAAATTCTTGTTAGCTTTTGTATTACTGAAAAGTATCCAAAAACCGATGTGAAGTACAAGCGATTTGGCGCTCTATATATTGTGAGTTGAACTATAAACGTAATAGTTCATTTTAATAACAATAGATGAAGTACTGCGAACTTTATTTCTGTACCTTTTACTACATAACATAAATTGTAGGTGGCGTTAGTGGGTCGCTAAGAATTTGTTTCATTTATATTTATTTATTTGTGTAATATAATAAAAAAAGTATAAAAAATAAAAATATTGTTTTAGTGATTGTTTCAATTGTTATGTCATGTAAGTTTCACAGAGGTACTTAAATTTTAAAAAACACCAAATATTATTTACAAATTTGGGTCTAAAAGTCAATTTTGCTTTAATTTACTCTGTTACAGTAATGTTTTCTAATAATTTAGTTTCTTATAAAACACGTTGGACAGAATAAAAAACAAAAAAAATTCTTCACTTTGTTTTAATTACAAAAAGGCTGAAAAAATAACTGAAAAAATAGTAATAACATTACAGTATTCCGTCGATAAAAAATACAAGAATATGATGTTGAACAGAAAAGAAATTAAACTGTTTATTCTCCCTATTAGTTATTAAATTGTACATGCACAAAATGAAACTTACATATTAAATAACAATATTTATTTTTTATATACATTATACAGTTCTAGAAGTATGTGTCCTGAAATATATGATTTAAAATATGTACATAGATGAATGTGAAATAATAAACTTTAGACAAATATCAAATGCTTTAATATACATTTATTGTAAAAAACAAGCTTTTTTGAAGTAACGTGGTTAGTTCACAAACGATCCAGACTTGTCTGTCTATGTACAAAAATACAGGCCAGTTAGGTCAGTCAATTCTTGGTACTTTGGTCTTCAATATTAATTAAATATTTTTGTTATATTGGCTCAGAACACGGGGTAGCACCTAATCCAAAGGAATCGATGTTAATCTTGTACATGGAAAGTTAAGCCATTTATCAGTCGATTACATATCCCAACCCTTCCTGACTAGACCTGTATATATAAATACTGTTTTGTTCTCTATAAATAATTACACTTATTGTATGAAAGGAACTAATTCGTTACGATTTTTATACACACATATACAAGGTCTCTGTACATCGATTAAACCTTCACGAATAAATCGAAATAATTAGGGAATGTTATATATGGTTTAAGTACGGCTCAAATGTGTAATTTTGATCTGACTATACCCTGCACAGCAGCGACGACCTTCCTCCCAAACGTAAGAAAAACGAATTTCACTATCGTCTAATAAGGCTTGGGTTTGGTTTCATTTTAATTTATACAAGTCTGGCCCTCTATTTTTTCATTTTTACATGGTGATCTTATTTATAAATTATGACCTAAGTACAAAAATGTAAAAACCATCAAAACTGCATATGTCAGAGCTTGAACGTTTATGGAAGAAAATGTTTGATATACATATTCATCTGGTGTTTTGGCGAGAGATCTGATCTCTATGTGGGCTAGCACGTCACAAATATACCAAGTAAAAAACCTTCCTTCTAATTTTTATCAGTCTCAGTTTTATCCGAGGTTTTCTACTTTACATTTCACAACTTCAATTTTTAATTTCAGAAACCCATAGCCTGAGAAACTAATTCTTTACAGTATTTACATATATTTCCTATTTGTTAACTTATACCTTCAGGAATTTAGGAACAATAATTTTAGCTATTCCTTTCCCTTGCACAGTCAGTATATGAAATAGAACAAAGTACGTTTGCATTACAATAGTAGTTACAGTAAAAAAAAACAAAAGTAATAAATTTATACATGTATAAAAAATATAAATTTCGTTACATTGAAATCGGCTTCAGTAAAACTGTATTCAAATAAACATATTATGTACAAACTATCACATAACAAATCACACTAAAAAAAGTCACATAACATAAAATCGACAAAGAAACAAAAAAAAAAATACATTAACCAAACTGTGGGATGTGATGGCTGTACATACATATTGAAAAAAAAAATAGCGAAGTTAAAATAGAATTCTGAATACTGATTCGTAATTGTATCTGTATTAATATCACAGGCAGGAGCATAAATGGTCTCAAGTGAAAACTTTAGAGAGATGTTAAGACAATCTTGGATACACTGGTCGTTTGATACAAAAAAATGCAGTGTTTGATTTTAGATTCGAGTAGCGGCAGAGTAACCAAGACACCGTTTGTCTAGTTTTTGAAATAAACTAATCAGATCTCACGAAAAACTTTTACAGTAAGACGAAATAATAATAGTAATAAATAAATACGCATCTAAATTATTTAAAACAATAAATAAATAATCTAGAATGTGTTTTCTATTTCTGCTACCCCTACCCTGGACATTTCTTGACATAAACATCTATATATTTATATATTTTTGTGTACAGAAATAAATTATACAGAAATAAACAGATATTTCAAATCTACATCGGCTGACAGTCAAAATTATTGTGTTAATTGACTAGAAAATGTCCAAAAATTTTTTAAGAAGCAACAAAATTGGCTGCATTAAATCGACGAAAGAAATAGTTTACCGAATAAGGCGATCATTTAAAATACCTGTATGTGTCAATAATATGTCATAAGGCAAACAGGAGTATATCTAGGTATTAGACCGATCTAGGTTCATACAAATTCGTTTAATATGAATGATGGTAATCACAGTAAATAAATTAAAAGAAAATGTTGCCGCATGTCTTTTACGTACGTGTGGTGTTAAGAAAAATTATAAAGTGGGGCATGCTTTTATTGACAATTAATTCCGTAAGATGTACAGAATTTGAATACAGGACGTCAGCCGAACAAAAAAAAATCTTATAAAATTATATTTTATTTAGTGTAATAGTGTAGTCATTTTAATTTCTTGAAAACTTAAAGATACAAATTCCAGTCACTAGTTTCATTTACAAATTAAAAGAACAAAACTGCAGTTTTACAAAGATATTATTAAAAATGGGCCTAACTAAATATTAATAATAAGTGTTTCTGAAAAATCGTTTACAACTTTAATTAACACCACAGTATTATTATTATTAATTTTTAGATGTCTGCAGCAAAAAAAAAAAAAGTTTTTATGACTACAAATAGTCATATATCACATGGATAATTCTACACATTGTTAAAGTTTTACTAGGGTGGAAAAATGTGTAAGATGGACAGATTAAATTATTCTGCCTTATTAGTACATTTTTGCAATGTACCAAATTAGTAGAAAAGTTTATATATAAAAAAATACATAAATGACGATTATAATATTTATGAATAAAACATGAACTGAACAATTGTGACGCTTGAGCACAGGCCATACCTAGTTATACCGCCGTGCCAAAAATAATAATTATAAACAAAATCGCCATGTATAGCAACATTTCAATAAGGTCCATGAAATGGGTTGGTACATAGTAGGAACAACATTTTTTTATAAACACATAAATTCGTGGGGAGCTCGCACACACGACTAATAATTGTAAAAATTATAGCCCCACAATCCGCCCCAATCCTAGCTGGGCCTCTGTCTTTTCGCCGGCGGTTCCGGCATACTTAACATATACTTCAATTGCGGCATGTAGTCGACCACATTCCGCACTTGCACTAGCGGCAGCGAGGTGTCCGTTATGTTTTGATATTTGCCCGTTTCCATCAGCACGCGGAACTGGGCGCTGAAAACAACGAAAACGACACATCAGTAATGCGCATGCGCAGACCGACACCCCACACAACCCCCCCCACTTACGTATTTGGCTTGTAGAGTTCGATGCCCAGCACGTGCATCACCTGCTGGCACGACTGCACCGGCATGTTGTGGAAAAAGTTCGCAATGAGATCGGGCAACGTGACCAGCAGGTCGCTGGCGTTCGAGTGCTGGTACGGTTTCATGGTGATGCACGGCACGACCTTGCCCTCCGCTATCTCCTTCGGTATCACCTTGTATGGAATGTTGTTGGGCTGTTCCGGTATGGGGATCAGCTTTTGGCGCATCGTCGCCTGCATCCGGCCGTTCGTCGCCGCGTTCCGGTCGTCCGGCACGCCGGACGGCGTCGTGCACTGGGCCCGCGTCGCCTGGTGCGCCGGCTGCTGGTTTATTATCGGCTGTTGCGTGCTGCTCACGTTGTATGTGTTCATGCCGTCCCTAACAAAAAATGTGTTTAGTTAGTACAGCAATCACAAGTCCAACATATACATCAAACAACATAAAAATTAAGTATTGATGTTTACTAAAATGTATAACAGTGGCCGCGCAACAATAATTTTTTTATGGATTTTTTAACTATAAATTAAATATAAAATAGACTAAACTAAATAAATATCCTGTATTATTGTATGTTGTACAAATTGTTATTCATAATCATTCCTAAAAATAGATTTCCAAGAGTTTTATTAGAATTTAAATTCTTATCTATTAAACAAAAAGGTTTCTTCCAAAAATATGTAATGGACTAGAATTAAATTTTCAAGTATGATGTTATCATAAATCCTTCTTTATCACTTATCTAGTAAAACATTTAAAATAGGCAGAAAAAATGAATTTTTATATAATATATGTAATGTGAATTTATCATTTTTCAAGAATTCTTATCAAAGTTCTAATTAGCTAAGGTGGCTCTGATCAGAGTTTTATGTTTTCTGTAAAGAGTTCTATCAGTATTCATACTTTCAATTCAATTTTTAGATACCATGTAATAAATCTGACTATTTTTCTTAAAAAATACAGTTCCACGAGTTCTTATCAAAATTCTACATTGCTCAGGAAGCTCTGACGAGAGTTTTAAGTATCATGCAAAGATTTCTATCAGAGTTTATACACTTACCTATTAAAACATTTAGAAAAGACAAAAAAAAATTGAATTTTTAGGTAACATGTAACAAACCTTGCTATTTTTCTTAAAAAATGTAATTCCAAGAGTTCTTATCAAAGTTTTGACCAGCTCAGGAAGTTTTAATGAGAATTTAAAGTGCCCTGTAAAGAATTCCATCAGAGTTTATACACCTGTCTATTAAAATATTTAGAATAGACAGAAAAGAAATGATTTTTTAGGTAACATGTAACAAATCTTGCTATTTTTCTTAAAAAATGCAATTCCAAGAGTTCTTATCAAAGTTTTGAATGGCTCAGGAAGTTTTGATGAGAGTTTTAAGTGTTCTGTGTAACAAATCTTGCTATATATCATTTTTCTTAAAAAAATGTAATTCCAAGAGTTCTTATTAAAATTCTAAATAGCTTAGAAAGTTCTGATGTGAGTGTCGTGGGTTGTAACCTATTTTATACATACTTATCTATTAAAATATGTAGAATAAACAGAAAAAATGAATTTTTAGAAGACTTATTTTCATATTTATCGTCATCTTTTTTTTAAACAGACCCAGGAGCTCTGAGTAATGTACAAAATATGAACATCAGAATTTATCTACAACATTTAAAATAGGTAGAAAATCTTTTAGGACCTCCTTTATGGTCTGAAAAATTCTATTAAAAAATCTAATGTGAACAGAAAAATTTGAATTTTAAGATAGTACGTATGGAGAATACGTTTTCCTATATTTTCCTCCTTTTTCCTATTACTGTTCATATATTTTCCAAACAGGTGTACAAAAAACAAGGCTATTTAGAAAAATTTCACAAAAAATTTCCTCCACCTCAGTCACGTCCCATCCACTGTAAATCAGTTCATTGTTCTTTATAACTATCAGAACCGAGACGCGTACCTGTTGTTGCTGTCGTACCTCGCGATGGCGCCATTCATCTGTATCAGTGGTGGGGGAGGGTACTTCTGATAGCTGGGCTCCATTATCATGTAACCCGACGAGTTCCCCGTATTGCTTTGCGAGTTTGCGTACGATGCTTGCCTGGAATTACAAAGAAAACCAATCAATAAATCATCTACTAAATTCCAATACACTAAACTAAAGAAAACTCTTGGGGAGGACCTAGTGAGAGGTAATCGAGAGGATGGATGAAATTTTTTTTTTTTTTTGATTTTAAATTCTGGGGATGATTTTATGACCTCGTATATTTTAATTTAGCCAAACAACTGACTCAAATAGTTTTTTTTTGTTAAATCTTTATTTGAATCATAAATAATATACAAAATAAAAATACAAGCAATAAAAATTATAATAATAGAACAGCAAAATATTTTTCATTTTGCCAAAAATAAGTTTTTGAAATACCAACCTTTCAAAATCTAAATTTTGAGTTAATAATGAACTAATATTTACAAAAGTATATCAAAATTTTTAGGAAAATAATAACACCTTGTAGTACTTGTCCAAAATATTGTTACAATTAATTTTCTTAAGAAAAATAATAAACAACGACCAACTTTAAACGTATTTTTGTTATTGAGTTGTTAAGAATCAAATTTCAGATAGACAATATGGTCCTTTATAATGGAAAACTGAAAATGTATCATGTATTTTCCATACTTGCATCTGGTTTATTTTAAAAGCTACGTAAAAACTTTAGAAATTTAATGGTAAAACTAAGATCTATTGTTATATGTAAACAGATCTTATCCATTATGATCCCACTTGTTGGCATCCTTTTCAAGCTCACATAAGATTTATACAATAAACCATTCATAGCCAACTGGAACAATTTACAACATAATCGAAAGCTTGGAAGCTTTTTCAAATTTTTTATTGGTTTTCTCAAAACATTTGGTACTGTTGACAGCTCGTCATTTTAAAATATTGTTTTATGACAATAATAAAATTCTAAATTATTTAGAATTGTTGATAATCATATGAGACTGATAATAAACGAATATTAAATAAATAAACAAACAATTTTAATTGGTTTTAATGTACAGGGTTAAATTGAGTGCACAACCACATATTCTTGTCCTTAAAATAGACTAAATTGACCCAATTTACCTATATACCAATATGCTTCCTAAGAGATACAGGCTTTCAAAGGTTGATTACTTAATATAGTTATCATGATATATCGGAAACTAACAATGGTAGAATAACGAAATTTTGTAGTTATATAAGTCTAACAAAATAGGTTTGAATTGGTTCAAAAACTACAGAGGTATTGGAGGGGGTGAAGAGGAGCTTAAAATTTCCCAAACTTTTTTATTTTAACTTTGAAGTTTCATCTCATAAATTTTAGATCGAACATTTTAATATCATAATTCAATTGAATTATAATTTTGTGAGACCAGTTACTAAGAGCATTGCAGCAACTGGAAGAACCTTTGAAGACTTGCATCACTCTTAAAAAGCATATTGGTAGGTAAATGGGTCGAATAGGCCTATTGTGGTTAATTTTTGTGCACACAGTATACTTAACGAAAAGCGTTTGATTCATCTGAATCTTAAGAGACATCATGCACGACAGAGGCAGGAATAGTCTTCCACTACGTGGCCATCACTATACACGTAGTGGGAGACTTTTCCTGTCTCTGTCGAGTATGATGTCTCTCTCAAGGTTCGGACGGATCAAACGCTTTTTTATAGGTATGGTTCATTTAAATATAAAAGCAATTAATTGTCAGGCTCAAATAACTATCAATAATTCTAATCAATATAAATTTTATAGTCGTAATAAAACAATAATATTTTAGCAGCAGCATCGAAAATTTTGATATTAAGCTAATTAATAATTTTAAAAAGGTTGATTGATTGATTTTACTTAATTTGAGTATGTTTAAGTCAATAACAATAGATCTTTGTTTTAGCAATAAATTTTGATCTATAAACTTTTTATGTGCTTTTACAATAAACCAGGTGAGTTGTGAAAAATTTGAGACAGTTCCAGTTTGTCCGTTATAACGGACGAAGTATGTAACCCATCAAAAACACAACAAATCACTTTTGTTGTTCAATAACAAAGATACATTAAAGTGGTCGTCTTCTAGCAAACACTCTGTATAATGATTATCTGTCAAAACAATAAAATTGTGCAGTAAAACGTGCATAAAATAAAAAATATATATATAATTTATCGATAGTTTGGTACCTTAGCCGAAAGAAAAGGGAAACTTAAAAAGAGTCAACCCACTAACTACGTTATGAGGTCAGACATCAACCATTTAACTCACCACTCATCCTTCGGGTATTGGGAATAACTAAGAAGATTTCACCATGTTAGTGAACGAGTAGTCGAAAATGATTTTTTAAATAAAAGTATACAAATTTTTAAACTCACCATTCTTTTTTTCCGTATTGGGAATAACTATGGAACATAGAAAACATTAGAAATGGTTTTTAATTGTTTCACTCCATTCACCCTACTTTTAACAAAAATATAAATAAATATCAATGCATTCCATGACATTTAATTGTAAAAAATAGACAAATACTTAAGGAATTTAATAAAATAAAATAGCATTTATATGACGAACACAATCGTAAAACATTTTTATTTGAGGACTAATAAAACTACATATTTTAGTTTATCAATAAAGAGAAATGTATTGTTGACAAAATAATACCCTCCTCAATATCGATAACAAGCCATATCGAATCGGAACGATCGTAGTGTTATGTCGAGTTCCCAAGAACAATTTTATCTGAAGATAAGTTGTATCAACAATTTTTAATGTTTACGCTACCAGCAACTCAGCAAAACTAGACTCAGCACGATAAAAGAGGAACAAAATCGAAACAATATTGAATTTCACGTCGGAATTTCAGGTGGACTACTCACGTACAGTGACACGTGACTACGACAGACCGAAACTTTTTCCGCTCACCCCGTATACGCACTCTTGTGGCTTATCTAAAATGAATTTTAAATTCCCTCCGCGATATGAAGGAAAATATTCTCGACGCATGTAACTCGACATTCCGGCATTTCCGGTTTTTGATGCATGTGAATTAAAATTTTTACAAGGCTTCAGAAAATATTACACAACTTTTTTTTTAATTAAATTAACGGAATTAAGCAAACTCTAGTGTCTAAAATAATACTAATAATAATAATCATGCATATTTTGGGTATTTTGGGTTTACTTACTCGTTCTCGAATATGTTAACCTCGAGATTACTGGAAAAAGTCACAGAAATAATTTGCGAATTTGTTGGGATGCACACAATGAGCAGAAATTTCAGCATTTTAATAATCTATTATTAACCGACCAATATCGGATAAAGTAATGAAACTGACACTGATTGAATCAATATATTGAAATTCGATTTGTAAACGTCAATTGCATTTTTATCAACATGACACTCTTGCATTTACAAGAATTTTAATTATATTTTAGCACTATCGATATGATTATATTTCAATAATTGCAATAAAACATGCATTAATAAATACACTGATTCAAATTGATTTTTAGAGTTTTAACACTACTAAAATTTCTGTTGACGTAAAATTTTTGTTAAAATTTACTTTGGAACAATTTTAAATAATAAAATCATAGATAAAAATTTAGTTTTTTGTAAATATTACATTTATGTTCAAATTAATTGTTTAATAAATGTATTGTAAAATAAGTTTTTGTATAAAATGTATTAGTGTAAAAATTTAATCCTCCTGAATTTAATTGAATTTTAACCAAACTTCAACACCATCATATTTAATATTTATCTTGAATATTATACACACATCTAAATATAAAATCATGCATTAATAAAATAAAATGCATACAAACTGTACTCAGAACATAATACCTATTGATTATTCTAAATAAACGTAAAGTCTGTTGGTAGAAGATACTTAAACAATAAAATGATTAATGAATTTTTTTTTATATTTTATTAATATTTGATGTCATGACTGTTTTTATGACAAGTTGTTTTGCATTTACAAGAATTTTAATTATATTTTAACACAATCAATAGTTCAACATTATTTAATTATATTTTAATAAAAGTTCGTGAATTAATATTATATAAACAAAAGAAACGTGCTTTAATTACTGAATTGATTCAAACGTGAATTTTATAAAATTAAATATGTTGACTGCTCGTAAATAAATGTAAATTTTTGTTAGTACAAAATTCTTAAACAATAAAATTAACTTTTTATTTAGTTTATTAATATTTGATTTTACGACCGTTTTTATGTCAAATGCATTTATACACATTTTTATTACATTTTAGTACATTCAATAGCTAAGAATTATTTAATTATATTTTAATATTGTTCTTGAATAAATATTATCTAAATATAAGAAACATTCTTTAATTAATAGATTGAGGATATGATTTTTTAAAAATTAAATCTGTTAAAACTATTCGTATATAAATGTAATTTTTTATAGGTATAAAATTCTTAAACAATAAAATGATCGATGATTTTTTATGGTTTATTAATATTTAACGTCATGATCAATAATTATAATTGTTTAATTAAATTTTGACGTTAAAGAAACATGTTAATTAACTAAAACTTCTGTTGACTCTTTGTGAATGAAAGTATTTTTATTTGTACAAAATTCTTAAAAATAAAATTATTAATATATTACACTATTCAGTTTTAATATTTATTCTTGAAAGAATTTCATAAAATTAAATCTACAATTTTCTTTTTTTTTTTTTGAAAACAATTTTAAATGAAAAATCATCAATAAAAATTCATTTATAAACGTTTTTTATAATCATTTACGTTTAAATTAATAGTTTTATAAATATTTTATGTAATAAGATTTTAATTAAAATATTTCTACCATATGTTTTAGTATGTAAATTTCTTTATTGAACGGTTTTATATTAATTAATTATCATTTTTTATAATTTATATTGAAAAAATACTATTACTTCTAAATGAAAAAAACATGTACTAATAATAAAATGCGTAGAAATTTTACTCGAGCATGAAATTTTACAAATAATAAAATACCTACTGACTATTTTAAATGAACGTAAATTTTAATTATATAAATTTTTGAACAATAAATGATCAAAAAAATTTTTATATAATTAATTATAATTTATTCATTTATGGAGAACAGAAAAGGTACTGATTTTAAAAATTTATGACAATTATAACTTGACTTGAACCACTTTCTTAATTTAATTTAAACATTTATTTTAAAAATAACTGATGACCCACAAAATTAACCATAAATAACGAACACCCTGTATAAAATTTGGGAGTATTAATAATGGCTGCTTATAGGACGGTACTTGGTTAATGTGTATGATAAAAATGATTTTTTTAGCATTAAAATTAGTAGTTTTACAGACATTTTAGTCAGATCCTCCATGTCAAAATTTTTGGGCAATTGGGTTGGTATGGCCCTTTTATATGTAACCACATGTAGAATTTAAAAATCGAAATATATACATATATTTCCATTGAAATTAACGCAGTTGATGTCACTTCCGGAGAAACCGGAAATGAACTTTCGTCCAAAATAAATTAGAAAAGTAGTCAAGTCACGTTATAATTGCTATAAAAATTTTAGATCAATAACTTTTTCCATTTTCCAAACTTCTAATGAATAAGTTAGGTGAATCACCCTATATATACATAAAATATTTTTCTGTTGTTTTCTAAATGAGCACTATCAATATTCTTTTTTGAATTTACATTTTTACAAAATGGAAAATAATATATTTTTTTGGCTTGTTTTTTAAAATTATAAATCTTTATCAAAATAAAAATGTATGCTCCACATTGAATTGTTTTACTCAAAATTATTATCGTTTATTATAGTACAATCTCTGTTCCTGCATTTCAAAGAATTTTAATCAATTTTCAGCACAATCAATGTTACATTTGTTTAATTATAATTTAATAATAATAATTTTTCTTGTGTAAATTATACATCTAAAAGAAAAAAAAACATGCATTAATAAATAAAATGCATACAAATTTTACTCGAACTGGTAATTTAAAATTAATAATTTATAAATAGCAAAACACCTATCGATTATTTTAAATAAACGTAAATTTTTATTGGCTCAAAATTCTTCAATATTTAAGTGGTGGTAATACTAAAACTAGTTTTTTGATAAAAGTTTTTAATTAAAATATTTACGCCAAAAGATTCTTTATTTTACTTAATTAATAATTAGAAAATGGAAAATAAATTACATTATAAAAATTCCATATTGAATGGTTTACATTAAATCGTTATCATTTATTCTTGTATTTAAGTGAATTTTAATCACATTTCAGCATAATCAATTGTTATATTTAAGATTGTTAAATTATATTTTAATAATTTATCTTAAATAAATATGATGCACACACATCCAAAAGAAAAAAACATGCATTAATGAATAAAATGCATACAAACTTTACTTGAACTTGAAATTTAAATTTATAAATAGCAAAATACCTATTGATTATTCTAATTGAACGTAAATTTTTGTTGGTACAAAACCTCAAACAACAAAATAATCGGTGAAAAATTTTATATGTTTTATTAATATTTATTTAATATTAAAACTAGTTCTTTGATAAGTATACAATAAAATAAATTTTAATAAAAATATTCATACAACATGCATTTTTTATTTTATTTAATTAATAATTACATGAATAAATTTTTTCAGTTTTAAATAAAAAATTATGTTCCATAATGAATTGTTTTACTCCAAATCATTATCGTTTATTGTAGTATAATCTTTGTTCCTGCATTTAAAAGAATATTAATCAAATTTCACCTCAATCAATTTGAAACATTTGAGATTGTTTAATCATATTTTAATAATTTTTCTGTAAAAGAAAAAAGCATACTTTTATAAATAAAATGCATATAAATTTTACTCAAACCTGTAATTTAAATTTAATATTTTATAAATAGAATAAAATAAAATAAAAAATTCTCAAACAATGAACTAATCAATGAAAATGTTCATATAAATTATCAATATTGTTAATAACAAGTCTTTTGATAAATATATCATGAAATAAGTTTTTAATTAAAATGTTTTGTGTATTTTAGTTAATTAATATATAATTAGAAAACGTAAAACAATATTTTTTCTGTATGTTGTGTATTCCAGGCTGTGTGACATTATTTATTATTTTAATGTTAGGCACTTAATTAAATTGTTTCTTTTATAAATAAAATTTGTTCCAACGTAAATAAATAAGCTAGCTTTAAAACAAAAAAAAACTAAAAACGTCCACAACTTATCTAAACTTACCAATCATCTTTTCCGTATGTTGGATGGTAACTATAAAAACAGACAAACTGAATAATTCAAGTGGTAATGTAATTTTTCTCTTAAAAAAAAAACAATCAAATCCGATAAATGGAAACTGTTTTAGCAATATTTTTATGCGGTCAGCAAAACAAATTCAATTAACATCGCTTTAGTTAAAGTTAAATTGACATTGCTTCTGCATCTCTGGATGTGATTTCAAAATACTCACAAACACGTATTATTCAATTAAGTATATTGTTTGTTAATTTGATCAAGTTCAAATCTACAAATATTGATTTGTAGATATTGTTTGTGATGCGGCAATTCTCCATTAACTTGGAAGATTTGACGGATATGGATAATTCTGTGGGTAGGCCCGGGTCTCATTAAATTAGTTATATCAATTTTTTTACGAATGTGTCAATAAAAATTTTTATTATTATTTATTAGTTTTAAGCCGTATTGATTCGGATGTTATTACCTCCAATTAAAAGTACGATTAATCTAATTTGATTATTGATAATGTCATGTCTAACTATTATAATGTAGACTATATAAATCGATATTCTTCAACACTTAGGGAAACGTAAACGTGTTTTATAAATGTGTATTTATATCGTGTTTGAATTATTTAAGAACTTCCAATCATAAAATAATCATACACCACATTCGCCAATTTTCTTGATTTATTTATTTATTTATCCCTGTATTATAAACTTAAAAAATAGTAGTTAATTATTTTAGAAATATTCAAATATTTGTTTATATTAAATTAATACAAATATAAAAACTATTTGTAAATATTTGCATAAACAGCATTTAAAATATTATGAATGGTTTTCGGGCACAAAGAACGACCTGGTAATGTATTACCATATTAATTAATTTTAATTTTAATATTAAAAATGGCATCGAAAGCTCGTGTGCTCATAATAAACATTACAAATTATGTTCTTGCAAATTAGTTACAGGTGCCAATGGATTTAATTCAATTTTATTTAATGAAAAAATTATTCAATATTTATTATACATATTCCTCATCGATTCTGAGGCTTCTTATATAATTCTTTAATTATTTAACTGACAAAGAAATTTACGAGGACAAATTTATTTTTAAATTTAGAATGCCTTGACATAAATTGACAGATAATTTTGACATTAAGATAGAAAGAATATATTAACAATTGATTAACGGAATAATTCAGAAAGTTTCAAATTTCATAAAGAGGGAAGTCTAATGAAAAAGTTTAAAGTTTCGTTCTTAGTTTAATTAATAAATTTTATATGAAAAATTCTGATGTTTCCAGTATTAATTAAACAAACTTTATTGAAAAAAAGCCAATCTAGTTTAAATGAAACTAATATTTCCGTATATAATTTCAGGAAAATT
The DNA here is from genome assembly GCF_024364675.1 of Aethina tumida. Classification (NCBI taxonomy): domain Eukaryota; kingdom Metazoa; phylum Arthropoda; class Insecta; order Coleoptera; family Nitidulidae; genus Aethina; species Aethina tumida. Next base: position 4,454,979 of record NC_065435.1, on the reverse strand, counting down.
TTATTGCATTTGTACATTAAATAAAGCAGTTTCTTGTAGAGTTTAAATTATTTAGGGGCAGGCAAGTTTTAACTGAAAAGTTTTTGTGAACAATTTTATTTTTATATCCTGTCACATTATCAATCAATAAATTTTACCAGGCCGTTTTAAAGCTTTAATTTGAAAGTTTCAACAACAATTAATTATCATATTATTTATTTTTAATATGTAAATTTTTATTAGAGTTACAAGTGATTGTATGATAATAATAAATAAATGAACTAAACAAGAAATTAATTGAATAATTCAGTGCTTATTATAAACATTTAAAATATTTAAACAATTTTATTTATTTTTCTAATGTGACATGATTAATCAATATATTTTATCAGGATCTTTTAAGTGTTTAATCCAAATGACTGACAATTTTTTATTATTTAGCAATGAAAGATTTTTTATTTGAATAATTATAAAAATATGTAAGTTTTATAAACACATTTCAGAGGAATTTAATTTGCAGTTATAATTATTTTGTAAAAACCTAATTCACAAAGCGTATTAAATAAAATATAATACATCTTGTTTATATTTTTTATGAAGAAATATTTAAAGAAAGAAATTGAATCCTCAATTTTTAGTTTAATAAATTTTATATGAAAAGTTCTAAGGATAATAGTTGAGACATTAATTAACAAATTTCTATTAAAAAGAAAAGAAATATTAATTTATATTATTAATATTTCTAATGTGATAATTAATCAATATATTTTATCAGAATCTTTTTATTATGTGACAATAAAAGATTTTTTATTTGAATAATTATAACCAAAATCATCCTAATTATTTTTAATAGTTAAAAACAAGTGTAAATTATTTTTATTAAGAATTATAATTAGAATTTTTATCAATAGTTAAAATGCAGTTAAAATTTTGTACAAAAGTAATTCAAGAAGCATATTAAATAAAATATAATACATCTCGTTTTTTACATTTCTATGAAAGAACATTTAATGAAAGAAATTGAATCCTTAGTTTCTAGTTTAATAAATTTTATATAAAAAATTCTCAGGACAAAAGTTGAAAAATTAATTAACAAATCTGTATTAAAAAGAAAAGAAACATTAATATAAATTTTAATAATTTTACAATTTGTTGAAAATTTTATACTTTTAAATTAATAAAACATAAATAAATATAGTTTATATTATTTGAAAAAAGCTTTTGTGGACAATTTTCCCTCCAGAGTGAACGAATCAGTTAATAAATTTGATCTGACAGTTTTAAGTGTTCAATTCGGAGTGTTCAACAGTAATTAAGAGCTAATTTTGACATTTATTTTGGAGATTAAGATTAATTGTACAAGAATTATATATTTAAAAATTTATTATGTAATATTTCTGCTTGAAAATATGTAACAATTTATAATTTAATTTATTTTTAATATTTAAAAATATATAAATGATTTTTATTTAGAACTTAATGAACAATTTGATGTGTAGGTAAAATTATTTTCATTGGCAACTCAACAAGTGTATTTAAATATTTTCCTTATATATAATATAAGAATTATATGTCAGTTAACAATAAAATTTTAATAGACAATTTTGTTTCTAGGAACACTAATTAAAAGTTATTTTCACATTTAGAATAATTATTTAATCAAGTTTTTATATTCCCATGAAAGTTGTTTTTATTATAAATTGGATTGCCAAAGTTGATAAGTAAAAAGTAAGTGTGACAGGTCTCAAACGTTTTTATCTAATAGGAACAATAAGTTCCAAAACTTTTAATCACACATATTAATTTTAATACAAATAATGTGCTTGGATTAAAAATTAAATGGCACAAGATCCTAATCAGTCAAAGGACCAAACCAACGTTAGTCCACATTCACACAGGTGGTAAAGACCAGTGGTCCTTCACATAGAAGAAACTTACGTCTGTGACACCCTAACCAGGGGCGGCGGAGCCGGCGTCATGGCACCGTAATAGGACGTCGACGGTCTGATATTCCTCCCCGCATTGCCTACGTAGGTCGCCCTGGAGGCCGAACTAGCCGTCCTCGGTTGCGACAGGTACGGCCCGGTGGTGGTGGCGGTGCCGCCACCCAGATAGTTTCCGTACACCTGGATGTTGTGCGGCAGGGGGTTGTTGTTCGGCGCCTTCGCCTGGGTGGCCGGCTTCGGCGACGGGGGCGGATGGCTGACGATCGGTGCCGGCGGCGCCGTCGGCTTCCTCGTCCACTGGGCGATTTGCGCGTGGCTCCGGGACGAGTTGCTGTTCACCAGCAGCTGCGAGTCCAGGTTTTTCTTTGGCCAGTAGTCCTCGAAGAGGGTCCCTGGTGGGAAATAGTTTTTAATATCGTTAAGGCTAATCACAGAACAGGAATCGTGGGCGAACAGTTCGTTTCGTATGCCCTGCACTTTGCAACAGAACTTCAGGTATGCAAGGTCCCAGCCCTCCAGTTTATCAGCGCGCTGCTTCAGATTGTCCGTTTCGCCCTCAAAATAAAAGAGGGGCACGTACTTTTGGCCGTTATACACAGTATAAGGTACCACTGATTCCCTATTTATCCTTATAAAGCCGCACCGCTGCATCGAGTCTGCGTCCACAGCACTAATTAGTTTGTTGTAACAATGTCCTAAAAATTGGTAGAACTCGTTGGCGTCCGCGTACCGCACAATCAGGTCCCTGGTGGTGAACTGTTCCCTGCCAAACTGATAATCCGAGTGTTTGTAGTTGATCTCATTGAATAACCTTGCCTCGGCTTCTGTAATATAATAACTCCTAATGTTCGTACAGTTGTACAAGTCCTGGTGGAGGTAGTTGAGTAGTGTGTTTAGGACTTTCATCTCCACCATCCGTACAGCACAGTAGTGTTCACCTGATCGAAATATGTATGGGATATGTTCCTTGCCAACTTGTGACCAACCGAACCTGCCTTTGATTGACTCCTCATCAACCGGCCTGGGCTCACCGGCTGCTGGGCTTGTGTTGTTGACATTTTTCTTGTCCGGCTGCAGGAACGTTAATATGTTCATGCCAGTGCACGAGGCCTGTGGTCGGGACAAATTTGCCATTTTCGCCTTGTTGGCCTCAACAAACTTTGCCGCCAGTTCCTGTATTTCGGCCTCATCGTGACGCTCTTCCTTTACCTTGTGCATTTCGGTAAATGGTTACGATATTGAGCAGCCGAAACCAACACTACATTCCATAATGTTTATGCTCCGTGTAACGTTAATACGCAAGGAACACCAGCACCGTCACCCACCATCGAAAAGCCGTCTTGTTTACGAATGAGGTTAGGCACGGATTTGATCCCACCGTCTATGTTTTAGCGGCCATAGGCCATAGCGCCGCAATAAGATCAACACTCGGTGCTCTACTATGTTGCCGGACTCACTTATTACGAAAACTACCAGTTATATTTACAGAAAAACCGGGACTTCTGGTTACATTATTGACAACTCCGTGCACAACACTAATCGGACTGCACCGCGTACATGTTAGCCGTCGACATGATTCGTAAACTTCTCGTCCACTTCGAAAGCTGGTTCGCACCGATCGCACCGTCCGGTAAAGGAGTGCTAATCTCATACAAGGGTACCGTTGCCAACATAAGGATTTTCGGTTATTTTTAAGTCCCAAGATGGCCGACGGCCTGAACGCAACCTCCAATCACATCCCTTCCACCGGCCGCCACTTCACGGCATAGGCCGCGAAACGCGGTGACGACACCGTTTTCGATGACGTAGCCACGCACCCTCGCGCGAAACCGCACGGACCGATTCCCAACGTCCCAAGGTCCTCGACGTTACACCACGCGAACGTCAATTCGGAACTCCGCAGGTTTTTCGTCATCCGACTGACGGTCTGTCACCGACAACTTGCAGTCGCAGCATCCTGAATGCGACGGATAAATGTTAATGCAATTGACGTAATGTCAACGTTCAATTCGTTTTTTTTATGCCCTCATTAATTTGCGAAGTCTGGGTCCCGATGACGTGACGTTTTAATAAACATTTTAACTTTCGCATGTCAACGCAAATCGCACCGATAACGTGTAAAACCCACGGCTGGTAAACGAAAGTAATTAGATCGAGGGAGATTCGTCCTGGTGCCGGTCCTGATTAAAATTATATTATTGACATTGTAATTAAAATTTTGCTTTAATTATAATAATTTTCGTGTGCTTTTAATTTTACATTAAACTTTTATTGTTTTAAAGCCGTTTGTGTTGTTTATTTGTGGGAATAATGACGATTTGTAAGCGGAAAATTTTATCGAGTGTTACAGGACCGGCTTCGGGTAAGGTCAACATTTTTATTGACCTCAGATGTAACTGTGCGGCGGAATCTTGTTGCTATGCTTCAGCTGAAACGCTCAATTCAAAGTATTTTTTAAAAAAATTTGTGAAATTACACTTTACGTTATCAAGAGCATTAAAAAAATGGGATATTTAGGAAACTATGTTTTAAAAACAATCAACTTCAAATTAACTTATTATAATAAAAGCACTCACCTGACTTAACAAAAATGATATGTCATCAATCACCTAATTATTATTCTATAATATATTTTATACACCTGGTACAGTAATAAATATCCAAATAAGAGTGATAATAAATATTACAGAATGTTTTTTATAATCATTACTTTTCGTATATAAAATGGTAAAAAACGTTTAAAATGTCATACGTCAAACGTATAGTAGTGGATTTCTTGAGAACTAACCTAAAGAATTCTACAATTAGATGCGACAACTTATGTATGCATTTACTAAAAATACAATATCTACGTTTACTTCTGTCTATGGTCATATTATTTTATTTATATATCTATGGTCCTTATTAGGTAATATAAACAAAACTTTTAGAATAATTTAATTAACACCCGTTTCACTTTAAAACAATAAAATAGACTTATATAATATATAAATACAAGCATTAATACATATTTTGAAAATATTAATTAATTAATTAATTAATAATATAGGAAATATAAAGAATAATATTCGTAACCAATGAAGTAATTAGTATAAAATAATTAAATCAAAAAAATTAATTAATTACTTAAGTTTGAAAATACTCTATTTTATTTTGATATTGAATTACAGTGGTGGCCAAAAAATATCACATTACTATTTATTATAAATTCGGAAATGCCCACCGCTAGTTAATTGCAATCAAAATATTTATTTAAAATAATTCATTATATTATTTCTACTTAAATAAAATCTTTAAAAAAACATTTAAAAATATATATTTTTTAATTAGCTTATATATAACTTAAAAAAATTATAACCGTCTGTAAACGACGAGGTATAAATTCATCAAGACATTAGCAAAGGTCTTTTCAAATTAAATTCCATGACTCTTCAATTAATAGACACAATTCATCTAAATTTGATGGATTTTGGTATTTTAATCGAGACTTCATGTCGTTCCATAATTTTTCGATTGGATTTAGATATGGGATTTAAGTTGAATCAGGAAGCTCAATATTATTATCTTAATCAATTGTGAACCACTTGGAACCATGCTTTGGATCATTATCATGCACAAAATACATGTAACTGGTAAATTATCATTGGTAAATGGTTCCAGTACGTCTCTCATCATACGTCTGTACATGAAAAGGTTCATTTTACCAACAATTTTCTTCAATGGTTCTATACCATGCTAAGAAAAGGAACCCCAAACCATAACATTTTTTCTGCGGTTTTTTAAAAATTTTTGTATTGTATGTGGGGTCAAAACTTATTTGCAGAACTACAAAAGTATTGTTTATCATTTCATCCTGCTCCTCACTAAAATTATGGACAATAATTAATATATTTTTGGGCAAATTTTAGTCTTTTTCGAATATTCTTTTTTAATACCAGTGGCTTCTTAATCCAGTGGGGTGTTTATATTTGATTTCTTCAATTTTCATGCTTAAACATTAACCATGTGTTGGTTTTAAACCAAAAAACGAAGCTTTCGTATATAAGTATATACTTACAATTGAAAAAAATTGGATAGACAAATTTTATGAGGATGTTCTGCTTTCTAATAAGCTACACTGTATATTTAAATGTGCCATCATTGGTCATTTATGTGGTTATAAAACTAGTGTGAAGGAACTTCTTAATTTACCTTAAGTATCGTGATTAATCATAAAATATATAATTTAAAATATCAAAAGTATTGAATTGCCTGAAAAACATGTGGAATCAAATGAAAATAAAACAACTGTCAACGGATTTTTTATTTAAAATAGAAATATATAAAAACATGTCAATATGAACCTCAGTAAACTTTGAATAATTAACTTTATTGATTGCAAGCACCTTTAAATTTTACAATAAAAGGCACAACATACCTGGAAGGCAATAAATACAATTGAGTTGATGACTTAACATCGTTTTAAACAATTTCCCCCACCGCAATTGATTTAAATGGAGAAACACATCAAATTTAATACAGATAGAAAAATACTTTTTCGTTAAATTAATCCCTAGTAATAACATCCAGAATGTCATCGAAAGTATCCCGCAAGGAATAAATGAAGTCGGACCCGCTCTGATAGGGAGGATAGCTAGTGACCAACACCCCCAGGGAATCATCCTTAATAATATACCCGACTCCCAGACCATCCTTGACGACCGGCCCGAAACCACCAGCGAAAACTGCTGGTGAATTAAGGGTGCTGGTAGAAAGGATGATGTGGTTCAAATATTCGAAATCCTTGTCGTCAAAAATGTTGCATCTGATGTTCTTGCGATCGGCGATCTTGCGCAAAGCGAATAGGTGACGGTCGAATCCCTGGCCCATTGCGGCCTCCCTGGTTAGCTGGCTATGCACCCTCGAGCACTCGGCGATCAAGCCCTCCAGTTCGGCGGGGCTGGCCTTTTGTTCCCCGTTGATGGCCAGACAGAACGCCTGAGAAATAAAATTTTTGTATCAACTGGTACTCGGCCAGATTTTTAGGCAAATAGTATCTACTCAGACAAGAAACAAACCTTATTTATTTCAAATGGAAATCATTTGAGAGTTAACTTACTTTAGTGGCAGAAGTGCAGGAACGTACAGTCTCAGTTCTGCCATGCTTAAAGGCGGCAGTGCTGCAGGATTCGTAGGTGGGCACGAATTTGCCGGTCAATCTATGGTAGCCAACCTTAAAAGGTTTAAAATAAAATTATTACTGCGACTTTATGTTCATAAGTCGTTACGTACTTGGAAACCAAGCTGCATGACAGCATCAGGACTAAGAGATTGCTTCTTGCAAGCATTCTTTCCAATCTTATCAAAAATCAAATAATCAATATCCAGTGCCTTGGTCGTCTTCTTATAATCCTCTTTGGCTTGGGCGATACTCATCTTGCAGGAGTCCGTTAAATTGAAATCTAAAACAATGATTATGTACTCATTTTACATATAATCATGCTGATTTTTTATACCTAAGCGTATAACGTTTTTGATGTCGTCATCGTACGGTTTGGTGTCGCAGCTGACCCTAGGATTGTCCAAAGAATCCTTGTAGATGTCCTGGACGTAACGTAGGACAGCGACACCATCTCCCCAGGAATGTTCGAAGTTGACAGCGGCGCATCCATCCTTGCTCACTTGCAATGAGATCGACTTATCAAACCATCTGCACAAATAGATCATGAATATAAATCCCAGACATTTTAATTTAAATTTACTCCATTTATCCATTTTACTTGGTTATTGAATTACATTACAGTAAAGTCTTATAATTTAAAATTTCAAAAGTATTACCTAATGTAAAAACAAATTAAAATATTGTTTAATCTTGACTTTTGTTATCATTAATTAAAACTTTCAAAAGTATTTTTAAATTGATTTATCTCTATATAATTTAAAGACAAGAAAGAATATTTTTGAAATTTAGTTTATTTAATAAAATTCAAAACTTTCAAAGGTGTATTTTGAATTAAATTGTTCCATTAATTTTGTTACTGATTTAATATGAAAATGGCTTATTAAAGTATTTTTAAATTATATTAAAAAATATTTAAATTATTATTCTATTATTAATAAACTGTGGATATAAAAATTAAAAAATAATTGCTTAATTTTAAAACAAATTAAAATGTTGTTTAACCTTGGTTTTTGTATGGATTCGAAGTTTCAAAAGTATTTTTAAACTCTATATACAATAACTAAATTTAAAGACAAAATAAAATATTTTTAAAATTATATTGCTATTGACTTAGTGATATGAAAATAGCCCACGTTACTAATAAGTTTTTACGTTCACATCAATAGTTTCCTGTCAATAAGTTATCAAACTATTGTTTTCTGTAATGACATTTGATAATTTCTAAAACAATTTACCTATTGGTTCCATCACCATGAAGGAAATTCCTGACAACTAAATAAGGATCGTCCCCAACAGCAATGTCATCCAAGCACACATTGAACAAAGCAGAATCAATCAACTTTAAATGAGCATCATTGCCATCCTCAGCTAAATTATGCCTAATTGTAGCCCATTGATCTCGTTCCATTGTTGTCAGGATGCCGACAGGAAACTCGCATGTTTCCACGGTATCCTCCAGTACGTACTTCAATCTGGCCAATATCTGATCCGGGGGCAAGATGTCGTTGTCGTTGGACAACACCTTGAACGCGTAGAAGTGGCCCTTGTGCTGCACTGTGATGTGCTTTCCCTCTGGGTTATTGAAAAGCCTGTCCTTGTCAGTCTCCGGGATTCTGGTAGTATTGAACAGGCTAGGATATTGACTCATGTCCAAGGGGTAGGCCTTCATCAAGTAGGCACCGTACCAGGACACAGTTTCGGGCAACAAGCTGCACACGTTGCGGAACGTGTCGGTGTCGCTCTTTTTGGCGTTCAAATGGAAGACTTCAGGCTCCAACAGGCCGGCCTTAAGCGACTTGTAGAAGCGCAAGGAACTTATGATCATATTGGTGGTTCTGACTAATTGACTGTTGTACTCGGGTCTGGGGTCATTGTGGACGACCAACATGGGGTTGTAGTTAATAGGCAACGGTTTCCTGTCGCGCAAATACATGTCGAACCAATACTCGGATATGTAGCTGGTGAACTTGTTTTCTTTGTCATATTCGATCAGCTTTTCCTGCAAGTACTTGCCCATGTCCTTTTTGAACTGCTTAACATTGAATTCGGTTTTGCCGTACGCTTCGTCGATTAGCAGCGGTTTTTGGGCTGCCAAGTATCTTTCGCAGGTCAGTTCGAGCTTGGGTATGGGCAATCTGGGTAGTGAAGCTTGGAAATGCATCGTTGGAATTTTGCTTTGTTGCAAGAATTGATATTCGCCGTATTCGTTCGAGATTATTTTAGTTTTTAGCATTTTGTACATTGCCCTAGGGCTGTTGTGGGTGTAACGTAAGATACGCATGGTGGAAATCTGATCAAAATAAACAATTGAGTTGTGTGTGACTTATAGGTTAGGAAATGTACTTACGATTGACGAACTTAAATGTTTGAAACTATCTGCGATTAGATGAACACTATCACATTTCAGTATGGATGACTATTAATCTAATTTATAAGCTAATTTAACTAAATCAACTACTTAAAAACTACAGCCTTCAAAACATAACGCAGTGTCTGCGAAATTTTGACAGGCTTTCGTAGACCGGTACCATGCATTATTAACAAAAGATAAACGATATTAGTAAACAGTGTAGTAAACAAAGACAGCTGACGCAACAAGTTTGGATCAGGTGTGAGGTTCGAAAAAAAAGAGGCGGCATTATACGCAGTCGCTGTGAGGTAATAAAGGACGCTCGATGGTTTAAAGTTCATTGAATACGAGGGGCCCAATGGAAGTTGTTTGGGCACGTAGACAAATATGGAAAAACGCGAAGGTTAAAAGGGTCGTAATGAATGCGATATTAGTTTTTTATGCAAATCCTGTTTAAAATTCCAGGCCAAACAGTACAGTTTAAGAAATTTTATTTTTGATTTCCACTATTTTTTATTACTTTGTACTTTAAGATAAATAAAATCTATTTATCAGATTTTTTTAATTGATTTATTTGATATTATTTAAAAAAGCCTCTGATTTTTATCATTACTAGAAATATTGGATGAACAAAAATATATTTTTTTAGTTTTGACTTTTTCTGGTGTCTAACATAAAAAACATAAGGCTTTTTACTCTTCACTCGAGGTTTGAAAATCAATTTATTCTTAGTAGGATTACCTCAATATCATCAAGAAGGAAAAAATACTCCTGAGAAGAAGAATGATAATTAACATGAAAGACCAATAACTAAATATTGGTGACGTCGATGAAAACTCAAGATACTTTCCCAATATCTCATTGAATCTATATCTCGCCATTTACATTATTATTATACAGTTTGACCCGTCTGAATTAAGAGAGAGACATCATGCACGACAGACACAGCAGAAGTCTCCCCCATAGGGGGAGACTTACTGTCTCCTTCAGGATTCAGATGGATCAAACTCTTTTCGTACTGTATATAAATATAATGGGTATCCAACAAAATATTAACAATATGTTTGTATAAATTATTTAATAAATATATATTTTTTCTCTTAACAATGTATCTCCTTTCTTCTGCGTGATGCCTGCACCTTAAGTATATCGGGGAATCCCATAGATTGTGGATCAACTCCGGAAACACCCGAGTGGGATCAATACAACGGTTATCAGGAAGAGAGCACAGTAAGTGCATTATCAAATAAATTGATTTTATTTTGGGTTAGTAATTTGCTAATATATATAGGCTATTTCTGTGACCAGCCACGTTGTGCATTTACTTTAAGATATAATTTAAGTATAAATTATTTTGATTGCATTTAATTAGGGGTGCACACTTGCTAATTAATATTAATAGCAATGTGGTCATCACTGTATTTATTATAGGGACACGGATTTATTAAATAAAAGAACATCTACGTCATCTTTTTTATTAATATATCTATAGTAGTAATAAACTATAATTTAAGTGAATTATTTACAAAATAGCGAAAATAAAAGAACATATATTTACCGTTAAACCAAAATGATATTACAATTTTTCAGAAAAAGCCAGTTAATCGAATGCTGGAGACGTCAATCTTCCACATAACTGAAATGTAGTGAAACTTTTGATAAATCAAATAAATTAGTGTGCAGAAATTATTCTCAACAAACATTATTTCGATCTACAAGAATAATGATCAGTTAAATGCTGTTGCTGGACAGAAATAAGATTTGAAGAGCTGTATGCGCGAAAAATTAATTTTACAATATGCATGATGTTCCTAATATATCACACAGAAATAATTTAACAAAAAGGTGGGATGTATCACATAAGATTCATCTCACTCATGTTACACTTCGATGGGGCTATGAAGCTTTAGGTCACCGCCAAAAGCCGGCTTAAAATGTTTTTACACAGTTCTAGACTTAGATTTGGTTTGGTTATTTGAGAAAACGTCAATAATTTAAAATTTTATATTTATGTCAAAAATAATATTACAATATAGAATAGATATGTATTTTGTATAAAGAATATAAAACGGAGTTGTTATTAAATTGAAAATGGTCATGTCATGACAATAAAAGGTATAATAATGTGTATAAGTAAAAGAATATAAATATTGTATAGTGAGTATGCCAGAAGTTGGTTTCTGTTTTACAAACAATTTGTAACAATAAGAACATCATTCTTAATATATCCTATTTTTAAAACAACAATTTTTTTATAAATATGTGATAATTAAATAATTTAGGGTAACAATTTGTTAAATAGTATCACATTGCTGAAGAAATATATACTTTGAGTAAAACACATACTTGATATTTATACTATTTGATAGATAATGTTTACCATGATGCGTTCTACCAATTATTTATAGGCTAACTCTTCGAAATAATATTATGGGTGGGCCATTTTCAATGCAATGCATTTACAGAGGGTGTTTAAAAACTCTAAATTTCCGATTAATACAACTATCTAGAACTTTAAGTTCCATTTAGGACACCAAACTCATCAAGAATGCTCCATCGTGTACATTATCGATAGGATATTGTACGTAGACCGAAAAAAATAAAATAAATATTACACGTAAGTACGGATTTGAGAGTGAGATTCCGACTTGTAATGAGGTAACTAGGTATTTATCATATTCTATAAATACTAAACTGTTCTAGTTACAGAGTAGACAATTAAGCCCAAACATTGTAGTCCCACCATTCCTTCTCATATCCCTCATGTACGTGCTCCAAAAGCACCTTTCTTCTACCCTCACAATACCTACAAAACAAAACGTACAATTATAATTACCCATTTAATTACATCAAAAAATTAAACCAGAAATGTCCGGTAATTACCTGTATTTGTCCTGTACTTTTTGTTTAATATCCGCAAGATTTTCAGACGTAATATCCCTCTCCAAGTATTCAGACAGAGTCTCAGTAGCACTTTCTAAATCCTTTTGGTTCTCTTCGAAAATCACAGACTGGTTATTCTTCATCAAGTAGTAGGCAAACACGTACGTGTACATCAGTGTCTGCCTACACTGACACAATATATCGACTGCCCGTTTCAAGAACTGGACCTCGATCCAGCTCATGTTGTGCTGCTGCATCTCCTCCATTTTCTCCTTGACCGACGCGTACAACTTGTGTTCGAACTTTAACGACGCCATGTGATTCATGTAGCGGTTGCAATAGAAAAGATATCTTTGGAGCGCCGACCGCGATCTCTCCTGCGCATCGCGAGCTGCCTTCGCCTCATCCTCATCGTATCTGATACATAGAATACGTAAGTTAAGTCTGACAATTTACTCACGTAACTCTGTGGGCAAATATTCAAATATTACATATATAGCGGCGACAAGATATGAAGAAACGAATTTTTGGTGACCTTACTGCTTATCCATAAGCCTTTTAGTCAGTGTACCTTAGATGCGCATAGTTTGAGATACTTCTTGGTAAAATTGATCTGGTTCTTTACGATTCAGGTTGTGTGACATCAATGTCAACAACTGCGATGACTGATGATAATTGAACTAAATAATTAAAGTTGTTTTCTCAATTTTGATCTCATTGACAGCCTGAACTAACTGTTTCTGTTATTATGTGATCTAATAGATTGACCACAAATTGATACCAATATATGAATGCTCAAACTAACTGTTCAAGTCATATAATGATCTGCATTAGTATATTCATTAAATTATGATTCAAATCTTATTCAAGAATAACAATTTCATGTATCATGTATGGTATAAAGTGGCAACGGATATTAAGGTTGGTTATCTGGAGTCCACTCTACATCTCTAGGTTCTTGATGAAGGAAATTGTACAGTACAATCTCATCCTCTGAACTTGCTGTAGAATAGAGGACTGCACACATATCCAACAATTAGAAGCTCAATTTTTGGTCCAATATATCTGGACAACAACCAAAATCAACTACTACATAATCTGAACAGTGATTAATACTTTAAAATATGTGTAAAACATGAGAGTACTTATTGTGAAATATTGGACACATATCAGTCTTTTGCTTATTATAATTATTTAATCATTGAACGAAGTGAAACTGTAAGAAAAATTATAATTCAGCATTTCCAAGACCGTGATGATTGTTTCCATATCTATAGTTGTTCAAAGAGAACGAAATTTCTAGATCAGTTGTCTAAGTTGTCATTTAGTTGTCAATCAGATGTCAAAGTGACAGGGACCAAATCAGACCTCTGAAGATGCTAGCCTCTGTCAGGAAATAATCCCAACAAACAATTAGCCTGAACAACTATAGATATGTTACAAAAAAATATATTTTATATAATAAGAATTGAATTGATGTCAAGGCACAAAATTATGCTTGAACAACTAGAAAAGCTGGGTTGTGAGACCTTACAACTTCCCTCAAGGTATCTTGACTTAAATCCTAGCATGAGATATACTAAAAACTTTCAAATCTTCAACCTCGCCCTAATATCCTTGCAAACCTTGGATATGCTCCAAGAAGAATTAAAGACTCTCATAGAACGTAAGTAGAGGAGGTGTTAAGTCATTGATACCGATGAAGGGCATATAATGTACTAAATTTTATGTAATCGTATATATTTTTACTAAATAAATTATTATTTTTTCAAAGGAATTTCTGGTTAAAAAATTCCAAAAGAAATGCGACTTGTACATACTTTTTTCAATGAATGAACATGAGTTTATTTCTCACTTCTATACACAGGAATATTTGCCCACAAGTACATCTTTTCTTTGACCATGGTGTTACACTCTACGTCTACTGGGATAGCTTCAAAAAACAACAAAACATCACACCAACAAGCGACATGGACCATTACCTGTTGCAGTTGTACCACGAGCTGCCGTGCGGCTCCCAGGGTCCCAGACACACCCAGCAAAAGTCGGCCTTGCAGTTCTGGTTCTTGCACACCATGTGATTGCAGCCGCCGTCCTTCTCAATCGTCACGTTGCACCGTGGACACTCTTTGGTGTTGGCCGCTATCCAGTTACTGGTCTCCGAATCGTCGTCGCACTTCTTGATCCACATCTTGAGCAGATGACACTTGACCGGATCGTGCCAGTTCTCGCCGCAGGCGAAGCAGAACGTGTGATTGCACTTGCAGGTGACGCGGTGCGGCTCGACGTATTGCACCTTGATGGCCATGCTGCAGTCCGGCGACGGGCACCATCTCAGCAGACGGTTGCACTGCAACACAACCGATAGGAAACGCCGAAAAACAAAACTGAGCAACAAATTACCTCGACGAAGCTGTTGGTGATTAAGTGCTGGTACTTCAGTCGGACCTTGGAGTCGCGGACTAGTCTCATGACACTCGCATCGTCTACCAATATGTTACAACCGTGAGCTGCGCAAGCGATAGTTTGTCCCATTCCCTCCTCCATTATTTTCGTAGTTAGATATTCACCCCAGCAATGAGTACAGAACCTGTGGCCGCACTCCAACCCAGTCATATGCTATCGTTTAAATTAATATATTATTTTCACAAGTCATTGTACAACAAACAATAATTAATTAACATCGAAGCAGCAATTTCAATACCACTTTAATTAAATGTAGTGGATCAATTTAATACAAGACAATGCAATTTTATGCATCACATTAGAATTTTGAACGTAATATGAAAATTGCACTCACCGAATATGGCAACACCATAAAACAGATCTCGCATTCCTCTGTGGCATTGTTTGACTTCTTCTCAATCTGCAAAATGCACTTGAATGAACTTATGGATGGGACTCATTGTAGTAATAAATATTAAGACGTTTATTAATCTAATTTGTTTGATCTAAAGGAAATATAACAATAGAGCGACCAGAAAGTAATGTCGTTTCTGTGTATGTCGATATGTGATTGTTATGAAGAGCCAAAGTCATTTAAAGGTTTTTGTCACTTGTTCACTTCTAAATAAATGCCTGAGATGGTTTTCAAAGTTCAGGTCCGGTAATTTTGAACTCTCTGACTCCTATCAGATCAGGAAGACCAGTGACATTAGGCAACGACATGCTAAGGGCAGAAGTGGAAGCAAATCCATGTCAAACAATTGAACAACTGTTAAACACCCTTAACCAACCGTAGTCGGCCATCCAGGGGAATTTACATGTTATAAAAATGAGCAGAGCAGGTGTTTGGGTCCCGTATAATCAATTCGAAGAGAACAAAGCCATCTCATACAACATATTGCTTCAACGGCGCCATACAAAACCGTTGCATGATCGTTTGATCATTGGATATAAAAAGAGGGTCCTATATGACAATCCAAACCCAAAATGAATCATCACGTACTAGTTTACATCTCAAAAAGGCGTTTCTGTCAGTTTGGTGGAGGTATTGCCTCACCCACCATCCTCACCCGATATTTCACCTTCGGGTTTCCATTTATTCAAACGTCCATAACATTTTCTTTGTGGCAAAATTTAGATGATGTCCAAAATACCATCTCGTGATGTTTTACTCAAAAACCAATTGATTTTTATCAGTCCTGGATTGAAAACTTGCATTTTAGATGGCAAAAGGTTGTTGATTACGTGGGTGATTATATTATTGATTAAAAAAGAAAACTAAAAATTTATTCGTTTGAATTTAATGTATAAAAGCGACATTACTTTATGTTCTTAACATTAAGAAGCACAAAAACAAACTCTCTCTGATTGTGGTACATCATTAAACCATGAACATTTCAAATTGTACTATGAAAATCAGCCCATTCGTTCCATGTTGAATGAAAAGTACTACGAATAGTTGCTGAAGATAAGTGTAATAACTGAAATTGAACTCTCGATTTTTTCTCACTGAATTACTATTCTTAAGCAATTTATGTAAGTATTTTTAAGAATATGTAATATATAAGAAACAACACAGGCACAAGACAGCTATGCAATATGTAAGTAACTGAAGATATAAAAATGAACTGCTTATTTCAAATTTACGACAATTTCATATTAATTCTGATTTATTTATAAAAATATTTATTCCCCAAGTTATTAGATTATTCTCAAAAAATAAAAAAATCATACCATGTATTTATTTATGTTTAAATGACATCATCTTATTATCATTTTATGTAATATTGTTTACTTAATATTGTATGTAAAGATGCAGAACCCCCTAAGTTATTTGTAAATCACTTTGAAATATTTAAAAAAGACCTGTAGCAGACATTATATAAATTATGTGACATATTATTCAGAGGCTGAAGAAGGGTTATAAGTAAAGTGCATGACCCCATTATTAAATTACTATTTTCAAATAAATTTAAGTGCTTGATGTAAGATTAAAGATAAACAATAAATCATAATAAAAACCATCAAATAATTATTGTAATTAACACAGTGAGAACATCAGATTGATTTTAGAAAGCTTTAGGCAGAAACAGTTCATCTATTTTCCAAGGAGTTAGTCACAATTAAATTTGTTAAACAACCATAAAACAAATCAATTTAGTCCCATCAAATGCAAACCAAACCCACAAGAGTCATTTCAGGGTCACTGACAAACACAATTAAAACTTAACATTTTAAAAACTGCAACTGCCTTAAATATGTTTCAATTATTGGTGTTTTATGATGTGTATCAAGTTATTTTTCTGCTTGTTAATACAAGTGAAATGAAAATTAGCACCTGCCTTATCACAAGTTCATAAAGAGTAAATAATTGGATGAATCATTGTCAACAATGATCAAAAATTAAACAGAACAACCAGGAAAAACTGACCTTAGTTTTATTGCTAATAGCTAACTGTTTGAAGGGATTAACTACTCGAGCCTCAGAGAAAAGTTGATCTTGGTCCTGATCCGGATCATAGAACCTCTCCATCAGTTTTTCCTTGTCCCAGCGGAAGTAATTCAACAGTATCCTAGTGGTGGTGGTCGGAATCTGTTGGAAAACAGCGAATTTAGTTAATAATTCAAGTGGTTCCTTTGTTGTGGCTCGAACAGTCAACAAGAACTTGCCTCAACTACGGAGTTCACGTCTTTAATGGAATCGACCATGTGTTGGACTATTTCTTCGGTGCTGAATACTTCGTACGGATAATCATCGGAGTCTGTTTGTTTATCTCTGTGAGTGACTTCGACTTCCATGGCAAAATCGACGTCGTCGCCACTCGATTCGTTGCCTGAATCCACATCGTCGTACGTTTCTTCCTCAGAGTCCATTGTTTCTAAATTAATACCTCGTTTTAATTAAGTATTAACTTCGAGATTGGTATTTAAATATAGACTGTGAAGAACAAAACAGTACATAAATACTGAGCTACACAGAGCGCTGGTACATGTTATACTACCAACTGAGACTTTGACGTATCCTCTGTCAAATCAGAAACTCGACGGGCTGTGCAGATGTGAGACTGTATTGGGAAATTCCCGTGCGCCTCCGGCTCGCACATCCAATTGCCCGCGCTATTTGAACTCGAGGCGCTTGTAAATACAACAACCGACAGACACTGATTATAACCTATTTCTCTGTCAAAGTTGTGTAAATGCAATTTACGGGTTTATTTGAACGAAATTCATTATAAACTAAAGGTTAATAATATGTGCAACTTACCTTGATTGATACAAAAAAAATTTTTGGTTAATTTGCTCTGTATTAAACTATTTATGACTTAATTTGTGTTCACGAAAAAATTTTTGACATTTGTGGTTAATACGTTTTCGACTTACCCCTAAGAAGATAGTTATTTTGTTTCCAAGGTTTCAATAAACAATGACAATCGATAGATGTTTATATACAGGGTGATTCATCTTATTGGTCATTTAATTTCCAAGGATTCAATAAACAATGACAATAGACATGCGTTTATATACAGGGTGATCCGCCTAGCTTATTCATTAGTTGGTTATAGTTTCAATAAATGACAATCTATGTATGTGTATTTTTATACAGGGTGCTTCACCTTATTCGTTATTTAGTTTCCAAGATTTCAATAAACAATGACAATTGATGTCCATTTATATACAGGGTGATCCGCCTAACTTATTCATTAGTTGTTTATAGTTTCAATGAATGACAATCTATGTATGTGTATTTTTATACAGGGTGCTTCACCTTATTCGTTATTTAGTTTCCAAGGTTTCAATAAACAATGACAATTGATATGCATCTATATACAGGGTGATTCACCTATTCATTAGATGTTTATAAACAATGGAAAACATTTTTGGAAATCCAAAGTTGAATCCTTGATTCAAGTGGAGGGTAAAATGGATCGTTTTCAGTATAGGGACAAGCAAATAAGAATTTCTTCAAACCATACAGGAACAGTGGCAACAAATTCCTGTTGACATATTGCATACTGTCAATCACCTGTCAATATAATTATCGTTGATTATGGACCAATTTTATAGTAAATTAGATTAGATTAAAAAGTAATAGATATATAATTATAATTAGAAATTAATTTATTTTTAATCAAATGTTACTGTATTCAGTGATTTAAAACACAGTTTTAAAAATTAATCTAACAAGAAAATATTTAAAATATTTGAATTAAAATTATGAAATTATTGTGATATATTTCTGTAGAGCTAAGAACCTACCTTGTGACAGTATGTACAATACAATACAATAAATAGGATACTAATCACTACACTAATTAACAGCATACTAAGTCGAACCGCACCACCGTATTTATTTAAGGGTGAGGCAAACGTGATCCACCACCTGATTTAATACCGGTCGACACACGTTTCGATAAACGACTGAATTGATTCACATTTTCAATCAGCATTTTCAATGAAATGCAATTTTTCCATTGAAATGTCAGATTTTATATTAATTAAACTGATGTTAAAAAAATAATTAATGATTACAACTAATATGTATTGTGAAAGTTTAATAAAAATAATGTGGTTCTAATAGACAAATTTTAAATAAAATATATTTGAATCCGAAATTGAATGAGTGTAAAAAATACAACAATTTGAAAATAAAGTAAAATACGATAGTATTTAAAAATTTGTTCTGTATTTATAATTTCTTAATAAAACAATCCATCTTTATTTATTTATTTAACTATTGGAATTAACAAAATATACAAGTGTATACAAGTAAATTAACATTTGTTTTGTGTTTTTTTTTTTTAAATCAAGTAATAAATATAGTTTAATGTAAATAAAAATTTGTTTTAATTATAATTTTATAACAAAAATTAATTTAATTTCTTTCAGTGTAAAGATATTAAATTCATGGTTTTAATCTAAAATGCTTAAAATTAATTTTTTAATTTAATTATCTTATAAAAAAAGTTTTAAATAATTGAGTTACAATATTTATGTATTTATACATTTTTTTCATATTCATACAATTTTCAGAAGTATCATTAAACTTAAATTATTTTATTAACTTAGTTAATTTTTATAAATAATTTGTATAAATATGAAGAAAATAAACCAATCATAAAAATTCTAATTCAATAATTGTAGAACTGTTTTTAATAAAATAATTAAGTTTTGATAAATCAACATATAATCTATAGTTAATATATAATACAATATTTTGATTTAACAACAATTTAAAGATCAAAAATTTGAAAATATGTTAGTATATAATAAAATATTAGAAATAATGAAATAAAGCGGATTAACTTATATGTTTGCTTTTCCTTTTCATTATATACAAAATTTGGTAGTAACAAAAATAAATAATAGGCAAATGGGGAAATATCTAAACTATATAGTGGACGAGGTGGAACTTAATTTAACAATTTGCTTATGTGGTCTGTAGAATACTCTTTTTATTAATTAAAGAAGCTTGTCTTAAGGAAGTTTTTGATGAATTTGATCAACTTGTGTTGCATTAGACTGAATTAAATGGCAATTAAATGTAATACGAAAATCTAAATATGGTTGTGCACCTTTATATAAATAATAATTGTGTTTCTTACGTTATTTTATTGTTGTTTTTGAGAATTTCAATTTATTACTGCGTGTAATGAATAAATTGGTCACAAAGTTGTATAGATCACAAATTTTATAGTATTTTGATATCATCCAGAATTACCAACCTAAAGACTAAGTTTGTTCATATTCTTATGCAGAATACATATACGAAATAACATAACCTAAAAAATAAAAATGTTGGCTGCACTGGCGAAGCGTTTGCACGGGTAACAAATTACTGCCAATAAATTGTGTATGTATATCATGGTTATTAGATTTAATAATCTTTATTCCATAAAATAAGCGATAACATAAATGTAACAACGTCTCAAGTAACCAATTAAGTATATTTAAATTCGACGGCGTGCCCACTAGTGATTCCTTATATCCAGATATACTACAAGATATTAGTTTATTAGTTATATTTGATTGTAAATTAATCCTGAAACTTGCGTGAGTATTTAATTTTAATTCTTACAAGAGCGCTACGTGAATTTACAGAATACGTCTGAAAATTCCGTTATGATTGGCATGTGACTGACAGATGGCGATACAAGTATGAAGTTGTGTTTTAAAATTTAAAATTCTGGTTTTATCGTTGTTTTATTTTTTTATTGTATTTTTACAATGGTTAAACTTAACTTATAATTATTTATTTTGTTTTGTTTTGCTTGTCGGTTGAAACAACCTATAAAAAATCATGAGTACATTATATGTTGTAATTTTACAATAATTAATTTAACTTATATTAATTTATAAAATAATATTTAAATTATTGACTTAATAATTATTTATTATAGTACTGATATAGTGTTGAAACATTTAATTTGATTAATAGATGAAGAAACATAACATAGTTTTATTTAAAATATACGCATATAAGTATTAATTATGTAAAATATTCTAGTATGAAAACAAAAGCGATGTAATAAAAATATTAACCTTAAACATGAATAGGAGTGGCAAAATAGCGCTATTAATTTGAATAAATTCTTAGACCTATCCAGACTTTAATTCAATTCTTGTGACACGCAATTCTAAAAATATAACTGTGTTTTTGGTATATCTGAAAATTGTGTAAAATCATATATTTTATCATGATCTGTTTTTCGAACGGTAGCAGAAACTTAATACTTGTATAAATAATGTTAAAGCTAAAGCAATCCAACATAATATTAAAATAACAAACTAACCAAATACGACCGAGATTGTCCTTCTAGACTGATAAAATGATATTTACCATAATAATCATGTATGACATATATGACGTATGAGATCCTCAATTTATGGCTTTTGTTGTTGATTTTTTCTGAAACAATGAATTTTATTTAAATAAAATATGTATTAGTAATTAAAAAAACAAATTGAGAGCAAAGTAAACTGACGTTTCACTTTCACTATACAAATTTGGTATATTAAAGAATATTTTGGTACTTGTTTATCATAATTCAGTGCTTAATTTATTCTGGAGATAAAAGATAACTTTAATATTGGTTTTGGAAAAATAAATTTACCTTCTTAAGGTATTCAATTATTAAAGAGGCAGTGGCAAAATAAATAATTGTCACATTGAGACATATCCGACCCAAACAAATTAAATTTACTTTTGTCACTCCAAAGGACAGTGTTCACCGTCTTGAGTGAGAGAATTTATACAAAATCTTCGAAACAGAATAATATTTAATGTTTTTCCCACATCTCATTGCGTTGGGCCACTTTCACAAAGTTCAACAACTCTTTTCCTAAATTGAAGTGAAAAGTAAATGTGTTTAGGCATTACTACGTTGAAACGACTGAAAATGTTAAGGATTTAAGTACAACTGACCGCAAATATATTATATTCCATACTTTCAGTCATAAAACGTAAAACGATAAAGACCTAACAAAAAACAATGAGTGGCAATAACTAGCGAATTTGTTTAACACCATTACAACAGATTCCAAAGAATAAAAATTCAATTTTTAAAAATATCTCATATTTTCTTCCACTGTATGTAAAATTGCACAGTCCATTAAAGAGACATCAAAGTTTCAGCAGATTTACCAGCTTCAACCCAGCGAGAATTGATATAATCAACCCAAAGTGCCACATTTAACAATACAATCAATAAAAGAGAAGAAAATTGCCACTTGTGAAACCCCTATTATCATTATTCTCACAGTTTATGTGGATCAATTTGTCCACTTTTTAATGATTCATTGCTTAAAACCTCTCTATAATGCCACATTCATCGCAGTTTAATGACTGGCCTATTTCCAAACATGTTCCACGAGGATTTAGCACGAGATACTGCTTAATTTCTTTGATGGTACAGGTTACAGGACGACCTTGATGTTGTTCATCTTCAATGCGTTCATTGCCACTTTTAAGCCGACGAAACCAAAATGAGACGACTCCATCATTTACAACATTTTCTCCAAATGCACTGTAAATGTTTCTGTTGCTTTTAACTGATTTTTGTTCCTGCGAAGTAAATCTGCAAGCAATATACCGTTTGATTGCACCATTTCTTAATCAAAAACGTTAAAATGTCCATTAAATTAAATAAATCAAGAACCACAGAGGTAAATCACACAGAAACAACAATAATATTAAGTATTAACTTCCACAATAAGACTGTTTCTAGTGCAATATATTTATAACAGTTAACATCCCTAAAATCTACCAGAAGTTACGTTGCTGCAAGTGTTCAGAAATAAATGTGGACGTTTAACCTTTAAATTCGTTTAATCCATTTGCCTGTGATTGTAACTATGTAATTTTTATAATAAACAAACGTCTAGGCTTAGAAAAATGTTTATACTAAACGTACTTCAACGTTTAAAATAACTGGTGTTACATTAAATCGTGTAAAGTTACAAAATTGAAAGAACAAATAGTGAATTCACCAAGGAAAAGTTTATCAGATTATTTAAAAGTAAATTAAATATTTGTATTGTATTTTAACAGTCGAAAATTGCGTCTTAATAAATACAATTACCGTATCAAATTGATAAATAAACGACTTTTATTCCTTGTCTTTTAATTTGCATTTATTGCAGCGAATAATGTACGTATCGCATAATTTTTCTTTAATTACTTTATAAATTATTCAAAAACGGCGCTAATTATTTGCGAATTTAACGAAGCAGTAAAACACTGGCAGCGATCCTCAGAGACGGCGTGTCGAAAAGTGCATTTCTGTTTCGTCGCCCATTGCCGGACCGAACGAATTTGTTGATTGTTGGGCGTAGCTGCGTTTCAATTATGTAATCAACTATTAAATGTGCCGAAGTAAGAAATGAAATTCCTAATTAATATTTACAGGACTGGACTCGACACTGATAACTCAACAAATTACTCTATTCCGAGGTCGAAACGAGTATTTTGGCTTATCAATTTTTTTTTCGTATTTCTGGGTCGAGGCTACGTAATTAGTTTTTGGATGGGTTGAAACAAATTTTAGATCGCCACAGACATAATAAAAACATTTATTTTTGTCATTCGTTTCGATTATTAATTTTATTTATATTTAAAATAATATTTTTTATGGGGCTAATTTTCCGTCTATTACATTAAATTACTTAATACACGTAAACGACGGACATGAATCATTATTAAAAAATACACATTGTAAAAATGCATCATAACTGCAATTCCTTGACAAACATTTGAAGCAAACACCGCATAAACAATTTTCGGCAAAACTACAAGCAACAATGATAAAATACAATTAAATTATTCGCTTTTGTTAATTAGAAAAAAAGTATATTTGTCATAGAAGTTTTAATTTGTGAATGATTAGCAGGTCTAGACGTTTATAATCGCAATATAAAAATTGACGATACGTTTGTTTGATGCCATATTATGTGTAGTTATTGTTGGTGTTAAATAATTTATAAATATTTTTCTTATTTTTCTATAAGTAACACACTGTTGTTATCTATAAATTCAATCAGTCTATTATAAGTAAGTATATTTTGTTTTATTCTTTGAGTTTTTAACAGGACGTAAATTTTATTTTAAGTGAATTAAAATTTATATTTAAAAATAATATATGTTAATAATTTGTTAAAAGTGTTAATTATTTAATTTTCATTAAAAATTATTGATAAAATATAATATATAAAATTAAATATGATAAAAAACAAACATATAAATTTTTCTTCATTCATTTTTCATATAAAAAATCTTTTTATAACCTATATATATATATATATATATATATATATATATAGGTAGGTATATATATATATATATATATATATAAGACTGAGCTTAAATTTCATGTTTTAATATTTAACTATTATATAATAAGGTGTTATGGATATTTTTAAACAGCAAACTTTAGTTTATTTAAAAATTATTTGAATTAAAATTTATATTTAAAAATAATATATGTTAATAATTTGTTAAAAGTGTTAATTATTTAATTTTCATTAAAAATTATTGATAAAATATAAAATATAAAATTAAATATGATAAAAAACAAACATATAAATTTTTCTTCATTCATTTTTCATATAAAAAATCTTTTTATAACCTATATATATATATATATATATATATATATGAGGATCTCGTACAATATTATTAACTGAATAACTTTTTAATCTTATTTAATATTATTGTGAATGAATATCTAACTATTACTAACTTACTTCTTGTAAAACAATTCATCGAATTAAAGTTCTTGTACAAATGTTAAATGTGTTAAAAATAAATAACAAATTTTTTTTTATTTTTATATAATACATATAATTATTTTACAATTCCATAAAAACAAATATATAATTTTTTTCCATTCCATTTTTCATTTTAAAAATTTTATTTTACATTAGTATAGTCAATTTAAAAACATATCATTTCAAAAATTGAGACGAATCTTCTACAATATTATTAATTCTGTAAATTTAACTTTTTATAAATTCTCGTATTTGAATTAATAAACAATACAAGAATTCTTTATTTTGATTTTGAGGGTTTTTAATATTTATTTCCCCTTTTATTCTTATTTATTATTAATTTTAATAATTTTTAATTAATTTAATACTATTAGTTCTTGTGGAACTTTTAATGACATATGTTAAATGTTAATAAAAAATAAGCAATAAAATTTTTACTCATTTCTCGTATATGTACTAATAAATAAAAATTATATATATATATATTTTGTAATTTGTTTTAACGTTTTTTAACATTCTTATTTTGATTTTAGTATTAAAAGAATGTTTTCTATATTATTTTTTGTTTCATTTTAAAATTCATTTTTTGTTTTTATTAGTAGCCAATTAAAAAACATTTTATTTCAGAAGTAAAGATGAATCTTCTACTATATTTTTAATTTTATTATTTTTCAATTTTATATAATATCAATTTTAATGAATTTCTAACTAATTTGATATTCTTAGTTCTTGTTGAACTTACTAAATTATTATACATATATTAAATGTTAATAAGAATAAAGAATAATTTTTTTACAAATTTCTCGTATATAGATTAATAAATAAAAAACATACATTTTATAAAATTCTTCTCGAGTTTAGTTTCTTGTTTTTATTAATAGTCAATAAAAACATTTTATTTCAGAAATAAAGGTGAATTTTTTAAAATATTTATAATTTTAGTAAATTTATGACTAATTTGACATTCATAGTTCTTGTTAAACTTAATAAAATTGTAAAAAAATGTTTTCTATTATTTCTTTGCTTACTATTCATTTTCATTTTAAAATTCATTTTTTGTTTTATTTGTAGTAAATTAAAACAAATATATTTCAGATATAAGCGTGAATCTACTACAATATTTTTAATTTTATAATTTTACAATTTTATAATATTTATTTTAATAATAACTAATTTGATATTCTTAGTTATTGTTAAACTTGCATTCTTATACATATGTTAAATGTTAATAAGATACATTTTTTATATATTTTTCGTATTTTATTAATAAATAAACATGTTATAAAATTACCATATTTTTCATTTTGGATGTGATTCCCTATTTCCCCTTTTGTACTTATTTTGATGTTGATATAAAAAATGTTCAAAAATTTCTATATTATTATTTTGTTTAGCATTATTTTTTCATTTTAAACATTCCTTTCTGTTTATTTTAGTAGTCAATTAAAAATATATTATATCAGAAATAAGATTGTATCTCCTACCTTATTTTTAATTTAATAAATTTTTAACTTTATTTAATAATTTTTAATGTTATGTGATGTTACAGTCTGAATGAATTAACAAATAAAAATAAACACTGTAAAATTCTTTGTTTTTTTTATGGATTTTTAACAAAAGTACGGCCTATTTCTCCTTTCATATTTATTTCGATATTGATATAAAACAATGTTTAAAATTTGTTTTGTCAACATCAATATTTTACTATATTCTTGTTTCTGTTTTAAATTAAAAACTTATCTGCTTGTATTAGTATAGTCAATTAAAAACCATTATTTCGGAATTAAGAGATTATATATATATATATATATATATATATATATATATATATATATATATATATATAATTTTTAATTATATAAATTAATAAATAAAAACATAAATTTTATAAAGTTCTTTTTCCATTTCTACATTCAATCTAACTTTGATGTTGTTATAACAAATAACAATCCTTTTAAGTTTAAACTAGTATAATTAATTATAAAACATATTATTTCAGAAATAAAATTGGATCTCCTAAAATATCTTTAATTTTATAATTTTTCAGTTTTGTATAATGTTAATTTTGACAAATTTATAACTTATTTTTAGTTTTCGTACATATATAAATATTAATAAAAATTAAGACGTTACAATAAAATTTGTACTAATCTCTACTGGAGGGATTAATTTTTAATTCTTAATTAATGTTGGATGTATAAAAAACTCCATATTATTTTTTGTTTAATATTTTTTAAAAATCCCTCTTTTATTATAGTCGAATATCGTACAGCATGTTTAATTTTATAATTATTTAATTTTATTTAATATTAATTTTTTCTTAAGTGAGTAATATACGTATGGTCTGAATAATATACATATGTAATGATATTATCCGAAATTCTAAAATTTTATTTTGCATATATAAATTTATAATAAATATTCAAATTTTCTAATCTTTTTTAATATTATTTTTTTTTTTTTGGAAATTTTTCGTTTGCACAATAAATTTATAATAAATATTCAAATTTTCTAATTTTTTTTAAAAATTTTTTTGGAATTTTTTTATTTTTCATTATCTTACGTGAAAGTACAATAAATAATCAAAAATTCTAGTAAAAAGAAAACAATGTTTAATT
Source organism: Aethina tumida (assembly GCF_024364675.1). Lineage (NCBI taxonomy): Eukaryota > Metazoa > Arthropoda > Insecta > Coleoptera > Nitidulidae > Aethina > Aethina tumida. The sequence continues at coordinate 4,427,334 of NC_065435.1, read as the reverse complement.
TACGTTTTATAATTTATTTACTTTTTATACTCATTTCAAATAAGAAAGATAAATAAAGCCATTTCAATTATCTAATTTAAAATCTTGTGTAATATTTAAGCAACTCGTTGGGAAATTTTGTCTGGACGTTCGCACCAAAGAATTGAAGAATTGAATTGCAAAAATTTTTAAAAATCCATCTTCACGACAACATGATTCACCGTGCCAATCGAAAACCGCGGTTGCCCAACATTGCCTCAGCACACGAGTTTCCTCGTAAAACGGTCCCCCGATTAATCACCACCCCGATTAATGACCGGAGTGTTCCACGACCGGACCATCCGGGTCCGCGGGTGCGTTTTAATTGCACGAATTTCGCGCCGGTCCTGTCACATTAAATAAAGTAGTTTGTGGCGTTTAAAGCGCGCATCACATGTATTTACTTTTTGATCAACATTAGTTAACAAAGAGATCGCCGGGACTAGTATATAAACTTTTCGCCATGTTTTCATAAATCAGTTTCACTGCGGAGGCCTTTCGCCCTGCAGTCCCCTTGCGAACGCCGCGACACTTCTGACTACTCCAAGTAAGTCCCAATTTTTTTTTTTTTCTTCATTGCTTCGTGCTGTTGACGTGATTGTTTCTGATTTATTTATTTGTTTTTTTCCTTTTGGGGGGTGAGCCGTTCATCGATCGGTTATGAAACGGGAGAAACTGCCTTTCGCGTTATCGAGTCGTTGCTAATGAATTTTTTCATTAACGCCGGCTTATTAATTGAAAAAAATTAATTAGTACCTTTTAAAAAGTTATTGCGAATATGTGCCACAAGTGTGCGTTTTATATATTTATTTATTTTTTATTAGCGACGTGTTTTGCAAGTTAATATTTATATTTGCTGCCGTGTGTGAGCTAAATAAGTTGTGTTCTTTTTGACGTGCGTCATTTAATTAAATGCAAGGCAGTTTTAATACATTTAATTCTAGTAAAATTCCTTGCAAATATGTAAATATGTTTCTAAAAATAATATTTTTTACAATATTGACTTAGTTTTATTGATTTTTATAATGGGGGGCTGAAAGGGACACTTTTATTTCACATTTATTATTCTGTTATTACTGATTATTTCAATAAATTTTTAAAAATATATTTCTTAATAACAATGATTTAATTTTAATAATTTTTATAATGGGGGGTTGAATAGGTTACTTATATTTCACATTTAATATTCTGTTTTGCTCATTATTTCAATAAATTATTTGAAAACACTTATGTAGAATTTTTCATTTTTATTGTTTAAATTTTAATTGCTTAAAAAATGGTTAAATTATAAAAATTATGAAACAAATTTATTATATTTAATTCTAGTAAATTTCCTTGAAAGTGTATAAATTTATTAAAGCTTCTAAAAATATATTTTTAATAATAAAGAGTTTGTTTTAATGGTTTTTATAATGGGGGGCTGTAGGGGTCACTTATATTTCACATTTAATATTCTGTTTTTGCTGATTATTTCAATAAATTATTTGAAAACACTTATGTAGAATTTTTTTTCATTTTTATTGTTTAAATTTTAATTGTTTAAAAAATGGTTAAATTATACAAATTATTAAACAAATTTATTATATTTAATTCTAGTAAGATTCCTTATAAGCGTATGAATTTATAAAAGTGTCTAAAAATATATTTTTAATAATAATGAGTTAGTTTTAATGGTTTTTATAATGGGGGGCTGTAGGGGTCACTTATATTTCACATTTAATAATCTGTTTTTGCTGATTATTTCACTAAATTATTTGAAAATACTTACGTGTAATTTTTTCATTTTTATTGTCTAAATTTTAATTGTTTAAAAAATGGTTAAATTATAAAAAATATGAAAAATTTATTATATTTAATTCTAGTAAAATTCCTCGTAAGTATATGAATTTATTAAAGTTTCTAAAAATATATTTATAATAATAATGAGTTAGTTTTAATGGTTTTTATAATGGGGCTGAAGGGGGCATTTATATATTCACATATAATTTTAGTTTTTGCTTTTATTTTAATAAATTTTTTAAAAACTATAATGTAGATATTTTTCATTTTTATTTTTTAAATTCTAATTGTTTAAAATAATGATTAAAATATAAAAATTATTAAACAAATTTGTTATATTTAATTCTAACAAAATTCCGTGTAAGAGTATAAAAATTTATTAAAACTCTAAAAATATATTTTTAATGGTTTTTGTAAGGGGGTATTTTTATTTCATATTTAATATTCTATTTTTGCTGATTCTTTCAATAAAATATTAAAAACAGTATAATAGAATTTTTTATAATTTTATTTTCTAAATTATGTTTCTTTATAAAAGTTACAAAACAAATTTGTGAATTTATTAAAGTTTCTCAAAATATATAATTTTAATAATAAATGGTTTTTATAATGGGGGGTCGAAGAGGACATTTATATTTCATATTTAATATTCTATTTTTTCTAATCTTTTCAATAATAAAATAATAAAAAGCACTAAATTTTAATTTTTTAAATTTTATTTTCTAAATTATATTTGTTAAAATGATGTTTATAAAAAAATTAATAAACAAATTTGTTATATTTAAGTTGAGTGAATTTATTAAAGTTTCTAAAAGTATATTTTTTAATAATAAATAGTTAAATTTAATATTTTTTGTTGAATGTTGAATGTTAAATGTTGACTTCTATTTCAAATATATTATTCTGTTTTTCTTGATTATTTCAATAAATTATTCAAAAAAAAACTAATAGAATATTTTATTTTATCTTTTAAATCATAATTTTTAAAAATAATGGTTCCAATATAATAAAATCTTAAAAATAATATTTTTTATATTCTTGAGTTAATTTTAATGATTTTTATAAGGGGAGTGTGGAGATCATTAATACCTTTAATTCATAAAAATTAGTATAAAATATAATTTTTATAAATATTAATATAATTTAAATATTTAATTGATTAATTTAATAACTACTTATTTATTGAATCTTATATATTACACAAGAAAAATTGTTAAGTAGTGGTTTTTCTTGATTTACAACAATTAATTCAATGGAATTTTTCAACCATAAACCTAAAATGTGTTAATTGTTCTTATATTGAAGTAATGGAATATTGAAACTAAACTAGATATTTCTCGTTATATAATTATGTAAATGCTACTGTGAATTTGTGTCATTGATTAGAATCAATTGAAATAGAATAACTTCTTCGTAAAATATAATTAATAAATAATAATATTCCCGCTTAAAGTATGAATCATACATTAGTATATCAGTTAAATTGATCAATTGCTTTTTTAAAATTTATTGTTCAGATGATTAGATTTTGTAAAATAGACAAAGTTTACTATAAACAATTTAATAGAGGTCTTCATCGAAGTGGCCATAGTGCTAAGACATAGCCCGTTGATGTTTGCATCAACCTAATGAGCTTTGTAATAGTCTTAACAAGTTTGATCTGGTTTTAATGAAACATGAGATCATAAGAATTTTACAATTTAATTGTTTGGTACTTGGACCAAACCCTTTTGTTTATCAACTCAATTGGTCTGCATTGACAAGAATAGCAAATTGATCCTATAATATTAGACGACAAACTATTGAACCAGTCTATTTATATTCCAGCATCAATGGAACTGAGAAATTTGTGTGTTTGGTAGAGGAAAATTCGACGGGTACGATAATTAAATTATAACGAATTCGACGAAAATGACTAACGTATCGTCGTCACTGACGAAATTTTGCAGACGAACTCGTTAACGTTTTAATTGTGAAACAATTAACATCGTTATTAGTTTATTACTTCTTCAAAAACACACACACATGACCGTTTACTATGTAATCCGTAGTACGGATTACACCTAAAACTGGAATCATTAGTACGTCAATCATTTTTGGCGTATCTAATGTACGTGTTCCTCTATTCCTGAAATTGTTGATTTATAATTGACCATTCACTGGTTTTAGTTCCAATTGATTTTGTGGTTTACCGCTAAAGTGACTAGTTTTCGCTGATTTACAATTTACTCAAACGATGCCATTTGATTACGATGAAATTTGATTGGGGTAGGTTTATGATTATTTATTAAAAAGCACAAAATTACAGTGGCTACTTCTATTTTTGAATAGCAGATTCTGATTTAAATGGTATAATTTTCTTAGTTCCAGTAACTTGTTTTAAAACCATTTTTATCTTCCATGTAGTACTACGATTTTTGGCACAATGTTTTTATGAGTACCTCTATTCCTGAAGTTGTTAATTACATTTTTTTATTGAGTAATATTTTTCTAGTATAATATTTAATTTACTAACGATGATATTTGGTGACAATGACGAAGAAATTTGAATGAGCAATGTCTCTTTTGGAACAGCCAGTACTATTAGAACAATTTCTTTGAATTACAAATGATTTTATTGTATTTTATGTAAACAAATTCAAATTAATTTGATTTAAATGGTGTTTTATTCTTAGTTCTTCTACGTTTCTATTTGAAGTTATATCCTTTGTAATATGTTCTAAAACCATTTTTATTTTTAGTACATCTATAATTTTGGGCACACTTAATTATGTACATGTTTCTCTATTCCTGAAGTTGTTAATTACATTTGATAATTCAATAGTTTTAGCTCCATTTGATTTTGTGGCGTTATCCTAAAGTCACTTATTTTTCATGCATTTAATTTACTAAAATAATGCTATTTGGTGATGATGACGAAGAAATTTGAATGAGTAATATCTCTTCTGGAGCAAGCCAATATTATTTGAACAATTTCTTTAAATTACAAATGATTTTATTGTATTTTAAGTAAAGAAATTCAAATTAATTTGATTTAAATAGTGATTTTTTATTAGTTCTACATTTCTCTTTGACCTAAAGTTTGTAATCTCTTTTAAAACCATTTTTATCTTTAGTATGTCAATCATTTTGGGCTCATTTAATGTATGTACGTGTTTTTCTATTCCTGAAGTTATTAATTACATTTGATAATTCAATGGTTTTAGCACCATTTGATTTTGTGGCTTCATCTTCGCGTCATTTATATTTCTTGTATTTAATTTACTAAAATAATGCTATTTGGTGATGATGACGAAGAAATTTTAATGAGCAATATCTCTTCTGGAGCAAACCAGTATTATTTGAACAATTTCTTTGAATTACAAATGATTTTATTGTATTTTATGTAAAGAAATTCAAATTAATTTGTCTTAAATAGTGATTTTCTATTAGTTCTACATTTCTCTTTGACCTAAAGTTTGTAATCTCTTTTAAAACCATTTTTATCTTTAGTATGTCAATCATTTTGGGCTCATTTAATGTATGTACGTGTTTTTCTATTCCTGAAGTTATTAATTACATTTGATAATTCAATGGTTTTAGCACCATTTGATTTTGTGGCTTCATCTTCACGTCATTTATATTTCTTGTATTTAATATACTAAAACGATGTCATTGGGTGATGATGACGAAAAAATTTGAATGAACAATATCTCTTTATCTTATTAATCTGTTTTAAAACCATTTTTATCTTTAGTACATCAATCATTTTGGGCACATTTAATTATGACCAGTTCCTCTATTACTGAAATTGTTTGTTACAATTATCCATTCACCGGTTCTAGTTCCAATTCATTTTGTAGTTTATTTTCTAAAGTGACTAGTTTTTGGCAGATTTAATTACAACCTAAAGTTCCATAGTTTTTACCCCATTTTAAAATTTAGTACGTCAATCATTTCTGGCGTATCTAATATACGTGTTCCTCTATTCCTGAAATTCTTGATTAATGAGAGGCTCATTCACTTATTTTCACTCACCAATTGATTTTGCGGCTTACGACTAAAGTGACTCATTTTTCGGGGGATTTAATTTATTCAAACCGTGTCATTTGATAACGAGGAAATTTAAATTTTTTATAACTTGACTGGAATTAACTGGCTCAATTTCTTATCTTTGTAATTTGTTTAAATTATTTTTTTCTGGCATAAATTACAGTTTATTGGTGTGTACACTCTTTCATTTAAAGTATAACTTCTCCTATTTTCCATTGCTTATGATTGTAGTAGAAATTGACTCATGGTATCAACTCATCACCAACATGAGCTTAAGCAAATCACCTTATTTAGTGACGTACTGTAACTGATTGAACGTCATAAACAACTTCCAGAATTATTTCTAGACAACAACATTTTAATACCATAACCGACAATTTTAGAAACAATAAAAAAATAAAGTAAACGCCTGTTAAATGTAGTGTCAATAGTATAATGAACGAACACATCTACTCTAAGCATCGATTGATTTAATTAGCGCCTCTTTTGTGTGAACTTTAATGACCATGGAAAGTGGTAAACAAGAGAAGTAAAAAATAAATAGTCTTAAAAGGGACACGTTTCATTCTTTATTCCCCAATTGTCGATGAGTGTTATTTCCGGACGAGCGTGTTAATTGAACGTGAATCGGATCCCGGGCATCTTATTGACGTTGACTGACTGAACTATCTATCGGTTTATTGACGGAGATTTCTGTCGTACACGGTAGAATTCCGATTGAAATGTACAAACAATACGTACGTGGATGGACAGTCGGCTAGTTAAAGTTAAGAATTCATATCAACGGCCATAGCAATTTGTCTATCTGTTGTAATTTGTTCATTACTGGCTGCTGTGATATAAGATACTGTCAGTGTTCATCCTTACACGACAACAGAGAGGTAGTCCTCACAACATTATTATTATTATCATTTCTTCTTGCAATCCATCTGGGTTTAGAGTGAATTCCGGGACAAATGGTGAAGGAATACGTATTCCGGCCAGGGAGAATTCATATTATTATTATCATTTAACAACGCAGTGCCTCAACAAGACGGTTTCAGTCTAATTTGTGTCAATATAAGATATAAAGGAAACGGACTTTTATGTCGCCTTTCATGAACAATTTAGATTACGTCTTAATTTTAGGTAAGTTTATTTTTTTAACCTTATAACAATGTTCATTCTTTCTTTGAGAGAAAACCGCATTTTTATTGTTTAAACTAATGTTTGATAGTTTTGTTAGGGGTACATTAGTTCCAGTGCTTTTTTTATTAATTCCACTTAATTATTTTCTTATTATAAAAAAAATATTTATTTTAATAAATTCTTTGTTTTTTAAATATCACTACTTTTCCTGATTGTAATTACAACATATTTCGATATCATATTGTGTGTTTGTTCACTTGTTTTCAATGTATTATTAATTAATTATTTATTTATGAGATTATTTAATTAACAACAAAAAATGTGTTTCAGAAGTGCTAAATTATTTTTAAATTTGAATTAGATAATTTTAATTACATTTATTTTATTAACATATTAATAATCATTTCTGCTAGTTTTGTGCTAATTTTTGTAAATAGTTACATTTATTTATATTTTTCGATAAAATTTAATTTCTAATTTAAAATATTTATTATGAATGTACATATTTATCTCGTATTATTTTTTATTTCAATTACAAATTATTATTTTTTTAATATATGTAATATTTAAACTTTTATATGTATTGGAAATTCGATTTTTTACTTGATTTCATAAATAATTCTTATGATTCATTATGTTATTTTGTTTTTGAATCGTTTTCAGTAAATATATTGCTGTCTTTTTTGTAGTTTGAAAATGTAAATATGGTTTTAAACTTGTTTTTGAAATAATATTTATTAAATAATTATAATAATGTACGTTTTTATGGACAAGAAAAGAAAAAAATACATTTTTTAAGTATATTTCTTCTAAATATGATAAATATTTAACGATTTTTATCATTTATAAATATTTTTTTCCATTAAAATGTGATAAAAATGCAATATTTTGTTAATTTATTTATTATTTTATTTGACTGAAATTATCTATTTTATTAATTTTATTCTGAATTTGATTTTTTTAAACAATTCTAAATAAAAAGTATGAAAATAAAATTATATAATATTTTTTACTATTCGTAAATATTTTTCTCCATTAAAAAATTAATTTCTTAAGGTAATTATTAATTTATTTTATTTTTTAACTTATTTCTGACTGTAATTTTCTTAACAAATCTAATTTAAAAATATGAAAATCAAGACTAAAATGATTAATTTAATATTTTTTATTATTTGTAAATAATTTGTTCCATTAAAAAATGAAATATTTCAATGTTTTATGATATTTGTTTATTGTCTTATTTTCTTGGGAGTATATATTTTATTAACTTAATCCTAAAAGTGATTTTTTCAAAAATACTGGATGTATTTTCTGAATAAAAACTATGAAATCATTGTCAAAATTGATTTTTCTAATATTTTTGTTCATTTGTGTATATTTTCATCCATTAGAAAAACCAACATTTCAGTATTTTTTATTATGTTTATTAATTTATTTATTTTATTTCATAAAATATCTATTTTATTAACTTTTTTTAGTTTATTTTTGAACTATCTGATTAAAAAATATGAAAATCAAATTTAAAATTGATTTTTCTAATATCTTTTATAGTTTATAAATATTTTTTTTCATTAGGCAATTAAATATTTCAGTATTTTTTATTATTTCTATTTATTTATTATTATTATTTATTTATTTATTATTATTTCTTTTGATAACTTATTTCAGTAAAAATTAGATGTATCCTGATTGAAAAGCATGAAATCAAATTTAAAAATGATAATGATGTTTATAAAATTGATGGTACTGTGTAGTAATTAATTTTTTATCAAATATATACATTTTTTTCTTTTTAATATGTCGTTTTATATTTAAATATTACAGATATGAATTAGAAAAAGCTGAATTGTGATTTGCGGTTTGAACAAATTTAAATAAAAAATGGCGACAAACAAATAATATGCTACTAAAAAACTAATTCAAAATATTTATTGTATTTATTGTTGCAATTGGGGATTTCTGCAGTCCAGTAAACAATCAATAAAATGACGTTTATTAAAGTTTGTCAAAAACATGCTTTGATCAAAACGGTCACCTTCAATTAAAACTAAACTTTGTCATAAATATATCTTAAAAAATCGTTAAAAATTGTTTTAGTGCACATCTTACTGAAAAGTAAATTAATTATCATTTTTAATTAATTCAATTTGTAAAAATTGAGTACGACGTCTCTGTACCGTATTATTCCATAATCAAATTGTTATCGAGACTGATAAAGTTGGTGTTATATTTATATACAATTTTTTATTGTTTAAAGTATTGATGTTGATATTTGAGTACGCTTTAAGAACAATGTAACTAACAATAATACGATAAAGTAATGAAGTGGACAAAGATCATTGATAACTTGTCTTATGTACACCAGACATTTTACATACATACTCAATTTTAGGCAGCGTATCTCAAAAAATCAGACTCGTAATGTGGGAAATTTTTGCTTTTACTTCTTAACACTTAAACAGAGGGGTAGTTTTTGAATGGATCAGAATATCGACCTCGAATGAAAGCCAGTTTTAATAAAATTTAATAAAATATTTGTTAAATGACAATACCAATTTTGAAATGAAATGAAAAATTATATTAAAAAAGAGAAACTGATTATTAATTTGTTATTTTCTAAATTAGAAAATTAAAAAAATAATAAATATTTCTACTGCAAAAGAAACAAAAAATAATTATAACAAAATTAATTCTATAAATTCCAAAAATATATATATTTTTTTAAGATAATAGATAATAATAAAAATTTAATTTGTGGGAATAAGTGAGTGCCAAATAAACTCCTGGTTAGATTATTTATATATTTTTTTGAGTTGAATACATTATTCTTCTAATTAATGTCTACATTAATTTTTTATAAATTTAACATATTATTTTTTGTCTTAGTTTGGCTTTTTTGTTTGTTATATTTTATTATTATTATTAATAGTTTTAATAATATGTAAAAAATTAATTATTTAAAGAAAATAAAAATTCTATTTATATTAAAAGATTATTTATTTAACACATTATTTTTTATTTTAGTTTTGTTTCTCTGTGGTGTATATAAGTTTTTAAAAATACTATTTTATAAATAATAATCAAAATCCGATTTGGGGTGATAAATGATACAGAGAGGTACTAAAAAGTCCTCTCCTAATAATTTTTAAATTTAATAAATGGATGAAAGCCATCTTTGTTTTTAATAAAATCTGTTGACCCCAAATAAATTCTTCGTTAGGTTACAATACTATTTTTGAGGTAAATGTATTTCTTAAAGAATACATAAAAGAAAAATTAAATTAAAAAAAGAAAATGTTAAAATTGAGAAATTTTTTACTTTACAATTTATAATGATTAACATTTTATTTTATTAATTAGAAAAATTAATATAAATTTTCTATGTAAATAATTGAAATATTGAACATTTAAATATTATTACTGTAAAAGAAACAAATAAATTAAATCACTAAATTCCAAACATATAGAAAAACAGTTAACGATTTAAAGAATATAAAATTGAAACGAGATATACAGGGGGTCGTAAAAGTTTCCCCCTGATAACTTTTGAATGGAACAAAATATCAACCTTGAATAAAAACCGTGTAAAATTTTGTCATAAAATTGACATGTTCAAATTACTCAGTACCATGGACAATATCAACTATTTTTAATGGAAAAAGTGGTCTTGTGATACCTCATTTAAAAGGTATTTTTATTCTCTATTAAATGTCATTTTGCTGGTTAAATCGGATGAGTAGTTACGGTGTTATGAGTGATTCATTTAATGTGTTAGATAAACTTCCTAAAAAAAGATATTTTAGCTCTATATTTTAACAACTGAAGACTTCTGACTTTTTGGGGTTTATAATGGTTATAAGGAGGGGGGAACTTTTTACGACCCCGTTGCATATTCGTTGCGTACATAAAGTGGGTATGTTCGAGCATGTTACACTTTGACATTTCAACAAGCCCAGATTGACGGTAATCGTGTCATAAAGAAAAAACCGATTGAGAAAACGAAAGCTTCCTGTTTTTGCCCAACGAACGCGCGTCACAAACTGACACCGAAAAGATTTTATTAAAAAAAATTAGTAATTTTATAATCGGCGGTTGTGTGTGTGTGCCTTCCTTCAATCGTCGTCCGTTAGTCGTCGGTTTCTGCCTCATTTTGGCCGTAAACGGCAGGAAATTCAGTAGGCAGTACTTAAATTTAATTAACTAATTTTATAAACACACTGACAATCAAGATTAGAGCTTTCACATTACACCCTCTCGACGACTGTGTACACACAGTTTTGGTACGTGCAATAAACAAAAATATTAAGCGTATAACCTTAATAGACGACCATGTTCGTCGGTGGCCGCAAATTGAATGGGCGTTCGACAATCGCAAATATTATTTACTAGATCACCGACATAGTAAATCATTAACGAAAACTCAGATACCGCTTGTTTTTATTCATAATTAAAAACATGTTGTTGTGTGGTAGTTTAAGTAGATAATGTTTATTATAAATACAAATCGACTTGCAGAATGCTTTTATTGAGGTGTGTACTATGCTCCTAAATAAATTTCGCATAAGTGCTATTTAAGTTTTATTGGGTGTGTTGCATTGTTGTTACGAATTTTTATCGCCATCTAAATATATATTTTTTTATATATAAATATTTTGAGTATGTATACCATATATAACTTGCAGATAAGAAATAAATAAGAAGTTTATTAAATGTACATGTTGAATGAACATGAAACAATATCATTTCTTAACCATAATCACTAATATCAATTCTGAACAATTATAACTAAAAATAATCATAATTGTTATTACTATTATTTATTATGCTTGTTTTTTATTTTCTAATATTTTTCAAATATATTTACTAATAAATATTAAAATTATAATTTATTTTTCATATATTTTATAAACATAAAATGAAAAATTTTTGATCCTATAAATAAAAAAATACAAACAATTCAATTTTTGTAAAATTTGTCTAATTTATACTTAGCTTATATTTATTAATTATCACTTTTGCTTTAAATAATATATATAATTTTATTATTTATGATAAAAGAAAATATTAGTTATTTATTAATCGTCTAAATCACTTTTTATCTCTAAAGTTAACATAATTAAATTACTTTAGATAGAGCAAATTGTACAAATATTACAAAAAAAAAATATTTTTCCATGACATAAAACAAAAATACAAAGAAATTCATATTTCCTGTATTTTGTATTTGTTGAAAATAAATTATACTCACCAAATTATTGATTTTTAATTTTGAACATTTCCAAGAAAGTACTAGAAAATTATTATTTACTGAATTTTGTTTTAAATATCATAATTTTTTTAAATTATGGCAGTAACAAATATTTTATTTAATATTTTTTTCAATATTTTTTATTCTATAAAATACAAATTAATTATATTATTTTATTATATTACCTAAAATTCTAAATTATTCTTCGACTTTTAAATTAGATTTGCATTAGATTTTGTATATATTAAAAGCAATCTCATCAGAATATTTATATATATTATATTTATATTTTACTTATATTTATATATATTATATATATATATATATATATATATATATATATATAACTATATATTATATATATAATATTATAGTTATAATAAAACAGTTTTTATTTATGACAGAAATATTTATAATTTGTTTAAGATGAAGCTATTTTTTATATATGGGAGTAAAATTCGTTTATTTTCATTATGTTTTTGTTATATTACAACCATTACTTTTTTGTATTTTTTTTCAAGAGAACAGATTAATTATCATATTTTATTTATATATATTCTTTTATTAAATTGCTTAAAATCCTAAAATTAATGTATTTAAATAAATTTATTCTTTTTTTGTATTTTTTTTTTATTTTTCAGTGTTTGTCAAATAATTTCTGTTCATGTAATTAAGCAAAAAATCATTCTTCTATATTTTATGTATGTTGAAAGCAATTTATACTCAAAAAAATATTAATTTTTCACTTTTATTTATATTATTATATTTTTGAAAAAAATACTAACAAAACATATTTTTTTTTTATTTTATTTAAAAGAAAATATTAATTTTTATTTATGTCAGCAAGAAATATGAATAATTTGTTTAAGATGGCAGTAAAATTTATTTAATTTCTTTATGTTTTTTGTTATATTACAAATATTATTTTTATTCAAGAAAATACAGAGTAATTATTATATTTTGTTTATATATATTCTTTTTTCTAAAATCCTAAATTATTCTTCGTCTTTAAAATTAATATATTTAAATTAATTTATTTGTTTGTTATATTTTATTATTTTCCAATGTTTGACAAATATTTTCTGTTCACGTAATTAAACAAAAATAAAAAAAAATATTTTTTCTATATTTTGTATATGTTGAAAACAATTTATACTCACCAAAATATTATTTTATCACTTTTATTACTTTATGACAATAAATATAGAAAAATACTGAAAAAAAACTATTAGAGAATATTATTATATATATATCATTTTATTTTCTGTAATAAGATCTATTAAATATTGATATATTTAAATTAATTTATTATTTTATATATTATGATCTATTGTTTTCCAACATTTACCAAATATTTAAAAAAATAAATAATAAATAAATAAATAAATAAAAATTTTCATAGGGCAACTTATAAAAATCAATATAGAAATTTATTTATCTTTCTTCCTCATTTTTAATTAGTTATTGTAATTTTTCATATATTTTATATTTACAAAAAGTTAAATAATATTGAAATATTGAAAGTAACACAAAATATTAATTTATAACTTATTTTAAACACACACATTTTAAAAAATAATGAAAAAGAATACGAGTTTTTACATTTTGTTTTTCTATTATTTTCAATATATATATCTTAAAGTAAATATCCTTAAAAATGTATAAATAATTTCCTTAACTTTTTTTTTAGAAAAATAAATTAATAACACGTTTATATATTTACTCTGTAATATAAATAACTGTTTAAAAATATTTATAATTAACAACAGATATTTTTTTTTTATATATTTTTAAAACTGTGTCCCAACATTATCAAAAAAGCAATATAATATCGGGCTTATTGAAAAAAATATTTATTACCAAGAACTTGCCAAAATTTATTGTTATTATTTTGCATATTCCTGTGTTTTGGTGGTGTCCATCGTTCTATTTCGACAAGAACGTTAATGAACCTATTTGCTGGGTTTATTTTCGACGTTTCTTAACGGGATTTGGGACAGGTGATAATATTCGTGTTGCGTTATCCAAGGCTCCATTATTTCCATAAACCTCATAACACTTATTTATAAACCCAATGCTGTTAGAATTAGAATTATAGAAATAACCAGGATGAATATAAACAAGGCCGGGACCGAACCGTCATTGATTATCAAAAATATAATCTCCGGCTCAGTTGACTAGATCGAGATTATAATTTTTATCGGACACACTTAATTTGCGACGTGCCCAATTACGAATCATTTGTTTGATCGACGGAAACTGAGCGGTAAGCAAGAAACGTTTCTCACGCTTTGACGGCTTGCATCAGCACATCCCCAAAAAGTTGCGCGACATTTTAACCATTGCAGCGGTCTCGGGATCGTCGAGCCTATTTGTGTTGCGGCCTTGACATGCTAAGATGTCACCTTGAAAACAAAACGAAGATGCGCGACAGTGCAACGGCCACCGCATCAAAAAAAAAAAAAAAAAGAAAAAATACGCAGTCCTCAAAGTTTCAATATTTTTAATTAATAGATTTTTTCATCAAGAATTGAGTAAATTGAGAACAACCTCAATTGGGCATATAAAATAATAATAATAAAAAAAATATTTTTTTAAAGATTTATTCATTTTTTTAAATATTTATGGAAGAGAATAAATTAGTGAGAAGTGAATTTTCTCAATTGAATGTTATAAATAAACAATAAAATAATTATAATAAATTTTATTGAAAAAAGTGAGTATTGAGTATTTTTGTTGAAATATAAAAGAGATAGATAGATATTTTATAGAAAAAAAAAAAATAATTTTGAGAAAAATTGTTTTATTAAAAATATTTTTTTTTTTTAAATTTCATTTTTCTAAATATTTATGTAAGAGAATAAATTGATGAGAGGTAAATTTTCTCAATTGAATGTTATAAAAATTAATAAAATAATTATAAAAAATATATTTTATTGAAAAAAAGGGAGTATTGAGTATTTTTGTTCAAAATTAAAATAAAATAGATATTATTTAGAAAAAAAAAAATAATTCTGAAAAAAATTGTTTTATTAAAATTATTTTTTTAAGATTTATTCATTTTTCTAAATATTTATGAAAGAGAATAAATTGGTGAGAGGTAAATTTTCTCAATTGAATGTTATAAAAATTAATAAAATAATTATAAAAAATATATTTTATTGAAAAAAAGTGAGTATTGAGTATTTTTAAAGATTTATTTATTTTTATATTTTTTATCTTTAAAAATTTATGTAAGAGTAAGATAAATTGTTAAATTGGGTATTAAAAATAAGATAAAAATATATATTTAAATTTTATTGAGTGTGTTTGTCGCAAACTGAAATAAAATAGATATGTTACAGAAAAAAAAATAATTTTGAAAAAATGTTTTTTATGATTTATTCACTTTTCACCTAAAAATTTATGTAAGAGGTATTGTTAAACTCGAATTAATTGAGTATAATAAAATAATTATAAAAAAATATATATTTTTAAAAAAAATGAGTATTTTTGTTTAAAATTAAATAAAAAAATATAAATAACTAAAATATAAATAAAAATAAAATAAAATAATATATAACATAAATAATTTTGAATTATTTAAAATATGTTTTTTAAGATTTATTATATATTTTTTATTTCTAAAAATTTATGTAAGATAATAAATTGCTAAACTGAAGTTAAACTGTCTCAATTGGGTGTTACAAAAAATAATAAAATAATTATAAAACATATATTTTATTGAAAAAAAATGACCATTGAGTATTTTTGTCTCAAATTAAAATAAAATAGAGATTTTATAGAAAAAAAAAGTAATAATAATTTTAATTTAATTTATTAAAAATATTTTTATGAAGATTTTTTTATTTTTATATCTTTTTAGCTCTAAACATTCTTGTAAGAGAATAAATATTTTATAAAAATCAAATTTCAAATTAATATAGAATGTGATCTTCAACGTCCTTAAACAGAAAAGTTCCATGTTAAAAATACAAATTAATAAATTAATTAAAAAAAAATCAATTTTTTGTATATTTTTAAATATGGATGACACATATTTTAATATTTGAACGTTTGTTAAAAAAATGAATGAAACATATTTAAAATATATGATTCTTCACGTGGTTCTTTGTTAAGATGTTTTCCAATATAGATAATTGTAAATGTCAAAAAGTATCAAATATCAAAACTAGTTACGCCTTTTTTGCCTGTTTGTCATTTGATACTTTTTGATGGTTTAATTTTATGGACAAGTAAACAACCCAAAATTTGTTTTTTCTGCTTTAACCTAAATTCTTAAATTTATATGAAGTTCTTTATTTTTTATTATTGGCCAATTTATCAAACAGTAAAGTAAACTAACATGATATTATTTTAATAAAAGATAAAGAAATTCATAATTTCAACTCAAGTTTATTATTTTAAAATTATTTCATGGTATCAGGCCAGTAATGCATATTTGCATTTTCCCACCATTCAAAATTCATATCATATATTCTAAGAACAGATTATTAATTGCTTATGAATTAATGAATAGTTATTACAGAAAAATCAACAAAGAAAATAATTGATAAACAAAATTTTTATTTAATAAACATAAAAGTGAATTAGTCTATATTTATTTTATATTTTATATGTGATTTAAATTTTTTATTAGTTTAAACCAGTCTTAATAGTTAAATAGTTCTAAATAAAATTAATCTTTTCATTCATAGTATTTAAATAATGCTTTTTTAATTTATATTTTATGTATATATTGACTTGTGATAAAAATATAAATAAATTTCTCATTCATTTTTATTAATCTGTATCATTTATTTATAGCATTATTTTTGAATAATTTAATTAATGTTGAAAATATAATTTTTATAAATATTTTCTTAAAAGTTTATGTTAATTGGTGATTATAGTAAGTATTATCTAAAAATCTACTTAACTAATTAAAAAATATATTCAAATCTATTCATAAATATTCAAATTTATTGATTTTTATTCAATTTTGAAATTAGGATATTTATCCTTGAACAGTTATCAGGAAATATTCCCCAATGCTTGAATTAAAATTGAGGATTTTATTATTAAAATAAAAATTTACAAGTCGTTCATTCCCACCGACGTTGTGTTATTGTATGGTACTACATAGTACCAAACAGTCTCTGCAGCACTACGTTTCCCACAGTCAAAAAATCCCTGATCAATCAATTTTCGGCCATCTGACTGCAATAAAATAATTATGCGATTGGCCACCCCTCCTCAATCGACAATCCAAAATCGTCAATCGGCCTATAAATGCCCAAGAATTGAGGTATTTTCAATTTTAGTACCCAAACGCTGATTACCGATATCGTTTCTCGAGCACTTCGTCTCTTGGATCGTTTTATTGTTAGTCCGGGTGGTGATCTGTGCATATTATCTTCCGTGTTCCCCGTTTTGTTTCGGCGTGCGCCTATTTTTGGTTTCGGAAAAATCAAAAAAAGAAAAAAAAATTCGACGATCTCGCGTGAAGTTTCGTGATATGTAAGTTATCGCTGTTTGTTTTTGTTGCATTTGTTTGAATGTAAGATTGTTGTTTACATTTTTTTTCGATAATGTTTAAATAGTCCAAACAATGTTGTTTAATTCAATATTGATTGGTATTTAGAAATATTAAATCACACGTTCAGTCCCTATCAATAATTGGTACAATTCCTGTTTATTTTCACTAATCACATTTTTATACTGTTTTATTATGTGCCATGCGTAATCTTGTTTGTTTTGATGTTCGTGTTCTTTTAGATACCGTAAATGAGCTTGAACTGTTTGTCATTGTCAATGGTGGTAAAAAAAACTTTTGTTTCTTTGTCTTCACTGACATTTACTTAAAAATATATATCTTTCTTCTCTGGAGGTATTAATAAAATATTATTAAAATTGTGACGTTACGAAATTGTGAATCTTGTGCTGTGTGGGTTTTGTATGAACAGGAACTAAAACGTGGGACAAAATGAGTTGCTATTTGAATGATAAACTTGATGAACTCGTAAGTGATAGTTGTTTCAATAACATAAATAACAAAGTTAAGACATCCCTTATATTTTTCTAATTGATTAAAATTGTCTTGGTACTATACATTTGGAAAAAAAGTTGTCATTAAAGAAGAATCAGACTAAAATTGTTTTGAAATATTTTTGAAAACACAAATTTACGATTAAAGGAACATGACAAATAATCACCAAAACAAGTTAGATATTTTCTACAAAGATGGTGACGCTTATGGCGAAATCCCAAAAAATTCAAGATGTCTCTTTTATTTTTTCTGAATAACTATAATTTATTGATATATTCTTGAAAATACATTGTTATAATCAAAGAAAAATGATCAATAATGTTTGTAAAAGGTTTAAAAACAAGTTGACAACTTCTGAGAAGTTGATGATGCTAAAAACAAACTTCCAAAAAGATATTCTTTATAATTTTCTATTTAACTAAAACACAAATTTGCAATCAAAGCAGAGTAACTAATTATTCACCTTTCATGAAGATGATGATACTAAAAAAACCCAAAAAGATAAATATGAGAGATTTCTTTTATATTTCTGGTTAACTATAATTTAATGGTATATTCTCGAAAACACAATCTTTCAATCAAAGAGAAATAACTAATAACGTTTGTAAAAATTTTCAAACCAAAACTGTATATTTTGATAAGTAGTAAAAAATGTTGGGCGCCATATAAGAAGTTAACGGCAAAATCACAAAAGTATATTCTTTATATTTTCTAAAAAAACTAAAAGTTTTGATATAATTTTGAAAACAAATTTATAATCAACCAATTATTAACAAACAAGTTGCTTACCTTCTATGAAGATGGTAATGGTAAAGGAAAAGCCCAAACAGATAAATAAAAGCTATATCTTTTACTTTTGTGGTTAACTATAATTTATTGGCATATTTTTGAAAACACAATGTTTTAATCAAAGGAAATGACTAATAACTTTTTTAAAATTTTCATAGCAAAATCATGTATTTTGAGAAATAGTAAAAAAAGTTGAGCGCCATTTAAGAAATTATTGATACTAACGACAAAATCCCAAAAATATATTCTTTATAATTTTGTAATTAACTAAAAATTTTGATATAATTTTGAAAACACAAATTTATAATCAAGGAAGAATAACCAGTTATTAACAAATAAGTTGGTTACCTTCTATAAAGATGGTGATGCTAAAGCAAAAGCCCAAAAAGATAAATATAAGATATATCTTTTATTTTTCTGGTTAATTATAATTTATTGGTATATTCTTAAAAACACAATGTTTTAATCAAAGGAATGGACTAATAACGTTTGTAAAAATTTTCAAAACAAAATCATAAATTTTGAGAAATAGTAAAAAAAGTTGGGCACCATTTAAAAAATTATCGGTGCTAACGACAAAATCTCCAAAATACATTTTTTTATAATTTTCTAATTAACTAAAAGTTATAATATAATTTTGAAAACACAACCAAGAAAGAATAACTAATTATTAACAAACAAGTTGGTTACCTTCCATGAAGATGGTGATACTAAAGAAACCCAAAAAGATTAATATGAGACATCTATTTTATTCTTCTGGTTAGCTATAATTTATTGGTATTCTTGAAAACACAATATTTTAATCAAATAAAAATCTAATAATCTAAATTTAAGAAATTGTATAAAAAGTTGGGCGCCATTTAAGAAGTTATTGGTGCTAACGACAAAATCCCCAAAATATATTCTTTATAATTTTCTAATTAACCAAAAATTTTTATATAATTTTTAAAACACAAATTTACAATCAAGGAGGATAACAAATTATTAACAAACAAGTTGGTTACCTTCTATAAAGATGGTGATGTTAAAGCAAGGCCCCAAAAAGATAAATATAAGACATCTTATTTTTCCGGTTAACTATAATTTATTGGTATATTCTTGAAAAAACAATGTTTCAATCAAGGCGAAATGACTAATAATGTCTGTAAAAATTTTCAAAACCAAACCATATATTTTGACAAGTAGTAAAAAAAGTTGGGCGCCATTTAAGCAGTTGTTGATGTTAACGGCAAAATCTCAAAAAAATATTATTTATAATTTTCTAATTAACTAAAAATTTTGATATAATTTTGAAAACACAAACTTACAAACAAGGAAGAATAACCAATTATTAACAAATAAGTTGCTTACCTTGTATGAAGATGGTGATACTAAAGCAGAAGCCTAAAAATATAAATATAAGTCATATCTTTTATTTTCTGGTTAACTATATTGTTAATATATTCTTGAAAACACAATGTTTCAATCAAACAGAAATGACTAAAAACGTTTGTAAAAATTTTCAAAACCAAACCATATATTTTGACAAGTAGAAAAAAAAAGTTGGGCGCCAATTTAAGAAGTTGTTGATGATAACGGCAAAATCCCAAAAAAATATTATTTATAATTTTCTAATTTACTAAAAATTTTGACATAATTTTGTAAACACAAATTTACAATCAAGGAAGAATCACTAATTATTAACAAACAAGTTGGTTACCTTTTTTAAAGATGATGATGCTAAATCAAAAACCCAACAAGATGAATATCAGACATCTCTTTTATTTTTCAGGTTAACTTTAATTTATTGGTTAACGTTTTAATCAAAGGCGTTTGTAAAAATTTTCAAAACAAAACCATATATTTTGACAAGTAGTAAAAAAGTTGGGCGCCATCTAAGAAGTTATTGGTGCTAATAGCAAAATCCCAAAAATATATTCTTTATAATTTGCTAATTAACTAAAATCGCAAATTTACAATTAAGGAGGAATAATAAATTATTACCTTCTATGAAAATGGTGGTGCTAAAGAAAAACACATCTTATTTTTCTGGTTAACTATAATTTATTGGTATATTTATTCTTGAAAACATAATATTATAATCAAAGAAAAATGACTCATAATGCTTGTAAAGTTTTCAAAACAAAACAATATAATTTGGCAACCAGCAAAACAAGTTAGGTACCTTCTAAGAAGTTGGTGGTGCTTACGGTAAAACCCCGAAGATATTTTAAAACTTCCTAATTAACTACAATTGCCGTGTTTTAATTACAAATTTACAATCAAACAAAAAACAAAACAAGTTGGTTATGTAGTAAAAATATGGTGATGCTAATGGCAAAATTCCAGAAAGATAAATTAAACCATTCTTTATATTTCACTAGTTAACTATAATTCCTTGCTAGGTTTTCTAAGTCACAAAGTCACAGTCAAAGTAAAATGACTAATAATGTTTGTAAAAGTTTTCAAAACAAAACAACATATTTATATATTTTTACAATTAGCAAAACAAGTCGTGTACCTTCTAGGAAGAAGGTGATGAGAGCGGCAAAACCCCAAAAAGATCCGAAAACTTGTGTGCAAACGCACAATCAAGGACACGGACGTTTAGTCGTTTTCGTTTATTCTTAACCGTCAAAATTTCATCGATTATGGATGACGTGCTAATCAATGGGTGACCGATCGTCCGCCACCATCGCCTTGTGACGACGGTGGTGGGTGAGCCGGATATTTTGGCCCGTGCTGATCGCCGTATATCCCCCGTAAATCTCTTAAACACAAATATAAACAAACGCTTATAAGCTAATATATAGATTACAAACCGTACACTGTCCCACCAGACTTGTTGTATTCGTTCGACGGGCGAAAGGTATCAGCGGTATCACCAGCAGGCGCGATCCACGCTTTTGAATATCGAGAGAGGTTTGGAGTTTTGTTGGGCTTGTGTGTCTTCGGTCGCATCGAATTTTGCGATGTGTTTTGTGGCTCTGACTGAGATTTTGTGTTTAGTGAATTATCTTGTAATTTTGTGATATGTAAGTCCATTCTTCTATTATTTTATGTATTTTTTTGTTTTAAGTGTATGTTGGTGTTTAATCGACTATTTGAAATTCAAATTTTCCAAAACGTTTTGCGGTGCTGTTTAGGAAATCTATGTCGTTTTGTTTTATCGCACTTTTTGTGTGTGTGTGTGTTGCTCAATAATAAATTTTCGTTTCGTTTATACTCGAATTATTTCTCTATTAAATTTAAATTATTCAATTTCTTGAATATTTAGATAATTATGCATGATATATTTTAAATTACAAGTGATTAATAAAAACAAGTTATGCACATGAAAATATTTACTTTATAATTATAAATAGTACATCCATTTTAGTAGACAATAAATAGATACTTTATTTTAAAAAAATCCTTTTATTATTTTATTAAATATGAAATAATAAAGGTGGAAACTGGCGAAAATTCACTGTTTTTAAAATATGACTAATTCTTTATTTACGTTACCAATTATTATCTTAACAGGAATTTAATTAGTGCTGCGTTTATCCGATATGTTGTCTATGTGATAATTTACTAAACATTTAGTTATATAATGATAATTATGCGTGGTATAATTAAGAAGCTGATGTTTATTATAACCCAATTGTGTTCTGTTGTTCATTTCAAGCAAAATTGTTTATTAGACATTTATTTACGTGATATTTTCTCTTTATCACACCAACTATAATTAAGCTTTCCACACATTAACAAAAATACGAATAGAAATCTGTTTTTTTTTTTTAAACAAGTATATTATCAATTGTTTAACACCTAGGTGATAATGGTGTTAAATTTTAATTTTGGTAATCCCACTATAAAATTTGCCATATTTAAGACATAATAACCATTTAATTTAATTTAATAATTATTATTTAAATTGTTAATTGCTTTTAAATTGATATACAGTTTTATTTGAGTTCAAAATCCACATGATAAAGTTGTCCGGAAGTTTATTTTAAATTCTGTTAAAAAAACGATATTGTAATTCCATTTTCTATTAAAATCTGTTCATTATTTTTATCATTTATATTTCTAAATATTGTGTATTTTAAAAATACGTTTAAAATAAACAAAGATCAAACAATTTATTAGTATAATTATTAATTTTTAGTGGCGTAATTTACTTTCTATCTTTAGATGTATTAAAATCTATTAAAAAGCTTTTTCACAATACATAAATATTAAAATAAATTCATCAGATTATAAAAATGTGTCCAGAAGAATATTTTACTAGAAAATTATATTTAGATTATTTCTTCTATAAATAATTGTAATATTTATCCAGTTTTATTGAAAAAAATAGGTAGAAATTAATTAAAAAAGATTAATTTATTTCTTATTCCATCTAAAAATCTATCTAGAAGTTTGTGTTATATTAGGTATAAAAAATATGTTAGAGATGAAATATTTTTATTTAAATAAGAATCATTTATTTTTCTTCTTTTAAATATATTAAAAATTTATCCAAAAGTTGGTTTTATCCTGTTACAGCTAAAAAGTATGTTTAGAATATTTCTTTTATGTATAAAGAAGAATTATCTATTCTTACTTCTATTAGATTTATTAAAAATCTGTTCAGAAGTTTATTTTATATTGGGTATTACTAAAAAATTATGTCTAGAATATTAATTTTATGAATAAATGCCATATTTATTCAGTATTATTAAAAAAATAAAGATAGACGAAAAATTTTGAATAAAAGAAGAATTATTTATTTTTTTATTGAGTCTATTAAAAATATATCCAGAAGTTGGTTTTGTCTTGGGTACTACTAAAAAGTATGTTTAGAATATTTCTTTTATGAATAGCTGTAAAATTTATTCAGTATTATTGAAAAAATAAAGAAATATGAAATATTATTAACCAAAAAAAATTATTTATTCTTTCCTCTATTAAATCTATTAAAAATCTGTCCTGAAGTTGATTTTATCTTGGGTATTACTAAAAATTTATGTCTTGAATATTTATTTTATGAATAAATACCATATTTATTCAGTATTATTGAAAAAATTTTGAATAAAAGACGAATTATTTATTTATTTTTTTATTAGATCTATTAATAATATATTCAGAAATTGGTTTTGTCTTGGGTACTACTAAAAAGTATATTTAGAACATTTCTTTTATGAATAGCTGTAAAATTTATTCAGTATTATTGAGAAAATAAATAAATATGAAATATTGTTAACAAAAGAAGAATTATTTCTTCTTTCCTCTATTATATCTATTAAAAATCTGTCCTGAAGTTGATTTTATCTTGGGTATTACTAAAAAATTATTTTTAAAATTTTTGTTTTATGAATAAAAATTATATTTGCCCATTATTATTAAAAAAATAAACATAGATGAAAATTTTTGATAAAAGATGAATGATTTATTTATTCTTTTATTAAATCTGTAATAAATCTTTATCTAGAATCTTACCATGAAACTATGTTTATAATATTTCTTTTATTAATAACTGTAATATTTGTCCAATATTGTTCAAGAAACAAACGAAACTGAATATTTTTTAATATATATATATATATATATATATATATATATATATTAAAAATTTGTTTTATCTTGTGTATTAAAAAAATAAAATATCAAATGTCTCATTTATAATTGTTATTAAACAAAATGAACAAATTCAAAATAATTTGAGATTAATTCTAGAAAATTAAATTTGTTCAGAAGTTTGTTCCATATTTAGAATTCATTCATTATTAATTTAATGTTCATCAAGTGTCATTGCAAAAATAAACAAAGACGAAATAATTTATAGTCACTCTTAATAAAAGAATAATGGTTTACTTCCTTCCTTTAGATTTATCTATCCAGAAGTTTGATCTATCTTTTATGTAACTAAAAAATAGTTTAGATCATTATTGTGACACTCATCGAGTGTCATTAGAAGATAATTAAATATAAAATAATTTGTGGCCATTTCTTTAGTAAATGAAGATTGCTTTGTAGTAATTTATTTTCATAAATTTTAATTATGTGCAAGAAACGATCACCAATCTCAAGATCGATTGAATGCAAATGATGAAATAGAATCGAAAGTGTCATCTTGAGTCAGGTGATCGTAAAGATCTGGACCGTATTAAAACTTTTCCCTATGTGTTAATTTCCATGACAACCGCGTTTGTTTGGATTAACCGTACCAAGGCCAGGTGATCACCAATAAATCATTTTCTGCTGATAAATATGTTCTCTTTTGGAAATAATGTTACCGAGTCCAAATGGGGGAACAGTCGTGTGCACAAGAAAAAGAAATCAACAATTTACTAATAATTCAAAACAGCATTCGACTGTTTATTCGCATTGAACACGTCACATGCAACAAGTTTTATAAGGTAGGTCATCAACAATCCGTAGACAAAAAGCGAAAATATGATGTTAGTTAGCAACGGGGAAACTGAGAAAAAATTCATTAAAACCTTCGATCGTTGAAAATAAATTTACGATCCGCGAAGCATTCAACGTTTCTTCTTCTACTGCGAAAGCTTCTGTCCAATAATATTGATATCTTGGCAAATTAATATCTAATCTTATGCAAATGAATTCACAAAGAGTGTCCATTAATCAGTATGCAAGTAAACAGAACCATGGAGGTTGTATTATATAAATCCCAGGTTCGGTGCAGTAAAAAAAAATCGACTCTAATGTGCGATGCAAACAGTTCTGTTTATCTGTTTATCGTAATTGTTATCGTAGAATAATTTCATTACACGTAATGAAAATTTCAGTAAAAATTATTCACAATAAATACATTTGTTTATTTATATCTGCGTTTAATTGGCAGCATTAGTTGTTTTTAATTTTTCTTGACCTTGCTCTATAATTTACCCTGTAACTTAACTTTATTTAATACGCACATTGTTATTGTTTCAATTCTCCGGTCGGCACTTTGAGATTAGTCGACCGCTACCACGCTGGTAGCGTTTCACACTTGATTACCATTACTGTCATAATTTCGTTATCGTTTGTCATTTTAATAAATTTGAATTATATAACTATTTAAACAAATTAGCGAATTTTAATTTCGATGTGGACACATTGGTTTCGTCAAGGTGGACCGACCGAAATCGATAAACAAACGTTTGGTTTGGTACTTGGGGTTTTCCTTTGATCCCGACTTATATCGAAAAAGGCTTGTTTATATTATTATTTCGTTCGATGTGACGTTGCATTTTGCGGATGTTAATAAAATGCTAATTAAACCCACGTGCACAATTTTTAAATCAATATTTTGGAAGGTTCTGGAGTTTTGGATCCTCTGAGTAATACCATATTTATGTTAAACAGGTTCTGTTGTATTTGTTGGTGACTACTTCAAAACTTATTAGTTATTCAATTTTGTCAACTTAATTCTTTAAAAACTTATTATCTATTTAGTTTTGAAGAAGTTATCAACAAATATAATATAACTAGTAAAGTTGAAAACCATTTTTATCAACTAAATTATAAGTAAATATCATTCTTAGCAGCTTAATATCTACTTTACTTGTCAGCCACACAGTTTTGAAGAAGTTGCCATTAAATACAACCAAAATTGTTAACTTAAATACCGTTATTTTGAACTTAATTTCCTAAATACTTATCAATTATTCAGTTTTGGAGAATTTGTTAGTAAATCCAGCAGCACTAGTCAACTTAAAAACCATTCTTATCACCTTAATTTCTTGTTAACATGTGACCTATAGATATAGATTTGAAGAAGTTGCCATTAAATAGAACCAAACTTGTTAACTTAAACATCTTTTTTCTCAACTAAATTTCTTCTAAACTTATCAGCTATTCAGTTTTGGAGAATTTATCAATAAATGAAACGAAATTAGTTACATTAAAAATCATTCTTAGCAGCTTAATTTCTTCTTAACTTGTGAGCTTCACATTTTTAAAGAAGTTGCCATTAAATATAACCAATATTGTTAACTTAAACATATTTTTTTTCAACTAAGTTTGTTCTAAACTTATCAGCAATTCAGTTTTGGAGAATTTGTTAATAAATGTAGCGAAACTAGTCACCTCAAAAACTACTCTTAGCAGTTAAATTTCTTCTTAACTTCTTAAGAAGTTGTCATTAAATACAATCAAACTTTTCAATTTAATTTCTTCAAAACTTATCAGCTATTCAGTTTTGGAGAATTTGTCAGTAAATGCAGCAGAAATAGTCAACTTAAAAACCATTCTTAGCACCTTACTTTCTTGTTAACTTGTGACCTATATAGATTTGAAGAAGTTGCCATTAAATACAATCAAACTTGTTAACTTAAACATCGTTTTTCCCAAATAAATTTCTTATAAACTTAAAAGCTATTCAGTTTTGGAGCATTTGTCAATCAATCTAGCTAAACTAGTCACCTCAAAAACCATTCTCAGCAGCTAAATTTCTTCTTAACTTCACAGCTATACAGTTTTGAAGGTTGTCATTAAATACAACCAAATTTGTTAACTTAAACATCGTTCTTCTCAACTAAATTTCTTCTAAACTTATCAGTTATTCAATTTTAGGGAATTTGTCAATAAATGCATCTTAAAAACTATTTTTAGCAGCTTAATTTCTTCTTAACTAGACAGCTAGACAGTTCTGAAGAAGTTGCTATTAAATAGAACCAAACTTGTGAACGTAAATATCGTTTTTTTCAACTTAATTTGTTAGAAACTTATTAGCTATTCAGTTTTGGAGGATTTGTCAGTAAATGCAGTGAAACTAGTCACCTCAAAAACCATTTATAGAAGCTGAATTTCTTCTTAACTTGTTAGTTATACAGAATAGATAAACTTAAAACGCCAGTTTAGATATAGTTTTTCTTAATTTGTCAATAAATACAATGAAATTTGTCTGTGTGCATCAAAAATCACTTAATGGCCAAAAAACGTCAATTCTGTCTTTAAAATATTTATTTTGACTGTTTCTTCTCCCTTTGATTATCATTTTTAACTATAAATTTAGCATCATATTATTTCTTTTTCATTTTGTATATATTTAAATCATTTATTTTGATATATAGCACACATTTAAGTGACCAATTAACATTATTATTCATACACATGTTAATAAATGGCGGTGACGTTTTGGAGCTCAATTTTTAATATTGATGTAAATACTGATAAAATGCAAATTTAGGTGAAAAATTATTATTTACATTAATACCAACGCGTCACTTGATTATCAGGAACAATAGAGAACGTGTTTTCGGATCGAATTTACTGAAACAATAAGACATAAATGAAGCAATAAAATGATTATCATCCCATTATTATTAATATCCGATGTTATAATATCGTTTTTTAGAAGTAAAAACATGTAAAACAAAGAATTGCAGGAACGTGGCTTAGTTATCTACTAAATTAGTTAGTAAAATTATAATAAAAATTTGTAAATATAATTTTTGATAAGAACAATCTTTGAACGTATTGTAAGATAAATGTGAGCTTGAACTTTTGTAATTTTATGAATCAGCATTAACATATTATAATAAGATTTTAATTTTAGTCACACAAATATTTATTCATTGCGTGTATGTTCTCACAATTATAGAATATTGATTAGCTCACACAAATATTTATCTATTTATTGTCTTATTAATTATAAATAACAGTTTATTCAGTTTTCATTACGTATTAATATTTACATTTCTTGTTGATTGCCACACACAACTTCTTTTTGTTCGCGATCGTCGGATTGAAAATTCAATTTCACACAATAAAAAAGTGTTTACGAAGGTTGGATTTCATGAAAACCAAGTTCACATTGAAACGTCTTGTAGAACACGATTTTTTCTGGAAATGGTCGACCGTTTAGCAGGAATTAATCTCGTCGTTGTCGCCGATTACACCAATAAAAATGTGCCTTTGTTAAGTTTATTGTTGATTTTTTTTTACCCTCGAAATAGCCATGTATAATAGTCGGAATCATGACCCACTTTATATTAAAGTTTATAGCACAGTGACCTTGTGAATTGTCGATGTCCGCAATTATTCGGAAGCCTTGCTAGCTCACGAAATAAAAAAAACCCAGAAGAACCCAGCTAAGCCTGTGTGTGCGCCGTTACGGTCCTGCGTGTTTTGGCGAAGAGGCTCTTCTGACGCGGAGCCACTCGCACCTTCAAAACATGGGTGGTTCATTGTACATCTCATCGGGACCTTGAACATCATTGTTTATTTTTGTGCATCATCAAATCAGGACAGTCACTTAAAAACTCACTGTTATTGCACTTCTCCACGCTCGCCAGTGAAAAAACACGACAACAAGATAATTTCAATTGTGGAAAATTTCGGCTGGACGGCCGGCATCAATCTTTATTTGTTTAAATAATATTGATATGGGACTTTTTCAAGCAACGAACAATCGCTATGTTAATTTTGCACGAGCGCTCAATTAAATTTTACTATTTGCATTTTAATCGTGTTCGTAGTAAGAGTTATTGAAACTGAAAGTGTTTGGATCGATGCAATAATATGTTTACCAGATGAATGAATTACGAATTAACACCAACTACTAAAATAGTTAATTTAATTGAAAATAAAATGAACACTAACTACGCCTTTTTTGCTGAATTTCCATATAGTGTCTTTAAATTGAATATATTAATAGTGTGATTAGTTCATCCAATATGGCGCATCCGGTACCTGTTTTCTAATAAATATTACGGCCTCTAAGAAGAATTCTCAGAAACCGCCCATTTACTTTGATTATTATGCATTTAACAATTAATAAAATATCAATTCGGATGTTAATTTTGCACGAGCTTGCCTCTATCTTGTTTTATATTGACTGAGTTGTTAATTGATGTAATTTATGTTTCGTAAAGTAGTTGGGTGAAACACGTTGATGACTTAATTACTGTTCTTTTTCAAAACTTACCAATTATTCAGTTTTGAAGTAGTAGACAATAACTTTAACAAAATCTGTCAATTTTTGCACCATTTTTCTGAAGTTAACTTCTTCAAATCTTGTCAGTTATTCAATTTTGTACAGATTATCAATAAATGGAACATTATTTGTCAATTTAAACATATTCTTCTTAAGTTAACTTCTTCATAACAGTATTTAGAATGATATGTCCACCATTGATGAATGAACTGATGCTAAAATATTTACTAATTACCCCTTTTAGTCATATTTTCATAAAGCGTCTTTAAATTGAATATATAATTAATTTGATTAGTTCATCCAATATGGCGCATCTGGTACTCGTTTTCTAACAAATACTTCTGCCTCTATGAAGATTTCTTAGGAACCACCCAATGACATCTATTATTACGTATTTAGCAATTAATAAAATATCAATTCGGATGTTAATGTGGCACCAGCACTTATTATTTGGTGTAATTTATATTCTGTGAAATATTTGATGACTTAATTATTGTTCAAAAGTTATCTTCAACGAAATCTGTCAATTTTAGCACCATTTTTCTCAAGTTAACTTCTTCAAATCTCGCCAGTTATTCAATTTTGCACAGGTTGTCATTAAATGGAACAAAATTTGTCAATTTAAACACATTATTTTTAAGTTAATTTCTTCATAACGTAGTAGGTCTTCAGTTTTTGCTGAAATTGAAAGTACTTGAACCATAGATGAATCGATTTCAAATTATTATAGTTACTAAAATAGTTTCTTTAATCAATTCTAAAATATCTTCTAATTACGCCTTTTTGTTATATTTTCCTAAAGCGTCTTTAAATTGAATATATAAATAATTGTAGTTCTTCCAATATGGCGCATCCACTTCCTGTTTTACAATTGAAACAATGACGTTTATGGAGTTTTCTTAGAAATCGCCCAATTACTTGGATTACTATGCATCTAGTAATTAATAAAATACCAATTCAGATGTTAATTTTACACGAGCACTCGTGTTTATAATAAATGAATTGATAATTAGTGTAATTCAGATTTTGTGAAGCATCTAAATCAAACAAGTTAACAATTTAATTAATGTGCTTCTTCAAAATTGATCTGTTATTCAATTTCGAAAAAATTGCCAATAAAAATAACAAAACTTCTTCTTAAGTTAACTTCTTCAGAACTCTTATCAGTGTTTTTAAATTGAATGTGTAAATAGTTTGTTAATTTATCCAATATGGCGCATCCAAGTTTTTTTAGAAATCACAAATCTCCTTTAATTATTATTTAACAATTAATAAAATACCAATTTTGATGTTTAGTTAGTTTAGATTTTGTGAAGTAAGTCAATAAATTGATTTAATTTCTGTTCTTTAAAAAAACTTATCAATTAGTAAGTTTTGAAGTTGTTGCTAACAAAATTCAAAGAAATCTAACAATTTAAACGTCATTTTTCTCAAGATAACTTCTTTAAAACTCATTCAGTTTTAAACAAATTGTCAATAAATGTAACGCCTTTTTTGTCATATTCCTATACCTTTAAATTGAGTGTATAAATAATTTAATTAGTTAATCCAATATGGCGCATCCATTTCCTGTTTTACAATGGAAACTATGACGTGTAAGAAGTTTTCTTAGAAATCACCCATTTATTTTGATTATTACTCATTTAACAATAAATAAAACATAAATTTCGATGTTAATTTTGCATGAGCACTTGTTTTTATGTTGTTTATAATAACTGAATTGTTAATTGGTGTACAAATTTTTTGAAGTAGCTAAGTGATGACTTAATTACTGTTTTTTTTTTTTGAATATTTACCAATAATTATTGAATTTTGTTCTTGCTAATGAATGAAACTTGTCAATTTAAACACCTTTTTTCTCAAGTTGACTTCTTCACAACTCATTAGTTATTCAATTTTGAACAAGTTGTCAATAAATGCAATAAAATTTGTCAATTTAAACACCTTCTTCTTAGGTTGACTTCTTCAGAACTTAGCTGTCATTTAGTTTTTATTGAAATTTGAAGTATTTGGATTGATACAATGTGTATACCAGATTAATGCATTTTAAATTACCATTACTACTAAAATAATTACTTCAATTGAAATTAAAATGACTATTAATTACGCCTTTTTTAAATATATTTCTGATTTTAATTTGAATATATAAATAATTCGATTATTAATCCAATATGGCGCATCCAAATCCTGTTTTACAATAAAACCCATGACATCTACGAAGTTTTCTTAGAAGTCATTCATTTATTTTGATTATTATTCATTTAATAATTAATAAAACATAAATGTCGATGTTAATTTTCCACGAGCACCTGAGTTTATCTTGTTTATAATAACTAAAGTGCTAATTTGTTTAATTCAGATTTTGTGAAGTAGCTAAGTCAAACAAGTTGACGTCCTAATTACAGTTCCTCTTCAAAACTTCTTAAGTTAACTTCTTCAGGACTTTTTATTGGATTTTGGATCGATGCAACCATTACTACTAAAATATTCACTTTAATTGACATTAGAATGAATGCTAATTACATATTTTTAATTGTATTTCCATAAATTGAATATATAAATATTGATTAATAATCCAATATGGCGCATTCAATTCCTATTTTCTAGTTAAAACCACGCCCTCTGTGAAGTTTTCTTGGAATTCACCCATTTACTTTAATAATTATGCATTTAACAATTAATAAAATAACAATTTGGATGTTAATTTTGCACGAGCACTTGTATTTATCTTGTTTATAATAACCGAATTGTTAATTAGTGTAATTCAGATTTTGTGAAGTAACTAAATCAAACAAGTTGACGACTTAATTACTGTTTAACAAAGATCAAATTTATTTGCGTTTTACGTATAATAAATAGTCGGATTGTTTTTTGACGTATAATTTAAATTTACCTGAGATTTTTCGAAAATTATCCTTGTTTACATTATTACAATGTAAGTTACAATAGGATAAGTAAATATTATCGGAGTGGCCTCTTTTAGCACGACCTTACAAGGTTGTTCAGATTTAGTGTTTCTTATTTTTAAATAATAGTCATATTTGAGGTTATTTGTTTTATTTGTTAGTTTCGAAAACCTGATCGGAAAGTTGAAATCGCATTAATTTGTTGGAAAAATAAATGCGCAAAAAATTGATTTATACAATTTTGTTTGGAAATTGCGTAAAAGTTTAACTACCTGTTTTAAATCATGTATAAATGTTTATATAATTATTTGTTGTTTCTACCGTGTTAATTGTTTTAAAGGTAATAATAAATGTTTGAATCCCGAAAAAACAATTTCAATAGAAACGGTTACACGAGCAAAGTATAAAACTAACGGGGGAATCACCTAATAAAATTGGAAACAAAAGCTAATTTTATCAGTTAAAAATAACTTGACCAGTTCAGGCTTTGGTTATTTTAAAACAGTGAAACGAATAAATGTTTAATATATGTACTAATAAACGTTAACTAAGTGTATTGTTTTCAGTTCATTAATCGGCTTAATAAAAACAGCAGATGTTTTAATAAGCATGATCATT
The DNA here is from genome assembly GCF_024364675.1 of Aethina tumida. Taxonomy (NCBI): domain Eukaryota; kingdom Metazoa; phylum Arthropoda; class Insecta; order Coleoptera; family Nitidulidae; genus Aethina; species Aethina tumida. Next base: position 4,393,897 of record NC_065435.1, on the reverse strand, counting down.
GAGCGTTTGGTGTCCGTTTTAAAGTCGCCAACACATTTTTGCAATAATATCTGGAAGTGAACGACTAGGAAATGCTTATTTACCCATTTAGGCGACAATGATTAGCGATGGTTTTAAGTGGAACAATTAACAACAAGATCACCTCCATATTCACATGGATTTAAAATAAATCCATATAAGAATTCAAGTTTATTTCATTGAAAACGACGAGAAACACATTTTCTATAGTCTACAAGGTATCGCCAATCCATCGGTGACATCTATATGCAATCAAATGCGATTCTTTGTGAAGTGACTCACGGTTTAATTGACACTGACAATAACTCTTAATTAGTCGTCTTTTTTCGCGTCGATTCAACTAATTAAACCTAATGCCATTCGATGTTTTTGTTGTGGATGCATTCTAACCTTTTCCTTCTAACTTTCAGTCCCAGTTTTCAGGTTTTAACAAGTAACAACACATGTTGTGTTGTGGATTAATCATCATGGCTAAGTTTTCTTTAATTAGTTTTAATGAGCTTATAATAATAAAAAAAATAGAACAAAACATAGTAAAATAGGTTACACAACAGTGCTATTGTTTCAATTAATTTATTACCATTTTTCTTCTGCGTCAATATCATTATGAAATGATTTTCACTGGTATTTTTGTCAAGGATATTCATGAAAATGATACAAGACGAGGCACTGCATTGATAGTGAAAGCAAAACATTTATGACAACAGTGTAAACCATTAAAAACTTGTTTTCTATAGTTGTCTATACCTAACTAATGCATTGATACCATTATTGGTGAAATAAATCACGACCGTCTGGCGTTTTATCATCGGTGAACAACCAATTTTCTGATTTTCCTCGTGCCTTCCTTCCTTTCACGGTTTCGTAAACTTGCCCTCGTACTAACTTAACTCTGTGAAACCAAGTGAAAAATGCAGTGCCTGCTTCACTGCATGTAATAACTATCGCATAATTGTGGAAAATAATTTTGTATGTGAATATCATTCGATTATGAAAACGTTTTGTTTATATAAAAACTAGCACAAGCATAAAATACAACATAATCGCGGTCCGTGTGTTGCTTTGTAACAGGATCTTTGCCGAAAAAATTTGCGGCCAGCCAGAAAACTTTCATGCTACTTAACATATTCTCGTTAACTTTCTTTTAAATAATTAAATATTGATTTATGTCGTTAATAACCTTTGCAACAATGAAGCGAAAAAATAAAACACATCGGAACTGTAACACCGTCAAGTTTATTTATTAATGGAAATGCGGCATTGACATATTTTCAAAATGCTTATTAAAAATCTTGTTTATGACAAGTTTACGTAAAAATAAATAATTTATTTAAATGATTTAGGTAATTTATGCTCTGCCGTACTTGATTTATTTAATACCAGATTTTTATCAGCCCAGACGTAGCCCCCCTCAGATAAACCCAACCGTTTTATTTTGATTGCTGAAACTAACAATAAGACTGGTTGGACCACTCGTTTTGGGTTATTGGACGGTGAAATTACTATTTGATAGATTTTATATCAGTTTACACAGTTATATATGTTATTTTGAAGCCAGTTTTCACCTTTAAATAATCAATTTAATAATGAATTAATAAAATGTGGGTAAAAATTGGTCACAATAGTGCTTAATGATAATAATTTATAATAATTATTATGAATGAATGAATGAAATATTTAATTTTTCCTATTGTTGTTTTGTTCTTAATAATTACACACAGAGAGTGAGTAAAAAATGCTAATGTAGTACCCATTGTTTGTTGCAGAGACTAATTTAATCTCTTGCCCGTTGCCCCCATTGCCATCCGCCGCCCAAAAAGGAAGACCAACCAAAAGGAACTCAGCCGCCAGCCACCGCCAAGCCCTCAATTGAATTTTCGCTAAGCGCAACAGAAAACAACTAATCCATACATCGTAGAATGGTAGAAGGTGATCCTGCTTCAAAACCCAAGCTTGACTGTGATGTAAAAGACGAGCGAGTTGCTAACGGCTGCGGATCAAAGGATCTCGAGTTAGCGAACTTTGCAACACTAAAGGACTTAGGCAAACTTCCGGATGTAGAGAAGGGAAGCAGCGACAAAGCTGACTTCGAACGGGCCATTGAATTGTCCAGCTATGGAAAGTTCCACTACCTCCTGTTAGCAGTATGCGGCTTCGTGAGCACGTCGGAAGAGATGGACGTCATCTCGATGTCGTTCATCCTTCCATCGGCTCAGTGCGACTTAAAACTCAACACCCAGACGAAAGGATGGCTAAATTCCATTATTTTTATTGGAATGATGGCCGGCGCCTACACCTGGGGATCGGTTGCTGACGCACTTGGTCGTAAGAAGGTGCTCATCGCGAGTTCGTTCATGAACGCCATATGCATCGTTGCGTCCAGCTTCAGTCAGTCATATGAGCTGTTCATGTTCTTCAGATTCCTAAATGGGGCGGCGTAAGTGTCCACAACATCATCCACCAACTTGTTGACTAACTATTTGTGTTTCAGATTGGGGGGCAGCGGGCCAGTAATATGGTCTTACTTCGCAGAATTTCAGCCGAAGTCCAAACGAGGTTCGATGTTGTCGTTCATGGCGGCATTTTGGACGTTAGGCAATTTGTTTGTAGCCGGTCTCGCCTGGCTAATCATACCTCAAGATATCGGTGTTGTGACATCCACTTTCGTGTACAACTCATGGAGGATATTCCTTTTGATTTGTGCCATCCCTTCGTTCATCGTGGCAGCTTTGCTGTGCTTCCTGCCGGAAAGTCCGAAGTTTTTGCTGACACGCGGCAAAAGCGAGGAGGCACTGGCGATTTTCAAGCACATTTATCACGTCAACACCGGCAAGGATCCCGAAGACTATCCGGTGAAACATTTGATATTAGAGGAAAGTCACAAGTCAATCGAGCAAGAAACAAAGGAAGCCAAAAGATCTAAATACAGGAACATGCTCAGTGATATTGTAGATAACAGCAAGCAACTCTTCGTTTCACCAGTAGTCAAGTTTACCTTCATCTCAATTACAATCAACTTTACATTCCACATTGGGTAAGCCCCACAATCACCTCCTCAAAACCCAGTACTAACTAAAGAGTTTCAGTTACTACGGTTTGATGATGTGGTTCCCGGAACTCTTCAATCGTTTCGACGAGTATGCCAGAGTGCACCCGGGCGAAAGCGCTTCCGTATGTAAAGTGACGGAATTCGTGGTGCAACAGGGCAGTCAGCAACACGGAGGCACGTGCTCCGACAAAATCGGCAGCGCCGTCTTCATGGAGTCCTTGATAACCGTGGCTGCAGCCTTACCAAGCAACATCATCGCAGTCTTGGGAATGGACCGTCTCGGACGTAAATTCTTCTTGGGTAAGTCCCCCATCGTGTTCCCCGAGACCGTAACTCATTCTCGTTACTTCAGTTTTCAGCACGATGTCTTCCGGACTTTGCGCAGCTTCCATGTATTTCGTGTACAACAAAACTCACAACTTAATTGTGTCGGCAGTGTTCAGCAGCGTTATTTCATGCGGTAACGCCGCTCTGGATTGCTTAATTACAGAAATCTTCCCAACAAATCTCAGGTAACATCTTCATTCAATTCGTCAGCTTCAAATATTTATTGGTGTTTTTATTTTAGGGCAACGGGTGTGGCTATTTCGATGGTGGCAGCTCGTTTAGGTGGTATTATTGGTAACATCGTTATTGCTACTTTGCTGGACATGTACTGTCCAGCTCCAACATTCATCGTTGCAGCGTTGTTGATTGGTGGAGGTCTCCTCTGCCTCTTCTTGCCAAACACCACTCGCGCACCATTGTCTTAAATTCGTATCGAGAAGGATGTGTAATAAAACAGGACTAAATATTTAATTTGTTATTATTAGATCGTTCATTAATGTTATATTCCTATCATTGTTCAGCATTGCATTTGTAGATAAAAGAAATGTATTTCATGTAGTATTATTTCAGTATAGTTTTGTTCACTTAGTTGGTATTCATATTTTTTCATTATTGTATTGTATTATACTTATAATAAAATTTTAGAACTCAACGTTTTGTTTTATTGCTACATACTGGTGGTGTAATAGTGGTTGCATAACTTTACTTACTACAAGAATTCAAATTTATGTAATTTTTGAGTTTAAAGATAGAATTATAGATAATTTTTCAGGACACTTACTTCAGAAATGTTGTTAAGTACTGCTTAAAGCATCCATGACATTATAGATTATATTATTTACTTTATAAAACCAAAATCAAGAGTAAATATTCCTTAGTTCAATTGTAATTAATATTGAAAGTCCTTCTAAACTACCCAATAAGATATTGGCCAAAGAAAAAAAATCAATCTGGAACCAGAAAAAATAAAGATACGTGTAATGGAAGGAAACACCATGAACACAGGAAAATGGGCCAATTTCCTCAAAGATTGATATCGTGATTGCAAGCACGCCTTTTGCGCGTTTCGCCTCGCTCATGTATATTCATTAAACAAAACCATCAACGTTTGTAAAAATAATGCGAATAAATTAATATTGAATTTATTCCGAGATATTTTTAGGTTTGTTTACTTTTTGAGATCTAATGTTTTGGTGTCGCAACGTAACAGAAGGTAAAATAAAAAAATGGGCGAGACATTCACGAAAGCCTGCATTGCTGACAGATTAAGATCCACGATAAAGCTTGATGTGGTTCAGTTAATGTTTGCAAGAGAAGGCTAATGCGAAAATCAATGAGTTTTGAACTAAAGGGCAAAGGAAACGTGAATGTTGTTGGTCTTGTAAGTTTTTATCAAAAAATCTTCACGTGGATTTAACTGTGTGAAAAAGTATTTTTGACATGGAACTTTAGCTTTCATCATTTTTACTGTATGGCCTTTCATTGCTCTGTGAGAATTTAAATCGATTATTTGCTGGGGGTTTTTTATTATTATAATTATTAAGTCATTGGTCGAAGTGAAACTGTAAGAAAAATTATAATTCACCATTACCAAGATCGGGAGAAACAGGCTAAGAGTTTATGGCTAGATAAGTCAATCGTTTCCTGCATTATTGAAAAATTTAGAGAAACTAGCCAAGTGGTAGCTATAAAAAAATTTGTCTGAGATCGACAAACTTGAAAGCATGTCAAAAAACAATCCAATCTTATCGGCAACCTGAAGAAATGGTACTTGCTGAAATTAGTTCAAGAACTGCGAGATGGTTAGTAGACTTACAAGGACTTGGATTACATTCATTGGACCATAGAAGTTGGAAGGAGCAGTTTATAGTGACAAGTTTAAATTTATAAAAAAATGATGGTTCTGCTTGTGTTAAACATTCTACAGGGATAAAACTAAGCAAAAAATTTGTTATACACACAGTGAAACAAGATGGCGGTTCAATTATGCTTTGGGGATGCTTCAATTCTTCTGGCGTAGACCCTCTTAGGCTGATTAATGTACAGGGATATATTAAACAACAATTTGCTTCCATATATTGAAGAAATGTTCTTCAAAAACGTGTTTCAACATGAAAACGATGCCAAACACAAATTCCAAATTGTGACAGATTGGTTAAAAGACTAAAGTATCAGTGTTTTGTCTTTCCCGACCTAATCTCCAAACAACAACTTTATAGAAAACATGGAGGATCACCTTTATAACCAAATTTGTCATAAAAATTGTACAATGAATGAACTCAGCACAGTAGTTCAAAAAGCTTGCAGCAATATAGACAACATTAAAGTAATGAATCTAAGATAAGTAGAATAGGATCAAATGGTGAACAATACGTTCTTCATCCTTCAAATACACTACAAATACATTGAAACACTTTGGAAGAAGCGTTATGGTTCAGGGGTTTTTTGACATGGTGCCAAGACCGTTTCATGTACAAAGATATCATGAGAGATGTAATGGAACCAGTTGCCAACGATAATTTACCAATTACATGGAGGTGTCTGTTATTTTTTTAACTACCATTGTCTGTAACTGATCTCTACAACGTTTGTTCCAAAACTTTGGAGTCTTCGGAGTCTTTGGTGTCTACATCAAAATAATCTCCGTTATAATTTCTCTGTTATTATCATCTTGATATACTTTTGAACAAAATATAGAAGAAATAAACGAAATCTGGGAGTCCACATAAAATAGCTCCCGGCTTCAACCCCCGTGCCGTGTGACTAATAATCCCATCGCGGCTTTGTTGTGTTTGCGCGTAGAAGTTCGTAAACATAAATTAAGTCCCTAGCATCTAGGTGTCGGACAAAGACTCCGCATGGCATTGCTTGCCCCCATAATTACACTTACATTATATAATTTGACGCAGTGCGCAAATGTTTTTCCAACCCTGCCCCATTATATATTATTTATTTACCTTAACTACCATTATTTCTATAGTTTTATTATGCAGATAATATCCAATAAATTTAAGCATGCGCCTACAGTTGGAATTAAAAACGTGCTTTTCTGATCATATCAATTCATAAGCCGCCAACATAACTGTTCAAAGTTCGTCGCTACCCTCATTTCCACACCACATTCGTCAAGCATGGAGCAACTGTCTCCGAACCAGCCGCACTCGAACAAACTGCAAGTGCAAGCGAATTACAACAAACTATCGGACCACATCAGAAGATTGACCCCGCAGGGGGTGCAGTGCAGTGTGTTTTGTGGGGGAGTCAACTGTAAATATGAGAATCCCGAAAATTGGAAGGCGGACAGTTTGGCTCTGCAGGGAATATATTCGCATTGGTAATAGTTTTTATTTTTTTGTTTTGTTTTGTAGTTTCTGTTGGGGTTGTCCGCGGATGGTACAACAGGTTGGTTAGTGGGGGGACACCAAACGGGTTTTGGGGGTCAATTGTTTTGGTTTAATTGTTTCACCGTATCGATAAAATGAACAGCTGACGTCAATAGTATATATTTATTCGTCCTTAAACTTCTTAAGCGTGAGAAATATAAAATTAGTTTTCCCAATAGTCAAATTAATTTTATAATTTTTAACTGAATATTTTATTGTATTAAGTTTTACATTTCTATTTTTGTTTATAATCTTACTGAAGTTCTTTATTCTTCTGGACAAATAAAAAATAAATATTTATAATAAATCAATTAATTTGAAATGTTTATGATTTAAAAATTATTAATCAATTGTATATCAATATATAGAGATTTTTGTACCATTTAATTTTACTGAGAGCTCTTTTTTGAGGGAATTAACATAAACATATTTAAATCAATTAATATTAAATATTTAAGATAAAAATTATTAATTTCTGTATTTTATAAAAACAAACAAACAGGGAAGATATTTTTGTATTCAAGAGATTTATTAAAAGATAATAATAAAAATTTTTGAGGGACTTTTTTTATTATTTTTTCTTTGGAATGTTACCTAAAATTATTTTTTTTAATAAATACAAATAAGAAAGAAAATTTCTGTAAAAGTTTTTTATTTAGACTTATTTTTTAAATTTTACCACCTTCCATATTTTTATTATTATTTAAATTAATTAATTATTAATTGCTGTATTTTATATATTAACTTTTTATAAAATAAATAAAGAAGAACGAGATTTTTTAAATTAATAAAGTTATTAAAAAATATTTGGCCCATAAATAAATATTAAAATATATAAATTTAAATAAATAAATATTTTAAGTATTTAAATTTCTATTTTTTTATTCATAATTTCATTCATAAGTTATTTGTTTCTCAGAGAAAATAAATTACAAAATATTTAAATCAATTAATTTTGAAAATAACAGTTTTTGTGTTTAAAAAAAAAAATAATTAAAAAATGGTAAAGATTGTGTATTTAATACATTTATTTTTAAAAATATAATTTAATTTTACTTTTTTGAGAAAATTAACACGTACATATTTAAATCAATTAATATTAAATTTTTGTATTTAATAGTTATAATTTAAATATTTTTTTTGCATTTTTTATTTGAAATATTAAATTTCTATTTATTAGTTTATAATTTTACTGTTCTTTGTGTTTTAGAAAAAATAAACTCAAAAATATATAATTTGTATTTTATAAAAAAAAACAAAAAAGAAATATATATTAAATTTATTTAAAAAAAATATGGACTAATTTTTATTTGAAATATCTAATTTATATTTATTTGTTTATAGTTTCACTGAAAGTTTTTTAGAGAAAACAAACACAAATATTTAAATCACTTTATTTTGAATATAATATTTAAAAATTATTAATATTTAATAAAAAAAATTATTTAATTATTATTATTTAATAGTATTTCTCTATTAAATGTTTAATATAATTTTGATTAAAATATTCTGAAAATGCATTCAAAAGACTTTTTTTACTTTTACTTTTAGTTTACTTATTCATTTTTTTTATTTGTTTATGATTTGTGAAACTTTGTAATAAAGTTTTTGCAATTTATTTTTACTTTTATTATATTTTTCAATTTTATAAAAATATTTTTCTATATTTAAAAACATTTTAATTTATTAATTTTTTTGATTTGATTTTTTAAAAGTAATAATATATTTTTTAATTTTAATTAGACAAAGGTGTATATTAATTTTTATGATGAAAAAAATATATATTCTCCATTAATTTTAAAAATTGAGTATTGTATTTTAATGATATATTCATTGCAATTAATCGAAAATCAATATATACATATATATCATATGTACTGTATGTGTTTAACATTTAAAAAACTTTGATTTCATATCTACACCATTAAAAGTATAATTGTCTAACTTTCACGGTCACAGTGCAACAGGAAATAATAAATTTTAAATAACATCTAAAACAATTATCTTTTTATTACAGAATTAATTTAAGTACATCTTTCAAAGAACTGTGTATATTTTTTTGAAAGATTGATTGAATTAAATTCATAAAATTAAGACATTCAAAACAATTAAATTAAATGCATATAAAGCTATAAACGAAAATTTAAAAATTTATGTATCTATATAAATTCTCTTATATTAATTCTGTTTTTATAAATTATGCCAATTATTATAATTTGTTAAACGAAGAAATTAACTGAAATTCAATATTAAGCATCTGGTCTAAGTTTGTCCTTGAAATGCATAAATTTGAACAAAAATACGTTATATAAGGATAATAATAGGTTCGGCTTTCGCTTTTATTCATAATTTAGTTTCTTTCATATCGGAAATGGAAACTGTCACCCTGTTATTGCAATTGATTTATAAATTTCGTCAACACTTGATGTTAAGTTTTCCTACACGACCACATTGACAAGCAGGAAATGTGGGACGCAATTTAATACGACCTGAATATGTCTTCATGAATTATGGTTTCAGGTCGTGTATTGCTCGTCTTCGTTTTTACCCCAATACCAATAAAAGGCAATTTGTCAAGGCACTACAATTTATCAAATTAGGCTAACCAGCTCTTTCAGTTACGGTAATGATATATGAAAATCGATAGGTCTTTAGCGTGATCACTTAAAATTGATTTTAAATTACGAATATTTGGAGGATTATTGAACATACAGGGACTTCCAAGTCGATCGTTCGCAACGAAGTTTACAGAAATAACGAATCGGTGTCAAGATTTTCCTTTGCCCTTCACCAAATCTATTATTTACAGGATCACCGATGACATACTGGCGATGGCAAGGCCCAGTACACTAACAATAGTACAAAAAAACGTGATACAACAGTTCGAAAGGTACAATTATCCACCCTCGTTGGTCATGTTTAACGATTTGCTTTCAGTTTGGGCATAAAAAGTATTATTAATCTACAATGTCCCAGGGAACACGCGAGTTGTGGACAACCATTAGACGATTCGGGATTTTCGTATGACCCGAATATTTTTATGGAAAACAACAGTAAGTTCATTCACAATTCATAATTCAAAACCTTATCTGCGGACTATGTCTAAATTGTTGTTGTGCAGATCGATAAATGTATATCATAGAATTACATACAAATATTTTTTATGTTGCTCACTCACCGTAATTAGTTTTTGTTTTGCTCAATTTTACTCGACACGAACTTACATTGCACCAAAATAAAAATAGAAATAATCTCATTGTTTTTTTTTTTTTGTTAATTAAAAATATTCTTGTTTGGAGGTCGTGTCGCTGTTTTTTTATGAATGGCAAAGAGTACTAGTTCATTTATTGTCTAATTATAGAACAATATTAAGGTTACTGCTAAAAATGTCATAAAAAATTACACATATATTTTTAATGCTTTATTAATTTGCTGTGAACAAATTTGAATATCCTTTGGTATCGCGTTCGTTTCTAGATTTTTAAACTTTTATTTGTAAATAAAATGAAATTACGACATTTTATTGACTTATTGATTAAACAAAAGGACTTATTTATCTTGATTGTCATCTTTCCATTAAGATTGAAATGATAATTTTATGTTTTTTGGCATGTTTGAATTTAATGACATTTATGAAAAGTTTTTGTACAAATGTTCCTTCACAGTAACCACACTTTTTTTATTCAGAAAATGGCAAGATTAATTACTGTGATTATTTATACTTTAGGAACTTATTACAGTTTTAGTATTGTTCTGAAGTTTCTAACTACTTAAATTACTCGTCAAAATAGCGAGTTTTTCTTCAGACTAAATATGCATTTTTGAAATTGGTTCTTTCATCTTAAAATAAAATTAGCACATCTCTAATTTTGTTAACAATTTCTTTTTAAATAAAACTACAACTAATAAAATAATTTATTTCTAGAAACTGTCCAAAATCTTAGCTACTTTTTCTTCCATTACTTTTTATATACAGTAAATTAGCAAGCTTGTCTGAAAGTTTCTAAAGTCCTAAATTCCTTGTCAAAATAATGATAATTTTATATTTTCTGACATATTTGATTTTAATAACTTTTATAAAAAGCATTTATACAACCGTTTTTTATAATAAATATACTTTTTTGGAATTTATTCTTTCACTCAATATCTCGTCTTAAAATAAAATCAGTATAGCCTTCATTTCTGTTAACAATTAAAGTAAGCTTCTTCTTCTTGTATTCAGAGACTCTAAATTTTTGTCACTTGTCATTTTCTCTTCCATACTTTTTATATACAGTAAATTAGTAAGCTTACTTGAAGGAATTATTTATCTTTTTGGAAAATTATAATAGTTTTAATACTGTTTAGAAGCTTCTAAACACCTAAATTCCTTGTCAAAATAATGATAATTTTATATTTTCTGACATATTTGATTTTAATAAGTTTTATAAAAAGCTTTTGTACAACCGTTTTTTATAATAAATATGCTTTTTTGGAATTTGTTCTTTCACTCAATATCTCGTCTTAAAATAAAATCAGCATAGCCTTCATTTCTGTTAACAATTAAAGTAAGCTTCTTCTTCTTGTATTCAGAGACTCTACATTTTTGTCACTTGTTGCTTTCTCTTTCATACTTGTTATATTCAGTAAATTAGTAAGCTTACTTGAAGTAATTATTTATCTTTTTAGAAAGTTATAATAGTTTTAGTGTTGTTTAGAAGCTTCTAAAGATCTAAATTCCTTGTCAAAATAATGATAATTTTATATTTTCTGACATTTGATTTTAATGAGTTTTATAAAAAGCTTTTGTACAACCGTTTTTTACAATAAATATACTTTTTTGGAATTTGTTCTTTCACTCAATATCTCGTCTTAAAATAAAATCAGCATAGCCTTCATTTCTGTTAACAATTAAAGTAAGCTTCTTCTTCTTGTATTCAGAGACTCTACATTTTTGTCACTTGTTGCTTTCTCTTTCATACTTGTTATATTCAGTAAATTAGTAAGCTTACTTGAAGTAATTATTTATCTTTTTAGAAAGTTATAATAGTTTTAGTGTTGTTTAGAAGCTTCTAAAGATCTAAATTCCTTGTCAAAATAATGATAATTTTATATTTTCTGACATTTGATTTTAATGAGTTTTATAAAAAGCTTTTGTACAACCGTTTTTTACAATAAATATACTTTTTTGGAATTTGTTCTTTCACTCAATATCTCGTCTTAAAATAAAATCAGTATAGCCTTCATTTCTGTTAACAATTAAAGTAAGCTTCTTCTTCTTGTATTCAGAGACTCTAAATTTTTGTCACTTGTCATTTTCTCTTCCATACTTTTTATATACAGTAAATTAGTAAGCTTACTTGAAGTAATTATTTATCTTTTTGGAAAATTATAATAGTTTTAATACTGTTTAGAAGCTTCTAAAAACCTAAATTTCTTGTCAAAATAATGATAATTTTATATTTTCTGACATATTTGATTTTAATAAGTTTTATAACAAGCTTTTGTACAACCGTTTTTTTACAATAAATATACTTTTTTGGAATTTGTTCTTTCACTCAATATCTCGTCTTAAAATAAAATCAGCATAGCCTTCATTTCTGTTAACAATTAAAGTAAGTTTCTTCTTCTTGTACTCAGAGACTCTAAATTTTTGTCACTTGTCACTTTTTTTTCCATACTTTTTATATACAATAAATTAGTAAGCTTACTTGAAGTAATTATTTATCTTTTTGGAAAATTATAATAGTTTTAGTGTTGTTTAGAAGCTTCTAAACACCTAAATTCCTTGTCAAAATAATGATAATTTTATATTTTCTGACATATTTGATTTTAATAAGTTTTATAAAAAGCTTTTGTACAACGGTTTTTTACAATAAATATACTTTTTTGGAATTTGTTCTTTCACTCAATATCTCGTCTTAAAATAAAATCAGCATAGCCTTCATTTCTGTTAACAATTAAAGTAAGTTTCTTCTTCTTGTACTCAGAGACTCTAAATTTTTGTCACTTGTCACTTTCTTTTCCACACTTTTTATATACAGTAAATTAGTAAGCTTACTTGAAGGAATTATTTATCTTTTTGGAAAATTATAATAGTTTTAGTGTTGTTTAGAAGTTTCTAAAGACCTAAAATCCTTATCAAAATAATGATAATTTTATATTTTTTGACATATTGATTTTAATGAGTTTTATGAAAAGCTTTTGTACAACCGTTTTTTACTCTAAATATACTTTTTTGGAATTTGTTTTTTCACTCAATATCTCGTCTTAAAATAAAATCGGCGTAGCCTTCATTTCTGTTAACATTTAAAGTAAATTCCTTCTTGTTGCACTTCAATAATTGAAGTTGTAACTACCAAAAGAATCCTAATCTAGAGACAGTCCAAAATGCCACTTTTTTTCTATTATTTTTTTTTACATCCAATAAATTAATGAGCTTAATTTTAGTAATTATTTACCGTTTAGGAACATTATGAAAGTTTTAATATTGTTTTGGTGTTTCTAAAAGCCTGAACTCCTTGTCCTTTCATATAATAGTGTGACCAATCATTAGATTAATGTAATCTTCCATTTCATGTTGAAAGCTTTTGACCCTATTTTAATAGCAACTGTTTTTAATTTTAATTAAAAAAGTATTTTCCAACTGAACTAGAGCACAACTAAAATATTAACAACAAAGTCTCCACAAATAAGCCATACAAACAAACACATTGACATAGTTTGCAGACAACACAGGCCAACTGATTAATTCATATCCTCCACAATTTTCCAGTATATTATTACAATTTCACATGGAAAGATTACGGCGACGCCACATTATTAGGTCTTCTGAACATGGTAAAAGTCATCGCCTTTGCCATAACGGAGGGCAGAGTTGCGATTCACTGTCATGCAGGTATGTTTGTATTCCAACCAATTCGGACAGTTATAATTATTCGTTTACCGTTTCCGTAGGGTTGGGCAGGACAGGTGTGTTGATTTCGTGTTATTTGGTCTACGCACTGAGAGTGTCGGCGAACGACGCCATCAGATATGTTAGATTGAAGAGGCCAGGATCGGTGCAAACGAAAGGACAAATCGTTTGCGTTAGACATTTTGCTCAATTTATTCTTCCCAAAACCATTACATTTTTTATAAGGTGAAACGTACTGTTTATGAAAGAAATTGTGAATCGATAAGTCGGTAATGGAACATATAATTTTTATTGTCGGTTGTTGTCAATCACCACGTTAAAATTACCACGTATGTGGTTTTGTTGGATTGGTAAATTAGAGCACTTTGTAGCAGTTTATTATTTAAATCAGTAAGCAACGTTGTAAAGTAGCTGCAATAAAGTTTTTATGATTCAGCAAACTAACCAGGAAATCAATATCAAAGTTTCCAGCTCAAATTCTAAATCATACACAGCAAGAAATGTAATGAAATGCAACATTGAAACATATTTTTATCGATTCTAAAGTTTCTTAATGGTTGTTTTAAAGTTTAAGCGGAATTATTGCAATTTTCATAATTCCATGGTTAAGTTCTGCATTGCATGTTATAATTATTTCTTATTGCAGAGATACCAATGAAGATAAATATATGAACCAATTTTCGTTGCAAAGGTTCTTGAGAAGGCAACAAGTCTGTCTCCATGGCTACGAGGAAAGAAACTTTAAATATATTCCAAAGGTAATCCTTTAATCCTTCAAATCAAATTGGTCTATAACACACCTTACAAACTATTTTCAGATTATACATTTTATATGTGAACGTATGTTAAAACTGTGTGCATGTTGGGTGGAAGAATTCCCCGCCTCCAATATTCCATACACCGCTAATTTCCTAACGGCCACGATGCACGAAAAAATGGAAAGACAAAACAGCATCTACAGCATAAACTGCATCAGTTCAGACGGTAATAACTAACTGATCAGCAGATAACCATTTTCTCTAACGGTGATCTTTCAGCAATTTATCAATTAAGCGAAAGCCTACAATCTCCATCGACTCCATCAAACGACATCTACTCGGCACCCTCAAGTCCAAACCCTTCTGAGAACGGCGACGCCAGCGACACCTTTTCTGAGTTCAGCACCTTGGATGGGGAGGAGATGAACGAGGAGTTGTTGTTGCAGAACAACTGTTTCAAAAAGCTGGAAATAAAACGGAAGTTCCTGCAGGAACAAAACCTGGAAGACTGCAACACCTACGACGCCACGAGTCTGGTCGAAGCCCTGCTGATGGACTACAACGAACTGGGCAGTGACTACAAGAAGATCATTAAACAGTACCAACATCAAATCAACAACTCCCAGCTGGGGTGGCTGAAGTTGTCCGTGGAGAAGGATTTGAGAATACTGGCGGGGCTTCTGTATGAATGGTTGGAGAATTTGAAGACCCCCATCATATCGATTCATTGTTTTGAACACATCGTCATTAATTACAAACAGGCTGACGTTTGCTTCCAAAAATTCCCCGTGGTATGTATTGTATCCCTTAAATTTACCCGTTAAACCTTGTTTCTTTGCAGGAAGATGCTTATTTGATAGAGTACATGTTAAGATTTTTGTCTAAAATACAACCAATAAGTAAGGAAGACCAAGAACGTGTTCTGAAGAGGTTCGTGGCCGCTTTCGCACATCAAAGTGTTGTGATCGATGGGAAAGTTCTACCTTCAGGTAACTAATCCCCATTCCCCGTCCATTATTTTTGATTTATCGAGTGTTTTAGAGAAAGGTTTCAAAAGAGTGCGCGATGGGACGTTCGCCTGTACGATGATATTCCTCCAGTCACTTCTGGAGCTAATTGACGACCACCACACACAGAAAACAGCATTACCAAACATAAGCGTGCAGGACGAAGACGATGATGACGATGAGGTCGAGTATGGAAGTGCAGAAAATGAGAATCTGTAATTTTGACTGTGTGCCAATGGTGTTTTTCTCTAAAAAAGTGTGATAAATATATTATATTGAAATGTAAAGCATGTTAAGATATTAATTCTGTCTACTTCAAATTTTTATAATGTTTTTCTTGATGTATTCTCAATATTGTCCAGGCTTAAATGATAATAAGTTTTATAATGTAATTTTATGAAAAAATATATGAGAATGACAGGCTGTTTTTTTTAATGACATTCAGAAGAGGTAAACCAAACTAATGGGATGGAGAACATGAAATCAAAACAACCTAAGATTGTATTATATCATTTATTATTAAATTATACATATTATAAACATAAGAGATAATTACACATTCAATTAATACTGGAAGTTTTTGTTTGAGCTGCTTGTTCGGGAACATTTTTCAATCATCCTAATTCAAAGAAGTTGGAAAATTGGTAGTGACAAACAACAACAAACAAATAATACCTAGGTGTGTTTAATTGTAGGAACATTTTGTATGTGTTAATTATTTATAAAATTTGCTTTGTACAACTTAAATTAAAAACCGTTAAGATTAAATTATTTAGATTGTACTATGAAATTCTCCTACTATTTAAATAAATAAAAAAAAAATGAAGTTCGGTACAATATTGCACTTGGCACAACAAAAAAAAGGTATCTAAATAATCACAATACTAAAAATTAAGGGGTGTCGCGGTCCGCCGAGTCCGGAGGTGGATGCTTCCTCTTCGGCGGCGGCTGCAACGGGAACAACCGATGCTCCGAGGGCCAATAGATCTGCCTCTCGTTGTCGACCGTCAGGGTGGCCGACAGAGAAGGCACGTACTGCTCCGGCATCCAGTCGAACGAAAAGGCGCTGCCGGTGTGAGTGCTCGGCGTAGCCGTCGGAGTTGGAGGAGTGCTACCGACGTACGGACTCAACTCCTGGTGGCACAGGTCGGGCACCTTTTGCAACGTGTCCGACCACGGTGGGCTCGGGTTCCACTGGTCCATCAGCTCGCTCGGGTCCACTTTCAGTAAGGTCCTGGGCCGTTCGGACATGTGGGAGATCACGAGGAGGCCGCTGCCTCCGCCGTCGCTGTCCGGCACGTCCACGTCGGCGACGTCCAGTTCCAGATTCTCCAGTTCTTTGGGCTTTCTTTTGCTGTATGAGTAGTCTACTGGCTCGGAGTCGATCCGTCTGTGGTGACGTGGATGCTGGTTCTGATGGGCCTGGGTCTGGGACGTGTGGTGGGTTATGTGCGGCTGCAAGGATGGGGTCATCGTTGTGAGATGGGAGTATCCGCCGGTTTCGTGGTTCGATGTGAACTCCGGTCCTTGCGTGTGCTCCGTTGGATAATAGAGTAGTCTCGATGATGGGCCGACGTCGTAGGTTAGTCCGTATTGCAGTTTGTTTTGGACGGAGTAGTAGTGGTAGAGCCAACTGTTGGTTCTCATCACTGAAGCTTCGGCTTCGCTTAATACTTGATTGGTGCACACTATTACGGGTTGTTGGTTGCTCTCAGAGCTTTCTTTTACTTGGAGGACGCAGTGCATCCAGAGCCATTCTCCAGATCTACGTTGAAATTTTGCTAACAGGATACAGGATCGTTCTTGTTCCGATTGTGTTACTGAAAAACAAAACAAATTGTTGATTATAACATTTTTAGAATACATTTAGAAAGTTTAGTAGTTAAATGTAAAATTAATTTCATATGTGTATTATATTTATCTTTAAAACTAACTAAAAAACTAAAAACGATAATAATATTTAATCAAAGAATATAATGTCATAATTGATTTTAAATATATGAACTTTGATACTATAAATAATTTTTCAATGAAAATTTGTTTAATAATTTTTTTAAATAAAATTATTATTATTGTAAAATATATGTTTTCTAAATAAATAAATAAAATCTACAATTACATTTATTTTTAAGTAAAGAAAATTAGTTTGATTAAAAATTAAAACTATTAAATCAATAAATTATTTCTATTTCTTTCCTTGTAATTATCATTTCATTAAAAATTAACTTAATAATTTTTTACTAACAAGATAAATAATTGGATTAAATATTTAATAAAAAAAACAATAATTCTACATTTGTTTTTATATTAGGAAATTCTGATTATAAATAACTTATCATATAAATTATTATATAAATATATATATGAAATTTTGAATTTGAAATTTTATCAATTAAAAATCCAAATAAATCAACAAATTATTTTTAGAATTATTTCTTTATTTATAACTATTATTTCATTAACAATTAATTTTAATTTTTTTAATAAGAAGATAAATTATACTGAAAATACTAAAAAATTGTTAAAACTTTAAAATATTTAATTCTTAATTTATTTTATTAAATTACATAAACTGTTATAAATAAAACTTAAATTGTTATATTTTTCTTTCATAATAAATCAATTAACAATATAAAAAAAATATTTGTGATTAATTTAGTAAATTTCATAAAAATTTTTTTATTTAAAATTTGTTAAACATTGAACTATAAATTGTATATAATAAAAAATAAAATAATATATTTAATTTAATAGGAGTCTAATTTTTTATTAATAAAAATTAATTTAAATTTCAATAGTCAATTATATGACGCAATTTTTATTATTTTATGAGCTTTAAAAATTGGTCAATTTAAGAAAAATTTTAAATAAAAAATTAGATTAGTTCTTAGAGAAAAATCAAAATATAATGAAAAAGGTAAAAAATATAAAACAAATGAAAGGAAATAGTAAGTTTATAGAATAAAACTGAAATTATAAAATTTTTGTATTATGAATATTAATTTAATTTTCTAATAAAAGTTGATAAATAAAAATAAAATTTTAATTAAAGTTAAAATTGATTAATTTAAATAAACAAAAAATTAGTATAGTTTTTGTATATAAACTAAAATATAAAGAAAAGATAAAAAACATAAAATTTGTGTTTTATAAATATTAATTTCGTAATTTTCTAAATGAACATGATGAATAAAAATTAAATTTTATTATTATTTTATTTGTCCTAAAAAAAAATATTGAAAATTTACTTAAAAATTGGTTAATTAGAAGAACAATTTTTAATAAAAAATTACAATAATTATTATAGAGATATTAAAATATAATGAAAAAGGTAAAAAATATAAAATAAATGAAGAATAAATAGAAAATTTATAAAATAAAACTAAAATTACAAAATTTTTGTTTTATGTATGTTTATTTAATAATTTTCTTATAAAAGTTGATAAATAAAAATAAAATTTTAATTAATTTAAGTAAATTTTTCGTATTCAATCAACTATATTGACGAAATATTTATTATATTTATTTAAAAAATGAAAATTAACTTAAAAATTGATTAATTTACGTAAATAAAAAATTCTTACATAAACTAAAATATAATGAACGGGTAAAAAATATAAAATAAATGAAGAAGAAATAGATTATTTATAAAATAAAACTGAAATTATACAATTTTTGTTGTATGAATATTAATTTAGTAATTTTCTAACAGAAGATGATGAATAATTATTAAATTTTATTATTATTTTATTTGTCCTAAAATTTACTTAAAAATTGGTTAATTATAAGAAAAAGTTTAAATAAAAAATTAGAATAGTTCTTATAGAGAAATTAAAATATAATAAAAAAGGTAAAAATATAAAATAAATATATTGACAACATTTTTATTTTATTTATAAAAGAATGAAAACTAACATAAAAATTGATTAATTTAAATAAATAAAGAAATGGAACATAAACTAAAATATAAGAAAAAGGTAAAAAATGTAAAATAAATGAAGAATAAATAGAAAATTTATAAAATAAAACTGAATTTGTTTATGTTTAATAATTTTTTTATAAAAATTGATGAATAGAAATAAAATTTTAATTAATTTAAATGAATTTTCCGTTTTCAATCACTTATATTGACGAAAATTTAATAAAATTTTATATAAATACAATAATATTTATTAAAAAAATGAAAATTAACTTAAAAATTAATTTGTGTAAATAAAAAATTAGTACATAAACTAAAATATAATGAAAAGGTAAAAAATATAAAATAAATGAAAAAGAAATATAAAATTAATAAAATAAAAAAATAAATTTTAAAAATTTTTGTTTTATGAATATTAATTTAATAATTTTCTAATAAACGTTGATGATTAAAAATTAAATTTTAATTATTTTAAATTAAAATTTCAGTACTCAGTCATACTGCAATTTTTATAAAAATAGAAAAGTTCTGAAATAAAACTGAAATTGCATTCATTTTAATTTAAAAATTTTCTAATAAAAATAGAATAAAAATTAAATCGACATTTCAGTATTCAATTATATTTACATAAATTTTATTATTATTATTAAATTAATATTAAAAATAAAAAATCTTTTAATTTAAAGAAAGGAAGAAAATACTAAGTTCTAAGTTCTAAGAAAAGTTAATAACAATAATATACTTTTTCTAACAATTTATTAATAAAAAATTATAAATTTATAAAAGATAATTCTAAAAGAACTAAAAAGTACTTGGCCAAAATACCTGAGATGAAACAGAAACTGAGTAGTAGGAGTAGATAACTATTAATTTATATTTAGTTTGAATTGATTTGGTTTATATATATATAAAAAAGTAAATGAAATAAAAAGAAAAAGTATCGCATTGAATGTAAAATAGGTAGATGGCCCAATAAATCGTTGCGGAGCCCGGTACGATAAGAATAAAATGTGTCAGGTAGGTAAAGAGTTGGTGTGTTGATACCGAAGTATGTAAATTGTATGATAGATGTATGTGTAATCGTTTTGTTTTCATGTGTGGCTTAGTGGGTACTTGGGTACTTACTGAGCCGATGTTTGGTTTGGGCCTCACGCGTACATTCCCAATGCAGCAGCCGATACCAAGACACCCCCTGCAGATCCGAGCGCGGAAAGCCTAGATAGAATTCACCGCTGCAACACAAATGTAACAGTTGTCGTGATTTATGGCATTGGATGTCACCGACTCTACCGCCAACCAGTGACCTGTGCTGCCCCCCCGCCTGACCGTCCCCCAACACCCCTCGTCCCGAAGACCAACTACGTTCCTGCTACGCTATCACGAGCACGAGCTTTATTTATCGTACGACCAAACAAAGGTCTGTACTCTACATACTGTACACTATTTCTATCTCTACTGTGCCTTATGCCTCCGCTCTTACCTCTGACTCTGACTCTGCCTCTGCCTCTGCCTGGGTTCCTCATAGAACATAAATACTGGGTCATTCCACGGCGAAAAAAAGACAACCATGCCAATACGGGGAGCTTTTACATTATTAAAATTGCCGGTATAAACTTACCACGGCCAGTTCCAATCTTAAAAATCTCGGAACGTAAATCTTTAATGGGGCTAAGCTGGTGTCGCCAACTGATACATTATTCAAAAATCTTTATCAACTCCTTAAAAAATTCATTGTGTTTACTTTTATTGTCTTTAAACATGTTTTCTTCAATCTATATATTTCGTTTTTTTTTTTTTTATTTAGTTATTCATTGGGTTCTCTCATACTTGTGGTGGTTCAAATTTCTTTATCATCTTCATATACTTATAACTTATATGTTTTAGATCTTTATCTTCTTCTAACAGACATTATGGAGGTAAACCAACAATTAATAGTCGCTGAGAACTTCTATAGAGACAAAAGTGTTGATTCTTTGAAGAAAATAAATATTAAAAAATGATTTCTTCAGCCTCTATCTCTTTCACCACTAACAAAATATAAACTAGTTAATTAATTGATTTATGTTAATCTTCTACCAATTCCTTGTTGGAAACGTTTAAGGAGTTAATAAACGTTGAAAATTACCTTCTCACCATTTAACTCTGTCAATACCAATGACACCACTGTACAAATGAAGAGTGGATCTTCATGTTACCAGGTGGCACCGTCTCGGAACCAGCTAATAAACTTTTTACTACAGTTGCCTCGTATCGAATACCGGAACTAACGCACCACCATAAAACTTCACATCCCAACGGCTTCATTACAAGTGACACGCATATTTCATGCTTAACAAAATCCGGAACGTGTGTATGTTTTATGAATGAACGTAAACAAACCGTTAAATGTGGTCACTGTTTGGTGTTGTTTTTTTTTTGTCGGTGGTTATTATTATTATTATTTTTAATAGATGGAGAAATTGCTCACTTGTTGTCGATGTGGATGAATCGCATGTCCATTGAGTGGATGGAGGTAAAAACGTTGGTCGCCCCTTGAACTACGCACTCCCTCGTTTCGGGCATCGCCACCGGTGTGCAGGTCGCGAGGAACACCGGCTCGTTCCTGCTGCACAACGGCAGGAAGGACAGGTAACGTCCCTGCACCAGAACTACCTGGAAAAGAGGAGACAAATTTATTAACAAAATAGTACTGATTCCACTTTTTCATTAGAAATGGGAAATTAAAGTCAAAGAAGAACATATAATTGGTCCAACCTATATGATTTGTAATGCTTGTATTGTGCTAAAAAATATCTGTTTCAATTCCATATAAAAATTAAAATTGTCCGGGTACTCCTTAAACCAATGAAGAATATATAATTGAAGATTTAATTGGATGAAGATATTTAGTAACAATTTTTTTCCTTTAATTGCAGTAGTTTACAGATTTTGGCAAATTCAAACACACATGGTTATACATATGGTATATAGAATTTATGGTACTCATCACTAACTAAAAAAACAATTGTTTTTGGTATGATTTATGTGATTTTTAATACTTAAATGTTAGGATATATGGCACGGAGGGCAAAATATCAAATTGTACTGAAATAGGACTGTTTCTTCCATTTTTTTTTATTATCAAACCAATGAAGAATGTATTACTGAAGTCCTAATTGGATGAAGATGTCCAGCAAGAGTTTTTTTCTTTAATTGCTCTGATTTATAGATTTTGACAAATTTCAAACACATATAAGACTTTATATGTAGGATTTATCATATTTGGTGAATATATATGGGCTCAAAATATTTGTAGAAGACCTTCATATACCATTAAGTAAGGAAATAATTGTTTTGGTATGTTTTATGTGATTTTTAAGACTTGAAAATTAAGAAATATGACACAGAGGAAGAAATACCAAATTGTATTGAATTAGGACTGTCTGTTTCAATATTTTTATTATCAAAGTCTTACTAAAACTAATGAAGAATGTGTTAATGAATACCTAATTGGATGAAGATGTCCAGCAAGAGTTTTTTTTTTCTTTAATTGCTGTGATTTATAGATTTTGACAAATTTCAAACACATATAAGACTTTATATGTAGGATTTATCATATTTGGTGAATGTATATGGGCTGAAAATATTTGTAGAAGACCTTCATATACCATTAAATAAGGAAATAATTGTTTTGGTATGTTTTATGTGATTTTTAAGATTTGAAAGTTAAGAAATATGACACAGAGGAAGAAATACCAAATTGTACTGAAATAGGACCTTGTGTTTTAACATTTTTATTCTCAAAATCTTGCTTGGACCAATAAAGAATGTATTACTGAAGTCCTAATTGGATGAAGATGTCCAGCAAGAGTTTTTTTTTCTTTAATTGCTCTGGTTTACAAATTTTGACAAGTTTCAAATACATATAAGGCTTTATATATGATATTTGGTTAAAATATATGGGCCCAAAATATTTGTAGAAGAGTTTCATATACCATTAAATAAGGAAATAATTATTTGGTATGTTTTATGTGGTTTTTAAGACTTGAAAGTTAAGAAATATGACACAGATTAAGAAATACCAAATTGTACTGAAATAGGACCGTATCTTTCAACATTTTTATTCTCAAAATCTTGCTCAAACCAATGAAGAATGTATTACTGAAGTCCTAATTGGATGATGTCCAGCAAGAGTTTTTTTTTCTTTAATTGCTCTGGTTTACAAATTTTGACAAGTTTCAAATACATATAAGGCTTTATATATGATATTTTGTTAAAATATATGGGCCCAAAATATTTGTAGAAGAGTTTCATATACCATTAAATAAGGAAATAATTATTTGGTATGTTTTATGTGATTTTTAAGACTTGAAAGTTAACAAATATGACACAGAGGAAGAAATACCAAATTGTACTGAAATAGGACCGTATGTTTCAATATTTTTATTCTCAAAATCTTGCTCAAACCAATGAAGAATGTATTACTGAAGTCCTAATTGGATGAAGATGTCCAGCAAGAGTTTTTTTTTCTTTAATTGCTCTGGTTTACAAATTTTGACAAGTTTCAAATACATATAAGGCTTTATATATGATATTTGGTTAAAATATATGGGCCCAAAATATTTGCAGAAGAGTTTCATATACCATTAAATAAGGAAATAATTATTTGGTATGTTTTATGTGGTTTTTAAGACTTGAAAGTTAAGAAATATGACACAGAGGAAGAAATACCAAATTGTACTGAAATAGGACCGTATCTTTCAACATTTTTATTCTCAAAATCTTGCTCAAACCAATGAAGAATGTATTACTGAAGTCCTAATTGGATGAAAATGTCCAGAAAGAGTTTTTTTTTTCTTTAATTACTCTGGTTTACAAATTTTGACAAGTTTCAAATACATATAAGGCTTTATATATGATATTTGGTTAAAATATATGGGCCCAAAATATTTGTAGAAGAGTTTCATATACCATTAAATAAGGAAATAATTATTTGGTATGTTTTATGTGGTTTTTAAGACTTGAAAGTTAAGAAATATGACACAGAGGAAGAAATACCAAATTGTACTGAAATAGGACTGTATGTTTCAACATTTTTATTCTCAAAATCTTGCTCAAACCAATGAAGAATGTATTACTGAAGACCTAATTGGATGAAGATGTCCAGCAAAAGTTTTTTTTTTTTTTTAATTGTTTTGGTTTACAGATTTTGTCAAATTTCAAATACATATAAGGCTTTATATGTACGATTTATTTGGTGAATCTATATGGGCTCAAAATATTTGCAGGAGACCTTCATATACCACTGAATAAAGAAATAATTGTGATGATACAGAAGACGAAATACCAAATTGTATTGAAATAGGACTGTCTGTTTCAATATTTTTATTATAAAAGTCTTGCACCAATGAGGAATGTATTACTGAAGACCTAATTGGATGAAGATGTCCAGCAAGAGTTTTTTTTTTTAATTGCTCTGGTTTATAGATTTTGTCAAATTTCAAACACATAAGGCTTTATATGTAGGATTTATGGTACTTGATGGGTGTATATAGGCCAAAAATACTTGTAGAAGACACCAATAAGTAAATAAATAATTGTTTAGGTACATTTTATGTAATTTTTAATACATAATACATTTTTCAAAATTAGAGTCCTCCTCAAACCAATGAACAGTGTATAATTGAAGACTTAATTAGATGGATATCCAGTAACACTTTTTATTTCTATAATTATAATATCTCGTTATGGTTTAAATAGATTGTGCATCTTTCCTTTAAAGTTTAGCTAAAGTTAGAACAAGTTCCATCAAAAGTACCGTTTTTACATATCAATATGTATGCTTCAATGTACTTCAATTTGCATAAATATGACTTTGTGAAGGGTATTTCAATAACTCGTACTTGAGTACATTTTCACGTGATGTGATCTTAAGAAACATTTATAGACACGTTCTTGTATATAAAAAATTGATGACAAGTTAGATTTTTTTATCACGTGAATCAGAAAATATGTAAGTACTTTGTATAGTTAAAGATGTAATTTTTTTATAAGAAGCAACATTAACAAATTGCGTCTAATTGATCTAAAATTGATAGTGTTCGAAATCCTTGCCGGTACTTATTTGGCGATGACAAGTGTCAAGCCCAAACCGACGCCGGAGAAGAACACGAAGCGGTTGGATAATAAAATTAATAACGAGTTGTCGTTGCACAATCGGCGAACTAATTAAATATCGGATTGGTAAAATAAATATCATTCCGACCATATATCAATCAGGCCGTTATAAAAATTACATAAGAGCAAAATGAAGCTTTGACAGCGATATTATTGTTGTGTAGAATGCGAGAACATTATTGGTGGCTTGTTTAGCATCAGTTTGTGCCTTTCACCGCGCTGGGCCTTCGAAGAATGAGTCCCACACCGGCGATCTTTACCAGCAGCAGATGCAGATTCCTCCCACACCCAGGAAAACTTAAAAGATACTGAAGGAATCTATCTAAATACACCTCGAACATTTCCAATGTTATTTATTATTGTTAATCGTTTGCTGGCAGCGCAATCGTTTCGCGGAATGAATATATTTGGATAAGCTTAGCCTTTTGTTTTATGGGTGGTCCAATTTTTTTCGCCGCACGTAACGGTACGGCGGTTCGGCGGAATTTCGATCTTTTCGCGGGCAAAACGCCTCCCCCGTTGGAGAACAGAACGGAAGAGAGAAAGGGTCGTTACCTTTTGGTCGCCGAATCGCATTTGTCTTCTGGCGTTGCGGGACACGTTCATCCTGCACAGGAACAACCGGAACTCGTCGTTCGCGTTGCTGTTCGATCCCGCGTTGACTGGCCGTCCCAACTCGCATTGGATTGCTTGGTGGTCCTGCTTATCTATAATATCATACACACTGTCCCCATGAATTAACAGGTCCTCCTGCAACAAACCAAAACAGCCCCGTTTAGCCCTTTCGATCGTGGCGATTGGCATTCTTGGGTTTGCGGCGTTGGGCAATCGCTGCGGAGGTGCAGTTTTCAATTATCCATCGGGTTTTATTAATGGGCATGCGAAACATTACAGTTATTTTGATTAATATGTTTGTAAAAGATACACATTGAATTTATGGTAGTGTGTACCTTCAACTTTGACAATGTGTGTAACCTAATGCCATAAACAACTTTACACTGAATAAATGTTTGCAAATAATGCAAGAGATTACAGAATCAACGTTTCGCAATACCATTAACATACACGGTGTGCGGATCTTGGGTACGTTCGTTCTGCGCATTTGCACTGTGCCAATGCAACAAAACGTTTTTGATTGTTTGTTAACGCGAAACAGGAAAAATTGTTTTAACATTTTACCATCATTAATTGTACCTATTGGAATTCTGTCGGATATGCTATTTTTACATCGTAATTTATATAACTAGTTATTTGCATATGTTTAAATACTAGCTTGTTTGTGTTTCTTTTATTTTTATACATCTGACTAATTGAAATTGGTTTAAATAACATGTTATTACCGCAAAATGAATTTTAATGATTAGCCACAAGGATTTTATATATTATATATCTTTTTTTTTTTTTTTTTTGTTAGAACATAATTATTCAATTGGTCAAGTTTTTATTTTCCATAAAAGTATTTAATAAATTACTGTTAATTAACAGCTTTGTAATTATGTACTTAATCGTAAAAATATCATTTGGCATTTAAGCTTATTCATATCTGTTTATCGTTCATCCATAAATAAAACAATTAAAATCACATTACGTCCGGACATTTTTTAAGACATTTATTTTATTGATCAGAAATGCCAAATATAAAATTAATAAATTACTCGATTAACGTTTAACGTTAGTGTTCATTAAAAAGCAGTTTACAAAAAGTCAATAGTCGTTTTAATCTTAAATATTCCCCCCTAATAACTATTATAAGTATGAGCAACAATTCAGAAGTAAACAAAATTCTGTTATTTTTAGTAATAAACGCTAAACATTCTTTAAATTAGAATAATTACTAAAATAATACTAGTATGGTACAAAATAATTTTTATTTTTCTAAATATTTGAAAATTATTGACCTTAAAAATAATATATAATATAATTTTTGTTTCTTTTACAATATAAATATTTAAATATTTCTTCTTTATTTTTCTAATTAATAAAATAAAAAGTTAATTACCATAATTAATTCTCTTAATATTAATGTTTATTTTTTAATTTAATTTTCAACTTATATTAAAAAAAAGGATATACATTAATATTTTCTTTTTTTGTTCCTGATATTTTTCTAGATTTGGTACTATTTTCTTAAATTTGTCTTATTTAAAAACAACAACTAATTAAAAAGAGAAAAAGAAAAAAAATATTTTGAATCAATTATACTATAAATATTTATTGTTAATATTAATTATAATCAATTAAATTATTAATAACATAAAATAAACGAAAAAAGAAATAAAAAATAAGATATTAAATAAATAAATATTTAATATGAATGATAATTAAGTTTCATTTTATTTTCATTAATTTATTTTTTCTCTATATATTTGGAATTTATTGACTTCAAAAATATTATTTTTTATTTATTTCACAATAGTAATATTTAAATTTATATTCTTTATTTTTTTGATTTTTAATATATATTTTTTAAATACATTTTCTGTTTTTTTTTTAATATTATAATAATAATATTTTACTTCAAAAATAATATTATCATATAATACATAATAATAAAATAATGAGTATAAGATTATTAAGAATGAAAAATAAATAAAATTGATAAAAAATAATAATATATTTAATAAATTTTTAAATATATTTGGAATTTATTGATCTCGAAAACAATATTTTTTTAGTGCAAAAATATTTAAATTTATTTTCTTTATTTTTATAAATAATAAATTCTAATTACCATAAATTGTAAAGAAAAAAATCTTATTATCTTAATTTAAATTTTTATTAAAAATAAGTCAAATATAAGAAGTTCTTGCTTTTATTTTCAACATTAATAATGTATAAGTATAAATAATTACAAGATTATTAAAAATATAAAATAAACAAAACTGAATTAAAATATTTTAAGTAAATAAACAGTTAATATGAATGTTAATTATTCTTCTATGTAAAAATATTGTTTTTTTTACAACAGAAATGATCAGATTCATTTTCTTTATATTCTAAATAATATATTATAATTTTCATAAATTGCAAAGAATTTTTTGTTATTTTTTATTAATAAAAAATACCTTGTTTCCCGAACAAATATATAGTTCAACAATATATATAAAACATTTAATATCAATATTAATTATAATATTAAAAATATAAAATAACGTTTAATGTATATATGAATTATATTTTCAAATATTGGAAATTTATAGATGTTAAAAATAATATATTTTGTTTTTTTTTTATTTTAATTTTTATTAAAATAAAACAAATACAAAATTTCTTATTCTTGTTTCCCTTTCTTAAATATTTGTTCATGAATATGTTCAAAAGTAACAAATAAAAAAAAATAAAAAATAATATTTTTAACAAATTATATGTTAAATATTTAATGACGATATTAATTATAATATTAAGAATATAAAAATTTTTAAACATTTATTGTGATTACTAATTTTATTTTCAAATATTGGAAATATTAAAAATAATATATTTTGTAGAAAGTAGAAATATTTAAATTTATTGTTTATTTTACATTTTTATTAAAATTTATAAAAATATAAATTTTCCTTAACTTGTCCCTCATTTTTTGTTCAGTAATGTTCAAAAGTAACAAATAAATAAATTATAAAATAATATTTTTAACAAATTGTATATTAAAAATTTATTGTAAATATACAATATACAATTTTTAATAGAAAATTTATGTTAACAAAACTAAAATAAAATATATTTAATAGGAATGTTAATTATTTTCATATTTATCGAAAATTTATTGATCTTAATGTTTAAATTTATTTAAATTGTTAATAAATTTCTTTTTTTATTAATTTGTTTACTAAAATCAAGGCAATTATAGATTTTTCTTGTTTCTGTCTTTTTTGTAGCAATATCTTTAAAAGTAACAAATAAATAAAAATAAAAAATGATATTTTTAACAAATTACATGTCTATTTAACATTTATGAAACATTTAAATCATTAAAAATAATTAATATAGATTATTTCAAAATATAAAAATGAAACAACAAAAATAATAATTTCTTTAAAGTAATACAATTAAAATTTAACGTTTGTCGACGTTGCAATCAATTGAATTAATAAATGAAGACTTGTATCTATCATTTTTCTATAAATACAGAAATTAAAATAAATACTTTCCTTGTACATTGTTAATTATTTTTACAAATTTATGGAAAATAATTAATACATATCTTCGGGTTGTTTTTAACTACACCTTCTAACATAATAATAAGTTACCGACACCAGTTGTTATGTGCACATAAAAGAATTATCCGATGCATTTAAATTACACGCAAACACGCTAATTATAATTATTAAAATTAACACACCCATAACACAGGTACATCTTTATCAACAAATCAAGACAATAATAATTAAATGCCAAGCAAAAACCAAAGACTAATAGTAAATAAAATAAAATAAAATAAAATAAAATAAATAAAAAAAATGTAAGCTTTATTTTTATAGCTCACCTGTAGAACACTCACCATGGAATGACCCAGGTACTCTG
This sequence comes from Aethina tumida, assembly GCF_024364675.1. Classification (NCBI taxonomy): domain Eukaryota; kingdom Metazoa; phylum Arthropoda; class Insecta; order Coleoptera; family Nitidulidae; genus Aethina; species Aethina tumida. The sequence goes on along the minus strand of NC_065435.1, from coordinate 4,363,864 downwards.
CAGCATTATCCGATATGTATAATAATTTACCATTCTGCGTCGTCATCATTAGAAAACCACTTAGTGCCTGTAATATACAAATACATTTATTTATTAATATTATTAATCATCCAATGCTCATTGTTGATGTTATTGTGCCACAGAGCTTAATTGATACTTTGATTTGAATCAATACATATTAATATATGGGGTGTGCTCATTAATGCACTAATTGAATTATCATTTCATCTATCGGTATCAATGGTCTTAAATGATAAGTTTCATGCGGAATTGCAAGTCACACGATGAGATGAGGATCGTAACGTGACTGGTGCGTTACACAGAAATAAAATTAATTGACCCCGCTCAGTTTTAAAATGTACGTTTCGAATTCTTCGAATTCTCTCAGAAAACTTTCAAAACTGATAATAAACAATATTGTAAAAAGCAAACTATTTTTGCTGTGGATAAAATCATTTAATTCAATACTTATTGTTACTTCTAATTTATTAATTTTGGTAACTTTCAAATGTTTATTTTCGATCATGAACCCGCTATAAAATTAATTAAGAATACCAAAAAGTGGGTAAAAAAATGAAGATGCCTTAACCAACATCAATTAACATATTTTCATGAAGTGGTTGTATAAGTGCAATTAAAAAGGAATATTTTTGCTGTGGTTAAAGCCACCTCAAACTATTTAAATTTTATTATTAATTTTTGTTATTATGTATTTATTATCCTTATATATTGTCTTAGCATATTATAGATACTAAAAATACAAGTAACTAATTTTTTATTAACTTTCAAATATTCGTTATGTAAATATTGAACTAATATTAAATTGATCATTGGTCATTAACTTATCTCGATGAAGTGGTTGGAAAAATTCAATTAAAAAGTGAATAAAAATATTCTGTGGGAAGAGCCACCCTCAAGCTACTTAAATTTTATAAATTATTTTATTATTAATTTTTATATTATATATTTATTTATTATTTAAATGACTCTAATTAATATTTTGACCTTAGCCCCAAAATAAAGTTAGTTAGTAGTACCAAGAACTGAATTAGAAGAAATAAATGAAGACACTTAAACTAACCTCAATTAACTTATCTCAATGAAGTGGCTGGAAAGGTACAGTTAAAAAATGAATATTTTTGCTGTGGGGAGAGCCACCCTCAAGCTACTTAAATTTTATAATTTATTTCATTATTAATTTTTATATTATTATATATTTATTAACCTTATACATTGTCTTAGCATATGGGTAAATAATATCAAAAATAAAAATAACTAATTTTTTACTTTTAAATATTTGTCATGAAATTATTGAATTAATATTTAAATGAATGTAATTAATATTTCGACCTTAGTCCCAAAATAATGTTAGTTAGTAGTACCAAAAACTGAATGAGAAGAAATTAATTAAGACACTTAAACCAACATCAATTAACTTATCTCGATGAAGTGATTAGAAAAGTGTAATTAAAAAGTAAATATTTTTGCTGTGAGTAAAGCCACTCTCAAGCTACTTAAATTTTATAAATTATTATATTATTAATTTTTGTATTAATATATATTTATTGTCCTTATATATTGTCTTAACTTATTATGGATAAATAATATTAAAAATAGAAGTAATTATTTTTTTGTTAACTTTCACATGTTTATCATGAAATGATTGAATTAATATTTAATTGGTCATAATTAATATTTCACTCGTGGTCCAGCAATAAAATTAATTAGCGTATCAAAATCTGAATCAGAAAAAAAAAAATGATGATTAAACCAACATCAATTATCATATCTCCACGAAGTCTTTGAAAAAATGCAATTGAATATTTTCACTGTGGATAAAGCCACTCTCAAGCTATTTAAATTTTATTAATTATCTTAGAATATTATAGGAAAATAATACAAAAAATACAAGTAATTATATTTTTATTAACTTTCAAATGTTTATCATGAAATGATTGAATTAGTATTTAAGTGATCATAATTAATATTTCGACCAAGGCCCCACAATTATTATTAATTATTAATTATTAACTGTATCGAAAACTGAATCAGACATTTAAACCAATATCGGTTGGAAAATTGCAATCGAAAAACGGAAGAAGACTCTTTCAAGTTATATAAATTTTATTAATAATTTTATTATTAATTTTTCTGTTATTATATATTTATTATTTTCATACATAGTTTTATAATATTAAGTACATGTTAATAATTCTAAAAAATTAAATAATTATTTCTTTTTTATGACTTTCAAATATCTATCATGAAATGATTGAATTAATACTTAATTGATCGTAATTAGTGTTTCGACCATGACCCCGCAATAAAATTAATTAGCAGCGCCAAAAACTGAATCAGAAAAAAAAAATGAAAACGCTTAAACCAACATCAATTATCATATCTCCATGAAGCGGTTGGAAAAGTGCAATTAAAAAGTGAAAAGATGATCTTTTAAAATATAAACAACATATAAATATAATGCATAAAAACGTACGGGGCGTTACTGTGGCTACGCCCACGAGCTTTAAGATAACAGTTCTTCCCAGTTTTTGTAAATCATGCCATCAGAAACAAATACGCCTCCTTTGGCCTTTTTATTAAAGGATCATTTTTCCAAGCCCAAACGCCACGGCCGAGGCACTTAAGAATTCGCCATGATATTCAGAAGAAAAAAAAAATGACGACGTCAGTCAGTCCACGCTGACCAATGATGGACAATCCATTTTCTAATTTTTTTTTGTCCGCTCTTAAACGTATGCACGGCTTTTAACCGGCGAGGAAAACGTGCCGTACTTTTACTCGTACCAGAAACGAAAGTGTACTCGACCCGCAACGTACAGTACGTTAGGAAATTCAGACGAATTAAATGAAAAAAATGGCCAATTATCTGGCTTCCATCATGTCAAAGTCGCTGATTGCACTCTGGATCCGTGGCACGGATATGGGCATTAGCTGCGAGCATGGTACCGAGTTTTTCCCTGGTCCGCGTTTAGCAATAAATAATATTATGATTAGTTGTTTTTGTGCGCCTCCATGTATACCGCGGGGTCAAGAGAATTGGCCGGGCCGAACAGGGCTAGTGCACAGATACAGTGCTAGTTCAGGGCACTGCACCGTGGAGCAAAACCGTCTTTTCTTGCCCATTTCTCACCAGTACTTTTGGTGGTACTGCAGGTCATTTGATTTAATATTCGTTCATGCAGATATTTTTTTATCTTATCTTTAGACAGACTTATTGTCAAAACCCAAACTTTACTTAAAAACTGGCACCAATGAATTTCGATGATGTACAGTGGTAGAAAAAAGTAGGGAATATTTATTTACAATGTTTTTCCTAATCTGTTTAATAATTTACTACAAGATCGGTCCATTAATGATCATTATATTCACAGGTTTTAACTTTTTTTTTTTAAATAAAAAATCAATTTGGTCTGAAAAAAAGTATGGAACATTTTATTAATATTAAGTCAAATTTTTCAATATTTGGTGGGGTAAGCTGTGGCTAAATACACCATTACAACAGATACGAAAAATCTCAGGAGATAAAAATCCAATATAAAAAATCTCACACTTTTGTCCACCACTGTAAGTACAAGTTTAAGTTTAAACATATCTAAATATTAAAAAATAATTTTCAAATTTTTGATAATAAAAACAGTAGAAAAGACAAAAACTAAAAATATAAACGAATATTTCAATAAATCTAAACAATAATCAATAATTTTCAAATTGTGAAAAAAAATTAAGGTTATAATAATAAAAAAATACTTTATAAAGTGGAAAAGAATACAAATCAGTCTTTAAAAATATACAAAAGGAAAGTCAAATTAATATTACAAAAATTACAATTTTATACATTATTATTTTTAAGTCTTAATAACTGTAAACTATAATAAATAATTAAAACAGTTCAAATAAATCTAAACAGTAAAAAAATCTGGAAAAATAATAATTATAAATTCTTTATTTATACAATTACAATAAAATATACAATTTTTCACGTTATTATTTTTAAGTCTAGATAAATCTAAAAAATAAGATGAAACAATAAATATTCTAAAAATTGTTTGGTCTGAAAAAGAGTATGGAACATTTTATTAATATTAAGTCAAATTTTTCAATATTTGGTGGGGTAAGCTGTGGCTAAACACACCATTACAACAGATACGAAAAATCTCAGGAGATGAAAATCCAATTTTAAAAAAATCCCACACTTTTGTCCACCACCCACCTCCTGTAAGTACAAAGTCGAAGAAGAAGAAAATAGTTCGGTCCCACAGTGCACTGGGTGGATCTGTATCATGGATAGAGAGCTGAAGACGAAAGAACGAAAGAAAGGTGGTGGGGGCCTTAGTGAGGTCAACGCGTGACCTCAAGCCGAGGGGTATGTGGCTACTTTCCCACGGGCCCGCCCGCTATATCTACCGCTCTTTATCTGACTCTAGTCTGTCATTAAATATGGCAATATGTTGTGAAGTAATCCAGATACATGCACAACTGTATCGATTAAGACACGGATTAGGCAATATAACTATAACTCGACCAACGTCCAACTGAAATCATAGTTTCGGTCCGTTTTCGATTTGTTTTCTTGTGCGTTATTATTTTTATCGTACGCTCCACCATTCCGGCCGACTCCTCTCTGCCTCGTCCTGAGATTAAGATCTGAATTGTTTACTGAGATCAGCGCAAAGTTCACTTTTGATTAATTTGTACAATCGTTTCACGTGGACTTGGGCTTAAAGATTGTTTTTCCTGTTTACAATGTTAATTGTTATTTTTCTTTGGATGGGTTGATGCGCTGAGGGATGCTGTGTAAGGAGCAACATAAAAATTAATCTTAAAGTTTTTTAAAAATATCAAAGAAAATAAATTAACTTAAAAAATTAACAAATATAAAGTGTTTCCTATTAAAAAATAATTACAATTTATGTCATTATTCATATTTATCAAGTATAAATATATTAATAAATAGATTTTACAAAATAGAGAAAATATAAAATATTAATATTGTAATAAATTATCATTTTTAAAAAATAAATAATTCAAAGAGTATATACACTAATTAAGAAAATTAAGAAAAATAGTTGAGTATAATTAAGAAGAATTGTGTAATATTTGAATAAATTGCCCAAATTTAACTTTCAAAATATTATTTTAGAGAATTTTTCTATTTTTTTGTATCTATTAACTAATAATTTGAAAATAATTTGTATGTGTATTGCATAATAGTATCAAAATTATTATTCATACTAAAAAGGAAAGGAACTGTTAAAAAGTATAACACATTAAAAGGTGATCAATACTTTTATATAATAAAGATAATATAATTTTCATCATTCATAGATATTTACATTATTAAAGTTGAATTATAAAACATAGAACAATTTAATATTTTAAATATTATTTAATTTTAATTTTTTATTACTTTAAAATTTATTAAATACCTATAAAGTTATAAATTAAGTATTATGTTTTCCAATAGGAAAAAAAAATAAAAAATTATTATGTATATTTGCCAAGAAATTCGCTAAAACATTTTTAAAATTAACTATTTTTAATTAACAACATCAAAATTAAAATTAAAACCAGTTTTTATGACAATAATTCTGAAGAATATTATAAAACATGTAAAAAAAGAAACAAAAATAGTAAAAATATAAACGAATATTCAAAATAATTTTATTATTTATTATTTTTAAGTTTAAACATATCTAAATATTAAAAAATAATTTTCAAATTTTGGATAATAAAAACAGTAGAAAAGACAAAAACTAAAAATATAAACGATTATTTCAATAAATCTAAACAATAATCAATAATTTTCAAATTGTGAAAAAAAATTAAGGTTATAATAATAAAAAAATACTTTATAAAGTGGAAAAGAATACAAATCAATCTTTAAAAATATACAAAAGGAAAGTCAAATTAATATTACAAAAATTACAATTTTATACATTATTATTTTTAAGTCTTAATAACTGTAAACTATAATAAATAATTAAAACAGTTCAAATAAATCTAAACAGTAAAAAAATCTGGAAAAATAATGATTATAAATTCTTTATTTATACAATTACAATAAAATATACAATTTTTCACGTATTTTTAAGTCTAGATAAATCTAAAAAATAAGATGAAACAATAAATATTCTAAAAATTGTAAAAAAAATAAAAAAATATAATTATAATAAAAATCATAAAAAATATATAAGAAAAAATTCAAACGAATATTTAAAAATAATATAATTTTATTCTAATAACTCTAAATTATTAATTAATAAATAAAACATAAAATAAGATAAACGAGTATTTAATAATATACAATTTTATAGTTTATTATTTTTATGTCTAGAAAAAACTAAACAATAACAAATAATATTCAAAATGTGAAAAATAAATTTAAAAAGAATTTAAAAAACTTGAAAAAACAAAAATGAATATGAATGAATTCTGTCTTTTTTTTTATATTATTATTGTTATAATATAACTATAACTATAACTAAATAATATAATTTTATGTTATTATTGTTATAATATAAAAATTTCTTATCAATAATTATTTGTCATATTAATAGTTAAGAAATCAATGAAAAATACACAATTTTATTCTTTACTACTTTCAAGGCTAGACTAATCTGAACAATAATGAATAATTTTTAAAATCTGACAAATAAATGCTTTTTTTTCCTGAGTATGTTAATTATAAGAAATAATATACAGAAAAATATAAAATAAAAAATTATTAGAATAAAATAATTATATAGAAATTTCCTATCAATAATTTTATTCTTTACTACTTTTAGTCTAGATAAGTATAATCAATAATGAATAATTCTCAAAATGTGAAGAATGAATTCTGTTTTTTTTTTGAATAAATCAATTATAAGGAATAAATGTACAGAAAAATATAAAATAGAAAATTATTAGAATAATGTAATAATTATTTAAAAATTTCCCATTAATAATTGTTGTCACATTAATATTTAAAAATGAATGAAAAATATACAGTTTTATTCTTTATTACTTTTAACTCTAAATAAATCTAAACAATAATGAAAAATTCTCAAAATCTGAACAATGAATTTTGTTTTTTTTCCTAAGTAAGTGAAATATAAATATACAGAAAAATATAAAAAAGAAAATTATATAATATAATAATTATTTACAAATTTCTTATCAATAATTTTTTATCATATTAATAGTCAAAAATTGAATGGAAAATATTTTATTCTTTACTACTTTTAAGTCTAAGACAAATTTAAACCATAATCAATAATTTTCAAAAACTGAAGAAGAAATTCTGTTTTTTTTTTCGTAAGTACGTAGATATATACAGAAAAATATAAAATAGAAAATTATTAGAATAAAATAGAAATTTCCTATCAATAATTTTTTGTCGTATTAATAATCAAAAAATGAATAGTTTTAATATATTGTAATAACATTAAATATCTAAAAGAAATATGATATATGATTTCTAAGGGTAATTGCATAAAAAAAGAAACAAACAACTTCAATTATATCATAATTAAGTACTTAATGTTAAATTACAACCTAATATGCATGGAATGTAGTCTGAGGAGGAAACTTTGGAATTTAACAGTTCAGAGTGTAATCCTCAGTCATGCTTAAGCTTAGATGTAAAAAATTTCTTAGAACATCATAATAAATGATGAGGTGTAAAAGATGAAGAAAGATCCTTCGGTATTTCCTGGGAAATAAATCGCAATTATATTTAGTACCGACCACTGATACCTATATACAAAATGAAAGGGCACCAAAGAGTAAAGAGTGCATTGCGTGATGCTATTTCCGAATCAATTACACAGGAATCGTAATTGATAGTTGTCGAAAAAATGTCAATAAACTGGTCTAATTTGGTTCACATAATGAACCGTTCAGATATTAAATTGCGTAGTGTTATATCTATTTGAAACCATTACCTCCTTGAATTATGTATTCAGACATTGAAGGAAAATTGCAGATTGGACGATGGTTCTAAAGCCCATCGTGGGAATTCTACCGTGTTCGGTTCTTAAATAAAACAATTACCCACTTGCGTGTTTGCAGCACATTATTGAACCATTTATTTTTCTAGTTTTCATAAATTCATATTTTCGATCATTCAAGCCACATTTTCACACGGCCACAAAAATGCACGCCTGCCTGCGTTCGAAAACTCTTCTCGTCTCTCTAATTAATTTATACGCTCAGCGCGGTCCGATTAAGATTACTGTCAGTAATCAATCATAACTCCTTGCTTTGCTCCACTCATTTTTTTATTATTATTATTATTATTATTATTATTACTCCACCATGTTTTTGCCTTCTCTCTGGCAATTATTCGGCGAAATTGGGGGCCAAGTAACAACATGCAAATCACTCGTGCTTAAGTTCTAGTGCTTACTTTTGAAAATCCAATATTTGGTGTTGGGCTTTGATGTAATCCTACGTCATGGCACTTAAAGGCTGAAACAAATATAATAGTTTAACTTACTTAACTTAAGTTGAAATGGAATGAACGAGGCATGAACAAGATGAACTGTCCCAGTTTTCAATGTGATATATTATCATTCTCCTCATTATAAAATACGTCGTGCAAAATTTAACCTGCATTAACAATATATCCCGAGCTAAAACACAAAGCGTTTATAAATATTGATGAGTCACTTGGATTTGATATACCGTGGAGCATAGATTGTTTTGGGTTAAATAATTTTCTCACGATGCCTTAAACTGTGGTGACACACAAAAGAAATAAAGAATGAAAGAAAAAAAAAAAGGAAATCAGTAACAAGCTCGTGTTTGACTGAAAACAATTGACAGGACCATATGACAATAAGTTGCATTTATCACGTATATTGCGGTACGGATATATAGTAAAATTACCCATTGTTTATTGAAATTGAACTCCGGAATATTAAGTCAATCAATGTCGAATTCGAGTCTAGTGACAAAATTCTCCATTGATTGGCCTGTCAATTAACTCTCCACTAGACATGTATACGTGCCTGCAAACGCTTCTTATCTGATGCGTCAGTCACTGTTAAAGATGCTAAAATGTTTATGGAATACTGAGGAATATGTCTAACTGGCGTCATCTATCTACGGTTCACCATCCTTTTTTTCCATGCATTTAAATTAAGGCGCTGATCGATTACTTTTACACACACACACCAAAACGACACACTAAAGCAAACAATGACTGAAAAAAACTACTACCACCATTTATTTACTGAACGGTCTAAATAAATAAGCGAGTCGTTCCAAGACGAGGAGGTGAAAGAACAATGAAGCATTGAATAATATTTTTAATAATTGACCGTACTAAATATTTTCAAATAAATTGAGCAATAGAACAAAATTGTTTAAAACAAAAACTCGATTTTTCAAGTAGAAAACTGAATTATAATTATCAATTAATTGATCAAAATTAAACTGTCCGAATACAATAAAAGTACAATATTTTATCTTCTTCTTAGGCTTGACAAACACGTATTAATAAATCACATGAAAGTTATTAATAATTAACCTTTGTTTAATAAAAGTAAATAAAGGTGATGAAAGCCAGTTTTATATATAGAAGAATAAAGTAAGAAATACTCTTCCACAATGAATTCTTCTCCTGACAAACATAAGTTATTAAACCATTTAAAGATTATTCAAGAAGTTAACATATTTATTATAAAATATGAGTAAAATTTATTTCTTCCTCTAATTAATGGTGATGTGATTATTATCTGAATACTGATGATGATTATTCATTGTAAGAAAAGAAATGTGAAAGCAGACGAAATTTATAACAAAATAAAATTAAACTAACTAAACTAAACTAACATAGAAAAATCTTCTTTCACAATTAAATCTTCTTTCTCTTGACAAATTATTAAAAATTATTCTAGAAGTTAAGATGTATTTATTTTAGAATATTAGAGAGATTAGAGTTAAACTTATTTTCTTCCTCTAACAAATGATGATACGATTATTATTTAAATAGTTAAGATGATCATAATTATACCTTTATTGTAAGAAAAGAAATAACATCAAAGAAGACGAAATTCATAATAATATAAACTTAAAGTAACTTTAGAACATGCAAAAATCTTCTTTCACAATTAATTCTTCTTTCAATTGACAAATCCAAATTATTAAAGCATTTAAAAGAAGATATAAGATGAAGATTTTATCTGTATTTTAGAATATGAGTAAAACTTACTTTTTTCCTCTAACATATCAAGATTAAGTTAACTTCAGAACATGGAAAATTTTTCTTTCACAATTAATTCCTCTTTCTCATGACAAACCCAAATTATTAATTAAACCATTTCATTTAAAAATTATTTAAGAAGTTAAGATAAAGATTTTATCTGTATTTTAGAATATGAGTATTTTCTTCCTATAATCAATGATTATTATTTTTATGATTAAGTTGATCATAATTACATATTTATTGTAAGAAAATAAATAACGTAAAAGCAGAGGAAATTCATAACAAAATAAAAATATATTAACAACATGGACAAATCTTCTTTCACAATTAATTCTTCTTTCTCCTGACAAACCGAAATTATTAAAACATTTAAAAATTATTCAAGAAGATAAATATTTTATCTGTATTTTAAAATATGAGTAAAACTTATTTTCTTCCTTTAACAAATGATGATTATTATTATAGTTAAGATGATTATAATTATATCTTTATTCTAAAAAAAGAAATAACGTCAAAGAAGACGAAATTCATAATAAAATAAAATTAAACTAACTTCAGAAACGAACAAATCTTCTTCCACAATTAATTCTTCTTTCTCCTGACAAACCCAAATTATTAAACAATTTAAAAATTATTTAAGAAGTTAAGATGAAGATTTTATCTGTATTTTATAATATGAGTTAAACTTAATTTCTTCCTCTAATAAAATATAACATGATTATTATTTAAGTGGTTAAGATGATGGCACCTTTATTGTAATAAAAGAAATAATGTCATAGAAGACCAAATTCGTAATAAAATAAAGTTAAACTAACTTCAGAACATCTTTTACAACATCTCTTTTACAATTTTTTTTTTTTTCATATTTTAGAATATGAGTAAACTTGATTTTCTTCGTCTAAAGAATAATAATCTGATTATTATTTGAATAGTTAAGATAACAATAATTACGCCTTTAATGTTACAAAATAATTAATGTCAAATAAGGCGAATTTAATCTTCTTCTTTCTCTTGATAAACTCAAGAAATTAAGATAATGAAAAAAAATTAAACTAAGCATATGGAAAAAGCTTCATGTCTAATGAATTCTTCTTGTATTGTCAGAGACAAGTCATTAAATTATTAAAGTTGTTATTAAAAGTAATTTAATGAATGATATTTGAAGGACGAATCCTTTTTCCTCGTTCAAACACAAATTATAAAATCATTTAGTTTCATTATTCAGTCCTATTCTTCATCAATTACTAATGGTGACTCAATCGAATAAATCTTCTTTCTTCATGGAAACAAATTTGATCATTTTTTTTTATGAATTTTTCATAAAAATAACATAAAAAAGTGACACAACAAACGCAATAATGTGCGTAGAGTATAAAAATGGTAAAACCCAATCAAAAATTGATTAATTTTGATGTGAGAAATCCAATTTTGGCGTTCTTATAGTTGCGGATGATGAACATTTAATTTGCAGCTGATTCATCTTAAGTTATTGCACACACACAATCCATCACGGACAAAGTGCCTTTACTTTTTGTATTTTCAGTTTTTTTTTTGTATGTTGTACGGTCTATTAATGGTAATTTAGAAACGAGTCTAACGGCTACATGATATGCATATTACGTGTGCTTAAACATTGTAATTAGTATGGTTATCATACCGCAATTATATAAAGTTTACTTTGAATAACTATATATAAATGTATTACACACTTCAGGAATAGCCGATCCACTAAATTTAACATAATGGTGCACTCAAAATTACTATGCGTAATCATTTCAATTATGAAAAGTACTGTAACATTAAAATTCAGGCCAAGTTTTCTTGCGTAGTACTCTTTTTTTTTTGTTCCATGCTTTCAGCCACCGTACAAAATGGATACTAATATTAATTAAGACCGAGAGGAGATGTTACGTTGTTTGCTTCGAAGGACATGTTCCGAAAACATTGTTTTATTATTATTTTCGCTTACCTTGTTGAAAATAGTTGGCTTTCCTAACATAAACACAAACTAATGCCATGAGTTGCAGCTGTGACAGTCTTTGTCTGGTCGAGGGTGGCAACGGCAGTAGCTCCCTCAGATTGGCAATTTCAGCATTAATTAAATCCCGACGTAATTTGCTAGCACCTTTCGTCGATTTGTTCGCGTCGAACCTGCAACAACAAATCGTAGTCGTATTTAAAATTAGAGTATTATATTCGGTTCGGTTATGTTAATCGAGATTAACGTTTTTATTGAACCTAGACCATAATTTAAGTTATCTGCTCCGATCTTTCCATGCCCCTTAATTATTTTTCGGGTTTAGTGGCAAGGCGGACTTCATTAAAAATAGAAAACATTTTAGATATTCATAAAAATTTTATTGTGAGAAATAATGGCGCATAAGGAGACTTATCTGGTTTAATTAATATTTCGTTAATAATCGATGGCGGCATAAATCAGGGAATAATTCATTAGGATTTATATTGGATAATCGATTTTGGTTGCGGACCATTTGTTTCGTTTTAATTAGTCGTTCTATATTGGAAAGTGACCTACAATAGACTAAATATATATTTTTTTTATGACGTGCTATATTGAATTTACAGGGCATTAACTGTAATGATAATTAATTTAAACAATTAGAAACCTATATGTTCACAGCTTTTGTTGGCACCATCATTAATCTTAATTTTTTGAAAACTGACGTGAATGCGGTTTGAATTAATTTTATGTATGTTTAAAGATTAATTACTCTATTAAAAATTTTTCAACGTATTGTCTTGAAGAAACAATAATTTTATCTTATAATAAATAAATTTTGGCTTTATTTTTAATTAAGTTATCTTTTAAACAAATATTTTAATAATTTGTAAGATTTTACTTATTGAAACAGGACACTTCATTAGAAAATTAATTTTGTTTAGTCCGTCTTTGAAAATTTTATTTTATAATTACAGCTGTAGCTTCAAAATGGAAAAAGGATTATAAATAAGTATTGTACTCATTATAAAAAATTTGTTGATATTTAGTGGAAGAAGCAATGTTTCACAGAGTGTTTATCTTGTTCTTATTCCAGTTTTATAATAATTAATAGTTTCAATTAATCGTAACCAACATCAAGATTTAAAAAAGATTACGAAGCTGATGGTTATTTACAATAAAATTAGCTTGTTTTGTTCCAACATTAAGTCCAATTGGCAGATTTATAATTATCAATTCGCTTAAAATTAAATAACTATTATTAAATAAAGATGAAAAATTAATAGCTTCATCAATATTGTTCATTCTTTAAAGAATCGACTGTTTATCTTGTTGTTCATCGAACACTGACTTTATCTGGACTTGGAAATTGGATAAGAATGATTAAAAATTAACATATCAAGATTTAAATAAAATTAGGAATTATTATTGATGAAGAGTTTGTTGATTGATCCACACAGAAATTTGATTTTTCAATAATTATTAATAGTTACAAAATTAACATTAATAAATTTAATATTAAGATATAAAATAGATTATAAAGTCTTCATGGATGAAAAGAGTCAATCGATTGGAAGAATTTCAATAGATTAAGTTTAACTAATTCTTGTCCTTTTTCCAATGGAGATTCTAGTTGTGAACTATTGATGATCAATTACTTCAAAATTGGATCAGAATATCAAGATTTAAATAAGATTAGGAGTCATCATCAAAAAAGTCTTTTTCTAATGGTGTTTTACATGTTCTTTCAACAATGAGCAATAGTTTCAAAGTTCAAATCAAAGTATTATTAATTGAAAAATTAAGAATATCCAAATAATTAAAAACCCTCATTAATATACATTTTCTTCCATTCATTTGAAGAACTAACTGATACAGAATGTATGTGCTAAGATTAAAAAATAATGAATCTTCATTTAAGAAAGGAGTATGTTTTCAATAGAAAATTATGTTTTAAGTAGAAAGTTTAGTTTGTTCTTCCAACATTAATTTAATCTGAGTCTAATAGTCAACGATAGTTTTAAAACTGGATAAGCATTATCAAATGCAATATTATCATTTAAAATACATTGCAAAGTCTATTAGAAAGTCTTTTTCTAATAGTTAATTGTAGAATTCATGTTTTATACAGAAATATATTTTTTCAACAATGACCAATAGTTTTAAAGTTCAAATCAAAGTATTATTAAATAGAACATTAAGAACAAGAAAATAATTAAAAATCTTCACTAATATACATTTTCTTCCATTCATTTGAAGAACTAACTGATACAAAAATTTTAGTTTTTTTCTTTTTATTTTCATAAATGCTGAAAATTAGATAAGCATTATCAAAAGATATGCTAAGTCTTTATTGAAGAAAGGAGTATGTTTTCAATAGAAAATTATGTTTTAAGAGGAAAGTTTAGTTTGTTCTTACAACATCAATTTAATCTGTGAGTTTAATAGTCAACGACAGTTTTAAAACTGGATAAGCATTATCAAATGCAATATATGATTTAAAATACATTGCAAAGTCTATTAGAAAGTCTTTTTCTAATAGTTAATTGTAGAATTCATGTTTTATATGGAAATATGTTCTTTCAACAATGACCAATAATTTCAAAGTTCAAATCAAAGTATTATTAAATGGAACATTAAGAATAAGAAAATAATTAAAAACCATCGTTAATATACATTTTCTTCTATTCATTAGAAGAACTAACTGATACAGAATGTTTAGTTTTTTTCTTTTTATTTTCATAAATGCTGAAAATTAGATAAACATTATCAAAAGATATGCTAAGATTAGAAAATATTGAGTCTTTATTAAAGAAAGAAGTATGTTTTCAATAGAAAATTATGTTTTAAGAAGAAAGTTTAGTTTGTTCTTCCAACATCAATTTAATCTGAGTTTAATAGTCAACGACAGTTTTAAAACTGGTAAAGTATTATCAAATGCAAAATTATGATTTAAAATACATTGCAAAGTCTATTAGAAAGTCTTTTTTCTAATAGTTAATTGTAGAATTCATGTTTTATATGGAAATATGTTCTTTCAACAATGACCAATAGTTTCAAAGTTCAAATCAAAGTATTATTAAATAGAACATTAAGAATAAGAAAATAATTAAAAACCATCGTTAATATACATTTTCTTCTATTCATTTGAAGAACTAACTGATACAGAATGTTTAGTTTTTTTCTTTTTATTTTCATAAATGCTGAAAATTAGATAAACATTATCAAAAGATATGCTAAGATTAAAAAATATTGAGTCTTTATTAAAGAAAGAAGTATGTTTTCAATAGAAAATTATGTTTTAAGAGGAAAGTTTAGTTTGTTCTTCCAACATCAATTTAATCTGAGTTTAATAGTCAACGACAGTTTTAAAACTGGATAAGTATTATCAAATGCAAAATTATGATTTAAAATACATTGCAAAGTCTATTAGAAAGTCTTTTTTCTAATAGTTAATTGCAGAATTCATGTTTTATATGGAAATATGTTCTTTCAACAATGACCAATAGTTTCAAAGTTCAAATCAAAGTATTATTAAATAGAACATTAAGAATAAGAAAATAATTAAAAATCCTCACTAATATACATTTTCTTCCATTCATTTGAAGAACTAACTGATACAAAAAGTTTAGTTTTTTTCTTTTTATTTTCATAAATGCTGAAAAAGATAAACATTATCAAAAGATATGCTAATATTAAAAAATACTGAGTCTTCATTAGAAAACTATATTTTAAGTAGAAAGCTTAAATTTAAATTGTTTTTTCAACATTAATTCTTCAATTCATTGTAAAAACAACACGTTCAAATCAATGAATGGAAAGTTAAGAATAAGAAAATAATTAAAATCCTTTATTAATATACGTTTTCTTCCATTCATTAGAAGAAATAAGTGACAAAAAGTTTAGTTTTTTCCTTTTTCAATATTATTTCTGTTTTTTTTTTTTTTTTTTGTTGATACTAAGAAAGTTTAGCTTGTTCTTTTTCTAATATTGGTGAGTTTATAATTAGCAGTTGCTTTAAAATACATAATTATTAAAAGAAACATCAATTTTTTTTAAAATGTAGTACAAAGCCTTCCATTATTGGAAGTAAGCTTCTAAGTATATTTGGAACGTGACCATGGATTGTTTCTGTAACAAGTTAATTTTAATAAATGACCATATAAAAATCACACTAATAATAGTTATTACTAATGGATTAAAGGATTAGCCCGGCAAAGCATTTTTTTCCCCTCTCGATTAAAGAATGCGAAGTATTTTCATCTAGACAATCTATTATGTAGGTGAACCTCATATGATAAATCGTTTGTAAACCAAGTGATAAGTCTTGTCTGTCATGAAATCCGTCCCTGATTTTGTTGTCGGTATCCATGGGTGTATTTAAAGGATTATAAACAGATTGCTATTGTTAGTTTTCGTGACTCGAGAGGCCGTTAAAGTTAAAGTGTTGTATTTGTAACGGTAGGCTGTGTTTGCCGTAGTATACACGTATCCAATCCTTAATAAATCCACTTGTTAATTACTCGAAACGTGTATCTTAACTTCACATGTTGGTACTTATGTTTTAGCGGGACGTCCTTACCTACATTTTTCAACAAGATGATACAGATACTTGCCTTGTTTTTCTTGCTTCTTACACTTATCTGGCGCAATCATCTTCGCATTTTTTTTTTTTACACCATTTAGTAGGTTGCAACATTTCCCAAGACTATGACGCTCTCGGGAATTAGATTCGGCGACATCGGTTAACGAGGCTCCGGTCCACGGTCGTGGACCAAATTCGGCATGACATTTTTATGACGCGCCAACAAAGAGCCGGCCAGGCCACATCCTCATTTGCACAAAAACCCATCAACGAAAATTGATCTAGATAAGCGGCAATTTAAATCCGCGTACCGTTCGTCTAAATGTCAATCGACGAAAAAAAAAAATGTAAATAAATAAGGAACAACTCGTAACCATAATTTCCATCTAAATGTAAGTTCAGTTAATTGCACATTAAAATGTGGATACTAAATGAAGTGAATTGCAAGTAATAAAGTAATGTGTGAATATGCAAATGAACTAGGTCTGATTTTGTGTAGTGAGACAGGCCTTAGTGCCGCGGGGCATCGAGCCGAGCCTGTATTCGATCTCGGTGAGCCATACCGGAGCCTGGAATTGTATCCGTAGCCGGGTTTTACAGTACCACGTTGCCGTGTTGAGCCAGAAATCTTCACCACATATTTATTCGTAATTGTTTACTTGTTGGTCACGTTATCTTCCATCTAAATCTTTCTATTTGTTTATTATATAATACATAAACAGAATTTGAATGATCTTTTCTCTATGACCAAACCAAAGGCGAAGCATATTTAAAATATGAAGTATTTTAAGTGAATTAATAGTATTTTTAAGATTTTAAACATATTTTTTGTCATTTTATTTTAAAATAAAAAAATTCTTAAAAATTACAAGATTTTATTCATACCAAATCTATTTGAATATAAAATATATGTTTGAACACAAAAGTATATTTAAAATATGAAGTATTTTAAATGAATTAATAGTATTTTTAAGATTTTAAACATATTTTTTGTTATTTTATTTTAAAATAAAAAAATTCTTAAAAAGTAAAAGATTTTATTTATACCAAATCTGTTTAAATTTAAAATATATGTTTGACCACAAAATTATTAAAAAATATAAATACCTAAAACTTATTTATCTACAATAAAATATAAAAAACTATAATTCTTAAATAGATATTGAATTTCCATATTTGTAATAAAGTAAAAAACATGTTTTTCAAAAAGAAATTTAATCAAACATATATACAATAAATACCAGAAATTACATAAATCTTGAAGTAAAAAAGCTATTTGAATGACTGTATCCAAATAAATATAAAATAATTAATTTTTCATAAACATAATTTCTTAAATATTAAGTATTTATTCAATTAAATAAAAAAATAAAAACAATAAAATTTAGAAATTAAAAATTATATTTTTTGAAAAGAAATAATAAATGAATTAGAAAATTATTATATTAAAGATTTACAAACATTTTGTTTTTCTATTTTTAAATATAATTTTTTTATAAAAAAAATTTAGAATTCAAAAATATATTATTTTTTATACACAGATGATAAAAAAAAACTAAAAAATATATTAAAACTTTTTTTAATATATATTTTTTCTATACAGTGTGGTCATAAAAAGTACACCTAAGTAACCCCCATAACAATCTTACTAATAATATTAATTAATATTTAGTAAATATCCAAATAAATAAAACTAATAAAAATTTACAATTTAAAAATATATTATTTTTTTTTATAAATATTTTGTTTTTTTTTGTTTTTTAAATATATATAATATAATTGAGGATATAAAAAGTACCCCCAAGTAACCCCCATAATTATAGTGTGACTTTTTACGGTTTTACTAACAATATTAATGAATATTCATTAAATATCCACCTAAATAAAACTAATAAAACATTATAATTTAAATTTATACATAAAACTGGATAAAAATAATACATTTATAATTTAAAAATATATTATTTTTTGAACAGAAATTATAAAAAAAAAACTAAAAAGTATATTAAAAATATATTAAAAATTAAACATTTTATATTTTTCTATTTTTTATATACGATATTAATGAATATTTATTAAATATCCTGCTAAATAAAACTAATAAAAATGTATAATTTAAAAATATATTATATTTTAAACAAAAATAATAAAAATACTAAAAAACATATTAAAAATTTATAAACAATTTGTTTTTTTCTATTTTTTATATACAATTTTTCTGTACATTGGGATTATAAAAAGTACCCTCAAGTACCCCCCATAATTATGGTGGGACTCTTTACGAATATTAATTAAATATCCAGTTAAATAAAACTAATAAAAATTTTTAATTTAAAAATATATTATTTTTTTAACAGAAATAATAAAAAAAAATAAAAATATATAAAAAAATTATAAATATTTTGTTTTCTTTATGATTTTTAAACATATTTTTCTATAGTTGGGGTTATATAAAGTACCCCCAAATACCCCTCCATAATTATAGTAGGACTTTTTAGAATGTCACTAATAATGTTAATGAATATTTGTTAAATATCCAACTAAATAAAACAAATAAAAATGTATAATTTAAAAATATATTATGTTTTTCAAACAGAAATGATAAAAATACTAAACATTTTGATTTTTTCTATTTTTTATATATAATACATTAGGGTTATAAAAAGTACCCCAAAGTATTCCCCATAATTATAGTGGGAATACTTATTAAATTTTCAACTAAAGAAAACTAATAAAAATTTAGAATCTAAAAATACCATATTTTTTAATTTTAACAAAAATGATAGAAATACTAAAAATTATATCATAATAAAAAAATAAAAAAAAAAAAAAATAAAAAAAGTACCCCCAATTATGATGGGACATTTTACGACCTCACTGTATATTTATTTAGTGTAAAAAATGCTCATTAATTTGTTTATTAATAACAAAAGACAAAATAATATATTTAAAATGAAAATATATGGTATAAAATTTATTTTTGACAAAATAATTGGTCTATTTTCATTCATTCATTTTTGATGAAACATTTATTAACATAATTAATGAATATTTATTAGATATACAATTAAATAAAAATAAAATATATATTAAAAATTTATAAACAAAAAGCTAAAAATAAATATTTTTTAATATTTTGAAATAATGTACAATTCAGTTTTTGAAGATATATTGAAAAAAGTTCAGTGACCATTTATAAGTATTTTCTGTGGGCTCAACTACGTATACATTTAAATTAGTATTTACTAAAATTCCACTAGAAAAATTAGGAAATTTAATTTTCAAAAATTGATTGATATTTAAATAAAAATATTTCAATGAAAAATTCAGTTTTTGAAGATAAATTGAAAAGAGTTCAGTGCCCATTTTTAAGTATTTTCTGTGGGCTCAACTACATATACATTTAAACTAGTATTTACTAAAATTCCACTAGAAAAATTAAGAAATTTAATTTTCAAGAATTGATTGTTACTTAAATAAAAATATTTCATTTAAAAATTCAGTTTTTGAAGATAAATTGAAAAGAGTTCAGTGCCCATTTTTAAGTATTTACTGTGGGCTCAATTACGTGTACTTAAATTAGTATTTACTAAATTTCCACTAGAAAAACTAGTAAATTGAATTTAAAAAAATTGATGATCCAAGAATAAATGCGCAAGCGTAAGTTAGAACGGGCAACAGCGCGTACGTTACTGATGCTGCAGCACATGCTTGCTTGATTGTTAGTTATGCGCCCGTCTTTTTTCCTCCCCCGCTACAGATCCGTAACAGCGCATAGCGCATTGCGCACACTAGGTCACTACACGCGCCCACAGACCAACAATTGTCTACCATTACGTTTTACTATTGCCATTTCTGAGATCCATCCGACATCGTCTAATTGAAACTCACTCTCACATTTTTCCCATTGCCTCCAACGTCCATTAATTATTGTCATCCGAATGGACCATGGGAAATCTGTGATGAATGTTGGACGACTGTTTTGTCAAATGTGACGGTGGGAGGAAATACGTGACGAAGACGTCACTTCCAAACAAGTTCATTTGGATGTTGGCTCAAATTCCCTCGATTATAATTAACGCGATGTTAATGTGTTGGATTAATTTATGCGAGAACAGCGGGTCGTACCGAAATGTACGTGTAAATCTGTCAAATATCTAAGATTTAGGAGCCTGATAAGTAAATCCTGTTAATTAGAAGCATCTAAAGGAACAAGTGTTCTGTCAGATATCATTCACAATAAGTAAATAATGTCTTTTTTTAGATTAACCTTTTGGAACAACTTAGACTAGAAACATCACTTGTTGATGGGCCACGAAATTTTGACAAAGTGCTGATCCAATTCTGAAGAAACAAGGAGAAGCTGCCTGTGTGTTAAGTTTTGAAGGAGTCGACGAACTTTCTCATAACATATAAAATGTAGAAGCTTCGAATTGTTTTTTTATGTAAAAGCACAAAAAAAAATAAAAAGAAATCGAAGCAAATGATGTTTAATTAATCCGGCAACAAAAGAGACTCAATGGAATTCTGGCCCAATAATCCGTGCAGGTTATAAAGATGTTGGACCGTAATTAAAGATCGGTTCATCAAATTTGAAGGATGCATTAGAAGAAACTATTAACATACATTGTACAAGTGTATGAAGAAAAAAAAAAATTCAATGGTCCGAAGCGTCGGTCGGCCAAGATTAATTGATTAAAACGCAAGTTTTTACACACCAGGATCGAAATGAAAAAGTAAATATTCAATAAGTGCTTATCGAAGGACTTAACAAAAGTCCATAATTAATATATACATTAGACAGAAGGCATGTGATGGCTTTATTGGCTGTAACGTCCATTTCAAAAGATTTATTCCAACCGCCTTCATTTTTATACATTTCCACCCAACTATAATGCATTTAATTTAATTAATGATTCTTTCTGATAGTCGTATATTTGAATCATTTGATTCACAAAGGTTCGTAGAACCATTGGCATCTAGATAGGATTAACTCAAGCTATTGAATTCGGTCACGCCTATAATGTTTTATCATTTTACACAAAATGGTATTGTACATTTCGGATTTCGTATCACTCAGATTTATAGTTTCTATGTACGCACTGTGGAGCTGTAAAATAATTTTGATTATATTTAATTTTAATAAATATTTACAAATATCCAATAAATTGATAAAACAAGTTTTGAAGTATTATCTAACATATAACAGTTATTTTTATTTTACTTTCCCCGACAGAAAAATGTATTACAAAAGTGATCGCACAGTGGAGCAAGACGAAAAAAATTGGGTACCAATAAAATAATAATCATAATAATACATCTCAAAAATCCACATCAACAACAAATTAATTAATATTTGTTGTTAGGTTGTTATTAGTGATGGTGATCAATCCCATTAAGAATTGAAGGTAAACGTACGAAACTATGCTAAAAGTAGTGTGTAGGTAATTTCGTTGTGAAGAGTATCTAGATTAAAATTACCTCCTGCTTTCCCATACCGTTGCGATGCTGTGCTGTTCTTGTGTGCTGCTCCACACTCTTCTTCTCTCCGTATTTTGTTCGCGCACAGTAATCTCAATGTTGTGTCTGAGTGAAATAAATAGTTTGGTGTGATTGAAATGGTATGTTGACATTTGAATATGTTTCCTGTCATGTAAAGTAATTAATAAAATACAAAATGAATTGAAATTGAATTTTATTTAATTGGATTTAATGAACCATCAGAAATATATTTCAATGAGGGTTTTATTTATTTTTATTTTGCCCCCTAAACTTGATTAAATATTTTTAAATGGTTTCAAATTAATCATTTTTAATTTTATAATGATTTTATTTTCCTTATTTTTACCCTAAAGTTATCCAGTTTTTTTAAAAAATTAAATATTAAAATATTTACTATAGAAAATGAATTTTAATCTGACTTAAGCCTTAATTTTAATTTGACATACCTAAAAAATTAATGTATATATTGTAATTTTTTCTCAGATCAGTTAAGTCACATTAAATATTTATTTATAACATTTATAATAAATATTTATATTAATATTTATAATATAATAATTAATATAAATATTTAATTTAGGGAAAAAATAAAAGTAAATAAGTTTATGTTCATATTTCTTTTTATTTATTTTTTTCAAATAAAATCTAAATTTAAATAATTATTCTGTGTTAATTTTGAAATTCATCTTTTTATAGGTTTTTATGTTTTGTATTAATTATAATTAATTATTAATAATATCCTTTTATATTAACCCCCCCCCCCACAATGTAATAATATTTATAATATAATATATAATTTAATGATAAAGATACTTTGTAAATAATAAATAATGATTTTGAAACCATCTAAAAATAATTAAGTTCGTCGTTTATGTTTGTTTTTATTTATTTATTTTTTTTATTATTAATTTAAGGGAAAAAATAAAAGTAAATAAAATTCTTATTGAAAGATATTTTTAAAATTTTATGAAGTTTATTGTTTATATTTCATTTTATTTTTATTCTTTCTATTAATTTAGGTGGTAAAACCAAAGTAAATAAAATCCCGATTTTAAAACTAATTTGTGTTAATTTTGTTTAATTTTAACATATTTTCTAAATTTATCTTTTTATAGATTTTTATGTTTTATGTTAATTGGGTTTTCTTGTAATATTATTCATAATTTTCTATAGTTAGTATGATTAATTTAAGAAAATATTTAATATCTAATAAATTTTATAATTTATTTTATAATAATATGAAAATTTATGAATAAATAAATAAATAAAAATTTGTTAAGAAATAACAAAATAAATTTTGGACCACTGTGCGGTGGTTTCCACGGTTATTCTTGGGCCAGAGCTTAGCCGTTGATTTTGTTCCCTCTCTTTGTGGATTGCGGAATGTTATGGGCTCAGACCCAATAGTACTTTCTCTGCTACACAACATTTTAGATCATAAAGCTCAATGATTATTACAAAAATTGGTGTACTTATCGTTAGTTCCCACCGTTTGTATCAATAACCGGACTCTCGGACCTTTCAGCGATTTATTATTCGATGTTTTTACATATTGGTGGCGGTACCGTACTATTCACTTTTCGTTTTTACATTGTCGAACATTAATCATTTGATGGGTTTACGTTTTGAGGATAATTAAAACTGAATTACTTCTTTTTTTTTGTTATTATTTTGTCTTTCACTTAACGAGACGCTAATTAGGTTGTTATTAATTATTTCGTACATCGAGGAGATCGCATGTAACAATTTTGATTAATATTTGATGATCAGTACCCGTCGAAATTTGTGGGAGACTATAGAATACACATTAATCACTGTGTTTATTTACTTTTAACGATCATTTCGTTTTTTAGTACTATTTCAACGTACATAGGTACTTCACAGAATAACGCTGTCGTCCTCTGAATAAACTAAAAATTAATAAAAGGTTGGATACAAATAGTACGTACGTACCATTTAGATGTTAAATGACTCTCCTCTTAAACCATCATCTCTTTTTAGCATCTCTTTCAACTAAATACTAATCATGATGTTATTAATTACTTGGTACTTGTGAGTTAATAATTTTGATTGATATTTGATGGTGCCGACGAAATTCACAGGGGGACATTAATCATATCGTGTGTTAAAATCGACTAGATGGTAATAATTTTGCTCTGGTGTTAATTGATTTACTGGCCTCACTTAAATTATTTTGTTGTGTATCTTATCCGGGATTCAAGTCTACTCGGAATTTACAAAGTAAACGTATAACTCCATGACATATAAGGTCATAGTTATATAAAATATTTTTTTAATTGTAGATGTTTTTATAAATCCGTGTAATTAAACCAGAATCTGGTACGTTGTAAATTTTATAAATGGTTTTTAATTACATAAATTTGATTTAAATTCACTTTCTTGCAATAAATTTACATTAAGTGGGGGCTTTGTAACGTACGTGCTTATCGTTTAAATGTAGTTTTTAACTAACGGATTATTTAAAAGTTCAATGTGAAATTTTTAAGGGTTATTCAACCAAGGTCGAGGTCATTAAAAGGGTTGTAGTTGCTGCTAGTTACCACATAAACTTGCTTGATCCTGTTAAGCTGACATTTTTGTTCTGATCAGACAACTGATTTGACATTGATTGATTAAAAATTTTATTAACAATAACATTACTTTAATTTGACAACCCCCCCCCGCGCAAAAAAGGAATTTCATAAACTAAATTAAAATCCACAGTATCAACTTAATCAGATTTTAGAGACTTAATTTTATATTTAAAAAAATTATTCTTTTGTCCCATTTCAAGATACATTAAAAAAATTGTTAAATAATATTTTTTAAATTGAAACTAAGAATATTAACTTAATTAACTTTAGAGCCCTTATTTTTTATTAACTTATTTTTTCCTCGAATATTCTCTTTAATGATTAACGATAAGCTTATTTCATTCTTACCCCATCCCTTAATAAATTATTTTAAAAATACAATTTTTAAATTAAAATTAAGATTAGAGTCATTTTAATTTTTTGATTATCTTCTTATAAAATTTTATTGTTTTGCCCCCTTCTAATTAAAAAAAAAAATATATAAAACATGTTAAATATTGATTTTTTTTTAACTGAATTTTAATTTTTATTGATTATCCTTCATACAAATTTTATTATTTTGTTCCCTTCCAAGGTATATCACAAAATAGAAAATATTTTTAAATTCTTCTGTCCTTTTTCAAAGTATTTTAAAAAATTTAAAACATATTAAATGTTGATTTTTTAAATTAAGAATTTAGTTTTGAGATATTTTATTTTTAACTTTATTTCCTTCCTTGATTATACACTTTTTTATTTATTTCATTAACAACATCATCTTTAATTTTAATAATAAATTAATAATTTTTCTGTTTCTAAATAACGTGAGAGGGGAAAAACAATTAAATTTTTAAACAGTACAATTAATAAAAAAGTACGTTTATAAAGACTTAAATTTAAAAATAATTGTTCTTAATTAATTTTTTAAAATAACTTGGGATGGGACCAAAATTTGATATAAATTATAATTAATAAAATTTTTAAAGAGAATTATCAATAAAAAATAAATTTAAGAAGGCTGTAAAAACTAATTAAATTAATATTCTTAATTTTATTTTAAAAATTTATTAAAATAAATGTATTTATTTATTTATTATTGACAGCTGTCAATTACTTTATTTTAATTTGAATAATAAATTAATTTTTTTTCTATTTTTCTAAATAACGTAGAGAGGCAAAACAATACAATTTTTAAACGACAATCAATAAAAAACACATTTATAAAAAGTCAAAAAATTTAAAAATAATTGTTCTTAGTATTACTTAATTAATTTTTGAAAATAACATGGGAGGGGAACTAAATTTGAAATATATAATTAATAAATTTTTTAAAGAGAATAATCAATAAAAAATAAATTTAAGAAGCCTACAAAAAGTAATTAAAGTAATATTCTTAGTTTGAATTTAAAAATCTATTAAAATAAATGTATTTAGTGTTATTTATTGACTGCAGTAATTTCTTTTAATTTAATTTTAATAATAAATTAAAAGGGGGACAAAAAAGGAAATAGATATGGTAAATAAAATTTTTAAAGAAAATAATTGATATAAAATAAAATTAACAAGTCTCTAAAACTAGTTAATAATCTTAGTTTCAATTTAAAAAATCAGTAAAAATAAATGTTCTTGTAAATTAACATTTTTCGATTTTTTTTAATAATAACCTAAAAGGGGAAAAACAATATTTTTGAACAGGACAATCTTTTTTTCTTGGCCCTATATCAAGCTGTCTCAAAAAAATCCAAAAAATATTAAATGTTACGATTAAAATCAAATTAAAACAGTTCACAATTATAAATGAATAAATTCAATTAAAGCTAAGCAGGTTTTTAAAGACTTTTTAAATTTATTTTTTTATTGTTTATTTTTTTATGACATTAACATTAACATCAATTATTGTTGTTGTTGATGTTACATTTACTGCATAAACTTATGCATCCTCCTGAGCTGACATTTTAATCCTGATTACACCATTAATTTGACATTGATTGTATCGATATTGTGGTGATGATAATAAATAAATATTTGTGATGTATTTTAAATTAATAAATGATAATAAAATGCAAATTTGACAAAAAGTAAAAAATAAATTGTCTACTTTTTTTGATAAAATTAAAAATTCACATAAGGAAACTCTGGTAGTAGCAATTTCTCCTTTGCAACTTTTAAATCTTTCAGCTGGTTTGTTTATTGCAATTGCTGACGACTTAGTTTCGTACCAAATAGGTAGATTTCAGACTAAGCTCTTCAGCAGCAAGATTTCTCTTTCGTTACTCGGCTTATTTGCGCAACATTTTATCGATTTTCACTTATTGACTGCGAACAATAAAAAAAAAAATTGTTTGATTCCAATCAATAACGACCTAATATGGATTGTTTGATTTGACCTTTGAAATAATTTGTGTGTATACGTTAGTTTCCGACTGTGACATCGATTAAACAAAGCTGAATAAAAAAATTCGGTTTCCAAACATCCACATTCGTCGAATGAAAACGGGGCTGGGAATATTATCAAATAGTTTGGTATTTACGTTGGGTAATTGCGGCATTACACAAGAAACAAGTAAGATATCAATTTTGTTTAGGTAAAGGGCATAAGATGTGGGAACTAAGTTATAAACGTACGATGTAAAATAGCAATGTACAATTTAAAACAACCTTATACGTAAAAGACACACGGTTATAAGCAAATGGTAGAGTCACTACCGTTATCCAATGGCAAATTTATTGCTAAAACGCAAAAGCCTTAAGTAGGAAATTTAAATTAAAATGCCAATGGCGAGCTTTTCGCAAATCCATAAATTATTGAATCTCGCTGTATTAAAACATAATCAATTAAATAGGTATGCCGATTACCATCTATAATAGATTTCCGACGATTGAAAACAAAGAAACCGAAGTTATTTACATCATTATGTGTCATCATATTCTTACCAGTTTCTATAATCTGTAAAACCTACGTTTTCATTACAATAATTTCATGAAAACCGCACGGGACTGTGCCAGACGAAATGACATGCATAATGGGCCTCATCCCTAAAAGGACCGACGTCAAGCAACCCATTATTGCTACGTCATTGTGTATTAAACAATTACAAATAAACAGGGGGTCCGTATTATTACCACACTACGTTTAAAACACGTCTTCGTACGTCACACTTTGTGCATCACAAATATTTATTATCATTACTACAATATCGATACAATCAATGTCAAATCAACGGTGTAATCAGGATAAAAATGTCAGCTTAGCAGGATGGACAAGTTTATGTAATAAGTGTAACAGAAACAACAACAATAATTGATGTTATTGTTAAGAAGTCTTTTTTATTGATTATCCCCTTTAAAAAATGTTATTGTTTCCTCCCTCTAATGTTATTTAGATAAATAGAAAAAATACTATTATTAAAATTAAATTAAAAGAATTCAAGTCAATAATAAACAAATAACTCAAAATAAATTTATGTTATCAAACTTTTTAAATTAAAACTTAGAATATTAATTTAATTAGTATTTGATGACTTCTTAAATTAATTTTTTTATTGATTATTCTCTTTCAAAATTTTATTAACTTGAATATATTTTTGTCCCCCTCCCAAGTTATTTTAAAATTAATTAAGTAGTACTAAGAACAATTATTTTTAAATTTATTGAGTCTTTAAAAATATGCTTTTTATTGATTATCCTGTTTAAAAATTTTATTATTTTCCCCCTCTAATTTTATTAATACAAAAAATACTATTATTAAAATTAAATTAAAAGAATTCAAGTCAATAATAAATAAATAATACTAAATACATTTAATTTATCATACTTTTTAAATTAAAACTAAGAATTTAATTAGTATTTGAGGACTTCTTAAATTATTTTTTTTATTGATTATTCTCATTCTCATATTCATTTTTATCCCCCCAAGATATTTTATAAAATTAATTAAGTGCTATTAAGAACAATTATTTTTAAATTTATTTTTTTATTTATTTATTTTCATAAATGTACTTTTTTCTATTGATTATCCTGTTTAAAAATGTTATTGTTTTCTATCTCTCATTTTATTTACAAAAATCAAAAAAATATTAATTTACTATTAAATTAAATTAAAAGAATTTATAGTAGTAAATAATAATTAAATAACGCTAAATACATTTACTTTATCAGACTTTTTAAATTAAAACTAGGAATACTCATTTTTGGCCTCATCCCATGTTATTTTAAAAATTAATTAAGGAATACTAAGTATAATTATTTTTAAATTTATTGAGTCTTTATAAATGTACTTTTTTACTGATTATCCTGTTTAATTTTATTGTTTTCCTCCTCTTACGTTATTTAGAAATATAGAAAAATATTAATTTATTATTAAAATTAAATTAAAAGAATTTTCAACAATCAATAATAAATGAATAACATTAAATACATTTATTTTAACAGATTTTGAAACTAAGAATATTAATTTAATTAGTTTTTGGAGACTCTTATTGCCTCCCTCAAATTATTTTAAAAATTATTTAAGGAGTACTAAGAACATTAATTTTCAGAAATTTTTTAAATTGAAAATTACAGTATTAACTTAATGAATTTTCGTAGCCTTTATAAATGTACTTTTTATCGATTATATTGTTTAAATTTTATTTGTTGTAAAATATAAAAAATGTTAATTTACTATTTAAATTAAATTAATTGGATTTTTAGCTATTAATAATAAATAAATAACATAAGTAACAGATTTTTTAAATTGAATCTAAGGATTTTAACATAATTACACTTTTTAAATTAATTTTTAATGATATATTTTAAGAATATAATACTATAAACATTTAGGGACTTTTAATTTAAAATTAAAAGTTTATAACTAAATCTAAATTAAACTTAAATTAACATAAACAACTCTCATTTTTGGCCCCCTTCAATTTATTAAAAAAAATAATTAATACATTATTAATTTAATTACTGTTTTATTAATTATCCTATTTAAAAACTTTATTATTCCCCAGTGTATTAAAAAAACGAAAAAATGTTAATTTACTATGAAAATTAAAATAAAAGAATTTATAGCTGTCTATAACAAATGACACTAAGTATATTTATATTTAGAGATTTTTTAGATTAAAACTAACAACATAAACTTAATTAGTTTTTAGAAACTTTTTAAATTTATTTTTTTCTTATTTAGTAATTTTAATAATGATAACATCCTTTTATTTTTGCCCCCAAATTGCCTCAAACACATAAGATTGATGCAATCGACAACTCACACATCGATACCAGGAAGTAAACTAACTAATCATCAAAAGATGAATATCATTATTAATATATGTTATTTCATTTCAGTTTTTTAATTTTTTTCCCCACTAAAAATAAATGTCCGTAACCACTAAAATGATCATCTTTAATTATAGCTTAGTAACGGATTTAGGTAATAAATCGCGGACAATCTAAAATAGCGTACATTAGGTCAAGGATCAAGGACATAAAAATATCAATAATCCTAATAAAACGTGGGGTTGGGACATTCAATAAAATTCCAATCATAATCCAAATTTAATTTTATAATGGCGAATTATAATTTGATCGTTTTTTTTCTGTTGGGATCTAATTTGGATCTATATAGGATGATTGATGTTTTCACATTAAAGAATACATTCTCTAATTGGGTCTAAAATATCAATTTATTACCGAACGTAACATGAAAATTGAAAGGTGATGTGTAAGAGATTTATTATTTGAGACAGTGTTGAATATAAATCTTTCTTAATAACCATACGGAATTATTAAGTGCATTAAGTGAATTAACTTTTAAGATAGTTATTAGGCAAAAATTAATCATCGTTACTCGGTTTAGTTTACAGACGAGTTGAGTTCAAATGATCCGTGTACTCGAATATCAATTAAACCATTGCATTCGATGAATCTTTAATCAAAAATTAGCTTCGCATAAACGATCATCTAAGATCAAGCACGAGCTTTGTTTCGAGATCACATTCAACGTGGATTTGAAACAACAAAGTATCAAGATCTTGGATGAATTAATGCTGGTTGTAAATTGCAATGGCAGCAATGTAAAATGTTGGTGTTGGTCGTAAAAATGTATCGATGAATCATCGATTATCGCAGCCAATCATCAATGAATTAAAATAGTAATCGGGTAAAAATGAATCATTGGTACTCAAGTTTTAAGTGATTCGTGTGGTGGAACAACAGTTACTTAAGTTAGACTTTCCACTCCATCGCAGCTCATCCCAAAAATTAAGTTTGCATAAATGATCATCTAAAAACGAGAGCGGTTGCACAAGCATTGTTTAAAGAAAGCATTGAAAATGTTGCCTTTAAGAGAACAAAGTTCTTTGTTTATTTATCAATTTTCTAAGATTACATAATTATCGGGAATTTACATTTGTTATTTATTACAGTATTGTTCTAGCGTTGATTTATGTATATCTAATATAACTTAAGCTTCAATTAATGCTTATATTAGACATAATAAAACTTGTTTTAAAATGATAATTACAAGACCCTTCGGAACAAAGATACGCTCCGGGAAAAACCAAACTCAAACCTGATATCACCATTAGACGACTCTCGCTTCGTTCGTACGTAGCTCAAAAATTAAATTTTCAATTACAATAAATTGTTTTTCTATAAACCATCGGTTTATTGGCATTAAACGCGTAATGAGTCCAATACCAAATTGCTTCTTAACATTTAATATTCGATTATCGGTCGGTAGTTGGAAATTAATGTCTCCTCTCACATTCCTAGATATCCACAACATTCTTGGAATGCTGGCACATTTCTTTCTCATTCTCATTTATTTAGTTGTCTAAAAGCTATTTTACTCGCTAAATATCCAATGTGTCTCCTTTACTGTAATTGTAATCGCGGCAAGGGGACATTTCAATCCAGTGATTGTGTTTCATTCTAAGTACCCATTTAACTTCTAAAACTGCAGGTTTATTACATATTGTTTATTAAGTTTCTAATAACTGTAAGCTGTGAGTTAGCTTCTTTTACCTACAAACATAATTACATGCAATTTAATAAACTTCGAATTCAAAGAATAGTTTTCTTAATTGGATATTTAGCTTAGTGCATGTATCAGATCTTGTTGTGACGCGATAAGGATCTTTTAAATTATGAGTTTCCAAATATCAAAGCTCTGGATGTGAATTTCAACAAAGCCTGAACAAGAATATATAATTATAAATGATGGTTGCTTATTTTATGAATAAATTATGACTAATATATGAATCCAGGATGTTAATCTTTTTCAATAATATTAAATGTTAGTCTTGGAAATACATAAATGTTTGCTTTAAGCCAATAATTAAAATTATTTCTTGTATGTAAAAGTTTGAAGAACTAGAAGATTTGTATTTAGATGTTTTTCGTCTCCATAACACTGACATTTAGTCTTCAATATACATAAAGGTTTACTCTGAGCCAATTATTAAAAATATTTATTGTATGTAAATGTTTAAAGAACTAGAAGATTTGTAGTTAGATGTTTTTCATCTTTATAACACTGACATTTAGTTTTGGAAATACATAAAGGTTGACTTTAAGCCAATAATTAAACATATTTCTTTTATGTAAAAGTTTAAAGAACTAGAAGATTTGTAATTAGATGTTTTCGTCTCCATAATACTGACATTTAGTCTTCAATATATATAAAGGTTTACTTTAGGCCAAAAATTAAAAATATTTCTTGTATGTAAAAGTTTAAAAAACTAGAAGATTTGTAGTTAGATGTTTTTCGTCTCTATAATACTGATATTTAATCTTGGAAGTATATTAAGATTTGCTTTAAGCCAATAATTAATAATATTTCTTGTGTGTAAAAGTTTAAAGAACTATAAGATTTATAGTTAGATGTTTTTCGTCTCTATAACACTGACATTTAGACTTGGAAATACATAAAGGTTTACTTAAGCCCATAATTAGAAGTATTTCTTGTGGGTAAAAGTTTAAAGAACTAGAAGATTTGTAGCTAGATGTTTTTTGACTCTATAACACTGACATTTAGACTTGGAAATATATAAAGGTTTACTTTAGACCAAAAATTAAAAATATTTCTTGTATGTAAAAGTTTAAAAAACTAGAAGATTTGTAGTTAGATGTTTTTCGTCTCTATAACACTGATATTTAATCTTGAAAGTATATTAAGGTTTGCTTTAAGCCATTAATTAATAATATTTCTTGTGTGTAAAAGTTTAAAGAACCAGAAAATTTGTAGTTAGATGTTTTTCGTCTCTATAACACTGACTTTTAGACTTGGAAATACATAAAGGTTTACTTAAGACAATAATTAGAAGTATTTCTTGTGGGTAAAAGTTTAAAGAACTAGAAGATTTGTAGCTAGATGTTTTTTGACTCTATAACACTGACATTTAGACTTGGAAATATATAAAGGTTTACTTTAGACCAAAAATTAAAAATATTTCTTGTATGTAAAAGTTTAAAAAACTAGAAGATTTGTAGTTAGATGTTTTTCGTCTCTATAACACTGATATTTAATCTTGAAAGTATATTAAGGTTTGCTTTAAGCCATTAATTAATAATATTTCTTGTGTGTAAAAGTTTAAAGAACCAGAAAATTTGTAGTTAGATGTTTTTCGTTTCTATAACATTCACATTTAGATACATAAAGGTTTACTTAAGCCAATAATTAAAAATATTTCTTGTGTGTAAAAGTTTAAAGAACTAAAAGATTTGTAGTTAGATGTTTTTCGTTTCTATAATACTGACATTTAGACTTGGAAACACATAAAGGTTTACTTAAGCCAATAATTAAAAATATTTCTTGTGTGTAAAAGTTTAAAAAACTAGAAGATTTGTAGTTAGATGTTTTTCGTCTCTATAACATTGACATTTAGATTTGGAAATACATAAAGGTTTACTTAAGCCAATAATTAAAAATATTTCTTATGTGTAAAAGTTTAATAAACTAGATGATTTGTGGTTAGATGTTTTGCGTCTTTATAACACTGATATTTAATCTTGGAAGTACATAAAGGTTTACTTTAAGCCAATAATTAATAATATTTCTTGCGTGTAAAAGTTTAAAGAACTAAAAGATTTGTAGTTAGACGTTTTTCGTCTCTATAATACTGGCATTTAGACTTGGAAACACATAAAGGTTTACTTAAACCAATAATTAAAAATATTTCTTGTGGGTAAAAGTTTAAAGAACTAGAAGATTTGTAGTTAGATGTTTTTCGTCTCGATATCACTGACATTTAGACTTGGAAATACATAAAGGTTTACTTAAGCCAATAATTAGAAGTATTTCTTGTGGGTAAAAGTTTAAAGAACTAGAAGATTTGTAGCTAGATGTTTTTTGACTCTATAACACTGACATTTAGACTTGGAAATATATAAAGGTTTACTTTAGACCAAAAATTAAAAATATTTCTTGTATGTAAAAGTTTAAAAAACTAGAAGATTTGTAGTTAGATGTTTTTCGTCTCTATAACACTGATATTTAATCTTGAAAGTATATTAAGGTTTGCTTTAAGCCATTAATTAATAATATTTCTTGTGTGTAAAAGTTTAAAGAACCAGAAAATTTGTAGTTAGATGTTTTTCGTCTCTATAACACTGACATTTAGACTTGGAAATACATAAAGGTTTACTTAAGCCCATAATTAGAAGTATTTCTTGTGGGTAAAAGTTTAAAGAACTAGAAGATTTGTAGCTAGATGTTTTTTGACTCTATAACACTGACATTTAGACTTGGAAATATATAAAGGTTTACTTTAGACCAAAAATTAAAAATATTTCTTGTATGTAAAAGTTTAAAAAACTAGAAGATTTGTAGTTAGATGTTTTTCGTCTCTATAACACTGATATTTAATCTTGAAAGTATATTAAGGTTTGCTTTAAGCCATTAATTAATAATATTTCTTGTGTGTAAAAGTTTAAAGAACCAGAAAATTTGTAGTTAGATGTTTTTCGTTTCTATAACATTCACATTTAGATACATAAAGGTTTACTTAAGCCAATAATTAATAATATTTCTTGTGTGTAAAAGTTTAAAGAACTAAAAGATTTGTAGTTAGATGTTTTTCGTTTCTATAATACTGACATTTAGTCTTGGAAACACATAAAGGTTTACTTAAGCCAATAATTAAAAATATTTCTTGTGTGTAAAAGTTTAAAAAACTAGAAGATTTGTAGTTAGATGTTTTTCGTCTCTATAACATTGACATTTAGATTTGGAAATACATAAAGGTTTACTTAAGCCAATAATTAAAAATATTTCTTATGTGTAAAAGTTTAATAAACTAGAAGATTTGTGGTTAGATGTTTTGCGTCTTTATAACACTGATATTTAATCTTGGAAGTACATAAAGGTTTACTTTAAGCCAATAATTAATAATATTTCTTGTGTGTAAAAGTTTAAAGAAGTAAAAGATTTGTAGTTAGACGTTTTTCGTCTCTATAATACTGGCATTTAGACTTGGAAACACATAAAGGTTTACTTAAACCAATAATTAAAAATATTTCTTGTGGG
The DNA here is from genome assembly GCF_024364675.1 of Aethina tumida. Classification (NCBI taxonomy): domain Eukaryota; kingdom Metazoa; phylum Arthropoda; class Insecta; order Coleoptera; family Nitidulidae; genus Aethina; species Aethina tumida. Next base: position 4,328,518 of record NC_065435.1, on the reverse strand, counting down.
TAAAAGTTTAAAGAACTAGAAGATTTGTAGTTAGATGTTTTTCGTCTCGATATCACTGACATTTAGACTTGGAAATACATAAAGGTTTACTTTAAGGCAATAATTAAAAATATTTCTTGTGTGTAAAAGTTTAAAGAACTAGAAGATGTGTAGCTAGATGTTTTTCGACTCTATAACACTGACATTTAGACTTGGAAATATATATAAAGGCTTACTTAAGTCAATAATTGAAAATATTTCTTGTAGGTAAAAGTTTAAAGTACTAGAAGATTTGTAGTTAGATGTTTTTCGTCTCTATAACATTGACATTTAGATTTGGAAATACATAAAGGTTTACCTAAGCCAATAATTAAAAATATTTCTTGTGTGTAAAAGTTTAAAGAACTAAAAGATTTGTAGTCAGATATTTTTCGTCTCAATAACACTGACATTTAGACTTTAGAAATACATAAAGGTTTACTTTAAGGCAATAATTAAAAATATTTCTTGTATGTAAAAGTTTAAAGAACTAGAAGAGGTGTAGCTAGATGTTTTTCGTCTCTATGACACTGATATTTAATCTTGGAAGTACATAAAGGTTTACTTTAAACCAATAATTAATAATATTTCTTGTGTGTAAAAGTTTAAAGAACTAGAAGATTTGTAGTTACATGTTTCTCGTCTCTATAACATTGACGTTTAGATTTGGAAATACATAAAGGTTTACTTAAGTCAATAATTAAAATTATTTCTTGTGTGTAAAAGTTGAAAGAACTAAAAGATTTGTGGTTAGATGTTTTTCGTCTCTACAACATTGAAATTTGGACTTGGAAATACATATAGGTTTACTTAAGACAATAATTAAAAATATTTCTCGTGTGTAAAAGTTTAAAGAACTAAAAGATTTGTAGTTAGATGTTTTTCGTTTCTATAACACTGACATTTAGACTTGGAAATACATAAAGGTTTACTTAAGCCAATAATTAAAAATATTTCTAGTATGTAAAAGTTTAAGAATTTGTAGTTAGATGTTTTTCGTCTCTATAAACACTGACATTTATACTTGGAAATACATAAAGGTTTACTTAAGCCAATAATTAAAATTATTTCTTGTGTGTAAAAGTTGAAAGAACTAAAAGATTTGTGGTTAGATGTTTTTGGTCTCTACAACATTGAAATTTGGACTTGGAAATACATATAGGTTTACTTAAGACAATAATTAAAAATATTTCTCGTGTGTAAAAGTTTAAAGAACTAAAAGATTTGTAGTTAGATGTTTTTCGTTTCTATAACACTGACATTTAGACTTGGAAATACATAAAGGTTTACTTAAGTCAATAATTAAAATTATTTCTTGTGTGTAAAAGTTGAAAGAACTAAAAGATTTGTGGTTAGATGTTTTTCGTCTCTACAACATTGAAATTTGGACTTGGAAATACATATAGGTTTACTTAAGACAATAATTAAAAATATTTCTCGTGTGTAAAAGTTTAAAGAACTAAAAGATTTGTAGTTAGATGTTTTTCGTTTCTATAACACTGACATTTAGACTTGGAAATACATAAAGGTTTACTTAAGTCAATAATTAAAATTATTTCTTGTGTGTAAAAGTTGAAAGAACTAAAAGATTTGTGGTTAGATGTTTTTCGTCTCTACAACATTGAAATTTGGACTTGGAAATACATATAGGTTTACTTAAGACAATAATTAAAAATATTTCTCGTGTGTAAAAGTTTAAAGAACTATAAGATTTGTAGTTAGATGTTTTTCGTTTCTATAACACTGACATTTAGAATTGGAAATACATAAAGGTTTACTTAAGCCAATAATTAAAAATATTTCTAGTATGTAAAAGTTTAAGAATTTGTAGTTAGATGTTTTTCGTCTCTATAAACACTGACATTTATACTTGGAAATACATAAAGGTTTACTTAAGCCAATAATTAAAAATATTTCTTGTATGTAAAAGTTTAAAGAACTAGAAGATTTGTAGTTAGATGTTTTTCGTCTATGTAACATTGACATTTATTTAGTCTTGGAAATACATAAGTATATAGAGTGTTTAAGAGTATTTTCTATTACAAAGTGAACAAGTACTAAAACACTTTTATTTAAAAAAGCATTAAATATTCATTATTTTTATAATTTTAATATAAATAATTGTGACTTATTTTTTAACGGTGTATGGGTAATATATGAATGCAGGTTGTTTCAGTAATATCGAACTTCTGTTTTTGAATTGAAAAAGACTAGAAGAAAAATGTCTAATTATAAATAATTTACTCCCTGAGAAAGTAAGTTTAACATATGACGTATATCTATCTTTTCCAGTAATATTAAGCGTTAGTCTTCAAAATACATAAAGATGTAACTTTGAGAAGTAACCGAGAATGTTGCATCTATGTGCAACATTAAGGAACCATAAGATTAATGGACGCTTCTCAAATCTTCAACATTAAAGTTTAGCTTTCTCAATACATAAAAGAAACTGCAATATTTGTAGTTTAGTTTTCTCCTTGCAGGTGTTTTCAGTAACATTAAACACCAATTTTGAAAACATAAAGAGGTTGAGAACGTCGCATTTACGTAAAGCCTTGTAGAACCAGAAGAACCAAAGATGTTTTCCCTCTCCGCAACATTGAAAGGATATTGATGAAGTGGACGTTTAGTGTGTGTAAATTGTGTGTGTACGGACCTGTATTTACTATGGGACTATGGCACATTATGGAGCATGACTGGTTAAACGATGATTGAATTGTAACCATCCGCACATTCCATTATCACATTAGAATATTCATCTTTTAGCCATTGTGTCGTGAATATACTACATTTTACTTCTTAATATATTATTTATATATTTTTATTTACCAACAAGTTTAATAAATTATCACTTATACAGAGGTAGTTTCACAGTGAGGTTACTTGCCTCTTACAACATCTTTAAATTGACCACCACTGCACAAAGGACCGTATTATCCATAAATATCATCGCATACACTAACGCTTTTACAAATTGCACACATCAATTTCTCCTACACTTTATCTCACATACAAAACGCTATCACAGATTTACTACTTGTAATAACTGGCTATTGCCTGCGTCTGAAGACTCAGAAAAAATCATCTACCTTACCCGAAAACTTTTCCGTAAACGGGCACATATGTGAAGTAATATTTCGTCCGGGAGCTTATTTGTTGTTTAGTGTGCGACACAAAACCGCATTAAATCCTTTAATAACATGTTTTATTGTTTAATAAATTAACATAATCGAATTACAGAGTCGGAGATATAAATCTGTAACATAGTAAATATGTACAACGAGTGGAACTATAATAAACAAAATTATTTTCGTTTAGAAGGCAATTAATAATAGCCTTTAATCTAAATTGCTATTTACGAATAAGTTCGCGCTTTAAAACAGGTAATAAATGTGTTGAGAATAAACAATAGTGAATAAAAACATAATGTGGCCATTTTGATTTTACAAGCACTAAAATTTATTCAATGCTTTAAAAAATGGTTAAAGTGATACTTACAATTAGATATGTAGAAGGTTAATTGTTATTTTATGATCATAATAATAATTGAAAAATACAAATGTGTAAATATTTTTAAAAAAATACTGGATTATCTAATGAAATTGTTACGGAAGGTATTTTTTCAGAAATTTAAAATACTTTTGGGATATTTTTTAAAATATATATTATATATATTTATATTTCTGATAACATTGTTGTGAAAACTTAAATTAACTTTTAAATCTGTCTTTAAAAAAGTTAAATTCACAATAACCATTAACATATTTGAAGTGCCTAATAAAAATACAAATTATCTAATAAAAGGTAATTAATTAATTTAATATACTTTTATGATAATAATCTTGTTCTAAAAATTAAAAAACTTTTTAAAAAAAGTGAAACTCAAAATATTGTCAATTTTTATTTTTAATTTATTTTATTATATTTTAGGTTTAAAATAACAAAAAAAAATAAGTTGTTAGTAAGTTAATTAAAAAAAGAAACTAATAATAAAAGTTTTAACAGTATTTAATGAAAGATATTCAATTCATATTTCTTGTATGTAAAAGTTTAAAAAACTAGAAGATTTGTAGTTAGATGTTTTTCGTCTCTATAACACTGATATTTTATCTTGAAAGTATATTAAGGTTTGCTTTAAGCCATTAATTAATAATATTTCTTGTGTGTAAAAGTTTAAAGAACTAAAAGATTTGTAGTTAGATGTTTTTCGTCTCTATAATACTGACATTTAGACTTGTAAATAAGTTGTTAGTAAGTTAATTAAAAAAAGAAACTAATAATAAAAGTTTTAACAGTATTTAATGAAAGATATTCAATTCATGTGATACTTTTGTATCTATTGATTAAAATGGTTTTGTATTATAAATTAGATTATAATATAATCGTTGTATTGACAATTTGACAACATAAAGCAAAAATATTTAAAATTACAGTAATTATGATACTTAATATCTCAATTATTATTTTTGCCTAATCAACACGTGTTATAGAACATTAAATTAATTAGTTTGTAATTATTATTTCTATTTTAAAAATACTATATTTGGCATTCAAATATTTATTGTATTTTCTAGGGAGCATTCAAAGAATTGTTTAAATATAGAAAAATTGAATATATTTTGTATGAATGTATTAATTATTATTTGAAAAAAGCATTTTTATGATATGAATTACACAATATTCTGTACTAGAATTAATATTTTAAAATTTAATTAGATCCTAATTATGTTTCTATTATTTTTTAACATTTTTGTGAGTTCAAATATTTAATTATTCTTGTAAAAATGGTAGTTTTAAAAATACACATTTCTTGTAATTTTTTGTAGCAGAATTAATAATTTTAAATTGGAATACTAAATTTATAAGAAATAATTAAATTTTAGTTATTTTATAAATCTTTTATTTTATAATATTTCTGTACTAAAATATATTTAATTATATTGGTAGAAAGATTATAAAATTTTTTAAAATATTCACATTTCTTGTAAATATTTTGTATCACAATTAATATTCTTAAATTTCAGTACTTTTGTTGCACTCTAAATCTTTTTAATATTTCCGTACTAATTATACTGGCAAAAATATAATTATTTTAAAAATGTTCTCATATTATTGTAAATGTTTTGTAGCAGAATTAATATTTTTAAATTTAAATATTACATTTTTATTTAACTTAAAGAAGTTTTAAATATTTTCTAAAATTTTTATTTTTTAATATTTCTAAATTAAAATATTATTCTGGCGAAAATATTTATAACTATTTTTTTAAATACTTTCAGTTTTGTTAAATATTTTGTCCACAATAAATATTTTTACATTTAAGACTTCATTTTTATTTAACTTATAAAACACAATTAGATTTTAATTAGTTTTTAAATCTACTCATGTTTCTCTGCTAAAATATATTTAATTATTCTGACAAAAATATTTGTTTAATATTTTCGTTTAATGTAAATATTTTAAATTTTTATATTTTTATATAGTACTTCATTTTTATTCAATTTTTAAGATAAATATATTTTGGTTATTTTCTAAATCTTTCATCATTTTTTAATACTTCTATACTAAAATATATTTAATTATTATAGCACAAATATTTACTATTTTTTAAAAATATTTTCATTTATTATAAATGTTAATAATATTTTTAAATTTAAGTTCTTCATTTTTATTTATCTTATAACACACAATTAGATTTTAGTTATTTTAAAATTCTTTTAATTTTTTTTATTATTCTGGCAAAAAATATTTAAAATTATTTTTTTTAATATTTTCATTTATTGTAAATATTTTGTAGTAGAATTATTAAAAGAGATAATATGAGTACTTCATTTTTATTTAAGTTATAAGAAAATCTAATTAGATTGTAGTTATTTTTTAAATCTTTCGTTATTTTTTAATACTTCTATACTAAAATATATTTAATTATCCTGATACAAATATTTACAACTATTTTTTAAAAATATTTTCATTTATTGTAAATGTTTTGTAGCAAAATTAATATTTTTAAATTGAAATACTTCATTTTTATTATTTAACTTATAACACACAAATATAACACTAAATCTTTTGATATTTCTCTACTAAAGTATATTTAATTATTCTGGCAGGAACATTTATAACTATTTTTAAAAATATTGTAAATATCTTGTATAGAATTAAATTTTTAAAGTACTTCATTTTCGTTTAATTTATAAGAAATAATTAGATTTTAATTATTTTCTCAATTCAGTTAATATTTTTAAACTTAAGTAATTTAATTTATACTATTAAAATAGTATTAAAATTAGATTTTAGTTATTTTCTAAATCTTTCAATATTTTTTAATACTTCTCACTATAATATATTTTATTATTCCGGGAAAAATATTTTCTAAACCTTTTAGTTTTTATGTTTTTGTGCTAAGATATATATAATTGCTCTTATAAAGAAATTTTTTGCTTTTTATTATAGTAAGTATTATAGAAGAAGAGATACAAATTATAAATTTAATTGTTAAAGTACTTAATAGTTCTACTTTTTAGTACACGATGAAAAAATAAATTATGTTAATTGAGTTTCTTCATTATAAACTATTTTTGCACCATATAAATATTTAAAAAAGCAAAGATATATTTTAATATAACAGTAATAAATAATAGTTGTTTACCGACATTTTTATTAAGATTTTGTTTATTTTTATATACTTAGATTAAAATAACTACCTTTACTAATGTAAATATTTTTGTAGGAATTATTTATAGATAATTTTATTTTTCAGTGCACTAACTATTCATAAAAACTAATTAATAATAGTTGTTTTTCACCGTTTTTATTATGATTTTATTATGATGAAGTAACTACAATTAAAAATATATAAATTATTTTTGTTTTTATTTTAATTTTAATTTTATTCTTAATGCAGAATTAATAATAGATGATTCAATATTCAGATTTTTATTGAGAGATAAAAATTAAAAAAAAAATTGTTAATGACAAAACTGTGTCTGGCATCATCATCGTTCTACACAGCGAATGATACGAGATGACATGCGAAGTGATCCCGTAAAAAAAAAAATGGTAGAGCGGCGCCCAAATAAATGATCGAAACTTTACCGTCGCATCCCGGCCCAACGGGCCACGGAAACCGCATAAAAAATAACGTGTCAAAATAAAATTTACCGTGTAAACATGTTGGACACCGATCGCACCTAACTTTCCACACTACACACACATTTTCCGATTGGGTGAACCGCCGTCGGTTTTTGGGTGACCGAAAAAAAAATAAAATAAAATAAAATGAAAACGGCGCGAGAATCGAGATTGTTTCAGGCCCGAACACGTGAGATACCCGAGATACTGCTCTCGCTTCTTCAATATGGTGTGCGTGGTGAGCGAATAGCGCGAGTGGTAACCGACAACTAACGTTGTTGGTACCCTTCCTCTAAAGAGTGCATACCCCTTCTATAATCTCTCTTCTCCTCGATAGATATCATACCTCACCCATGGTCTTTTGGTCTTTGGTCTTAGCATTTTCTGCTACGCTAATAATTACACGAAAAAAAAAACACGGAAAAAATAATACACGAATTGTGGTACCTCGAGCACACCCACCCGAAGAGCTCTCTGCACGCGACGGTACTCTTTCCATCCGTATCGACATTCTAATGCTAATTATTTATGTATTTTCATGATGTTTTAATAAATTCTGGTTTTTTGTGTCGGCAATTTACATCTTCGAAATGTACTTTATAAAATTATTAACATAACAAAGGCAAAATGATGAGGAATATCCAACAGAAGACAGAACAGTAAAGTAATGGACTGTAAATTTATATTATTTAAAATTTTCTTTGAAATTACTGAAATATTTCTCATTAATTATTATTTTAACAATGCCTTTTTATCTAATTTGTCAATTTAACAAATAAATAATTTTAATATACATTTATTAAATATATTTTGTGTCTCAAATCAAAATATTTTTAATTTTATATTTTTTAAAATAAGAAATCTACATCTTTTTCTATTTATTCTTAAATTTAATAAAATATAATTCATACATAGATACTGTTAATTATTGTATTGTATTTGTATTAAGAAAACAATGTTTAAAACACTTTCCGGCTTAAAAGATGAAAGTGAAAATAATTTTTATGAGTTTTTTATGATATTTTGTTTTGTTTTATTTGTTACTACTTTAAGCAACATTTTTAACTGACTTTTTTAGTTTATGTTTTAATCACATTAATTTTATCATCTTGTAATTAAGTTTTTATCTTTAAATTAAAAAAAAAAACATCAATTAATAAATATTGTTATATTAGTTGCTACTCGAAAAATTATTTAAAAAAAAAGTTTATTTCAAAATAAAATTATATTTTCAGTTTTAAAAACCATACTTTGAATAGAATATTTTTACATAGATATATACAATAAAATAATATTAAATTTTCATTATATATGAGATTTTATACATAAACTATTTAGTAATATTTTTTATAACACTAAAAAAATCACTAAATTTTAATGCAAATATTGTTGTATTTATTAATATTTAAAACAGATTATTTGTTTATTTAATATATTTTATTTATTTTAAAATAAAATTATATTTTATTATATTATTTTAAAATAAAATTATATTTTCAATTTTTTTTATTTATTTATTTATTTTCATTAACATAAAAATTAAAAGATACTATTTTATTAAATATAACATAAATCATACATTAGATACTCATTAGTTAAATTTTAATACAAAAGTTAAGAAAAACCAAATTTTAAATTGGAATAATTTCCTACATGAAATTGAAATTAAATAATTTTTTTGATTTGATGAATAATTATGTATTAATAATATTAGTTAATATTTTATATAAATACTTTTACAAGTTTATAGTTTATTTTTTATCATAAACAAGTTTACCTAAACTTTTTATTATATATTTTATTACATATTATACTGACTATATTTATTTATTTATAATTAACAATTTAGTCCTTAATTTTATTAAAATTTTTACAAAATAATATAATTTTATTTTTATAATAAGATGTCTTTTCAAATTTTTAATTTGTTTTACATTTACTAAATTTAATTAAATATAATATAAATTATACTTTGATTTGAATATTTTTCGAATTGACTTTAAGAAAAAACGAAAAAAATATCTAAACTGGAACTATTTCCTGTACAAAAATGAAAGTGACAATTAAATTAAATTTTATGCATAAATTATCTATTTATATTTTTATTGGTCATTATTTTAAACACAGATTTCTTTACTAAATTTTTCTATTAATTGAATAATAAATCACAATCTGAATAAAGAAAATATTATTGCATTATTTATTAACAGGCATAACTTATTTTAAATATATTTTGCTATATATAATAATATTCAATTTTACATTTTGTAAATAAAATACTTGATTCATACTAAAATTAAATAAAATATTTATAATATTTCAGATGTTACATACATATATCAATTAAAATGTTGTAATATTGAAAACTCATATTCACAGTTTCACAGATTTGTTAGTAATTAATAAATAAGTTTATTATTATATTGAAAAAATAATCACATAATTTTATTTTTACAATATTTTTTTATTATATGAATACAATTATTTAAATTTTATAATTCTTATAAAGTAATAAATAACTATATAAATTGAAGGTTTTTATGTGAATTTAAATTATTAAACAGATTTATTAGTACTTAATAAAACAAATCGAATAATTGAACATTATTCATGTATTCAAAAAATAATTTTATTTTGAATTTTAATATTTTTTAATATGTGATGTGTATGAAAGTAATAAATAAATACCATAAGTAAATAAATTACATAAAGTTTTATGTGGATATCAATTAAAAGTTTCTAATAGTAAATAATGAGCAATTTCTATGATTCATTAGTAATTAATAAAACAGACTTAATAATTTGCTTTCATTCATATATTAAAAAACAATTAAATTTATTTTGTATTTTGATCATTACATAATATGTATGAATATAATTATCCAGATTTTATAATTCTTAGAAAATTAAATATGAATAAAAATTTGACTTTATTAATATATCTATATATTTAGCACTTATTATTTAATTGTGATTTGTATTAAACTGGTAAATCATTAAATCATATTTTTCTTATGTAAAGAAAATATTAATTTTTATATGTGAGAAACAATATTAACGTTGATCTAAGATTTTATTATTTAATTATAAATGTATCTAGAAGAAAATCTCTAAAAGTAATAAAAGATTTGAATTGGAAACATAGATTTATAATAAAAAAGTAAATCATTAAGTAAAGAAAATTTTAATTTTTATATTGAGGGACAATATTGACGTTAATCTAAGTTCTTATTATATGATTATAAATGTATGTAGATGAAAACTTCATTAATATATTCATATATAATTTTATTTAGTACTTTCATATTTTTTTCAGTATGTATAAGCATAATTACCCCAAATTTCATAACTCTTCTTCATAAAGTAATAGTGTAGAAGATTATAAAGTAAGATACCATTATATTTATTTTTAAACACAAACCTAATTAACAGCACCACTTGAAACTAACTAGAACAACAGTAAAATTAAACTAAAATAATTTTACAAATCATAAAATGTTTTAAACGATGATATATTTAAGAAACCCAAACAGTTAGTTAGTAAACTTTTCTCGCTTGATTATTTGTAACTTTGTGTATATTTTATTACCGGTGTGAGAAATTATTTCGCATTATATGGCCCGTAAAATTAATGTCGTACATGACCACAACGATATTTTATTTAGTGTCGTAGAAAACATAATATAGCCATAAAGACGACTATAAATTTCTTTACTTGTCTTTATTAACCGATACACATTTAATAACGCGAATTGTCGATAATTAGTATTTTTGTTTGACGCATTTTATGTCTTCATTATTCGCTTCCCGTTCTGTGTTTCGAGGTGCGTTTATTGCCCGCTATAACATCTTCATTAAATTAATTAGGTGCCACATACTCATTTTATTGTGCGTTACATATATCTTTACATATTATTATATTCATCCGTGGATGGGATTCGCTCTGGTGGTTCGCCAATAATTGTTAATAACAATGTAGAAGGGCAAGTACACACCTGCTATAAACTAAAGGTCCAAGAGCGCTCTGAAGAGAGTAAATCCGCGAGGGTCTAGGCGTCTTTGAGGATGCTGCATGGACGACGTAAAACAGTATCGCACAAAAGATATCCCGACTATGGCCAACATTTATTTAAAAATAAAAATAATCTTTAATATTCAAATTTTATTTTAATTAGTAAAATATTATTTGTATATCAATATAAGTTATAATTTTGATGTAAAATTTTATTATCTGATTATAAATTTCTTCATTAAAAATTATTAATTAAAAAAATGTATTATTATTCATTAAAAATTACGTAATAACGTGCCATAAAAATCTCAAATCATATCAAATACATTATTAGAATCTTTCTCACATAAAGAAATCTCTAAAAATGACAAATGATTTGAATAGAAACTTATAGATTTGTGAAACAAGAAAATCGTTAAAATATTCTTTTTACTTAAAGAAAATATTAATTTTTCAATGTGAGAAACAATGTTAACATTGATAGAAGATTTTATTGCATAATTATAAATGTATGTAGAAGAAAATGTCTAAAAATGGCAAAAGAATTAAATGGAAACTTATAGATCTGTATTAAACAAATAAATCATTAAAATTTCATTCTTACGTAAAGAAAATATTAATTTTTATACGTGAAAAACAATTTTAACGATGATTTAAGATTTTATTGTTTAATAATAAATAATTCTAGAAGAAAATCTGTAAAAATGACAAAATAATTAAATGGAAACTTATAGATTTGTATTAAACAAGAAAATCATTAAAATACTTTTCTTACTTATTGAAAATATTAATTTTTCAATGTGAGAAATAATGTTAACATTGATACAAGATTTTATTGATTAATTATAAATGTATGTAGAAGAAAATGTCTAAAAATGGCAAAAGAATTAAATGGAAATGAAAAACAATTTTAACGGTGATTTAAGAATTTATTGTTTAATAATAAATAATTGTAGAGGAAAATCTCTAAAAATGACAAAATAATTGAATGGAAACTTATAGATTTATATTAAACAAAAAAATCATTAAAATACTTTTCTTACTTAATGAAAATATTAATTTTTCAATGTGAGAAACAATGTTAACGTTGATACAAGATTTTATTGGCAAAAGAATTAAACGAAAACTTATAGATTTGTTTTAAACAAGTAAATCATTAAAATTTCATTCTTACGTAAAGAAAATATTAATTTTTATAAGTGAAAAACAATTTTAACGGTGATTTAAGATTTTATTATTTAATAATAAATAATTGTAGAAGAAAATCTATAAAAAATACAAAAGAATTCAATAGAAACTTACAGATTTGTGTTAAACAAGAAAATCATTAAAAATGATTATCTTAAGTAAAGAAAATATAAATTTTGATATGTGAGAAACAATGTTAACGGTGATTTAAGATTTTATTGCTTAATTATAAATGTATGTAGAAGAAAATATCTAAAAATGGCAAAAGAATTGAATGGAAACTTATAGATTTGTATTAAACAAGTAAATCCTTAAAATCTCTTTCTTACATAAAGAAAATATTAGTTTTTAATACATGAAAAAAAAATATTAATGTTGATTTAAAATTTTATTGTTTAATAATAAATATTTGTTGAAGAAAATCTTTAAAAATGACAAAAGAATTGAATGAAAACTTATAGATTTGTGTTAAACAAGTAAATCATTAAAATATTTTTCTTACATGTAGAAAATATTAATTTTTATATGTGAGAAACAATATTAACTTTGATATATGATTTTATTGTTTAAAAATAAATATATTTGGAAGAAAATGATTTATATTAAACAAATAAATCATTAAAATCTTTTTCTTACGTGGAGAAAATATTAATTTTATTATGTGAGAAAATCCCTAAAAATGACAAGAATTTAATGAAAATGCATAGATTTGTATTAAATTGTATATGTATAGAAAATATTTATATAATAAATAATCTTAATCTTGATATATCTATATTTTAGTATTTAAAAAACACGTGTAAAAGAAAATTCTTAAAATTGACTCATTTAACTTTAAACTGAGTATAATGATGATAATGGATCAAATAAAATAACAGAGAAAGAAATAAAAATGTGTATGGCTTTGAAAAGGTCCGGTAAAGTCGAGCATGTTTTAGAAATAAAGCAGTTCCTCACTGCCGCTATTTAGATTGAATCGTAATATTCTTGGACAGAGTAACCGCATTTCAACATGGTCCAACCAAGACGAAGACAACATAACATCCACCCGCACTAGAGGAAACCTGTTATTACAACGCTTGGTCATTGTCCGCGGACATTACTGACTTTAGTTGCTCCGTATGACCTAAATGGAGCACTCCGAAACCTAAGCATCACAAAATGCTATTTTCATCTTTATTATCTCGACTTTCGTTCTTTCTTCACAATTTTATTTATGCGATGCGTCCACCCATTTGATCACTATCGTTCACGTGATTTATTCATCTTTCACTTTAATTTTACCCTATTTAGCTTATCTTTTGTTAAAAAGTACGCTTAAATACGGCGCGTTCTTACTATCAGATCAAAAACCATGTGAACAAGAACAAACTTGGAGGCCCTGTGGAATTTTCGAAAAAAAACTCACGTCATTCCCGTTTTAGGATACGTTTGCAAATTTATTAATCGTTCAATTATGCCTCCATTATTTCACGTGGTGAATATCTATTTCATAAATCATTTTTATTTGTTGTTGTAACCGTACTGATTGGCAATTTTAATTTGGTCCGGCGCAGCATTCCTGAATTATAATTTTACATTTAAAACAATTTTTATTTCTAATTAATATGGTCGGAACGATTTATTTTTATGGCACCACCTCTTTAAAAATGATTGCCGCCAATAAACAAATACGTAATGAAAAAAAAAATTAACACAAAATGTGGTTCGTGCTGAAGTTTCGAGTCCCGTAAACTTTGATCCAAATAATGATTTTAATGATCGGATAGATTTTATAAAATGGAATCAGTAAAAAATTGAAGGTTAACAACCCTGTGACCCCTGTAGATCTAACCGTAAGATAAAAACGATATTTTGATATGATAGGTCAGACTTGTACATCACAATTTTATCTGGTTTCGTAACTAGTGCTATTGGAAATGGGCATTCTGTAACTAATGGCGTTCTTATAAATAAAAGATACGAATATTCACGTCAACGTAATGTACCGATCTCGTTTTTATCTTATTTGACATTAATATTACTAAAAGAATTTCACCGGTTGACAGATTAAAATATAATTCAGAAAGTGTACGGACCAATTTATACCAATCTCGTGTATAACGGGTTCTCGAAAATGCTTTATGCGATTTAATGTGAAATCATTTTTTAATCCCTTGACAATTTGCGTATATTCTTGAGCAACAATAAATGGCTCCACTGTCTACAACTTTTTATGTGGATTAAGCAAATTAGATCCAGGCAATAAATAAAAATAAAAGAAATATATCATTTTTAATGTTAGTTTGATTTATTATATTTTAATTTAAAGTTTGATTCACCATTAAATTAAATGGACCTGTTAAAAATGGAATTGTGTAATTTTTTTAACAAACTTTTGGCTTAAAACCAATGTTTTTGGCATGAAAATTGAAGAAATCATATTATAATTTTTTAAAGCAAATGGGTATATACCAAATTTCATATAAAAATTATGCATATTCATAATTCTCTATAATAATTAAAAATCATATTCATCTTAATGAATCATCACATTTTACAACAATTTTGGACAATTATACTAATAATACTATACTAATTTATACTAATCCTCTAAAAACTCAAATTTTATTAATTTAATGATATAATTAATGAATCATGTGCAGAAATTACTTATTACCCTTAAAAATAAGAAAGATAACCACGAACATTCAAAAAATAAAGTAATAAATGTATTCAATTGATTGTTGGATTAATGGAAGTAAATAAAATTTGAATATTAAGAGTATTATTATAAATACCTTATAATTAAACAATTTGTGTTATTTATGACTATTTATTTCATAGATTAATTGTTCGTAAAAAGAATGATATTTAATATTTTCACCCAATTCTGAATATACATAATTTTTTTATGATATTTGGTGTATACCCATTTCAGGTGGTGTAGTTAAATTTTCTATAAAAAATTGAATTGAGAACAAGTTCTCTTTACGGATGAATCTAAATTTTGCCTGTACACATTCGATAGATGGGTTCGTGAATTTCGATGGCCAAATGAGACATATGCCCAATGTAACTAACTAAATACCACCTTATTAGGCGGAGATGCAATTATGGTGTTGGGAAGCATTTCGTTAACAGTACGTACCGACTTAGCTCTGTTAAATAATGGTAATCTTAATGCTGAGCGTAATATTTTGGATATTCAGGAAGGGTATGTCGTGCCATATGCTTTTATATTGGTCCAAATTTTTTACTAATGCAGGATGCTCCACCACACATTGTTCAAGTGGTACAAAATTATTTTGCTTCTGTTGGAATTGGTACCAAGGCCTGGTATTGTTTCACAGTTCAGACTCTAACCCCATCGAACTTGAAGAAATGATAAGGAACCATCCAAACCGTCCGAAGAACTTGAAAGAATAGTCTTGGTAACACTGAATTATAATTTTTCTTACAGTTTCACTTCGACTAATGATTAAATAAATATAATAAGCAAAGAATTGCTGATAAATAGTCGATTTAAATTTACAGAGAGCATTGAAAGGCCGTAAAGTAAAAAGTTTTGTTTTGTCCATTGAAGAATAAAAAAATATGCAGTTTTTTAAAGAATAAAATTAGATTGATCAGTTTCTTAATAGACACAACAATAATAGAAAAACAATTTACATTGTAAGAATATGCATTTTAATAAGTTGTTATAATTATAATGGCCACTGCTGTATATAAAAATTGAATTTTACTAATTTTCTCTTTTTTATAAATAAATTTGTTTGTTTTTTTTCTGGATAATTTGAAAGGAATCACATTTTTATGCAAAAACAGTTTATTATAGCTGTAAGAATATACATTTTAATAAGTTGTTATAATTATGGCCACCACTGTAAATAAAAATTGAATTTTACTAATTTTTTCTTTTTTATAAATAATTTTGTTTTTTTTTTTAGATAATTTGAAAGGAAATACATTTTTATGCAAAAATAGTTTATTATACCATATTTTTTATAACCCACTTTCAGAAAAAATAAAGATCAGTTATTATAATTGCGATGCACTAATTTTTTGAAGCAGTGTAGTTTAACACAGCGGAAATTTTCAATAAATACAAATTCAAGTGAAAATTAAATATATTATTCATAGTGATTGTGTTTGAGTACGAGTATTTATAAACATCAATTTATGTTAAATTAAAGTTTATGATACCTTTAAACAATATACATAATTGAGTCAGTTAGTCATTAAACAATATTTATCTATTGCTGATTTTATAACGATGACGCGTTATTAGTTAATTCTCTGTTTAAATGTTTATTTGAAATTAACATTAATAGTCATAGATAAGAAATAATAATATGTGCATCTGTGCAGTCATATAAAATTTAATGTATTATGAAATTATAATGTATAACATACATTGGGCAAGGCTAAATATTTCAAAAGTTACATGTATATTTTACCTTATACAATTTTAATCCATTAGCATAATTAATAAATTAATATTTCAGAAAAAAATATAATGTAGCCAACACAATCTGTGCTATTTACAATCAAATTACATCAAACAATGCCAATGCAATTAGTTGCAATTAAAGCGACAGATAAACACGCAATATCCATTAGGGCCCACAAAATGAAAAGTAATCAGCCCGCAACACATTTGAATTGACAGATGAAACCGCCTCGCCATAAAATTAAAGACGATACCTCCTTATATAGGCAACCAATATGACACCGATGTAAAATAACATGCCGTTATCGGTTTCCAATTAGTTTATTTGATATGCATATGTAAACAAAACGCACAAAATTCTTGTAAGGCCGACGTTTTAAAATATTCATCGTAACGGCGGCCCACGCAAAACCGTTCTCGGCATGAACGGAGATACGGAGTGTTCTTGACAGATGTTTATCATTGTCAAAGCAGGGGTAGTTACAAGTCAACATGGAGTTTTCTGTTAAAAAGTAACGTTTTATAAGTTAATAGAAACATGAGACTGTCGTTTTCTTGCTTGATTAACTTGAATTAAAATGACAACCAAAAGGTGAGACCATGGAAACGGGTGTTTCTTTGTTTTTTCAGGTTTTCCTTATCAGTCTGTTTATGTGGTTATAAATGGCCAAAAAATGTTGGTTTCTTCAACCAGTTTTTCATCAATGGTTTTTACGTTTATGCATCACGTGACGGTTTTCGGATTGTTGGTGATTTTTTCTGTGATTTTAGTGAACTGAAAAAGTTGTCGGAAGAGAGCTTAACTCGCCAGCCGGAAGAAGTCTTCGATACAATATGCAAGTTAGGTGAGGGTTCCTATGGAAGTGTTTACAAGGCTTTGCACAAAGAGTCTGGACAGGTGCTTGCTATTAAGCAAGTGCCTGTCGACACAGACTTGCAGGAGATCATCAAAGAAATCTCAATTATGCAGCAGTGTGACAGCCCGTATGTTGTTAAATACTATGGGAGCTACTTCAAAAACACAGACTTGTGGATTGTTATGGAATATTGTGGTGCTGGTTCAGTGTCGGATATCATGAGGTTAAGGAAGAAGGCCCTGACTGAAGATGAGATTGCCACCATTTTATCAGACACATTAAAAGGCCTAGAATATCTGCATCTAAGAAGGAAAATTCACAGAGACATTAAAGCTGGTAATATTTTATTGAACTCTGAAGGACATGCCAAGCTGGCTGACTTTGGGGTAGCCGGACAACTCACTGACACTATGGCCAAAAGAAATACTGTGATTGGTAAGTGCTATTTTAACACTTCATACTAATTGCATGCATGTGATATTGTTGTGTAATTGGTTTTTATGGTACCACATATTTAACATGCTAGATATTTATTTATAGAAAAAGATTTATTTAAATCTTTGAACACAAAAACATGTATTTAATTTTGTCTACAATTTATTAACACTTATTAATAATTCTAATAATCATACAATTAGTGTTTATTGAGTGGAACCATAATTTTTTTATTATATGATTTCTTATAACACTCATTTATTATATTATTAACTAATAAATTATTTGTTATAGTGTACTTTGAGCTACTCACCTTTTGTTCCCCATTTTTATATTTAAATTTCATACTCATTCCATTTTATGTAATTCATTTTTGTGCTGTTTTTATTTATAGAAAACGGTTTATTTAAAATTTATAACTGACAAAATTATATTTAATTTTGCCTATAATATATTTGTAATAATTACGTTTATATTATATTATTATCATTGATATTTTATTATATTAATATTGTTTAGTATTTTATTGAGTAGTGTGTGGAGACATAATATTTTTATTACGCATTTTTCTATGTAACTTATTAATTTATATCATTTTAAAGTAATTCAATACAATAGTTTATTTGTATACTATAATTTGCTTGACCTTTATTGGTTAATAAAATTTAATATTTATTCCTTATTCAAGTATATTTACATTATTATATTATCTAATATACTCTGTTATGTGTAGATTTACTTTATACATCATATTAATTTTTATTTTTAAATTTTATGCATGTTCCATACTTTTTTCCAGGCCAATTTGATTTTCTATTAAAATATAGTAAAAACTTGTGAATTGTGATATCATTGTGATTAATGGACCAATCGTGCAGTAATTAGATTTATTCAGATTTGCAACAGATTAGGGAAAACAAAAAACAAAACTGTATATTCGTTTTATATTTAAATATTATGCATGTACTATTTAATGTAATTGATTTTTATGGTACTAAATATTGGATATATATTTATGTGTATAATATGGTGTATTTAAAGTATAATTAATTTTATCAGTAGTGTATTTAACCATTAACTAATTACCTTTTCTTATCTAACATTTATGCAAAATAAATACTAAATATATTAGTAAATTTCTTACTAATAAAATGTACTTAATGCATTATTGTGTGGAATGCGGACTTGACTAGAATAATTTAATTGTGTGTCATAATTTACTTTGAATCAAAATTACTTAACTAGGTAATAAAAATGATGAAGGTTGTTTTTAACTTCCCAACCCTCATTACTTCTATTATATAATATTACAACTACACATAATCAATTCCACAGACATCACTTCCTGTTACATTGATAATTTCTTTCCTCCCTCATTCCGTTGATCTAAAAACAATTTTAGATGTGTAATCTTGTGTGCTCCAGGGACGCCGTTCTGGATGGCGCCCGAAGTGATCCAAGAAATCGGCTACGACTGCGTGGCCGACATATGGAGTTTGGGCATCACCGCCCTGGAAATGGCCGAGGGCAAACCCCCGTACGGCGACATCCACCCTATGCGAGCAATATTCATGATCCCGACGAAGCCGCCCCCTTCGTTCCGAGAACCGGACAAATGGTCGCCTGAGTTTATAGACTTTGTTAGTGTTTGTCTTGTCAAAAACCCCGATGAACGTGCCACTGCCTCAGAATTGTTAAACCATGAATTTATAGGTGAGTTGGTTTTGAAATCATCCTCGGAAGTACCGATATTAGACAAAGTTGAATTACCTCATTGCAAAGAGACCTTATTTACCCAATAAAATCATCAATACTTTATTTGAACTTTTGTAAGAAAAAAAATTAATTTATAAAACTATAAAATAAGTCGGAATGACATTCATACAATTGGTTACCTTATCGTAAATTACCCATATTTACCTAATCAAATATTTTTATTATAATTTAATTCATTTATACTTTTTTGAAATGAAATTTTTATTCACAAAATTATAAAATAAGTCAGAAGACATCAATGCTGTTGAATAATGTCATTGTAAGGAGTCCTTATTTACCCAATAAACTCTTTCACCTTAATACAATTGGTAACTATCGTAAATTACTCATATTTACCCAATAAAATATTATTTTATAATTTAATTATTTGGTAGTTTTATGAAATGAAAATTCTAAATAAAAAAATAACGAAATGAGTCTCTTAACATTTATCCAATTCAACAATCTCGTCGGAAATACCTTATTTATCAAATAAAATCATTACTGATAAATTTATTCATTTATAGTGTTATGAATAAGTCAGGATGCCTCTCTAACATTAATTTTATAGAACACCTCATCGGAAACCACTATCACTTCGCAATGAAGTCATTATTGGTAAATTAATTAATTTGTACTTTTAGGAAATGAAAATATTACATAAACGGATCTGCTAATTTTTTGTTCTTATATTATTAGTTAATGCCAAAGTTCCGAGTATCCTGAGTACAATGATACAAGATGCTCACGAAATACGGGAGAGTCAGAACTTCCGAAACGTATCGGCTACGAATCTACCTGGTCTAAAACAGAACATCGTGGAGGAATCCGACGACGACGTCGCGTTAGGTCTGCAAACGATGGTCAATTGTACCGACGAAGGTACGTTAGTTCCTGGCAAGGACGGCACGTTAATCGCATCGCCCAGCGGCACACTCATCGAATTGGAATCGGAAATGGGTACGATGGTGATAAACAGTGATATCGACGATCAGACTATGAAGAGGCACGACACGGACTCTTCCAACGGCGGGAAGAAGTACCGACCAATGTTCCTAGATCACTTCGACAAAAAGGAGGCGGAAGTCAAAGTAATTTGTTCGTTAATCGAGTTGTGCATGTGTGTTTATTGTTTTTCTTTAGGGCAATGGTGTTTCTAGTCCACCTGATGTTGTAGACGCCAACAACGACGACAAACATCGGTACCAAAGTCACATACAGGTGCAAGTCAGTCCGGCGCCGCCTCAGCAACCAGCTCAAGAACACAAAGCCCCCAGGACCGTCTTCTCAGACAGCGAATTCGAATTTGTAAGCATTGTTTTTACTTGTTACCCCAGTTAAGGTGTAACCTCCGGTGTTTTACAGTTGAATTATTTGAGTTTGGAGGAGTTACAGCAAAGGATGACAACCCTGGACATGGACATGGAAAGGGAAATCGACGAGCTGAGGAAACGATATCAGCTAAAGAAGCAACCGATCCTCGACGCGATGGATACGAAACGTAAACGGTCGCAGAACTTCTAACTCTCTCTATTAGATTCGCAGTTGCAATTTATGGTGCTCAAAAAGATTTTTTAATACGTAGGTACTTGTTTATTTCCCTTTTTGATTAACACGAAACTTTTTGAGCGTTCTTTTTATTACTCCCAATATTGTACTTAAAATGGGGGGATTGTAGTTTTTTGTTTTAATCATGTATGTTGTGTCATGTTCTTGTTTTGTTTAGATAAAACAGCCAATCAAATGTGAAAATGCATAGTGATATTGAAATGTTCATATTTTTATATGAAATTGAAAGTCTTGTGATTCTTTTACAGAAAGTCGTATATAGGACTAATATCTATTTATCTAAAAATCAGTAGAAGGGACTACCAAGTACAGCTTTGTAACCTATGGAACACATATAAAGTGATAGTTTGATAATAAAATTTTTATCATATAATTTCCATCAGTTACTAAACTGGAAATCAAGCAAATAATCCTCAGTATTCTCTAACAATGGCTTGATTACCATTAAATTTTGTGTATATATAAATATTGTTTACAATAGATTATAACCTGTACGATAAGTACGCTTGCTGTGCCTTTTGTAGAATTTAGACTAGGGTTAAAATAGATCTGTACTCATATTTTTTGATGATCCCAAATAAAATAATCTCATTCATTAATCTATTTTCTTATTTCTACTAACTATATTACTACTTTCAAGTATAGTAAAAATGTCTTCAATTTTTTTTAATTAAATTTTTAGTACTGGGACTGTTAAAAGACTACAATACAGGGTGGTCCATCTAAAACGTACCAAAAGACATTACAGAGTAGGAAAAAATCTTTGAACAAAATCCAAAAATACGACAAAGTTTGTTTGTCAAAGGGACAAAGCATAGCAAAACGTTCACACCCTAACTGAGGGTGTTATCCCCAAAGTGTTGGGAATGGGTCAAATTCTAAAAACATTTTATTCAAGTTTATATAACTGGCACAACAAAACTGCATAAAAAACGTGAATAAAAATCAAATTTAGGTTGACTTATATTACTTTTATTTTTCAAATTTTTCCCATAATTTTTTGTCAGACTTTAACAAACTTTTTTTTTAATTGTAAAGCATTAAAATTGTGCAAATTTTGTATAGAAAATTTAATTACACCACTGGATTAAGCATACCTGAAATGGATATGTACAAAATTTTATAAAAAGGCATTATGCATATTTATAATTCTGTGAAAATATTTTAAACCATAATCTTTTTAATGAAATAAACTGTTAAAAATAGCATGAATTATCTTATTTTTCAAGAATATTGGACTATATTAATACTCTTAATATAGTTATAATAGTAATTTTTTGTTTAGGTTCTTTTATTGGATACGTTTTTTAAGTTGGAATATTATTTTATTTGAGGTCAGTTGTACTTAAATTCTTAACATTTATCAGACGGTTTCAACGTAGTAATGCCTAAACACGTTTACTTTTCGCTTCAATTTAGGAAAAGTAGTTGAAATTTGTAAAAGTAATCAAACGCAATGTGACGAGAGCTGTCTCGAATATTTTTTGTAAATTCCACACTCAAGGTGGTGTTGACAATCGACACAGGCCGAGACTAAAACTGTAAAGTTTCCTCTTCAAAGAACCTCGTAAAACATTAAGACAAATCACGTAGGAAATTTCAACACAATTTAATGTTAGTAGCAGAACAGGGAGAAACTGTCTTATTAATGTGGGACTACATGAACGAGTTGCAGTTCAAAGACCATTGCTATCAAAGAAAGAAGAATCATCTGACATTTGCAAAATCTCACTTGTCATGGAAAAATGGATCACTCTCATTTGGAGTGACGGAAGTAAATTTAATTTGTTTGGGATGGATGGTAGAACATTTGTAAGACGACCAGTGGGGCAAGAATATCATTTTAAATACCAAATTCCTACGTTTAACCATGGTGGTATAAGAATTATGGTTTGGGGATGTTGATCCTTGATCAAGTAAAGGGTAAAATGTATCATTTTCAATACAGGGACATACTGAAAAACACTCTATTTGCCGAGGAAGAGATTCCACTTCGTTGGATATTTCAACAAGAGAATGATTCCAAATATGACTAAAATTATTAAAGAGCAAAAAACATCAAAAGCAAACAAGAACTTCTTCAAACCATACATGAGCAGTGGCAACAAATTCCTGTTGACACATTGTAGAGACTGGATGCCTAAAAGATACCAAGCAGTGATAGAAGAAAGATTAATTGTGATTAATGGATCGATCTTGCGCTAAATTAGATTTGTTCAGATTTTCAACAGATTAGAGAAAACATTTGTAACAAGATACATTTCATTTTTTTTCCACCGCTGTAAGTATAGTATAATTAATAAGGCCAAAAAACGAGGCAATTTGTATATAATTTAATGCTTCACAATTGACAAAAGAATCGGACAAAAAACAAATTTTACGAGTGTCTTTTTTTTCTTTTAAATGGGCCACACTATAGACAAACACTTGTCAGAGTAGGAAAATATTTTTAAACTAATTTAAATTAGTTTTTACAAAGGTTTGATTGTCAAGAATGTAGTTTCTGAACGGCGTCTACTTATTTGAATAATAATCCGGGGCACTTTTGCCACGCTTACCCGGTTATTGGCTAAATTAGTTGATTTGAGGAGTGCTGTCACTAATAAAGTGATGGTCAATGACCGTTAGACATCGGGGTCGTTGAGTGCGATGCAACCACCACAATTCACGCTCATAAATATTAAATGCGCTTCAATTCAATCGTACACGTGCGTTTTTACCTTGCTAGAATATCCTAGAAAATGTTATACGACCTAACAGTGACGTGGGGATAATTTATAAAAAAAATCCCGTGACCGTGTTGGTATCACTGACATGAGTTGGCCATCCTAACCAAAAAGTACGTAAATTAACTGTTGACAGGGAGTTTTAGAATTGATGCATTTTTAGTAGAAACTGTTTGTGTCACTAGTGAAAAATTGTGCAATTTAATTTAGAGTAGTGTACTGGTGACTGAAGGGGTGAGTTCGCAGTTCGCCCTTTGGCCGTTCATCTTATCGGACCATAAAAATAACAAGTCATTGTAGTAAATATGGCTGACGATGTTCCGGTAAATCCCGAAAATGCGGAACAGAAAAAGGGTGACGGCGAGGAAACGGACGAGGCTGCCTCGGGTAAAATCATCACCGTGACCGTCAAAACCCCCAAAGAAAAGGAAACTGTTCAGGTGTCGGAGGATATGTCTATTCGAGAGGTGAGTGTTTATATACACATAACCAAACTTCGAAATTAAATTGCGTTTGCAGTTTAAGGATGTTATTGCACCTAAATTCAATGCCGAACCGGACCAACTGTGTCTTATATTCGCCGGCAAAATCATGAAGGACAGCGATTCGCTCAAGCAACACAATATTAAGGATGGGCTGACCATTCATCTTGTCATTCGTGCTGCCCCTCGACAAACAGGGAGACCTCCAGGTATGTTACTCATTATAAAGGCTTCTGTGTTTTGTTTATCAATTTTATTATGACTAAATTAAATGCACCAAGTTGCACACTAATGTCAATAAGTATGTCATGTGTCATTGATTAATCGAAACTTGTTATATATCTACATTTATGAACATATGTTGCATAGCTAGATAAAATTTTTGTAAACATTTATTAAGCTAGTTTACTACTTTGATGACTCATAGAAATTTAATTGTAAATTTATAGCCATACAAAATGTTTAAAAACCTTTTAATTAAATTATAGTTGACTCGGTCCATAAAATGTATTGAAATTATATATTCCATTTTTTAGTCTATGTCACGTATTCTTTCTTTATTACTCTAAAATTGTAACATTAGTGTGTGCTTTGAAAAATTAGTTTATCCAATTTGATTTTAATTTTGAAATAATTATTATGTCATGTCTGACTGTAGTTTGTAATATTTCATATTATTGATTGGTTTTCTATTATTTTAGGTGCGTTATTTTACATTTTCTAATGTTAACATGCAATAGAAATTAAAAATGAGCTGTCAAAACCAAGGATATGAAATTTAAATTAAATTTTAATTTCTTGAAATTTTCACAATTAAGGACTGAAAAAATTAAGCTGTGATAAACATTACTTCTAATATTCCTCAGTTTATCCATTTTATAACTCCAATAAATGTGTTGTCGGGGATGTAACACTCTAATTAGATAATTTTAATCAGTCATATACGATATTTGTGTATCGTTATTAACTACAAATAATTCCGACAGCCAAATTTTATTTTTTAATCTACAGTTTATTCAATTAAAGAAAATTTCAATCCACTCTAAACCAAAATCGGATGAATTTCATTCATTTTTTGTCAATTTTCAGTTATTTTTGTTATTGGATCACAAGTTTTATTTGTTTAATCTTTAGTTTATTCAATTAAAAAGATTTCTATTTACAGTAGACAAAAATCGGATAAATGTCTTGCATTTATTAACAATTTTCAACTATTTTTAGCATTTGAGTTCAGTTTTTAACTACAAATAGTACTAACATTGATAGTTTTATTTTTTAATCTATAGTTTATTCAACTAAGGAATATTTCCACACACTTGACATTGGAATGTTTTTTCCAGCGGATATAAGTCAAACACCGTTCGAATTGGGGAATCTCGGCGGTTTGGTGGGCCTTGGCAATTTGGGTGCCGGTTCCTCCTCCTTCATGGAGCTGCAGAATCGCATGCAATCGGAATTGCTTTCCAATCCGGACATGCTGCGACAGGTGATGGACAATCCTTTAGTGCAACGTCTTATGACCGATCCGGAAAATATGCGTGCTCTAATTACCCGGAATCCACAGATGCAGGAGTTAATGGATAGGAATCCGGAGATCAATCACATGCTCAACAATCCGGAATTATTGAGACAGACCATGGAGCTGGCCAGGAATCCGTCTATGTTGCAGGAGCTGATGCGCAGTCACGACAGGGCCATCAGCAATCTCGAGAGCATTCCGGGTTCGTGTTTTATTCGTTGTAATTTAATGTTTAAACGATAAGGAAATTTTTAAACGTATTTAAACAAGTCTTAATGTTGGTATATTGCTTAATATACAGTTACAGATATGAAATCTCGGAATAATGGTGTTATCTTTTAAATATAATTATTTAGTCTGAGCTTGGAATGCTTGTAAATTAAATAACCTGATAATTATCTGACTAAAAATTTGTAAAATATATTTAATACACCATATTTTTTTCTTTTTTGTAATGTATAATGTATATTAATTTTTATTTAATTCCAGGAGGATATAACGCCCTGCAAAGAATGTACCGTGACATTCAGGAACCAATGTTGTCTGCAACTACGGAACAGCTCAACCGCAACCCGTTCGCCAGCCTGGTAGACAACACGTCCACCAACAACCCGCAGCAGGGCACAGAGAACCGTGAACCCTTGCCGAACCCGTGGAGCGGCCAAACCCCGCCGAACCCTCCGGCCACGTCGCCGGGCCGCGGCGTCATCAACAACCCTCCGATGACCAGTCTGTTGCAGCAGATATCTGACAATCCGCAACTGATCCAGAACATGCTCTCTGCTCCCTACACGCAGTCGATGATGGAGGCTCTGGCTGCCGACCCGAACATGGCTAACAGCCTGTTGGCCGACAACCCGCTGATCGCCAACAACCCTGCGTTGCAGGAGCAGATGAGGGCCATGATGCCGCAGTTCCTTCAGCAGATGCAGAACCCCGAGATCCACAACCTGATGACCAATCCTCAGGCGCTGAACGCCATCATGCAGATCCAACAGGGCATGGAGACGCTGAGACAGACGGCGCCCAGCTTAGTGAACACGTTCGTGCCCCCCACCACGACCGCCTCAGCGGCCGCCTCGACCACTGCCGCCCCGAGTGTCACGACGCCGACGGCCACGAGCACCGCGGCGCCGACCACCGGGACCACTTCTACGTTGCCGGCGACCGGGGGTAACGGACACAGACCTGTGGATCAGTTTTCAGAAGTAATTACTTTACTATATTTAACACTCGAGTCTTCAGTGGGATGATAGAAACTTTCTCTTACATTTTTTATGGATTAAAATTAACTACAAATAATACCAACATACCAAGATTTATTTTTTAATCTACAGTTTATTCAGTTAAAGAAAATTTCAATCCACACTAAACCAAAATCAGATGGATTTCATTCATTTTTTGGAAATTTTCAGTTATTTTTGTCATTTGAGTTACGTTTTGACTACAAATAATTACAGTGTCACAAGTTTTATTTGTTTTATCTTTAGTTTATTGCATTTATTAACAATTTTCAATTATTTTCAACATTGAGTAACGTTTTTAACTACAAATAATACTAACATCCCTAGTTTTATTTTTTAATCTATTAGTCTATTCAACTAATGAACATTTCAACACTCACTAAGCCAAAATCGAATGAATTTCATTCATTTCAATTTTCGTCATTTGAGTTTGGCTACAAATAATTCCGGTATCCCAAGTTTTACTTGTTTAATCTATAGTTTATTCAATTAAAACAATTTTCTACCTACAGCAGGCCAAAAACGGATAATTGTCATACAATTTTTGCCAATTTTCAGATATTTTCGACATTTAAGTAACGTGTTTAACAACAAATAATTCCAGTTTAATTTTTTAAAAAAGCAACAAGTATTTTCTCGACAATTTTCAGTTTTTTCGACATATGAGTAACTTTATTAACTGCAAATAAATTCAACATCCCAAGTTTTTATTTTTTAATCTATAGTTTATTCAATTAAAGATTTCAAACGACAGTGGGCCAAAATTGGATAAATTTCATTAATTTTTTTGAGAATTCTCAGATATTTTCGTCATTTGAGTTGTTTTTGACTACAAATAATTTTAAATTACAAATTTTACAAGTTTATTCTATAGTTTATTCAATTAAAAAGGACAGTCGGATAATTGTCATGCTTCTTGTTTGACAATTTGACAAAACTTAAATCGTTTGAAACTTCTTTTTTATGTGTTTAATCGCAGATAATCAATATTTCCTAATTTTTAAATCTTTAATCAATAGGCAGTTATTATTACAATAATTTATTCTCAAGAAGTAAAAGCCCATACATTCCATGCAGTTCATTTTCATATGAACAAACTTTCCAACAATATATAATTTCAAATTTCACATTTTAACCAATAGTTAATTCAATTACAAGAATTTTAAAATGGAACATCAGATAAATCCATGCCATTTTTGACAAAAATATTAGAGAAAGTTCCTACTTTTCCAAAATAGAAATTTATAAACCAGTGTAATAATTAATTTGCTAATGATTAAATTATTTTCCAGTTTATGGCGCGAATGGTAGCTGGAATGACGCAGAACGATAACCAAATACCACCGGAACAGCGGTACCAGGCCCAACTGGAACAGCTCGCCGCAATGGGTTTTGTAAATAGGGAAGCTAATTTACAGGCGCTAATTTCGACGTTCGGCGACATCAATGCCGCCGTCGAAAAGCTGTTGGCGCTTGGGCAACTGTCTATGAGCTAACCTTTCTTTTTTGGAAACTCTTATGATTAGTTATTCCATGCATTCTTAGTTATTCATTTTAATTACTTGATTAAGCTGAACGTACGTTCGGTGGTTATTTTGTTCCGGTAAAAGTTAATTTTGTTACGCTCTTAAAGTCGTAACTATTGTTTGATTGGGAATTTTAGGATGATGTCTAAAATCTGTTAAGCGAACCGGCAAGTGCGCAAGCGTTTGCTGTTGGTTGTCAATAATTTTCTATAAATTTGTTACAGATACATGTGTCTTTTTTGGAACAGTGAATGTTTCTATATTACTTTTTATTAACTCAGAAGTTATCAAGGTACTGGAAGTCAAACAGCCTTTGACAACCTCTGGCTTAAATGATTTTAATGGTCGTGACTAAATCGCAAAGATATTTCTCAAACGATTCCATAAATAATCTGATACAGAATATGATTGCTGTGGATTATATTATTGAACACAATTGACGCCAAAATTTTAAGTTAACTAAATTTCTGTGTCTGGCTGTTTAAGGATTTCCTAAAATTAAGTAAGTTATAGTTGTTTTTGTTTCCATAAAATGTATTAAATTACCAATCCCATTTTATTTCCCCAATTTCTAGTCTGGCGTAAATTTGGATCGGCTAATTTCTTCAAAACATTCTAAACATAAATTATTAACGAACCCGTTCTAGTATACATAAATATTAAAATTGAAAAAAATTATATTATAACTGTTCTTTCGTTACTGTTCTAAGATCTTTACGTAACATTTGTGTACGCCTGTCCGAAATGATGATAATATAATTTAGTCCAGATTGATTGCAATTTTGAAATAATCGGTAAAAAAATATACTAGTAAATTCGCTGTGTCATATCTGAATGTAATTTGTAATATTCCATGTTTCTAGTCGGTTTTCTGTTATTTTGGATGGGCTTGTCTTGCAAAATATTTTATATTTTCATCAGCATGTAATTAATGAACGTTGTAGGGGACAAAAAAATGTGCTGTGTCAAAACTGAAAACATCAAATGGTGTTAGTAACTACTAGATGATTAAGTTTTAGCCTTAAAAATTAGTATAAGCTCACATGAATCGAATAATTTTTTT
This sequence comes from Aethina tumida, assembly GCF_024364675.1. NCBI lineage: Eukaryota > Metazoa > Arthropoda > Insecta > Coleoptera > Nitidulidae > Aethina > Aethina tumida. The sequence goes on along the minus strand of NC_065435.1, from coordinate 4,298,561 downwards.
TGTCCGCTACTGAAAATTATGGTTTCTTATATAAAATATTTTGGGAAAACTATTTCACTCGATGTTGATAATTTAGGGTTTGATATACACAAATTTATGTAAGAGAGGTAATTTTATTATATGGTAGATTTATCGATATGTAAATCTTATTTATTATCTATATTTTCCCATTATAACTGTCAACTGAACCTTGTTTGATTTTTATAAGCAGAAAATATAAGACTCGGAGTTTATTTTTCAACTGTGCCGTTTATTTTATTTTATTTAGTTTCTTTCATTTATGCCTAATGTACTGAAGTTCTAACTAATGCACTGTCAGGGACATGATACACCAGTTGTGTAATTTTAATCTGTTATCACTGTGAAATTAATTATTAGAAAAATAAACATTTTCTAGGAGATTTACGTAATTTTCAACACATGCATAAAATCCCTGAACACTTTTTATATTGTTAGTATCATTAGAGTGGAACAATTTAATTTTTTTTACACAAAATATAAAATTCGGTTCGTCACAGCAATGGTTAAAATTTAATTTGGAGAGGTAAAAACAAAACTGTATAGTAGTTTTAAAAGACACCTCTAAAATAACTGAAGCCAAAGCGAGAGCACACAAATAACTCTTCAACCATTTTACCTACTTAAAGACACTTAAAAGTACCCATCTCTCCCCTAATTAGCCTGACGTAATTCATAAATCCTGCCTTTGTCTGCGAACGGTGCCGACGTACAAACATACCAGCGCAATCATCAAGACCTTAACGCCTACCAGAAGTGTAAAGAGGCCCAGGCAAATATTATTGAGCGCTTCCTGGAACGCCGTCCAAATTTAGATTTGTTTTCGAATGGCTGAGTCACTGTTTGAATTTATGGGAAACATTTTCAAAAACTGTGGATTGAGATTAGTATTTTTACTTATGTACGAAAGATTTAAGGTGTACTGTCTTCTAGAAATTATATGTTTAATCTTTGCCTCAATCCTCGGTAAGAAGATTATGTACAAAGTAACAAAAGAAAAATACATGATACACGTAATAGATAATGTTAACCCTTTGGATGAACTTGGGTTTTGATTTTCGCATTCAACCAAAGCTTAAATAGTACCTCTATCTTCTAAAAGTTATATATTATATTAAATCTTTGGGTTAGTAGATTATTTCAATAATAACAAGAGAACAATATTTGACTGGACCTCACAGCAGAGTACTCTGTGTTAATTAATGTTTTAATTCCAGCCTTCAATCAAAGATTAAATATACATCTGTCTTCTAGAAATTATATATTAAGTTTTTGACTTAGCAGATTATTTTAATAACTAGTGGAAAATATTTTACTGGGCCTTATCTACAGACAAATTACTTCTGTTTTTGTTAATATATTAATTTCAGCCTCCAAACAAAAATAAATATACATATGTCTTCTAGAAAAAAAAAAATAATTTTTTGACAGCAGATTATTTTAATAATAACTAGTGAAAAATATTTGACTGGGCTTCAGCTACAGACAAACTACTTCTGTGTTAGTTAATGTATTAATTTTAGCCTCCAAACAAAAATAAATATACATTCGTCTTCTAGAAATTATATATTAATTTTTTTACTTAGCAGATTATTTTAATAATAACTAGTGAAAAATATGTGACTGGGCTTCATTTACAGACAAACTACTTCTGTGTTAGTTAATGTATTAATTTTAGCCTCCAAACAAAAATAAATATTCATCTGTCTTCTAAAAATTATATATTAAATTTTTGACTTAGCAGATTATTTTAATAATAACTAGTGAAAAATATTTGAGTGGGCCTCATCTACAGACAAATTACTTCTGTGTTAGTTAATGTGTTAATTTCAGCTTCCAAACTAAAATAAATATTCATCTGTCTTCTAGAAATTGTATATTAAATTTTTGACTTAGCAGATTATTTTCATAATAACTAGTGAAAAATATTTAACTGGACCTCATCTACAGACAAATTACTTCTGTTTTAGTTAATGTGTTAATTTCAGCTTCCAAACAAAAATAAATATACATCTATCTTCTAGAAATTATATGTTAAATTTTTGACTTAGCAGATTATTTTAATAATAACTAGTGAAAAATATTTGACTGGGCCTCATCTACAGACAAATTACTTCTGCGTTTGTTAATGTGTTAATTTTAGCCTCCAAACAAAAGTAAATATACATCTATCTTCTAGAAATTATATATTAAATTTTTGACTTGGCAGATTATATTAATAATTAATGAAAAATATTTGACTGGGCTTCATCTACAGATAAACAACTTTGTGTTAGTTAATGTTTTAATTTAAGCCCTCAAAGATTAATTATACATCTATCTTCTAGAAAATGTATTGAATCTTTGACTTGGCAGTTTATTTTAATAATAACTAAACAAAAATATTTGACTGGGCCTCACAACTAAATATTAAATTTACAGATTAAAATAAGACTAATTGAATAAGCCTCAGGTACACAATAACTTGGTAGTACTAAAAGAGGGGTGCGAACTGCGACACATTGTAGTAATTAAACGACAGTTAATACAAACAATGACAGTTGTTGAAACCGTACTACAAAACAATGTAGTGTAAGTGTGTGTGTAGTGACCTTAGCGATTAAGACACTCGTTACGGTGTGGTTATTTGAACGGTTTGGCGGCATTTTAAGAGTGAACCATTGGCTAGGTACGTATTAACCACTCCTCTTGAACCTTAGAATGGTTCTCAAACCATTCGTGCCGTTCACGTCGCGTAGTATGTATAGTCCGTTACAAAAATGCGATGCGAAAATTCATTTAACGTTAAAAGTGCCGTGCGTACGCATCTAGATTGTGGTAAAGCGATTTAAACGTGAAAATATGTTGTATTTTGTGGTGGACGGTGGTGTTGTAACATAAACTAGCTGTGCTTTTCGCCAAGGTATGTGAATTTTGATTTTATTAAGGCCCTTCGGCCACGTATCAATCTCTCTACCTGTGGAAACAACTGCAAGTATTGGAATCGAGTGTGTTTCTTCTAGGTTTTTTTATTTGTTTATTTATTTATTTTATCACGCACTCCTATTTCGCAGTTTCGCTTTATGGGGTGACACGATGCAGTTGCACATTCCTCGGCTGTCGGGTTTGTTTTGAAAAAATCCAGCGGGTTGGTTTGCGGGTAATTCAGCAGTTTTGCGAAATAATTTGCTTAGAAATGCGAATTTTTAACATTCCTAGCATGTGTAGCGGTTTTGTGTTTCTTCGGTTCGGTACTATAACAGGTGTATATATCTATAAACAAAATTAAAGAACAGTTGTGGCAATCTACCGGTTATTTGTTAACCGGCCTGTAAAAATTAACCATGGAACGGTTTTAACATATTTCGACTTTTCACCAACAATATTAAAGTGTTATTAAGGCGGGAAAATGTCATGTTGAAATTTATTTTAGGCGACCAAATTGTTTCGGAATTTTTAAAAAGAAACCCAACTAACACTAGAGTAAGATAAAATTTCAAGTTTTAATTATTGATTTATTGGGCTCCAACTGCACACACATAGCTGTTGTATTTCCTTCTATAACAGGTGTACATTTTCTACAGTTTGTGTTTATTTCAACCAGGCTTATTATCTTAATCAAGGAAATGTATTTTAAATGCGAGAAAACGAGATATAATAAAATATAAAATATGCGAATTAGAAATTTTAATTACAAAACCCATAAAGGCAATGTACGGAAAATAAAATAATACTTGGAAAACATACAAAATAAAATATATTTCAGTATTTTACATATAAAAGAAAAATTAATAATTAATTGATTTATTTGTATGAATAAGATTATTAGACACCCAAAAAAGTAAGAAATAGAAAAAATAATACTTAATAAACATACAAATTAAAGTAATTTAATTTAAAAAAATAATAATTAATTAATTTATTTGTATAAACTTAAAATGATTAAGAATTATTAGGAAACCTAAAAAATAACTGATCGAAAATAAAATAGTACTTGTTTTTGTAGTAAATACAAATGAAAAATTATAAATTTAATAATTTATTTGCATAAAATAATGCTTGCTAAACATACAAAACGAATTATATTAAAGTATTTTTGTAATAGATATAAAAGAAAAATTAACAATTAATTGATTTATTTGAATGAACTTGAAAAAATTAAGAATTATTAGGAATTATTAACGAATCGAAAAAGAAAATAATACTTGTTCAACATACCAGAATTAATTATATAATATATTTTGGTAGTAAAAGTAAAAGAAAAATTATAAATTTAATGATTTATTTTCACAAATATCCATAGAATTTAAATATTATTAGAAAATCCAATTAAAGTAACTAATTGAAATAAAATAATACTGGCTAAACAAAATGAATTACATTAAATTATTTTCGTAATAAATATGAAAGAAAAATTAAAAATTAATTGGTTTATTTATATGAACTTGAAAAAATTAAAAATTATTAGGAAACCTAAAAAAAGTAACTAATCGAATATAAAATAATACTTCCTAAACGTATATAATGAACTATATGAATGTATTTTTGTGGAAAAATAAAAGAAAAATTATAAATTTAATGATTTATTTGTATAAAAATGTAAATAATTTAAAAATTATTAGAAAACCCAATAAAAGTAACTAATCGAAAATAAAATAATACTTGCCAAATATACAAAATAAGTTTTATTAATGTATTTTGGTAGAAAATATAAAATAAAAACTATAAATTTAATGATTTATTTGTAAAAATGCATAGAATTTAAAAATTATTAGAAAACTCAACAAAAGTAGCTAATTGAAAATAAAATGATACTTGTCAAATATACAAAATCAATTATATTAAAATATTTAGGTAATAAATATAAAAAAATAACAATTGATTGATTAATTTGTATGATCTTGAAAAAATTAAGAATTATTAGGAAACCTAAAAAAAAAAAATAACTAATCGAAACTAAAATAATACTAAACATACATAATGAACTATAATAAAGTATTTTGGTGGAAATATAAAAGAAAAATTATAAATTTAATGATTTATTTGTATAAATATGCAAAGAATTTAAAAATTATTAGAAAATCCAATAAAAGTAACTAATAATTGATTTATTTGTATGAATTTGAAAAAAATTAAGAATTATTAAGAAACCTAAAAAAGTAACTAATCGAAAATAAACTGATACTTGTTCAAAATACATACATTAATTATATTAATATATTTTAGTAGTAAAAATAAAAGAAAAATTATAAATTTAGTCAATTATTTTTATAAATATCTACAGAATTTAAATATTAATAGAAAACTGTAACTAATAACTAAACTTATAGTAACTAATCGAAAATAAAATAATACTTTCTAAACAAAATGAATGAATATTTTTGTAGTAAATATAAAAGAAAAATTAACAGTTAATTGATTAATAAATTTTATGTATTATGTAAGTTGAAAAAATTAAGAATTACCAGGAAACCTAAAAAAGTAACTAATCGAAAATAAAATTATACTTGCTAAACGTACAAAATGCAGTATATTTAAGTAAAATTGAAGGAAAAATTATCGTTTGTTGATCTGTTTGTGTGAACTTTGAAAGAATTTAAATATAGTTACAAAACCCAAAAAGGTAACTGACCGAAAATAGTATGCTAAACGTATATATTTTGGAATGAAAAATAAAAGAAACAAGATGAAATCTAACATATAATCAATTTTCACGACCATAACCACAACAAAACAACGTTTGCCGGAAGATGATTAAGATAAAACTTCTTATTTTAATTATTGATTTATTAAAATCCAAATGCATTAAGCGGTGTTACTTCCTTCTACAACAGGTGTGTATAATTTTATATAACAGTTTTATTTAATTCAAACGAACTTTAAACTACCGTTTTTCACATTATAAAGTCCCCGACCAGTACGACCGCACATCACCCGGCCGTTCACAAAAACCAAAAAAGAAAATACGGCATCAAGGGCGGGAAACGTCTGAAATTACAAATTCCACCTGCCCAACGTCTGTCCTACCTGCGCATCTAGAACACATTGTTATTTTAATTGGGGCCCTTAAGAAAACGACCCGGGAATTCAACGTGTTTTCCCAAAAATTTACACGCCCCCTTGAACATAAAACCCCCATTGTCGGATGGAATTCGTTCACCAAATTTGCACATTCACCTGTCAAAAGCAAATTAGAATTTTACACTTGTCAGGTTTTAAAATACGTTCCAATGGGATAGGAGGCCCAGATTTTTTGGGTAACGACGAATTCATCATCTTAAATCCACTTGATTTATGGTTCAATAATTTAAAGTTAAAAATAATGTGATGAATCATAAAAACCACATGTTTGTGTATAATTTACAGTTCCCAACTTACAGCTGTGCAAAACGTCGCAATGTTGATCCGGAACCGGAGTTTAAATTAAAAACGGTTCATTCCATTCAGGTTTATAATTTTTTACAATACAACAATTGCGTAAAGGAGAAGTTTTGTGTACTGAAAGCGTTTTAATCGTTAACATCAGCCTGGGAACGGAATTTGTCCGGTAAACATGGTGCAGTTGTAGGAAGACGTGATAATTTTCGATTACCAACCAATCCATGTGGGACCACGTGCCACACCTATATTAATATTTCTTTGTTTCTTCTTCCAGGCATCGGTGTCGTATATCTAAGCAGAACGAAGACCCAATAAGATGATGTAACGATAAACGAACGTACAACTAATCGCCCCTCATCAACCATGTTTAAGGAGGACATAAAGAATTCGAGTATAAAGTAAATGAAGGGAATATGTGGAAAGCATATTGGTGCAGTTCCAGTCACTGGTTCGCAATCCTCGTAAAACGAATTATTTTCCCAATGATTTTGAAACGTCAACAGCATGTTGAAGCATATGTTAAACACAAACGGGGCTGTCGCCAATCGAAATGTACCCCGACCTGATAGTTCGATTGTTATGGAACCGAGGGAATCGGCGTCGAGGTACAGGTCGCCGAACGGTAACACGTCCAGAGTTTCGCAACAGTATCCGCTGAACGTGTCCCAGCTGCACAACACGACGCTGGACAATTCGAAGCATTCGATTTACAGTACGGCGGTGCTGCCGCCCGGCAACAAGGCCCTGAATGGAGGCCTCAACATCTCCAGGGTGCGGAACCAGAGCACCGTCAACAAGTTCATCGCCAAGTCCAAGCAGGTCGGCGTCAAGGAGATGCTAGTGAGTTTGGGACTGTTGTGCCTAGTGAGTTTGTTGTTGGCGTTGCTGTCGCTGATCTTCCTGCTGAAGATCTCGCCGGTGACGGCGAACGATATACGGGAACTATTGAGGGCGGAACAATTGACTGTTATCACTGCCGAAGAGTATGTGGTCGTTTACGAGGTCACATTGGCCTTGTGTGCGCTGACTTTGTCGTTGAATTTGTGCTGTCTTCTAGTTTGCGCCATACAATTCTTGTTCGCCGTCAAATTGGTCAAAAGTCCACATGGAGGCAATGATAGGTGAGTCCTTAATTGAGATCGACTTGCTGATGATTGCGGGCCAGATTAGATCAATTTACTATTTCTCGAATGATTTGGTGTAGTTACATCAGCTGGAGTGTAATTGAAGCTATTGTTATCAGCATTATTGCTTGATAAAATTACGGAAATCCGTCAAGTGATGAGATTTAAATTTAATTAAGATTGAATGAAGCCTTAGTTGTGAATGACTTAAACTAAGACGCCGTGGATTTATATCAATTGACATGTTTACCTAATAAAAAGACCAATGACCGGTAAAAATATATGTATTTAAATATTTGACAATATATTTGAAGACGGCATTGTCAAATTCTATTTATGAAAATTGTGTATATCTTCTATGAAATTATTAACTTTTTTTTTAATTAAATTTATGATCCTCTATATATTTTTTTAAATTTTTTGAAGACGCGTGATGAAATGTAATATTTTAATATCACATAAATAAGTCAATACAAAAAATAAAAATTACCAAATTTTAATGATAAAATTTGTTTAAAAAAAAGTAAAAAATAATAAATTTTTGACCCCCTTTATTTTTAAATATCTTTTTTTTGGATAAGGGAAAGTATAAAAATATGTAATATTTTAATATCATATAAAATGTCAATACATACAAAAATTATAAAATTATCAAATTTTAGTCTTAAGGTTTGCCTCAAAATTATAAAAATAGTACATTTTTGACCCCCTTTATTTAGATTTCTTTAATTTTTTTGTATAAAAGTCTATACATATTAAAATTACAAATTTTAGCGATAAAATTTGTCTCAATAAAGTAAAAAAGTAAATTTAGATTTCATTATATTTTTTTGTATAAGTAAAAATTTGAAGAAATCAAATTTTAGTCTTAAGGTTTGCCTCAAAATTATAAAAATAGTACATTTTTGACCCGCTTTATTTAGATTTCTTTAATTTTTTTGTATAAAAGTCTATATATATTAAAATTACAAATTTTAGTGATAAAATTTGTCTCAAAAAAGTAAAAATGTAAATTTAGATTTCTTTATATTTTTTTGTATATGGAAAAATGTGAAGAAATATAATATTTTAATATCATATAAAAAGTCAATACATATAAAATTTATAAGATTACCAAAGAGTGATAAAATTTCTGTCAAAAAAGTAGAAAAAATAAATTTTTGACCCCCTTTATTTAGATTTTTTTAATCTTTTTGTATAAAGTAAAATGTGAAGAAATCCAATATTACATAAAAAAGTCAGTAGATATAAAAATTATAAAATTATCAAATTTGAGATAAAATTTGTCTCAAAAAAGAAGAAAAATAAATTTTTGACCTGATTTTTGATTTTGGATTTCTTCAAATTTTTTGTATAAAGGAAAATGTGAAGAAGTGTAGTAATTTAATATCACATACAAATGTCAATACATATAAAAATGTAAAATTACTAAATTCGAATGATAAAATTTGTCTCAAAAAGTGAAAAAAGTAAATTTTTGTCTCTCTGATTTATATTTCTTGAATAAGGAAAAATGTGAAGAAATATAATATTTTAATATCATATAAAAAGTCAATACATATAAAATTTATAAAATTTGAGTGATAAAATTTGTCTCAAAAATGTAAAAATAGTAAATTTTTGTTCCTCTTTATTTAGATTTGTTTAAACTTTTTGTATAAAGGAAAATGTAAATAAATGTAATATTTTATTATAAAGATGGCAAAATCATAAAAATACTAAATTTGAATGATAAAATTTGTCTCAAAAAAGTAGAAAAAATAAATTTTTGACTCCTTTTATTTGTATTTATTTAAAATTTTTCTATAAAGTAAAATGTGAAGAAATCTAATATTTTTATATTACATAAAAAAGTCAAAAGATATAAAAATTATAAAATTACCAAATTTGAGTTATAAAATTTGTGTGAGAAAAGTAAAAACCTTTTATTTAGATTTATTTAAAGTAGAAAAAATAAATTTTTGACCCCCTTTATTTGGATTTCTTTAACCTTTTTGTATAAAGTAAAATGTGAAGAAATCTAATATTTTAATATTACATAAAAGAGTCAATAGATATAAAAATTATAAAATTACCAAATTTGAGTAATAAAATTTGTCTCAAAAAGTAGAAAAAATAAATTTTTGAGACCCCCTTTATTTGGATTTCTTTAAAATTTTTGTATAAAGTAAAATGTGAAGAAATTTAATATTTTAATATTACATAAAAAGTAAATACATATAAAAAATGTAAAATTACTAAATTTGAGTGATAAAATTTGTCTCAAGAAAGTTTCTTCATATTTTTTGTATAAGGGAAAATGTGAAAAAATATAATATTTAAATATCACATAAAAAGTCAATACATAGAAAAATCATAAATTACCAATTTTAATATTTTAAAAATATTTTACAAAACATTTGAATTTTTTAGTTTTTTTTTTAATTTCCAAAAAAATTATGTGGCAGATAATTATTTTTTTAAGTTTTTTTTATATAATTATGAAAAATTTAGAAAGAAATAATAGGGCGAAAGCAATTAAAACATTATATTTCACCTGTAAAAAGCCGTTTTGTAGAATTTCGAAAACATGTGTACAATATGGCAGTGGACGTAATGCGTTTTAAAACACACGGATGGAATTCCTAATTATTTAAACAACTCTACACGCGTCCATCCCACAACAAAAACGTGTTCGGATCGAATTCAATCCTATTTACGTAGATCGACCATTGAACCATGCCTAGACATACATTTCACCACCTTCGACCGTTCGAACGATTAAAAAAGGACTCAATAAACAACTTCTGGTCTTCTGCACATGCACTCATTCACATTTTAATTGTCCAGTCTGGCGGCACGGGATTTCTACGGCTTCGATCGATGCCCAACGTACGCGTTTCTTCTTCAATTGTCTAAACAATTGCACAAGTGTTACTTATGTGCGTCAGACATTTCGCAGATTTTTATAAATTATATACAAAAAAAGTTTGTTTAGATGTTCGTGGAATCTGTTAGCTAGTTACATGTTTCCTGCTTGATTAATTAAAGAAAATTATTCGACTAAAATTATACTCATTGGCTCAGAATACAACATACAGAGTGATTCATCTAACTTATTCATTAGAAGTTTTATATTTATCCGGAAAAAAGTATTGATTTGAAATTTTTATAGCAATTATAACTTAAACTACTTTTTTAAGTTATTTTTAATAAAATTTTATTTCGGGTTTCGCCGGAATTGACATTAACTTTGTTATTTTCATTGGAACACTCTGTATATTTTTGGATTTTTATATTTATTATGTAATTGCAACTATAATGGGTATAAATGTCCTATAGCTAAACCCAATAGTTTTTGAATTATTAATATATTTTCAAAAATTTTGACAGATTGCTGAAATGCCTGTAAAGGTACCAATTTTGATGCTGGAACGTTCATTTTTTGCATACATGTTAATCAAGGACCATCCTATAAGGAGCTATTATTAGTACTCCCAAATTTTATACAGGGTGTTCGTTACTTACGTTTAATTTTGTACATTTTAGAATATCAATATTTTTGATATTTTCAACGGAACACCCTATATATTTTTGGTTTCTACATATAATTATGGATATAATGGCTATATCATGTTCTATATCTAAATCCAATAGTTTTAGTTACTAATTTATTTCCAAAAATTTTGAAAGATTGATGGTCTAACTGAAATATCTGTAAAGCCACCAATTTTGATGCTGGAAAGTATATGTTTGGTATACATGTTAACCAAGGACCATCCTATAAGGAGCTATTATTAGTACTCCCAAATTTTATACAGGGTGTTCCTTATTTACGTTTAATTTTGTACATTTTAGAGTATCAATATTTTTGATATTTTCAATAGAACACCCTGTATATTTTTGGATTTTTAAGTTCTACATATAATTATGAATATAATGGCCATATCATGTTCTATATCTAAATCCAATAGTTTTTGTGTTTTTAATTTTTTTCCAAAAATTTTGAAAGATTGATGGTCTAACTGTCTGTAAAGTCACCAATTTTGATGTTGGAAAGTACATGTTTAGCATACATCCAAACCAAACCCATCTTATAAAGAACCATTATTAGTACTCCCAAATATTATACAGGGTGTTCATCATTTACCTTTAATTTTGTGCAACTTAAAACATTATTTTTAGTGAGACACCATATATTTTACCATAATTAAACTGAATATAAAAAACCTTTCTATTGGTATAAACATTTCCTATACATAAGATGAATATTATCAGTGAATTTAACATCCAACATTAAAAGTGGTGGCTTTGATGATGTCTTGTACCTGTCAGAAGGCACCACAGAGGAAGGTATTTTTTTGTGGAGATGTCTGTTCATCGAACAGCTGGGATTTTAATTTGGGGTGCCATTGCATATGGCAGTCGGTCACCTTTAATTTTCATTAGAGGCAATTTGACCACCCAGCAATACATCCAGGAAATTGTGGAACTCCATGTGTTGCTTTACCTTAGAACACTTCAAAATCCAGTTTTTTAAAAGGATTGATCTCATGTTGGCAGCGTTACTTTGTAGTTTTTCCAACATTCCTATGTAAATTTCTTATCATGGCCATCAAGATTTTCTGATTTATCACACGCTGAACACGTGGGAGACACCATGGACTCCTAAAAATTCAACCCTTCTTCCTCCCATGTTGGTGCACCTTCAGCGTCAAGTAGAGGTGACATGGAGTGAGCTACCACAGAAAATTGATCACTATTAGATCAATCTCAAGGCTGTCGATGCAGACCTGATCAATATATTCAATATATTTGTCTGAACAACTCCAAATTGCAAAGCAAAAATCAATGAAATATGACCGCTGAATCTGTGTGTTCTATTTTCTACGTCACTGAGTATACTACATTCTTCACTCCATGGTCAAGTAGTCAACGTGGCCCGGAGCGAATTATTCGGAATCCTAAAGGAAACATCTAATTAAAAATTCGTCGGTTTTTGCGTGGGTCGATTATAGTAAAATATTTTCATAGTAAAATTCATATATACAATAGAATAAAAATTAATAAGCGTATTCACACAGATCATTCCAGATAACAAGGCAACGCAACTTTTGCCGTTAGTTTTTTACCGTTTTTTTCGGTTTTTTTTCCGTTGTCGTTGCTAAACTGTATCAATTTTGAAACACGGTGTTGTTTTGTTAAATAATAAATAAGCATAATGATAACGTTAATGTTTGTTCAAGTACCAAATTGGTGTTACAACCGGTTTCCAATATGTCTACACTCATTTACAAAAATATTCGCTTGGATATTTATTAATATCTTGACAAATACGATCGTCTTAAAAGCTCTCGCTGACAAACACAACCTTCATTATTTGCATTTGTTTTGTTTCATAATCACTTCATGAAATTAATAAGGTAGTTTCACTCTTTAAAGGCACACGCAATTCTGGAGAAATTGTAAATAGGAAAAAAGAACGGATATCGCAGTAATTATGGTCAAAAACGCAATTTACTGTGACATAATTTCAAGGCGGATGTTTTTACTTTTTGTCGATTTTTCTATTACTTTTTTTGTTAATGTCTTAACGGTTCAATTTTTATGGTAAATGCTCAATTACAATTGTTTATTTTATACATTTTTGGTTAAAAATAAATTTTAATTATGGAATGGTTTTTCAATAATAATAATAATTTATGGAAAATGTATTAAATAATGTTCAAAATTTAATTAATATTTGCATAACATTAAAAAAAAAATATATATATTATTTGACTAATTTTGTTAAATTATTGTTTTTCATAACTTTTTTCTTAAGACTATTGATATTTTATAACATTTAGTTTAGAATGTCCAAAAGTTGTAGTAAATTGAAATTCATAGAAAATCTATCAAGTAATGTGTTAATTTTATTATTATTTATATTTATTGTTGAACAAATAAAAAAATAAATTATTATTCTACTAATTTTATAATATCAACAATTTTTATATAATATTTCATTTTTACAACAAATACAAACAGAAAAATGGTGTCTTTATAAAAATAAATGCATTAAAACCAAATTTAAACAAAAATTATTATTTGAAAAATTGTGAGAGATCAACAATTTTTATATAGTCTTTCATTTTTAGAATAAATACAAACAGAAAAATGGTGTCTTCATATAAATAATTATATTAAAAACAAATTTAAAATTTATTTTCTAAATGTAGTTTTCTATTGAATTTAAATTTTTAGAAAATCTATTAAATAACTTGAATAATTGTGTTTTTTACAATTTTGTAAATGTTTTTGATAACATTTTTCAATAAACAAATTGACAATTTACTTAAAACTTAGGCTAGAATGTCCAGAATATATATTAATTAGAATACATCATTACAGTAATGTTATTTTAATTACTATTCATTACAGAACACTAAAAAATATATTATTATCCGATTAATCTTTAATTTTTACAATATATACAAACAAATGGTGTCTTCATAAAAATAACTTATTAACTACATATTTAATTTGTGTCAGATTTATTATTTGGTTTTTGGAATTAAAATTCAAAATATAATTTAATAAAATATTTATTTAATTAAATGTGTTTTCTATTAAATTAAAATTTATATATAATCCTGCTTTTTAAAATATTTTATGCATTCTGGCACAGCTCACACAACAAATTTTTGTAATAGAAAAATGGTATAATTAATTAATTGAATTTTACATCTTTTACATTTTTAGATATTTATTAATTTTTACAATAATTGTAAAATAATGTCTTTAATAATTTTTTTGTACCACTTATTTTATTTTTTATAAAAATAATAATTTCCTGATTTCAACAACCAAAATTCGAAATATATTTAGTAAATTATTCAATTTACTAATTATAATTTGTATTAAATTATTTTTAGTATATAATTGAATTAGTTAGTTATAAATTTTATACTTTCTCAAAGAAAGTAATTAAATGATTTGTTTAATCTTTAAAAAAATGTTTTGTCTTATACATTTTTCTTTTTTACAACAAATTCAAATAGAAAATATCATCTTTAACTTTTTATACAAGAAATATTTTTAATTTTTAATCTAAAGTATCTTTTTCATAATCATTTATTTATTAATAGATCTTTTATAATTAAAAAAAAAAAAGATTTTATTTGGGTTCAAGAATCAAAATTTGTCACAATTGTTAAATAATTGTCATAATTTGATTAATATCTAATTGTTGTTGATTTTAATAATTTTCTGAAAGTCTAAATATCATCTAAATTTTTAATTTTTATTGTTTTATATTATTCCTCTTCTTTTCAATAAATAGGAACAAAATATATTGTTTTTAATTTTTCTTATACAATATTTATATTCTGTAGCATTTAATGTAAAATATCGAATAAAAATTAATTAACAATTTTTATTTAGGTTCAAATATTCTCGAATATCTATTAAATAATTCGAGTATTTAAATAGTTAATTAAATCTATTTGACAAAATTTGAATTTATAAAATTTAAATATTCGAATAATTCAAATTATTCGAATAGATTATTGGAACCCCGTTATTATTTTTAATTTTAAACTTATGAGCATTTATCTATTAAAAATAACTTCTACCATTTTATCAGATTTTATTACACAATCTGAATATTTAAACCGGGAAATAAATTGTGAAAGTACGAATCGATTTTATAATATAATTAAATCAGTAGAGTCGTCTTCATTTTCAGGTGTAAAACATAAATAAGAACGTCAACAAAAAAAAAATATATTGCGTTATAACGTTCATTATGTATAATTACATAACTATTTCAAAAATTTTAATGTTTTGTTATTCAATTCGTACGAATTTAAAATGTATTTATGTATTTGAAACGAGTTATCGAAAAAATCCATTTAACGCAGAACGGTACAACCGCAAATATTTATGTGCCTTTCGTCGCGTTCAATGTCCCACATCATTTTAATTAATAATAACAATAAAAAAACATTTAATTTATGACCACCAATCGGTAAAAATGAAGTGGCGACACTGGACAAAAATAAATTAAAATTTTCGACTTTCGGCAATTTAAATTTGACCACGAAAAAAATCGGAAAGGAATTCGAAAAATTTTAATTCAATCAGAACGAACCAATAAATATGGATTCCGTTTGAAACGAAACGGTCCGGGCCTCAAGTATTTGCATGTTTTGCATAAAACCTGTCCCACTTCTATTAATTAATTTTAAGAGCCATTTAATTTATTTATTTATGGGGGGACGAACGCTAAAGAATGAGGACGTAAAACGATATTGTTTTTATTTGCTTAATTGAGAGATTTTGATCTACATTGCTTTAGTGTTGTCGAAACGGCTTCACGTTGAATTTTTCAATTAAAAATAGGTGGCGTCATAACGGACGTACACTAAGCTGCTGACGTCATTGGTGCTCAAAAATGAATAGATTAGGTCAAACTTTTTTGTGTATTGAAGCACTGTCTGGAATTGTTGAACGTGGTCTGAAGAAGGTGCAAGAGAGGTTCAGGACGTCAAAAGACAAAGGAATGTCAAAACCTTAAAGCTTTAGCTCTCCAGGATTGTTTTGTGAGCCTTCCTGCAATTATCAATCGGTGGTTTATAAAAGAAGGAAGTTTGTGCTAAATTTGACTTATATTATCTAATAAATTCATATGAGAAAATTTTCAATATCTTTATCACTCGTATCTTGAAGTAACAAGTGATATTCTGAGTGTTTTGGCTCAATTTTGAATTTAAGTATCTAATTACTCCAGGTATGAAGATTTTCATATTGGTCATCACTAATTTTGAGTAGATCAGCCAATTTTCAAGACGAAAATCTCTAAATAATTGGTGACACTTGAATTTGTCTTGTTTCAAATTTGAATTATATTATCTAATAAATCCATATGAGAATATTTTCAACGTCTTTATCACTCGTGTCTTGAAGTAACAAGTGATATTTTGAGTATCTTAGCTCAATTTTGAATTAATTATCTAATTATTCCAGGTATGTAGATTTTCATATTGGTTATCAGTGATTTTGAGTAGATCAGCCAATTTTCAAGATGAAAATTTCTAAATAATTGGTGACACTTGAATTGTCTTGTTTCAAATTTGAATTATATTATCTAATAAATCCATATGAGAAAATTTTCAATATCTTTATCACGGGTGTCTTGAAATAACAAGTGATATTTTGAGTGTTTTGGCTCAATTTTAAATTTAAATATCTAATTACTTCAGGTTTGAAGATTTTCATATTGGTCATCACTGATTTTGAGCAGATCAGCCAATTTTCAAGATGAAAATCTCTAAATAATTGGTGACACTTGAATTATTTTGCCTCAAATTTGGTTCATATTATCTTTGGAATGTGAAATGGGATAAGTGATGAGTACTGATTTTGTTTGGCCATGTATGTCATGGCTTTAATTTCAACTCTTAGCCATCTCTTCTTGTTTTTCTTGGTCCTGGTAAGGCTGAATTAAGTCCGCAATTTTTTAAAGAATAAAATTAGATTGACTAATTGCATAGTAGACAACACTGGCACCCAATTTAGTACTACATCTCATATTTTTAAATTTTAATAAATTGCTATAATCATGACCACTACTGTATGTTCGAACCGCTGATTTACATATTAAAATAACTTGCTATTGTAATTAATAAATCTTTGGCAAGTTATCTGATTGACCTAATATAATAATCAATATACTAACTATAATTTATCTCTATAATCTGTTAATCTTCATTCAACCGCATGGAACAGTGGTAGTAGGCGCAGTGGGCACTGATGACGTCACCGCACTCCAACCCGGCGCCATACTAAAATTTAAATAATTTATATCTGCGAAAATACTCAACGTATTCAAATGAAACAAACGCCATTCCGTTTGTGATAACTATATCTGTTAGGGAATAAAATAATATATGATGTTTTTTTACAATTTATATGCTCATTGTGCGATGTTATTGCTTTGTCCACACGATAATATTTATCGGTAAAAACACGCCGTACTTGTCTGCGTAACTGTATAAATACAGTATCCAGTTGCACTTACGAGAAATCTAAAGCAAACATAGCGACGGCTTCTTTTTATTTTTATATTCGACACGAAACAAACACATGTGAATTTACAGATTCAATATTTAAACTGATTTCAACATCTCGCATGTTATTGTATTTATTTGTGGTGTGGAACTCGAACGCCACTCATGTTAATGGGTTTTTTATTTTAATGTTTTAATTTCGCATAATTTTAATATCCTTGACATTTTTAACTGTTTACAATTAACAGTGTTTCCCCATCGGTGATTTTCAATCACCACGATACGCACTCTGTCTCTGTGTGTGTGTGTGAACGACGCATGTACGATCAGTTATTCAAGTCAGTGTCCAGGTTGACACGTACAAATCAATTAACTAATTAATTCCCCGGCAATTAGCGAGGTTTTTAAGCATTGTGTTACGGTAATTGTTTCGATGTTTTATCAAGATCGTATTTTAATTTGTCGAGGAAATGTTGTATTGTAATGGAATGCCGAACATATCACGACTGCGTATGACATTTATATGTTTATGGTCGTCGTAATAAATATACAAGTTTCGAACACTTAGAAATTGAATACGAATTCCTATTTGTCTGCAGCATCCTGGACGCCGTTGTTAAATTAATGTCTGTTGAATGAATGATAGATACAACAAAATTTAAATAAAAAATATTTTCTTTACAAATTTTATCCATACAAGTATCAAAATTCGAAATATATTTTAGTAAATTGTTTAATTAATTGTCTGTAAATCAATGAAATTTATAATTTTTAACATATTTTTGAACTTTTACAACAAGAAACTGGTTCAAAAATTCGAAACATTAAATAGTTAAATATTTTAATTGGCTAGTTGTGAGCTGTATTAAATCAAATTGTTAAATAATGTTCCTGAGACAACGAATTTTATTATTTTTAACCAACAAGAGACTCAAAAGAAGCTCCAAATAGATAAATGGGAAATTTTACCTTATTTTGATCATTATTCAGTGTTTGATTGATTTAATCCGAAGGAGGATATAGAATTTTTGTCTTATATCTATATATATATATATATATATATATATATATATATATATATATATATATATATATGATAGATTAGCGACTGTTAATCTGTCTTTTTAGTTTGATTAAAACACTAAATTCACAATAATACGCTTTATTACGACAAACGTAGTTTAACCCTCAACATCTAAAGCTTGACTGCTCGGTTCTTTCTTAAGAACTGCCCCGATTATTAAATGTAAACAAATACTTCAGATTTGCTTATGAAACAAAACTAGTCTAAATAGATGTGAGCACGTCGCATCGGTCCATCGGTGAAGGTGATGACGTAAGCTAACACGGCCTTCCTGACATGTGGGGCGTCCTCGCACCTTCCACAGTTTTGCAAAGATTCACCTGACACCGGTAATCTGTAAACATTATAACAGCAGTACAAGCTCAAAATATATTCGAAGAACTAAGTCTAAACCTTATTTCATTTAACAAAATAGACTGTTATGCGGCACAGTTAACAATCACTAGAAGCTCAGAGGCGGCTCAACCATCAATAGGTCTGTTACACCCATGACTCTCAAGTGCTATCAAAAGATACCATATTCTAGCCAGGAGCTCAGAGGCGGTTCAACCACTACCAGGTCTATTACCCGCTTGTCTCACAGACACAGAACACAACAATCTAAGCCTGCAGAGCAGGGACCTTAAAAATAGCCTGCCGAGCAGGGACCTTTAAACATAGCCTGCAAAGTAGGGACCTTAAACATAGCCTGCAAAGTAGGGACCTCAAACATAGCCTGCGACGCAGGGACCTTAAAAATAGCCTGCCGAGCAGGGACCTTAATCATAGCCTACTAAGCAGGGACCTTCACATATAGCCTGATACACAGGGACCTTAAACAGCCTACTATGCAGGGACCTTTACACACATTCACACATCAATCTTATTAAATAAATCTATATCCATCATACCTTATAGAATTTCTGTATCTGGCCAGGTTCGTAACTGTTCATGCGCCGCTATTGTAGTTCTACCTCGGCTGCCAATCCTTCGGAGAGCATACCTCTCATTAGGTAAACAATGCGTTACCTCAAAGGGTCCGTGATACTTTGGTTTCAATTTTCCTCCATTCGACAGCTGACTATTTTCAACAACAACTTTATCACCAACAGCGTATGGTATTGCCGGCACTCTTTTCTTATTAAAGTTTGTAATTGTTCTACTGGTTACTTCGCACACGCGACTGTGAGCTTGTTGTCTAAGTATTTCAGCGTCCACATCACTTGTCTGTATTGGCACACCATTTAACAGTTCGTTAGTTGCTCTCAGACGTCGATTTTCACCAAACATTAATATCCACGGCGCGAATCCTGTCGATTTGTTCACAGTTACATTAAAATCGTCCTCAATATCAGGTAGCACTTTTGTCCATTTATTTTCGTCTTTTTCATTCAACACAGCACGCATCGCATTAAACAAACTTCTCATAACGCGTTCCACTTGTCCATTACCTCTAGGAACTCCTGTTGCAATTAGGTGTAGCTCAACAGAGTTATCATTGAGAAATTCTCGAAATTTACTCGCTACAAATGCTGTTCCCCGATCAGCTATTATTCGTTTTGGTCGACCCAATTCCATAAATAATGCATCTAATGCCTTTATAGTACATTCGGCATTTTTTTTTGTCTAATAGGACAAAATCGCACAAATTTAGTAAAAGCGTCTATAACCACTAAAATTTGAGTGCATTTATTAGATTTGACCAAAGGTCCGGCATGGTCAATATGCCACGTATCCATTTTACTTCGTTTTCTGTTGACACAATCCACTCCGTTTTCCAGTAAAAGATTTACCCAACACACACGATCTACAATTTGCAACATATTTGCGTACTGTTTTACCCATGCGTGGCCATATTAAGTCCTCACGTAATTTCATTAACATTTTATCAGCACCAATATGAGACGAGTTATCATGATACAGTTTCATTATCTCTAGTCGAGCTGCTACAGGTACAAAACAACGTTCGCGACCATCATTTGAACATTGTAAAAACACTAAATTGTCTTTCACTATATATCCCGTCTCATGATGCGTTTTGTTTATTATTGTCTGACAAAACACATCCTCTGATTGATATTCACAAATTGTCTTTGGTTTGTTAGCAATAATTCGTGCTGCTAAAATTCGTTTTGTCGGAGATGCTGTATTTCGACTTAAATAGTCGACATGTGCCATTTTATGTCCTGGTCTATATTCTATATCAAAATTAAAGTCCTGCAATTTTATCCACCATCTTGCAACGCGGGGGTGTAGTTCCTTTTTGAGTGCTGTAGCCCTTACTGAATTACAGTCTGTATAGATTGTAAACTTTATACCATACAGATATGTGCGAAAATACTGAGTGGCTTCCACTATCGCTAGAGTTTCCAAATCATAAGAATGATATCGCGATTCACAATCAGTTGTACGCCTAGAGTAATACGCCACTGGATGAAGCACATTATTTAAGTCTTTTTGCATAAGTATGGCACCCAATCCAAGCGAACTCGCGTCTGTATGTAGTTCGGTAGTCAGTTCCGGATCAAAAATGTTCAAAATCGGATAAGAAGTCAATCGTTTCACTAAATCCAATCGCACATTTTCACATTCACTTGTCCACTCAAAAGTTTTTCCCTTACGTAACAGTGTAAATATCGGTGCTGTTAAAGTTCCAAAGTTTTTCACAAGATGTCTAAAATATCCAGTCAGTCCTTTTTCGATCACACCTAAATATTTCACAGATGTTTGGAAAAAGTTACACTTTTGTATATTTAAGGGCGTCAATGTCCTTTCTTAAGTTCTTAAGACATTCTTGAATGGGTCGAGAGGGCACAACACATCATCAACATAAACAAACGCAATATCGTCTTTAAGTGGTCCAAGGGCTTTATCGATGGCACTCTGATAATCTGATGGAGAGTTTATGAGATCAAACGGCATTCGGTTGTTCTTTTATTTCTTTCGTAACCCACTCGTCCATTCCTGACAAATTCAAGTCATATTCCTCAAATGCAATTTCTAAATCTTACAAGTCGAAACTGCGCTGCAGCCACACTTAAACCTTCTGCGCAGCCATCTTCAATGTTGCTTGAGTAGTTTGGGCGTTGGCCATTGTCGATAAAATTTCCATGTTTTGTTTTTGGAATCTGTTGTTACTTTCTTGCTACTAATCTCTCTCCGATGCACTTTTGGTAATGTTCACAACGTTCGGACTCACTGCGCGTTTGTGTTTTTCACTATTGTCTGTTCGTTCACAAAGAAACACAAAAAAAAATTTATTTTTTTTTTTAGGTCCTTTCTTCCGGAAATAATTCACGAGAAGATATCCCACTTCTGATGATAGATTAGCGACTGTTAATCTGTCTTTTTAGTTTGATTAAAACACTAAATTCACAATAATACGCTTTATTACGACAAACGTAGTTTAACCCTCAACATCTAAAGCTTGACTGCTCGGTTCTTTCTTAAGAACTGCCCCGATTATTAAATGTAAACAAATACTTCAGATTTGCTTATGAAACAAAACTAGTCTAAATAGATGTGAGCACGTCGCATCGGTCCATCGGTGAAGGTGATGACGTAAGCTAACATATATAGATGTTTAAAATAAATAATAATATAATAATTTTAAAGTATTTTATTAAAAAACATTATTTGAATATACAGTATTTCAATATATGTTAAAATAATTGTTAAAAAAATTGAACCAGATTTATTCATTTATTTTAATATTAACTAAATTTAATTTTCACGTTAAATATATTTAATTAAAAGTTTTCTAAACATTATAAAATTAGATAATTTTGAAAAATAGAATATGTGAAAATAAAAAATTATAAAAAAAAACAAAAAATAAAAAAGTATTTGGAATATTAGACTTCAAATTAAATATTATTAAAAAAATTGAAACACGCTTTTTCGTTTATTTTAATATTTTTAATTTTTAAATTAAGTAAATTTAAATAAATAATAAATATTATAAAATAATTAGAATTAAAATGTGTGAAAATTAAAATTTTATTAAATATAAAAAAATATTTTGAAACATGATACTTTATATTAAATTTTGTTAAAAACAACGAATCATTTTTTATTAATTATTTATAAAAATATTAAAAAAATTAACGTTTAAAATATTTATTTTAGATAGATATTTAAATATCTTTAAAAAAATCAAATAAAAATAATTATAATTTTCAAAATTAATTGAATTTAACAAAAAACAAGTTTTACTTCGTTATTTTTGGAGTCAATAATTTAAATTTAAAAATTACCACCATATTTTTTATATTTATTTAAAATCCTAAATTATCAAATTTAATATTAAAAAATACCGAACATTTTAATTCTATATCAAATATGTTTGAAATTAAATTATATAAAATAGAAATTAAATATTAACAAAATAACTTTATCTAAAAGTTAGTGGTAACTTACTAAATTATTTATTTATCACAAATTTTAATTTTTTAATTTATATTTTATGAATTTATTTATTTCGGAAGAGGTTTTAAAAAATTTTTGAATATTTTACAACTTTTACAAAAAATATTAATAAGAAAAATAAATTAATTAAGTATAATTAATGTATTTTATTTGGTCTTAAGGATTAAAATTCGAAATACTCCTCATTAAATTGTTCAATTAATTAGCTGAAAGTTGTAATAAATTAAATTGTATAGAAAATTTGTTAAATAATCTTTCTAGTTTAATTAATATTTATTTCCCCTTAAATTAAAATATATTTTCTAAATCCTGAATCGACGAATTTCATAATTTTTAACATCACCATCAAGAGACTTATTAGAAGTACCAAAAAGGTAAATGGGAAACTCTACCTCATCCAACATATGGTACAGATAATCCTCCATTTCATTATTAGTTATTTTGATCATCATTAAATATTTTACATAATAAACAATGTAATTCGGAGGGAGATGCAAAATATTCAGAATTTTTGACTATATTTTTCAACTTTTACATGAAATACTAATAATAAAATGGTTGTATTAATAACAATAAATAATTTAATATAATTAATGTATTTTATTTGATTTTAAGGATTGAAATTCGAAATATACCTTATAAAATTGTTCAGTTAATTAGCTGAAAGTTGTTTTAAATTAAATTGAATAGAACATTTGTTAAATAATATTCCTACTTTAATTAATATTTATTTCCCCTTAAATTAATATATATATATTGTAAATTTTGAATCCATCCATTTAATTTTTAACATTAGTGACTAAAATTACGTCCAAAAAGTTCATTATCCACGATACAGTTCAGATAATTATCTATGTTATTATTATTTGTTTTTGTCATTATGTCGTTATGGAATATTGACAAAAACTGGTTGATTATAATGATGATAATGTTGTTGAATAAAAGTTATTTAAAAAAAAAGTTGATTCAAAATTAAATATTAAAAACTGTTTTATAATCACATCTAAAACTAGTTTGCCTTAAAAATAAATCGCAATGGTATAAAAGGAAGAAAAAACATAGAAAATCCGGTAAAACAACAAAATTAAATATATGTTACGGAACTAACAATTCTTGCGGCTTCCTCAACACCGTCATGTTTGGGTGGTTTCATCAATCACACAAATAAACAGTGTAGTTTTGTTGCAATCGTCCCAAACGAAATTGAATGAACGCGTTGAATTTCGGAACAGTGTTTCATTCCCGATGCTGGTTCCCACCAGTGTGGGTTTCTGTTAATTTCCTGCTAAATAAATCTCCTTTGTAGCGACGCAACGAACAGGAAGCGATGCCACTAAACAGTATTTACCGCTCTATTATTGTTACTTAATTGCACTTAATAAATCTCCATTCCGTCACATTATGAACAACGAAAAAATGCACACATAATAGGAAATTGAACGGCGGCATTTCTGAATATTAAACACCGCAGAAAAAAATGTCGACATAATTAATTAAGTAAGAAACAAGTGTTCGTTGTGAATAATTCAAGTGATTTATGTTCAAGGAATCGAAACCCAGGTAAAAATTCGTTTCCTGGCACGCGAATCTCTCTGCGGGTTCGTGTGTGTGTGCGGTTTCTTTTTCTATTACCTAATTAATTTTTCGGCCGTCCTTCGGAATTTTCGATGCGGAATTAAAAATCACCCACACATTGTATTCAAATTTTGTCTGTCTGGCGGAGTTGGGGAACGGGCGACGGAGATGTTTCGGTTTGCTTTTCACCTGGTTATTGTTTGGAGTCGGTTTAAAAATATACTTGGATGTGCGGAATGTTTATTTGCCTTGTCTGCGTTTGTAGGTCAGCAAGAGTTTTTAATGATGTGCAGAAAATGCTACGAAAACGAATTGGATTTACATTAATAAATGTTTCGAAACATATAAATATATATAATGTATCTTTTTCAAATTTAATATTATATGTTGTTTATTCATATTTTCTAAATATCACTAATTAATTAATTTTCTCAAACCTAATTATATCTAGTTGTATTTTTGCATTCTACTTATATAATAATTGACATTTATGTAATAATTTTTTAATCGTGAATGTTGACTATAAATTCATTTTTCAAAAAAAAAAGTCATTTGGTGACATAACTAACATATTATGTATAATTTAATAATCATTTTGTAATTTCCTGACAATTGCTTAAAATATTATCAATACCCATTTTATTTAAAAAAAAAACAAAACAATAATTTAGTAATTTTTTAATTAATTGTATGTTTGATTAAATGAAAACTTTCAACATACATTTATTTGACTTTAAAAATCAAAATTTAAAATGTTTATAATTCATGTTCAAGATAAACATTTCAAAATTATAAATAAACTAATTTTACAATTGTAACAATTGTTTCAATATTTCTTCCAGTTTTGCAACACGTACATAGAAAAAAAGTGTTGCCATCATAAAAATAAATTCATTAGATATAAGAAGAATAAAAATTTAAAATATCTTTATAGTTCATGTTTCATTTTCAGAATTCTAAATACACTAATTTTTTAATTTTGATAATTTTTTGAATATATCTTTCAGTTTTACAGAACATACATAGAAAAAATGTTGTCTTCATAATTAAATATTATCAAGACACTTATTTGGTTTTAAGAATCAAAATTTAAAATATCTTCATAGTTTACGTTCAAGATAAGCATTTTCAAAATTCTTGATATACTAATTTTATAATACATTTTTTTTAATATTTCTTTCATATTAACAAAAGTGTTTAATTAATTAAGGTATTAAGAATCAAAACTCGATATATATTAATATTGTTCCTTCTAGTTCATTTTTTTTTTTAATATTTTACATTTTTTCAAAAATCAAAAAAAAATATGGTTGTTTTCATTAAATAGAATATTTTTTTATTTGCTTTTAAGAATTAAGAATACAATTAAATAAATATAAATTATTTTTTTATTTGATTTCAGAAATCCGAATTTGAAGTATAATGTAGTAAACTATTCAATTAATTATAATTTTCAGATATGAAAATTTTCATAAAACCTGTTAAATATTTTTATATTTTTTACCATTGTTTTCTGAATTTGAAAAGTCAGTATATAGAAATACAAAAAAAATGTTTGCCTTTGTTGATACCCTTTATCATAAACAATCAGAGGTTTTTTTTGGTATCACCAAGAAAAATTAATAATATAGTTCTATTCATTGTAAATTATACAATATAGTAATTAAAATTCTTTAAAAATTGTTGCCAGTTTAATTAATATTTATTTTTTATTAAATTTTTTAATTTAATTTTTTTTTTGAATATTTTACATTTTTTTTAAATTAAAAAAATATGATTTATATTTAAATTTTATAATTTTTATCATTTTTCAATTTTTACAAAAAATACCATTCAATAAAAATAAATTATTTTTTTTATTTGGTTTCAGAAATCCAAATTTAAAGTATAATGTAGTAAATTATTCAGTTAATTATAATTTTCAGAAAACCTGTTAAATATTTTTTACCATTTTTTCTGAATTTATATTAGAAATTTGTCTTTGTTAATACCTTTTATCATAAACAAGTTTTTTTTTTGGTGTCACCAATGGAAATTAATAATATATTTCTATTCATTATAAATTGTACAGTATAGTAATTAAAATTCTTTAAAAATTGTTACCTGTTTAAATAATATTTATTTGTTATTTAATTATAAATTTTTTCGATTATTTTAACAATTTTTTATTCATTTTTTTGCCACAAATAAAATTGAAATATATTATTTTATTTTTTTTTTATACATCATTGACATAAATCAAAATGTAATTTTCATAAAAATAATTTAATTGATTAAATCAAAATTTTAGAAAATTTTTTTAAATAATTTAAATAAATTAATGAATATTATTGAACAATTTTTCTAAACTTATTTTGACCATTTTTTCTTTTTAACAATAAATACAAGTAAAAATATGTTTCATATTTTTTTTGTACAATAATTGACAGTCAATTTTTTATTCATTTTTTTGCCACAAATAAAATTGAAATATATTATTTTATTTTTTTTTATACATCATTGACATAAATCAAAATGTAATTTTCATAAAAATAATTTAATTGATTAAATCAAAATTTTAGAAAATTTTTTTAAATAATTTAAATAAATTAATGAATATTATTGAACAATTTTTCTAAACTTATTTTGACCATTTTTTCTTTTTAACAATAAACACAAGTAAAAATATGTTCCATATTTTTTTTGTACAATAATTGACAGTCAGTTATTAAATCCAGAATTTGATACAAATAATTCTATTAAATATGATAAATTCTTTTGGTTTCAATTTAATTATTTAATTGGATTAATCAATTAATTGAATTAAATTGAATTACTAATTAGTAATTTATATTAAATCAAAATTTATAGAAATTTTGTTCAGTAGTAGTAGTTTTTTAACTTTTTTTTTAATTTATCTAAATTTAGTTTCTTACTATGTAACTTTTATAATTATTTCATTCGTATAAGAAAAATAACAGTTTTTAGAAAATTTAAGCTAAAATATTATAAAACAACTAAATCTTTTTTTTGCAGGACTAACAAGTACTTGCAAAAGTCTTCAGTTAGCCGAGTATGCGCAGTGGGTGGATTCTTCATTTCCATACCAGTATTTCTAACAGGTTCGTACTTATCCCATCAATCGTCCAATAACCGATGTTTAACCAAACATTCGCATCATTTTAGGCATAATACTGTACACGTTCATCCAGTTCCACTCGACTCCAGCCATAGTGACCAGCGTGTTCATCGGCCTGGGCATCATCTTCTGCGGCTGCGCAATGGTGCACAACGTGTTCATATGGCAGCGCGAGAAGACGAACGCCGTCAAGGAGCTGGCGCTCCAGCAGCACGAGCAGTCCGTCCACAACTCGTTCCACAGCGTGGCGGCGCCGCCGCAGATCAACCACTCGCACGTCAGCAACTACAACAGCTTCGCGCACAGCATGGCCACCATACACGGCAACGGGCCCTACATCGTCAGGCCGTCCACCACGACGCCGCCCACGGGCGAGAACCTCAACCTGACCAAGCTGTCGCATCCGAGGGAGGCGAGCGGCAGCGTCAGCCCCGGCATGCCCAACACCACTCTGGACCTGAGCAGCGTGGCCACCACCAACTCGCCCCACGAGCTGTCCACGCTCGTCTGATTTGGTCCTTGTAGTCTCGTGTGGTACCACCACGAAAACTCTTCTTTTAATTATTATTAATTAACTAGTCTGTTGGATGACCAATTTTTGTTGTTGTCAATTGTGGAAGATTTCGGCGGAATGGGAGGTGAATTGCACGTTGACTCATTCGGGGAACTGAAGGTCGACGTTGTGGGCGAAAGTAAAATATGGTTAAACAGGGTAACAAAATGCTATCGGTGGATTTTACTGTGTTTCTAAGCGAAAAAACGGAGGTACAAAACAACACAAATGGCCATATTTGCCTGCATCAACGTGACAACACAAATTCAAGTGACTCATCCAGAGTTTAATAATATCGACGTCTTACCTAATTCTTAAATACTTCTTGCAATTATTAGGTATTGTATTATTTATAACGTACTACTAGTTAATATTTATGGAGTATTAAACCAGTCATGTATTTCTTGTCACTGTTATTCTATTATCAGAAAAAAAGAAATGATATTAATTGTATATAGATTTTTATATTATTTAAATGAAGTATTTGAAGTGGCAAATGGGTATTCAACTATCCTGTATATAGTGCTTTATTTCACACGTTTTTGTGAAAATTCAAAGAATGGTTAGTACAAAAGTTTCACTGCCTTTTTACATACTACAGCATAGAAGAATATAGATGTAAAACCGACATATTTTATATTAAATATATTTATACACTACGTGTATGTGCAGATCAAAAATATTAACTTGTGCCTTTCTTATTGTAACAATTTATATGATAACCAATTAGGCATTTGTTTGTTGTTCATTGATTAATACTTGACATTTGCAATAAATAAATTTCCATATGTTTCTACAGGCTGTGATTGTGTATCAAAAAATTAATGACATCCATTCATTTTTACTGCATGTACTTTAATCTTGCCTTTATACAACTTAAATAATAAATATATTTTATATATAACCATTTTTTATTATTTATTTCTTACATCTTTGAACAAATTACCGTGGTGTAAGTATTTTTCATGTTTTGTTGTCCATCCAAAGTGTTCCTTGAGGTGTTACAGACTGGGACAAAGCCCCGAAGCAAGTGAGGGATTCCCCAAATTATTTCAAATTGAAATGGGGGTCAAATGATACCTCGTTAAAGAGGGCTTTTAATTCCCTATACACTGGTGCTTAGTTTTTGAAAATAGATCCATTCGTTCAGAAAGTTATAGGCCTTTAAAGTGCTTAAAAATTCAAAAATATTAAAAAATGAATTCCAGAGTATTCACTCTGCCATCTACATTTCAGTAGCATAACTTAATATTTATGTGGACATCTCTACACATTCAATATCTTGCGTCTACAGGACACATCCTAACAGGAAAGTTTTCTATTCAGGAGAAATAATAATCTTGTTGTTAACTTTAAAGATCAAGTTTCTGAGACTAGTTAGAAAAATGATTTGATATGTTACTAGACACAAATGTTTTATATAATTAATGTGATTTAAAAGACTTTTGATTAATATACATTGTATTAAAATCAATAACTTTTTGGTTACTAAAAATTATAAAATTATGGGTAAAAATACTCATTCATACGTTATTGAGAATGTAGTAATGATTATATTTTTATATCTTGTAATTTATCATTAGAAGTAAAGCACAAAGAGAAATTTGAGAATGTTATTTTTGGTGTGCATATTTGAAAACAGATGGCGCAACGACTAATTTTTTAAAATTCGGTAATTCCTGAAATATCAGGAATATAACTTGTATTTTAACTTGAATTTTTTCGAACTACTGTTACATAAAGCAATAATGGACAACAATTTAAGTATTAAATACAATTATTTACATTTTTATAAAATAAAGAGTGGAAATTAAAAATAAAAATAAGTATAAAATATATAGTATTTTATTTATAAACTCAAATCGTACATTTATAAAAAAACCTTAAATAATATTGCGAATAATATCATCATATGATCATTATTATAATAATGACCAATGAAGACAAGTCGTTGGTTACAGTACACTTACATAACAATCTTTTCTTTGATATATAAACTAAAAGTTTGGATACAGAGAGCTATTTTAATTAAACTAACATAACTACTCTAATATCATTTGAAAAAATTGTACGCAACCGACTATGATAGTTGCGCACAAAAAATAAATTATGAGAAGAAAACAATGTACAAGACAAAATCTCAATATCAGTACCACGTAGAATTTCCTCAGATAAAGAAAAATTCCGTTTTATATATATAATACAGAGTGAGCAAAAACTGAGTAAGGCCGACTCTGCACTGCGATTGAAGAATTGTACCTCAAAAGTAGTTAAAACCACGTTTTGAATTTAAAAAAACAAACAAACAATAATAAGAAATATTGATAAAGCATAAGTCAGGTACGATTAAATTTTTTTTTTGTGCGAGCTTGGTAATCTTGTTCTTCTCGCAACGTTGAAATTGAGTCATATAAAAAAAAATTGAAAGAAAATTCTGAGAACAATGATCA
Source organism: Aethina tumida (assembly GCF_024364675.1). NCBI lineage: Eukaryota > Metazoa > Arthropoda > Insecta > Coleoptera > Nitidulidae > Aethina > Aethina tumida. The sequence goes on along the minus strand of NC_065435.1, from coordinate 4,267,841 downwards.
ACTAGTCGAAGTCCGGGAGGCTAACTATTTAATATAAAATATATAATTTATGGGCTTCAAAGAGTCAATGAGTGAATTTGCTTGCTCTGCGTCTAATTCTTCAGTACTCCTTATCACAAAACACTTAAGGTGTTTTCTCTACGTCATGGCTGGTCACTATGTACAAAACATATATATTCTAAAGCTATATACAAAAATGAGTTTTCCCTTGACCTTTCCCGCAGATACTGTACATATTGATTTATGTGTTAAGATCATTTACACACTTGAATTTTGAGATCATTGGTGACCAATTAATTATATATAATAATATAAAATGATGTAAACCTTAACTATATAAATGTAATAAAAATATGCAATTTCTGAAAACAATAATAAACATTGCCACCAAATATAAAAATTTATAATATTACAGTTACATTCAATGTTAATGATCACACTCATATTTTTCAAATAACATGTGATCACATAAAAATAATAAAAACAAACACTAACAATAACTTAAATGGATTAAAATGTTTCGACAGTTATAAAACATTCTAAAATCTATAAACAATAATAAAATGCGCTCTTAAACATTACATCGTAAAAAAACAATCACAACAAAATGATATTTCATAAGTACGTAATATAATATCAATGGCGGTTTCATAAAAAGTTAATCAGTGGTCCATTAGCTCCACAAAAGTTATGTCAAACAAGTCCTCATCGACTGCCTTCAGCTCCAACAAAAACAAATCCTCGTTACAGTAGTACGCAACCATATCATCATCAATTTTGGCCGTAATGCTGAAAAAGAAAGTCAAATTTATTTTCACGTCAGAACAGTTAATTAAGTGTTGTCGAAGAAAACTGGAGAACACACCCAACTTACACCGATTATCTACATAATCGGACGCTAAAATCAGCACATTAAATCTAACAAACAAAATTTGTTTTGTGTTTTCAGTATTTATAGAAGTTTTAATCAACAAACTGATCTTCAATCGCATCCGATGGTCGTACGTTATCCGCGAATTTCACTTTTTTGGTCGGTAACGAGTGAAAGTTCATAAATCTCATATGCAATAACTGCGGCCTAAAGCGCTCAGGCGACTTGAAGTACAGTTTGTGTGATTATTATTGTTGCATTGTTCAAGAAAGTACCTTTTTATCAATTATTAATAACATTAATGACCTACATCAATCGAAATCGCGATTTCACTATGTGCCTTTGGCATTTTATCAAATGTTTTTGATAATAAGTTTCTAAATAAGATTTTGTGATTACTCTAAGAATGGAGATTTGCTACTACTGCTCTTTTGTAATGTGTCTTCTGGTGCATTGAGTTGACAACGAAATCCTTCAGCTTCATGACTCGAGTACAAAATATGATGAAGTGATTTCGTTGTCGGTGTATAAAAGTACAACAATTTTGTAATAGGCAGTTCTAGCAAATGGAACTAATCAGCCATCTAAACGGGCATCAACATTAGCAACAAATTTTGAAAGCTGATATATTCCAGTAATCAATCAATAGTGTGATGCTAATCCTAAACAGTATCCAGCAAAAACGTTTCTGAAAGTGTGTATTGCACGATAAACAGGGCGCCAAAATTGCTCCAATCACCTGATAATGAACGACTGAAAAATAGTTGAACGAATTGGAGCATTTTCAGACTTTGATCCATTTATGGATGGTTCCGGAAATGGATGAAAGTTTATCTGGTGTGAAACAGTGTGTATTTTTTTACAAATGTGGGCGCCCCTAGTGCTTAGTATTTGCGAACTGTTAGTGCTTTATACTGTTAGTATCTCCAGTTCACTTTCTCACAACTACTCCAAAATCTATCTAAACTAATTTAAAAAACTAACTTACCCTTTTTTGTTTTTTCTAAATAAGTTATTAATACTGGAAGCGCTTATTTTGTACTTATTCTCAATCTGCAAAATAAGGAAAACAGAAATTAAACTTCGAATTGCATACTAATAAATGTTCTGTCTTTCTTCATTTAGCATAGATTTAGAAGAAGTACTGAGCTTTTGAAATGATACGTGGAGCTAGCAAAAGTGAACTGATCCCACGTAGGTGATACATGATGTTAATCGACATGCCATTTAGTTATTTATTGTTATTAAAACCGAACGATGAAATGTAATGTAAAAGCCCAGTACGTCCATTCCATGCACGTTAGGCAACAAGCTAAGCGTTACTAATGGGCTTCACTTACCGCATTCAATAATCCCGCCGTGCTGGGTGGCACCACGTGCAAGGGAGTGTAAACCTCCTCGTTCTCCTGGCGCACGTACAACATCACCCTCTCATTCAACGGAGGAGGACCGACACTGCCCGGTCCTCCGGTCATCATTTTTGGCCTCTTCAACGGTGGCGAGAACACGTTACCGTCTGTCGTCAAGCTCGACTCCAAAATGTTGTCCTTCTTGTCGGTCTCCGGGGGGAAGTGGTTGTGGAATTTTAATGTGGGGGTCGTGGGAGGTTTCGTGGCCGCGTGCAACAAGAATTGCGAACCCGATTTCACGTGGTCGACGGGACCTGTCAGCGAGCCGTCCGTGTCGTGCGGTGCGTAGAAACCTTGCAGTTCCATCGACGTCAGCTGGGGAAAATACTACATTTCAATACGACAATCCCAACAATCAACCACCAAGTGTGACAACCTTCCCAGCGTCGGGAAGGTGCGATTACTTCGAGTACATACCTTGTCGATGTCTTCGGCCGGCGAGAACAGCACGGGTGGTTTGTTCAGATCGCTCATACTGTAGAATTCGGATCTTTCGCACATCGGGTGGTAGAGTTCGTCCAGCTTTTTCCTACCCGTTGCCGTCATTTTCCTTTTGGCTGCTCGCCTTTCTTCGTCTCTAGTCTTACGTTCAGCGCCCTAAAAATGGCTCAGGTTTAAGGACCCGGTACTAAAGATTACAACACTAGTCTTACCTTATCACAGAACACTTTAATTTGGCAATAACCTCGGTGGAAGATGTTCGTATCTCTGGGATCTTCGTAGGTGTCGATTTGGAGGTGGAGTGGAAGACCTTTCACACCCTTTTGGCTACTGAAGTCTGTACTCAGGCATTGTACAGCTATGTTTATCTAAAAACCCAACAAATTCGTTAGTAAACTCAAAATTTTGAACGCAAAAAACGGGTTACCTTGGCAGGGCTTTCCATTGGGTTCCAGTACACAGCAATGGCATTGTGTGCGACTTCCTCTATACAACCCACTAGACCAACACTGTTTTTAGTATCTGCAAGACAAATTACACAAATTATAAACCGATTGTGGTGGATGGAAATATGACAACATCCAGACTTACCAACAACCATGTTAGTAATGCTTGCACAGAAAAAAAATAAAGATTACAATCAATGTGATAAGAATCGTTAAATTCTAAATGTAGTTTCGTTTGGTTTATGACGTATTTACGATTTTTACAAACACACTGGAACAATGCTGTTATTGGAGACGCAATTTTCGCCGAGAATATGTTCAACAAATTAGTTTCACGGTTTGTGTAGATGTTTGCTCAAGCTATTTCTGTAATGCAAATTTCAAATTGTATGCAAAACGTGCGTCAATTGAAATATTTATCGAGATTTATAGATATTTAATTGATGTTAAATTTTTATACATCTAATAGTTGTTGTTGGGAGGTGTGACAACTCGTTTTATAATTTTATTACACATGTTGACGCCAGTAATTATAATTTATAATTAAATTTTTCAGGGTTTAAACAATTTAAACTGCCTGTTTCGCTTTAATTAATTAATTAATAGTTGATCACATTAAAAGTTTATAAAACTTGCCTAAACATTTTATTGTATGCAAAACGTGCATCAATTAAAATGTTTATTTATTGAGAATCATTGATATTTAATTGTTAAATCTACTAGTCGTTGCTGGGAGGTGTGATAACTTGTTTTGTTACCACAATATGTTGGCGCCAGTAACGATTTATATAATTAAGTTTTCAGGGTTTGAACTTTATTACATCAAGGGATTGCTAAACTTTTAATTTTAAAGGTAAAAACTGGGATTCAGTTAGTAATCAGTATTTCAAAACATATTTACTCACAAATGCTATACAGTTTGATGAGTTGTGAATAACATGTAACCTTGCATGCAATGGTACCATTCAATAAATCCTAGAACTTATTTAAATGATAAAACTTAGATAATGCTAAAACTATTTTGTGTGTAGTTTTGTTAATTTCATAAACAACAAATTAATTTGTTTGTTGATTAACAGTTAAAATAATCAGAAAAAATTGTTATGATGTCACAGTATGACTTTGTATATTTATTGGAAGAATTAAAATAAATTGTGTTGGCAAACTTAATATACTATTTTTTTTTTTGTGTAGTTATATTAATTTCATAAACAGCAAAGTAATTAATTTGTTGGTTTAGAGTGAAAATAATCAGAAAGAATTTGTGTTGGTGCCATTGTATATTTATTGAAAGAATTGAAATTAATTGACTTGATAAACTTTTGGATTTTCAGAGAAAGGGGTATACTTAATAATTAGTATTTTAAAATATATTTGTCCTCAAATATTATACAATTTGATGAGTTGCGAATAACATGTAACCTTGCATGCAATGGTACTCCTACAATAAATTCTAGAATTCATTTAATTTCTAAAAATTAGACGCTAAAACTCTTTTGTGTGTAGTTATTTTAATTTCATAAGCAGCAAAGTAATTAATTTGTTGGTTTTGAGTAAAAATAATCAGATATGTGTGATGGTGTCATAGTATGACTTTGTATATTTATTGAAAGCACCGAAATTAATTGTCTTGGTAAACTTTTCAGAGGCAAAACCTGATTTAGAAAGGGATCTAATTAGTAACTAGCATTTTAAAACATATTTATCCAGAAATATTATACAATTTGATGAGTTGTGAATAACATGTAACCTTGCATGCAATGGTACCATACAGTAAATCCTAGAACCTATTAAATTGCTAGAACTTAGATAGAATAATATTAAAACTATTTTGTGTGTGGTTATGTTAATTTCATAAACAGCAAAGTGATTAATTTGTTGGTTTAGAGTAAAAATAATCAGAAAAGTTTGTGATGGTGTCATAGTATGACTTTGCACATTTATTGGATTTTTCAGAGGCAAAACCTGGTTTAGAAAGGGATATATTTAATAACTAATATTTTAAAACATATTTGTCCACAAATATTATACAATTTGATGAGTTGCATACAATTTTACCATACAATAAATCCTAGAATTCATTTCTAAAAATTAGATATTATAAGGCTAAAAGTCTTTTATGTGCAGTTATGTTAATTTCATAAGCAGCAAAGTAATTAATATGTTGGTTTAGAGTAAAAATATTCAAAAAAAATTTGTGATGGTGTCATAGTATGACTTGAAAGAACTGATATTGATAAATTTTGTCAGAGACCCAACCTGGATTAAAAAGGGTTTAATTAGTAACGAGTATTTCAAAACATATTTATTATACAATTTGATGAGTTCTGAATAACAAGTAACCTTGTGTGCAAAGGTGCCATACAATAAATCCTAGAACTTGTTCAACTGCTAAACTTTAGATATAATAAATTCATTATTGGTTTGTTTGAAGTACAAATAAACAGACAAAAATTGTGACGGTGTCATTCATGATTTATTGTATGACTAATTATTGCATGGTAATTGTAAGAATTGTGTTGTTATTTATTATTTGTTTTGGTGAGTAATATCTTCTTCCAAAAATTGTCCATTCCTTGTAACTTTTTATATTGTTAACAAAGACTTTGTTGTGGTTTAAGATGATTGTGGTTGAGTGGACATAAATGACTGTAAGATTATATGCATTTAAAATAGTTTATTTAATATTATTGTAATAGGCAATAAGAGCATGGAAAATAGTACCTGACATTAGAATTTATGGATTTAAATTTTGTATCATTATACTAAACCCCACACAAATAAATAAGAAAATAGTATCAATACTTCCTACACGCAAAACCCACGTGACTAAACTACTTTATGTTTGAAAATATATCGCACGTTGCCGCATTTCTATTAACCATTCCAGCCATTAATTAACTAACCTATCGAATTTGAACAGTTCATTTCGTAAACGTCCATTGTCTCACACATAAAGGCCAATTTATGGAATTTGCAGGCCGTCGCAAAGAAGAAGAAGAAAAAAAGAAAAAACAGCAACGAGGGGCATATTTTGTGGCCATCGGTCGTTTTATTTTGTCACTTTATACCTGGACTCCGGGCATAACTTATCCGCGATAATACAAAACAATTTTTAGATTCGCCACAAAAGAGACAGTTTATGGCCAAATAAATACCGGCTTCATTTAAATATAAATTGATAATGTGATGGCTTCTAAAGGTCAGATTCGACGCCCACATTGGAAATCCGCGGGCGCAACTTATTAGTTTGTTTTCGAATCGCGAAACACGCAGAGGGAACACGGTACTTACCCGCATCTAGTATCCGCTGCTTGACCGAGTGCTGTCGTCCGTGCCAGAACTGCCAGGCCTTAATCTCGTCCTCCGGGCTCTTCTCCTCTCTGAACATCAGCATGACGATGCTCTGGAAATGTTAGGAAACGTGTAATAGGCGATTTTCGTCATCGACGCTCCAGATTGTGCGGCGTGGCATAATTAAAACGGACAATTACGCTCGGCCACCACAACAATAATTAACTTGATTAAATTTAATTACTTGTAGTTTTTTTTTTTTTTTTAATCGATTCCCGTCGACGACTTTTTGCTAGGCCAGTCAATTATGATATGTAAAACGAACAATTCGTCGGGGACCAGGCCGATGGGACATTTTAACTAATTGCCGTCTTGTTGAAAATAAGATTTTAATCAATTTACTCTAAAAAGGATTATACAAGGTTATGCACTTTGAATGCGTTCATTTATATGCAAATTGCCGAGATATTTATAGGTGAAAATCGTCGTTTTATGCAGTCGGGGAATCGATATTAGGTGCAGAGTGTTTACGTTTTCAATAACTGACATACTATCATTAAAGGCCGAATTAAAAATTGCACAATTAACGCGTAATTGTCCGGCTAAATTACAGGATGCGAGATCCAGAAAAATTTCTCCTGCTCGTATTTATTATTCAGCGGTGTCAAAAATGTATAATTATACGGCTACATAAAAGCCAACGTTGTCGAGGATCGTTTATTTCAATTAGGTACGCGATTGATCACTTCTTTAACGGGGCTTGGACACTTCGTTTTTTCGTTTGGCAATATTTTTTCAATTAAGTTTTCGGGTTCAGTCTGAAGTCTGAATGAGTGCAGGTAAAACAGCTTGTAATATATTTGTTCCTGATATTGAGGATTGCATTAATAAGCGTCATTACGGATAATTAAGAAACGTCTATAAACTTTCCTATTAATTGGTATAATTATAGGTAATTCCTTCGATCAGCCGTTAATGAGTGAGTAGGTATATAATTGTAAATTGTCTCATTAGAATGACCACATTTGTCATACGCTAGAAGACTTGCGATCGTTACGATATGTCCATATCAGGCAACATATGCCAGAACCACTTGTTTTTCGGGCAAGATTCTCTTACAGTAATTGGCCGTCTTCGTCCGTACGTGCACGGCAGAACTGCTAATTCTTCATAATTTTATAAAATATCAACCGCATCCATACCAACAAGGGCATGCCCGCTAGATTTTTTGTCATAAATCACAATTTCATTATCAATTACGGCAAACAAGCAAAAACTTTGCTCCTATCTCGGGCTGGTGTAACGCATATCTGTTGGTAAAAGTGCCCCTGCTCCAGATATTAAGTTATAATATCATGCAAATTAAAACCTTACCTTTACAGTTTGCGATTTGAGCTGCTTATCAGGATCCGGTATGTATTCTAAGGTGATGCCATAAAACTGTCCCTTGTTGATGTACGTTATTCTGTCGTCCTCCCTCCTTTGGGATGTCGAAATCGGCGTCTCCAAGTGGTACTTGAACCCAACGGGGGAGAATCTGGAAAGCAACAAGTGTTAACAGGAAAAATTCGGCGTGCAACAAATAATAAAAAAAGCAACAACGCCGTAACGGAACATGTAAGAGATGTTGAACTAAAGCAGTGCAGTTGGTAAATAGATACAAGTTGTAAAACAGGCTCATTTTGATACTACAACCGTTTCGGCCGGTTGATATGACGGTCTTTATCAAGTGTCACTGTCGCAATCAAGTTTTTCCAGTCCACATTAGTTATTGTGAGGTCATATGTAACTTCGGTGCTCTATGAACGAAACCATTTCGTACCACTTCCGAGAACCATTTAACATGTTCTCACGTAACATCATAAAGGGACCTGACATACGCGGTCGACGGCAATTTTCACTCTGTGTAATATTCCGACATTGACATCTAGACTTACATTCTCACACATTTCACCATTTTTATTTACGTTTCGTTTAAAAGCAGGTACCATTTTATTTCTGGGAAGTCATTTTTATGCGCACCACTTTACGTAGCCATTAACTCGTACCATTTTCACACACGGCTTCGACGTTTTCCACGTACTTCCATGATTCACGACCGGCTAATATTATAAAACACAGTTCGCTCTTTGACCGCACGTGAAAATTAATATAATGTAGCCATAAATTTATGTGAGGTAAACATTTTTTCGTGTGTGTGTGTGTGTGTGTACTTACATTTTTGGGATTTGGATTTTGTCGGCGTCGTTCTGACGTCCGAAATCGTGCCACGGTCGGCTTCTGCTGGTGGGCTGAGATCCGGGCGATCCTGAGTTGCTGCTGCCTCTCTGAGACAACGACAACGGATCCAAAAGTGTGGCGTTCGTCTGACACAGTTCCGTGTAATCGAACGACTGCAAAAGAGAACACATGAAGCGACACGCACAGATTGAAGATCAGAGAAATGTGGTGGTGGCTATTTTTTTTTTAAATCCCTTCGCAAAGAAGTGGTAGATTGGAGTAGTTGATTGAGGAATCGTCGGGGGTAGGTGTTTTATATTTTGGGTAGTTAGGTCTAGGGCTCACCTGCTGCAACGTGTTCTGGTCACGTGGTGTGATGGCATCGGCCCCGATGCCGCTATCCGGACTGGGTAGATCAACAGTGAGTCCGGCCGCCGTGGCGGCGGCGATAACTCCGGCCTTTCCGTGATAAGCGGATTGGCGCACATAACGTTCCACAAAACTGGCAGTCGCACCACCACTAGCCGTTTCATCACCGTAGCCCAATTGGGCGCCCTGTCTGAGCTGTGTGGAGTAAACTGGTTCGGGGGTGCCGGCACCCGAGGTCACCGTGGTGAAGTACTCGCGATAATACGGATCGGACACTGAGAATGCCCCAGAGCTGCTGGGCCTTCCGGTTGACGAGGAGTAGATGGCCGAGCCAGCGGTGCCGGTGCCCATCGAGCTCTGCGTGTACTGGGTGACATGATCGGTGTACGGAATCGGTGATGGGGTTCCGCTTCCGGAGTTGCTCATCGAGGCGAATATCTGCGTGGTGTACATCGCTGGTTTGAGGCCATCCGTGGATATGAATTCGATTGGGCCGGTCCCTGTGGTCGAGCCGTCCGCTAAAAGGCTGCTGTGTGTTGAGGTGGGTGTGCCATTAATCGAGCGAGAGCCGTGCTGAGGGGAGTTCAGCCCCCGGTGGCTCTCGTCTTTTATTGAATTCACATCCACCACGAGATCGCCAGCCTGGGCTCCGGATGACACCAGCACAACCTATAACGAGGAGATGAGTGACCATGCGTCCTGCTGCTGCAGCTTCCGCCCTAGATCTACCTACTACTAAGTTTTACTACCCCTGGGTCATGCACTAACATCTAACACTAAAAAGCAAAGAATGTCCAAGACAATTTTTTATCATTCATTTGCTCATTGACCAATTGCTTCAATCACCAACCACCACACATCCACCTCACAAAACAGGATGCCTTAGATGATACAGGAAATAATCAACAATCAGTGTCACTACCAACCAAAAACAAACACACGTTAAGAAATCACCTTGTGTCTGGGTTGTTTGCTGACAATTATCGACCCATCTAAACTAGCCGAGCTGGGCGAGCTACAGTCTAATTTACGGTGGTGACTCAAGTCCTCCGGTTCCCTTTTAACAATTTGTAAATTTTGGCCGCCAGTCGCTCCAGGCTGTGTGTAACCGACGTGCTGGTTAATAAATAAGCCTTGTAACTCTTGCGAGCTAAGCTGGCCGGCGCTCGAGAGAGGCGGAGTCGAGAGCTCCAGTCCCGCCCCGCTCACCAATCCATTGGCCGCCTTCAGCTGGGACGTGAGGATACCTCCGGCCTGAGAACTCGCCCTGAAACAAACACACGTTACGTCATACGTTTGTCTAAGTGGGGGACCCAGCACTATTTTGTCGCCAAGCATCTTCCACAACCGTATCACCTCTAATCAGTTACTTTTTTTTCTAACGCGTTTTATTGCTACCAAAACCAACTTTTGTGGTTTTGATTTTATCAATTTGAACAATTATTGGCTAGATTTTAAATAAAAAGTACCTTGGAATGTTTTAAAATTGTTGTCGCGGGGGAAAGTACTAAATTATTGATAATGATCACTTTTTGGCCCTGACTGATCAGTTTTCGTCATCAGTTGGGCACGTTTTAGCTTATATCTTAGTGAATGTTGATTTTAGGGGAAAACTTTTCAAACAAAAAATGCGTGGAATTAAATTACAAGCGTTTTTCATTAATAAACATTTTTAATATATTCAACACAGGGGGCGCCACAGTCGTTTGAAGGCGTATCTTCAAACCCGAATATCTAATAAACGGCTTGAGATAAAAAATTGCTTTAAATATGGAAATACTCACACAAGAAAACTTAAAAATTATTTATTATAAAATATTCAGGAATTCGCCTCAATAAAAAAGTTACGCACTGGTTAATCGTGGTGACTATTCGTTGTGTAAAAATTTGGACGCCATTATGAGACAGTAAAGGTTAATTAGTAATCAGAGTGAAGGTTTAGTGAGTTTAGTGAAAAAAAATCATCAATCACACGCGCCAAAACAGTGAATCGGGATCTTGAAAACGGTGTTGGGTGACTTCTGTAAATAATCTGTGTTAGAAATCTATCATGACTGGTTCATTGGACGCAACTAGTCGTGATTAGTGCGACCTGTAGTCAGTTACCCGGCACCAGGTCACCTTCACAATGCCAACAACCACGCGTCAGTGTACCTAGTTTAACACGTGATCGCCTAGGATATGTTGCACCCAAACACCCACCTTATACTATGCATTAAGCTTGACTATTCTTTATTCTAGTACTTATTACTCAATTGCAATCTATATGTTGACCTAGTAAAGTACGCGTGTTACAAGTATTTTAATAGCACAAACTGCAATGTCATGTTACATGCGGGACAGATTTAAGCCCCAGACAACGAGAAATGTTATTGTTTTCTTCACAACAATCTGTTTTATTTCCCATAAACACTAGATTTATTGGAATTTTCAACTAATCAGACACGTACATGTTTGCATATTAATTATACGAGTTGTTTTTGTTGTTTAAAATTGTTATTTATAGTAAAATTGATCGGAGATTGCCGCAACTGTAATGTGAAAAACATGTTATCCACCACGATCTCCCGCCAACGTTCCAAATGGTCTTAACGCAGAAGCGGTAACAAAAAACAGTTTTCCGGCTTTTGGACTTTCGTTAAGGCACGATAATGGAACTAAATAGACAGACTAGAATGTTTAAGTTAATTTCCTTCATGATTTACATGTCATTTAAAAACCAAATCACGCCTATTCGTTTATCCAGGCTGTTGGTCGCATTTACTCCCTAATTCACGCTACACTTAACCTTTTTTCTTCGACCTAATGTGGGCCGTCATTGAATTATATAGTTTCGGATGTGTGGGACCACACATGTTTACTTAAAACCAAGACTTAAGTAATTGAACGTTGTGATTATAAATGCATGACGTTTTTTTTTCTTGTTCGGGTGCCCGGGGGGCTCGGGGGCAATTGTGAAATTTCGGTTGGTATAAATAAATGTTTTGATTTTATAATCCGCACTACTGTATGCAAAAGTATAATGGTCCCGTCTAGGTATCTTTATCCTACAGCAATCGAAATAATTCAAAAGGCCGTAATGGTAATTTCTAAATCCTCGCTTGTGAGGAGCCATTTCCCAAGAGGGGCGATATGATCCTACATGTGTAATTTTAATCCTGCACGAAAATACTTATCTACTATCTGCATTGAAACTTGATACTGATAGTATCAGGTTGAATCGCATACCTCTTAACAAATTATATCAAAGGCTGTAGGTAAGACCCCCGAATGGGAGATTTATTTGTTATTTTAAGCTTTTATTGGCGATTTTTATGCGGAATTTATTCATGACGCATAAACTGTGTTGGTACAACCTAATGAAAACATTTTGAAACCTCCACTTTATTAAAATTAAAAGCAGTTCGTGCACCAACAATTATGAAAATGAATCTAATGGTAATTAATTCCAAAAAGGCATCACTAATTCGTAAATTATTACGATTAATTACGCACTTCCATATGAAATTATTATGCTAATAAGCCATTTTATATTCCAAGCATTGTTTTGCTTGAACACACGCTTTATGTGATAACCATCTAAGCTTTTTACGGTGTAAATAAACAAAACGGAGTTACTTAATTATCCAGTTCGCGTTTCGTAACAGCCGTAATGATGAAATAAATTGACACTTTTTCTGTTATTTAAATTGTAACACTTGAGACGTTACAGACGATTTGGTTCGAGCAGCAGCCGCTCTCAATGATGCTAATGATTTGCTACACGAATCCACTGATTTTTACGCTGATTTAGAATAAAAAAAATATCACACAGACCTGCGATGTCATCACTCATCCGTTCCATTGTCAGTTTTCGTCCCCGGCATATACAAATTTCTGCCTATTGTCCCGTTCTCATTCATATAGTCAAGAGTGAATATGGTTATGGTATCTCATAAAAACGGAGGGGACTTAAAAAGCTTCCTTCTGTATATTTGATTTACTACAACTTTTATTTATAAGACTAGAAATGAACATTTTATAGCGATATCAAGACGGTTTCATCCGGCTTTGTGTTGTAAATTAAAAAAAAAAACGACTTTTGCCGAAATTATGTTAAATAATTCGGAATTCGTCCCGGGCACAATTCATATTTTTCACGTGGGTGTCCCCGCCGTTAATTTCTCACGAAAATCAACACAGCTGGTGTAAAGCTATACGTTTAAATAACCGTCTTTACTAAGTCTTCTTTCAATGATTAGATCACTGTCACAACGATTACTTACATGGATTTTGTCTTACGTTACGACACTAAATAATAATTCTGAGGTCAACGAGTTTAGGAAATTAGAGAAGATCTGTTTAAAGCCATACGAACGGCCATTCCAACCGACTACTCGTTATTTAATGGGTGATAAATATTTTTCATTTCCTCCAAAAAAAGTGTTTAAAAACATCCACAAGCACGAAATTTTATAAATTATTATGACAACTTGTGTTTTAATGGAAGTGATCACTTTTTTAGCCTGATTGACCGAAACCACCCAATTTATAGACGCATTTTTGCTATTATTTCGAAAATAAGCGACCGTGGCAAAAAAGTGTGTTAACAAAAAATGTTTATTACAACACTAGGAACGTTTTTTACTTATACAATATTTCGATTGCATCATCACAGGCGGCACTACAGGCGCTTGAAGTTAAATCTTAAGGGCGCGATAACTCCGCAACCGTTATAGTTAACCGACTGTTCAAGACACGAAAATGATCACGTTTGAAAATGCAATAAACTTAATTAAAAGTGATTTTGTGCCAAGTGTGTAATTTTAAAGTTGCCACCCCAAACGTAAAACTTGAACGAACGACTTACGGCCATATGTCAGCCAATTTGTCCTTGGAATCGGCGGGCAGGGGCGGCAATTTGTAGTATTCGTAGATGAGACCCATGGTGGCCGTTTGGTCCTCGGCACCGCCGCCTATGTTGAGCATGGCTGTCGTCGCCGCGGTCAACGGATGTTCGTAGTAAGCTCTCCAAGTCTGTTGGTCTTCGGGAGGGGCCTGCCCCTCGGACAAATCGGCCATACCACGTGGACCCACCACCGGTACTTCGTTCCCCGCCGACGAGGAACTGCCACTTCCTTGTTCCAAGTTATCCTTGCGTTTCCTGTAACAAAAAAAGAAAACAAACGGTGATTAGATTTCGGTTGACGGCAGGGATGGTTTGATTGATGATGGGTGGTCGTGACCCTTGAGGTATTTACATTTCGATTTTTTTACGCTCTGTGAACTGAATCCGTAATATAGATTAATTGATGGAATTATGATTGGATGGGGTCTTAACCTATAAAAATTATGTTTAATGATCGTGGTTACTAATTCTTAAAAGATTTCCAGACTCCTGTCGAGTATAAGTAATATCTTATACATGTTAATCAAACGTACAAATTACATATGTAGGAATTCCTGGCTGAATCTCATGTATATAAATTAAAATATTTTAGTTATATAAGTATTTTTAAAAAACATCTAATTTATCATGATAATTACTTTGACAGAAATAAATGCTAAATTTGCTACCACCAATATATACAATTAGGATACGGAGATTTATAACCACCGTTAGCTCAAATATACATTTATTATGAGCAATATCTCATAACGTTTAACTCATTTTCGACAATGATTTAATTTGCCATTGCATAATCAAGCGACAATGTATTATAAACAAGCGCTTACTTACATTGATTTGTAGATATCCGCCATATGAAAGTTAAACGTGAAAAGTCGGAGAAAATACATGGTTTAAATCTCCACATGTATGTTTCTTGTTTTGTCCATAATAAATATAGAATGATGTCTTTAAGTGTAATTAAGAGGGTGTGGTATGTGTGCGTTTTTTTTACAAACGGTTTTACAGCACTATTCGTCATTTAAGAACAACTTTCGCGAATATATCAAACACTGTCTATAGATTCTAATATCTCTGGCAATAATTTTAAATGTCAACCGAACCGATTTTAATCGCCCAAATTAATACTTTTGCATAATAATTTAAATATGGGCGTGACCGGTATAAAGATCACTTAATTTTCTTTTATAATAAGTATTTTTTTTTTGTGCACAATAAATATAACATTGCGAAACTTCAAGCTTTATTAGAACATATAATTTAGTGAAGTACGCATTTTATTTCGACGTTTTTATTTTAATTATGGAACCTTGAACTTTACTGCTAATTTAAGATGACCATAAATAGTAAAAATGGTCATCCAATCAATACGGGTAAACAAAAAATATATGAATTCCAATCCTTTTTGTGATTTGATCGTTTTTACCATGTTTGTCTAGTCCCAATAAAAATTATATATATTTGTCTAAAATAAAAATTGTGTAATACTTAATAAACATCTTTTAATTGGTTACATTATCAAAACTAAAAAATGTGTCTAAAACACAAGTTGTGTATTAGTTGAAAAAATTGATTATTTGATCATGTTGTCCATCTTTGTCTAGTTTCATCATATTTATAAATATTACATAATGTACCTCAAACAAATTGTGTAATAGTTGAAAAAATGGATAGTTTTTTTAGTTTCCTTCATCTTTCAGTAGTTTTATTAAATTTACAAATATTAGAAAATATGTCTAAATTACAAATTAAGTAATAGTTGAAAATATGAATAATTATTTGATTAGTTTGTCCATCTTTGACTAGTTTAATTAAATTTATAAATATTAGAAAATATGTCTAAAACACAAAAGTGTAATAGTTAAAAAAATGGATAGCTTTTTGAGCTTTTAGTTTCATTAAATTCATAATGATTAGAAAATGTGTGTAAGGCACAAATGTGTAATAGTTGTAAAAATAGATGGTCATTTGATTATTTTGTCCATTTTCCACTAGTTTCATTAAATTTATAAATATTACAAAATGTATCTAAAACACAAATGTGTAATAGTTGAAAAAATGGATAGTTATTTAATCAATTTGTCCATCTTTGACTGGTTTCATCAAATTTATAAATATTAGAAAATGTGTCTAAAACATAAATATGTAATAGTTGAAAAAATTGATAGTTATTTAATTATTTTGTCCACCTTTGACCAGTTTCATTAAATTTATAAATATTAGAAAATGTGTCTCAAACACAAACTGTGTAATAGTTGAAAATATGGATAATTATTTAATCAGTTTGTCTATATTTGACCAGTTTTATTAAATTTATAAATATTAGAAAATGTGTCTCAAACACAAATTGTGTAATAGTTGAAAATATGGATAGTTATTTGATCAGTTTATCCATATTTGACCAGTTTTATTAAATTTATAAATATTAGAAAATGTGTGTGAAACACAAAATGTGTAATAGTTGAAAATATGGATAATTATTTGATTAGTTTGTCCATTTTTGACTAGTTTAATTAAATTTATAAATATTAGAAAATGTGTCTCAAACACAAACTGTGTAATAGTTGAAAATATGGATAGTTATTTGATCAGTTTGTCCATCTTTAACCAGTTTTATCAAAATTTATAAATATTAGAAAATATGTCTCAAACAGAAATTGTGTAATAGTTGAAAATATGGATAGTTATTTGATCATTTTGTCCATCTTTAACCAGTTTCATTAAATTAATAAATATTAGAAAATGTGCCTAAAACTCAAATGTATAATAGTTGAAAAAATGGATAGTTATTTAGTCATTTTGTCCATCTTTGATTAGTTTTATTAAGTTTATAAATATTACAAAATGTGTCTCGAACTCTAATTCTGTAATAGTTAAAAAATGGATAGTTTCACATTAAGAAATGCCTCTAAAAGTGGTTGGTGATTTTTTAAATCTTTGACTAGTATGAAAATATATGTGTAAAACACAAATTGTGTAATAGTTAGGAAAAAATATATAGTAAAAAGTGACCAAAACACAGTTATTGTTTATAATAATATAGTATAATGAAACAGTTGAGTCCGACGTCAAATGCCGTCAACTTGATATCTATTAACTCAGTAATAAATTGTGATAATTATGTCCCATAAAATATCAAGCATTTTAAAGGCAGCGGAGCCTGTAAGCGTTTAATTTTCATAACTCCAAATTATTCCAATGTAAATGTTGCTATTCTCGGTTAATAATACGTTTAAAGCGTAGCAGTGGAATCACATACACCATACATATAGTTATATTCCAATTAGAACTAGTTTTGCCGCAATGAATACAAATTGCTTTGCATAAATAAAGTCTGTTAAAAGGAGTAGGTTCTGTCAATATAGGAAATAAGACGTAAGAAAGTGTTTCGACCGATATCGCTGAAACATATTCGTTTTATTGTTTCAGTCTTTCGTGGTCGATTACTTTTTAAGAGGCATGCGGTCGTAAATTATCGTTTTATTGTTATATTAACTTTATTATCAATAACCGGTAAGGTCCCGGCAGTGGCCGACAGTACCAACATTTTATTGCCCATTTCAACACCTGAAAACCGCTTCCACCCGTGCCAAATAATAACAATAATAATAATAATAAAAAAACTGAACTCCTTGCGTCATTAATTGGCAATTTAATCGATCTATTGTAACCTACGTGTATCGATAGATATATATATTGGAAATCCTACCTGTGAATTTCAATTTGGCAGATACCAATTTGAAATGTCAACCGGGGCCGGCCGATTTTAATCGTTCAAATTAATAATCCTGAATAAATAATTTTCTACTACATGGGCGTTGGCTCTTGAAATAACAGCCTCACAAAATAGGAACGAAATTGTTTCTTATTCTTTACTCCGCATTATAATAAATTATAATGCCCGGCTTTTGCATACATTTGCATAACGTTACAATTTTTTCCCCCGTTTCTGCCACAATTAAGGCTTACTACTCCTTCGATGAAAACGGACACCCGATTATTGTTTTTGCCGGCCGGCCTACTAAGCTTTAAATAGTAGCAATTATTCGTTATTTATTTTGATAGGCATTTATAAATTACGTCGTTTATTGTTATTAAAATAATTATGAAAACGTGGGATTATGCCCCAACTCCTGACTAGAAAATCATTATTTATGGCTAGTCCCAATGTGATACGTACAATAAATTAGTATGAGGATGACAGTCCGTATTGATCTCTTGCATAACAAAACGGAAAATGACGGCGTCCGAAAATAAAAAAAAAAAAAATCAGGTAGCCCCGAACTTATTTGTTATGCGTGGTGGCATCTAAATTATTCGAATTTAAAGTGATATTTCCAGGACGGCGTGATGAATGGTGATATTACAGTCACGAAATATCATCATTGATGTTATTATGCCTCGCTTTAATAAAAAATGCAGTTGTACGGGTGATGTGCGCGGCTCGTGTGGAATATTTAAATAATTTACCTTTGAAATTTATAGACTTGCACATTAATTATCATTAATTATCACGATTCCATTTATGCACGATATTACGTTGATTATACAATGGTGTGTGGTTTTTTTTTTTTCGCCGATGATTTTTAAGTACAAATTGTATTAATTTGTTGTTTTATTTTTTGGGCAACAACAACATAACGATGACGTAGGTCGAAATTTTGTTTGCTTTCAGTCGCCTGCAATTTTGACCACTTTGTTTCGAGTATTTAAAGAGATAAATGGAAGGATGGACGTCTTGTTGGTTTGTTTGTTCAATACCAAAGTGTTTGTTTTCTTTTAAAATTATTTGCCTTTTGATACAATGCACATTTTCTGTTAATTAAAAAAAATACTGAAACAACAATGAATTTATATAAACAAAATATATATTTCTTTATTTGAAAATCCAGATTTTTAAATAAATAAATCGCATTTAAAATAAAAAATCTTTATTTTTATACATTTTCTTATTCATATAAAATATTGACATTTATTTTTATTAAAATATCTGCATTTGCCTAAAATCTACACGTACAGAAATAATTATAAATTAAATGATTTTGTTTCCTTTAATAATAGTTTAGTAAGAAATACTATAAATTTTTATTAATTAAAAAATTCTAAAACAACAATAACCATACTTCTAAAATAAAAATTATATAAGTAAATATATTTGTTTTATATTAAAAAAATAGAGATTATAATAAACACGTCATTTTTAAAATAAATTAATGTTTATGTTTATCCATTTTCATATTATGTACAAAATATTGATAATTTTTTAGACCATTTGTTACTTAATATATTTATTTTTCTTAAAATATAGATACAAATAAACCATCAATAAACATGCTTTTAAAATAAAACTTATATAAATAAACATATTTGTTTCATATTTAAAAAATAGAGATTTTTAATAAACACATGTTTATACATTATCATATTATATATAAAGTGTTGATATTTTTTAGATCATTTGTTACTCAATATATTTATTTTTATTCAAATAAAACTAAAATCTACAGATATAAAAATGACCATAAGATACATGATTTAATATTTTTGTTTCCTTTGATAATAGATTAGTAAGAAACACTATTCTTTGTATTAGTTAAAAAAAATTAAAATAACAAATAAACCATCAATAAATATGGTTTTAAAATAAAAATTATAGAAATAACCATATTTGTTTCACATTTAAAAAATAGAGATTTTTAATAAACAATTCATGTTTAAAATAAAGGAATATATATATGTTTATACATTTTCATACTAATTATAAAAAGTTGATATTTTTTAGATCGTTTGTTACTCAATACATTTATTTTTATTCAAATTTAATATTTTTGTTTCCTTTGATAATAGTTTAGTAAGAAATATTATACTTTTGTATTAATTAAAAAATTCTAAAACAACAAATAAACAATCAATAAATATACTTTTAAACTAAAAATTATGTAAATGAATATATTTATTTTATATTTAAAAAATAGAGATTTTTAATAAACACGTCATGTTTAAAATAAATTAATGTTTATGTTTATACCTTTTAATATTATATATACAATGTTGATATTTTTTTTTGGTCATTAGTTACTCAATATATTTATTTTTATTCAAATAAATTTATAATCTGCAGATATAAAAATGATAAGTTACAAGATTGAATATTTTTGTTTCCTTTGATAATAGTTTAGTAAGAAATATTATACTTTCGTATTAATTAAAAACAACAAATAAACAATCAATAAATACACTTTTTAACTAAAAATTATGTAAATAAATATATTTATTTCATATTTAAAAAAATAGAGATTTTTAATAAACACGTCATGTTTAAAATAAAGCAATGTTTATGTTTATACATTTTAATATTTTTGTTTCTTTTTTGTATTAATTAAAAAATTCTAAAACAACAAAGAAACCATCAATAAATATGCTTTTAAAATAAAAATTATGTAAATAAATATATTTATTTCAGATTTAAAAAAAGACATTTTCAATAAACACATCATGTTTAAAATAAAGAAATGTTTATGTTTATACAATTTTGTAATCTGTTATACATGAATACAAAAATAATTTTTTTATGCAATTTAAAGCTCTCTTCTTTTAATAAATAATGTTTATGATACAAAAATGATCATAAGTTACATGATTTCATATTTTTGTTTCCTTTTATAATAGTTTAGTAAGAAACACTATACTTTTGAATTAATTAAAAAATTCTAAAACAACAAAGAAACAATCAATAAATATGCTTTTAAAATAAAAATTACGTAAATAAATATATTTATTTCAGATTTAAAAAAAGACATTTTTTATAAACACGTCATGTTTAAAATAAAGGAATGTTTATGTTTATACAATTTTGTAATCTGTTATACATGAATACAAAAATAATTTTTTTATGCAATTTAAACCTCTCTTCTTTTAATAAATAATGTTTATTACGAAACATTGTTAAACGACTCCGTACGTTCCCTCGAAGGTTGCCAAATCGAAAAGGGTAAATCAGACGCAACTTATGCAAAATAATAAAAAAAAAAAAATAGTAACGGAAATCATACTAAAATTTAATAGAAGAATTACACGGTTACCTGTTAGGTCATATACCTGATGTTGTTAAGTATATGACCATTGTTGTTTTTGACAGCTCTAAATTTTATCGCTCCGTGCCCGGCAGGGGGCTTTTTCCACCGCCGAAATTTCCGCCGAACTTGTGCCGTTTTCAGTTGCGGTTAGCGACAAATATTCAAATTAGAAATAGTATCGGATGTCGTAAAAATCGCACCGCGTCCGATTTTTGTGCATGAGGCCGTGCCGACGACGACGAGATGAAATCGACGAACAAAAGGGAATGTGTGCACGACAAAGGGGTTGTTTTTTTTTTCGTCTTGTTCGAGAGGTATGTTGCTGTGTGTGTGTGTGTGTGTGTGTGTGTGTGTGTGTGCGTGAAAGGTGTGCAAGCATCTCCGGCATTGTGTTTGTTCACAACAGGTAACGTATGATGCTGCATCTATTTTTCCCTTCAACACTTTCGTATCAATCACATTATACTTGCATATATCGATATCAATTTAGGCATTTTTTTTTTTTGCCTCGCTACGTCTTTTTTGATGGCTTAATACGTCCGGACGTTTTGGGGATTAAAACATCCCTGCAAATCGATTATTCACGCGTCGCATCGCCGAGTCATTTTTAAATTCATTATCACGGCACGGCAAAACTTTCCGTAATGGCGTGTTTATTAATTGATCGATTGCGTTTTCGTCATTAGTTCAGTTCGTCAAAGAATTTCTGTTTTAAAATCGAAAGTAACGGTGGAGTTTTGTAGAAAATAGTTCAGTCAAGGACTAAGTCTTTAAATGATAATTTGCTTAATAGTTGTAGTAATGGTGACTAATGTTTCCCAAATTCGATGTTGACTTTCTTTTTCCTTTAAGCTGGCGATTTAAAAGGCCGTAGATGGATGCGTTTCGTAACTTTTGAAAATACGAATAATTGTAACTTTTTATGAGACGCACACACCTTAACCAATCATTCTTTGAATGCCTGACATTATTTGAACGTTTTAATGCCTACATAAAATTAAATAATAAAACTAAAAAAATAATAATAAACTTTACCACTGTTATTTAACCACAAAAACTGAACATATGTGTATATGTAACATATCTTCAACACTATAATATTTTTTACGATTGACTACACCTTATTTAAATACGTCAGACTTCAATTTTTACTTTTAAATAAATATTGTCTATTTAAACCTAAATTTTGACATAAAATTTTTAATATATTTCAAATAAATTGATGTGTTGAAAGAATATGTCAAAAAATATACATTTATACACCATTATATATACACATTATTAAATTTAGTTAATAAAGTCGTACAAAATATCAAAATTTAATAAAAAAAGGTCAAAATTAAAAAAAATAATTTTTGTTAAATATTGATTAAATAAATTTCTGAACTCTGATAATTTTTGTTTTTTTTTTTTAATTAAATATGTATAAAATTATACACTTTTTAAAATAACAAATAAAATATTAATTTAAGTGAGTAAAATTAAAAAAAATGACAAAATTTGACAAAAAATAATCGAAATTTTAAAAAATATTGTTTATTTAATCATATTTGATATTAAACAACCAAATTTCTTAATTTGAACAAATATTTTTTAATTTTTTTATAAATTATGTATAAAAATATACATTTTTTTAAAAATAACTAACAAAAAACTATAAATACATAAAAATATTAAATTAAATGATTTAAATTAATAAAATTAAATTATATATCAAAAGGAATATGTATAAAAATATGCATTTTTAAAAAACTAACAAAAAACTATGTATATATCAAAAATATTAAATTAAATGATTTAAATTAATAAAATTAAATAAAATATTGAAATTTAATAAATGATTATCAAAATTTTACAAAATAATTATAAAGATATTATCAAATTTTTAAAACTTAATCATATTTTATGTTAATTAAACAAATTTCTTAGTTTTAACATAATTTTTTTAATAAAATATAAAAATAACTTATTTAAAACTATGAATACATAAAAAATATTAAGAAAATTAAATAAAATATAAAAATTTAACAAAAATTAAAAAAATAATTGTTTATTTAAACAGAAATTTTTTTTTAATTTTGACAAATATTTTTGAATTTTAACATAAATATTTTCGAATTTCTTAATATATTAATCAAATAAATTTCTGAATTTTAACATCAACATTTTTCAGTAAAATATGTATAAAAATATGTATTTTTTAAAAATAACTTACAAACAAAAATAATACACAAAAATGTTAATTTAAATTGTTTAAATTAAATAAAATATCAAATTTTAATAAAAAATTATCAAAATTTTAAAAAATAATTATTTATTTAATCACATTTTATATTAATTAAATAAATTTCTGAAATTTAACAAACATTTTTAACAAAATATGTTTAAAATTATACTTTTTTTTTAAATAACTTACAAAAAACTATGAATGCATAAAAAATATCAAATCAAGTAATTTAAATTAACAAAATATCAAAACTTAATGAAAAATGTCTTAAAAAAATAATTGTTTATATAAACATAAATTATAATTTTGAATTTTTACAAAATAAAAATAATTACAGTTTGGCAATATTCAAATAATTAATCGATTTGAATTAAGTCATTTCAAGATATCAAAATTTAGAAAAAAGAAAATAGTTTATTTAAACAGAATTATAACTAAGAACTGAGTTGGATACCAATATTAATAATAAATATCTTAAGAATTAATATTTTTAATTTTCAATAATATTATTAATTTATGTTAACTATATATTTAAAAAAAATTATTGTTTCTATTGTACAATAACAAAAAATGGACATATGCAGTTTAAATCGTAACATTGTGTTCCATCTTTTGAAAACATCTTCAACACCGTGATATTTTTTCCCGATTAACAACACCTGAACTAATCGTTCTTTGAATACTCCTGATTTGAAACTCGTTTCAAACGTATTTATGCGAATTTTGACAGTCCGACCAAAAGCACAAATTTATTAAACCAGTTCCATAGATTTACGTTTTTCCAACCGAAATTCATTGTGATAGTGACTCGAGCTTTTTCGATTTTCCCACCCCGCAACAAATTAAATTTATTAACGTTCTTGTAATCACTTCCTTTATATAATCGACGGGCGGGCATTAAAAAATTGGATTTAAAGCCGACATGCAACGTAACATACGTTACGATTATGGGGGCATCGCAAAATAATTTATTAATTACGCACAGATACAACAACAACAACAATAATAATAATCAATTAGGCGTGTTCCGTTAAAATTCTGTGGGAAACCGTACATGTCAATCGATCTAGGAAAAGATTTAATTAACTCGGTAGATAAAAGCTGTTCTAGTTTTCGGTTTTTTTCGTTTTGAATCCGTGAGGCGACCAAAATAATTAACAGTACCTTTAGGGTGTGCGTACAATGCAAGATGAAAAAATCCGATAATTAAACATTTGACCAACTTATCAGAGTTAATTAAAAAAAAAAAAAAAACTAAAAACGAACGAACTTAAAAATGGACCAATTGCTCCTGATCTTTATCGGACGTAGAACGACGTCGGTTCACATGTAACTCGCATACCTGGAAAGCCATAAATCAAAACGTGGTGGTACCTTTTGTGCGATGGGCCAAGAACTATTTTTATCCATAACACAGTTTATTTATTTTGAAATTCAAATACAGGCGTGACGGAAAAGAGGGAATAAAACGTTATTTATTGGATCATTTACATAGTGAAAAAAAAAAAATAATAATGCACGTACGTAATTCACACATGCCGCCGTTTAATATTTATGTACGTACCGTACGATTTCATGAAATTATTTGATTCGTACGCCGGCACCGGTGATTATTATTTATAATTCGTGAGGATGTGTCTGTGCGCGATAAGGATCGTCGTTAAAAACAACAAATTACGAAACGTATGAATAATGAATTTTGGAATTTTTCAAAATCGTCGATTTTCGATTCGTTGACTCCGATTATAATTGCGAGGAAAAAAAAAAAAACCTGACGTCAGACGTTGAATTCTGTTTTGCATAATTTTTATTGACCGCTTCAATGTTTCAGCCATTCAAATATTGGTTTTACATTTTAATTGGAGCTTATGGAAATGCCGACATTTTATTTCGAGGCTCTGGATAGGAGTGTCGCACAACAAGGCTTCATTCAATCATAGTTTTTTTTTTGGTTGGGGTATTTTTAAAATATAATTGCATGACGCATTAAAAATAATTTATTTATTTATTTTAAATACATAAATTATACAATAACAAATATTTATTGAAAATATATTATAAATAAAACCAATAAAATTATAAATTATTAAAAATTACATAATAAATTTATGAAGTAAGCAGATTTTTGCACCTCAAGAACAAACATTCATTTTTTTTATAAAAATATAATTTTTGAAGGATGTGAATTAAAAATGTTGCATAAAATATTAAAATTTAATACCAAAATTGAAAAAAATTGTTAAATTATTAAAATAATATGTATAAAAATATACATTTTTTTAGAATGACACAAACAACTAATAAATTAAATAAAATATAAAAGTTTAATAAAAAAATTATCAAATATTTTTTATTTAAAAATATGTTAATCATATTTTTGATTTTTAGTATAAATATTTAAGAATTTTTTAATAAAATATGTATATTTTACAAAATGACAAAAACTAAATGATTTAAACTAATAAAATAATAAAATTTTAAAAAATTATTGCTTATATAATCATATTTCATATTAATTAAATAAATTTCTGAATTTTAACATTGGTTATTGATATTTTTTAAATAAAATATGATGAAAAGTATAAATTTTTTAAAAGTAACTTACAAAAAAATGTACACACAAAAATATTAAATTAAATAATTTTAATTAACAAAATAAAAAAAAGTATCAAAATTTTAAAGAATCATTGTTTATTTAATCATATTTCATATGCATTAAATAAATTTCTGAATTTTACCATAAATATTTTTGAATTTTTTAATAAAATATGTGTAAAAATGTATATTTATTTAAAATAACTATGAATAAATAAAAAATATTTAATAAATTGATTTAAGTTAAAAAATAGAGTAAAATATAAAAGTTTAACAAGAAATGGTCAAAATTTTAAAAGAGTTGTTTATTTAAACATATTTTTTATTAATGAAATTTCTGAATTTTAACATAAATATTTTTGATTCTTTTAATAAAATATGTAGAAAAATATATGTTTTGTATTAAATTTCATATGAATATAATAAATATCTAATTTTAAACACAAATATTTTCAAATATTTTAAAAAAAAGTATAAAAATATATATTATTTTTTTAAATAATTTATAAAAAACTATGAATACAAAAAAATATATTTAATAAAGTGATTTAAATAATAAAATATAAAAATTTAACAAAAAATGATCAAAATTTTACATTTTTACATTGTTTATTTAAACATATTTTATATTAATCAAACAAATATTTTTGATTTTCTTAATAAAATATGTAGAAAAGTATAAATTTTTTAAAAAAATGTGAATACACAAAAATATATTAAATGATTTTAATTAATAAAATTAAATAAAATATCAAAATTTAACATAAAATTTTCAAAATTTTAAAAAAATCATTGTTTAATTAATCATAATTTATAAGAATCAAATAAATTTCTGAATTTTTTGTGTAAAAATATACATTTATTTAAAATAACTTTAAAAACTATAAATACATAAAAAATATTTAATAAATTGATTTAAATTTAATATCAAAATTTAGAGATAAATGATCAGTTTAAAAAGCAATTAATAAATATTTGAATTATAACATAAAATTTGAGGATTTTTTAAATAAAATATAAAATGTAATTAAAAACTTGAATTTAAATGGGAAGAAAAAATATTTGGATCCAAAAATAAACGTGAATTAACCTGTTAATAATTATAATTTTTAATTTATATATACATACATAGTTAAACAGCAAATAAATTTTGATTATGCATCATAATTTCGTCATAATTGAAATAATAATGGTTCCGTAAATGAACTTTTGTCGGTAACTCATTTTGATAAAGTCTATTATTATTAAGAAAAGAATATTTAAAAAGCAGATTAAATCCGGTAGATGTAATGGCTTTTCCATTTGATATATGGAAGGCGATTAACTAGTTAAGTAGTTACCAACTAATTATAACCTATCGGGGCCGTATTTTAGTATATATATATATATATAGTAAATTTAATCAAAATTACATACGAACAGTTTTTAAAACTTCTTTATCAATCAATTTATCCGAACTAATGTCCGTTAATTATACAGGAACCGAGAACTGAGACTCCGAACTAAATCACCTCACCAGTTGTAGAAAAAAATCCCCGGTAATTCATACAAATCAAATATTGATCCGGGCACTTTTCTTGAACGAACAGTCAATATTAACTTGTTCGATGCCTTTACGTGCGCAGCGAGTCCAAAGTACTGTACCCTTGTAAACATTTACTACAGCACGGAGTAGGTAGAAGGAAACTAAGAAGTAAGTAAGGAAAAAAAAACGCCCCGGCGTTGACCATCGACAGAAAAAAGGGGGAAGAAATAATGGCTAATATCGGTAAATGAATAATTTCACGAATCAGCGTGATTTCGTCGGGTCGTTAATGATTCGGGTGCCTAATTAGATATATAGGGCCAGAAATAAAAGGACCTACCAACGGCGTGAGATAATGGTCGAGCCCCAGGTAGTAGTGGTAGTGGACGGACGAAGGCCCCCGGACGCCTTTCACGTTTTTATCGTGTCCCCTAAATCTAATACCCATATTTCAGGGCTACACACACACACACACATACACACAACAACACAGAAACCGTGAATATTTCTTGTCCGATGATATTCAATTACCGAATTATAACCACGCCGTTTTATTTGATGTAAATTTATATTTCTTTTTGTTTTAGGAGTTTTTATCTCCGCTGGGACAGTTTGTAAAAGGATGATTAACTGCTTAATTATTTTTAATGGGCAGTATAAAAAAACGGATACATGAATAAAGATAATTTTTACTTTTAAATTTATTAATATGGATTTTCAAAATTATTAAATTAATTGAAACAAATTAAATATTTTTTATTTTTGATACATACTACAAGAACAATAAAAAATCAGAAGTAACTTAAAACTGTCTTTTGTTTTGACCTATAATATCTAATTTTTGTTTGAATTTTGAGTTTTTTAGCACTAAACACAGAAGCTTTTTCGAAGCTTTTCTAATAAATTAAGTAGATCTTTAACTAGTTACCCGATTTTAACCAACAAAATATCATTGAATAGGGAATAAAATACTTTTCAAATGACATATAGAAAGACCACCCTTTCTGTTTAGAAAAAATAGTTGATAGTACTCATATGGTACTGCCCAACTTGACACTTGCTACATTTATGTCAAAATTTAGTTAACATTTTACATGGCTTTTATTTAAGGTGAATATTTTGTCCAATTCAAAAATTATCAGGCGTGAGGAACAGTATATTTTTATAATTAGTAATAAATGTCACTATTTTTTACTAAATAAAATCTTATAATTACTAAAAAATTGAACTTGAATTTGAAGTAGTTTTTATTGATTTTTTATTATAAATACATTAATTTAACTCCTCAAAAATAATCAATAAATTTTAAATTTCTTGAATTAACAGAATTAGGAATTTTATAAGTTGTAATAATAAAAAATTACATTAAAATATGTATTATTTATAAATATTTTTCAATTAAAATAAATTGATTAAAAGTAATAAATAAATATTTATAAAAATAATATATAAATTCTTTAATTTAACAATTAAAAATTTATTAGATTTGTACAATTAGGTTTATGATTTTTTATTATCAATAAAAAAATTGTATCTTCAAAATATATGAATAAACCCAAATTATCAAATCAAATAATTTATCAAAATCGACTAACCTTTAAATTTTTAAAATGACTAGTTTAGCTTTAGAAATTGGTTTCAAATTTAACAATTATTTTATTAAGTGTGTAAAGGTTTTTCTATTTTTTATTAATATTAATAAAGTATATAGATAAAACTAAAGTTTATTACGTTAAAAATGAATAAATGAGTTGAATGAAATGAGTTTATTTGTTAAATCAACTTAATTTAATCCCTCAAAAATGTCACAGAAAATTACTTGGATTAAAAGAAAGAAAATTTTGTAATTGTAATAAAAAAGTATGTATTAAAATGTATAAACAATTTTATTAATAAACATTTCATACTTACATTTTGCACTGATTGATGATTTCAAATTTAACAATTAAAACTTTATTTTATTAAATTTATAAAGTTGGTTTTATTATTTTTTATTATTAATTAAAATATTTTTACTTTAAATTATATGGATAAATCTTAAGTTTATCAAATTAACTTATAAAATCAGTGAATTGAGTTTGAATCATTGAGTATTTTTTCATTATAATAGAATAGAAGAAGTATATATTAAAATATATAAATAATATTATTAATAATATACATTTCATATTTAAATATTATATAAAATATATATATTTGAAATAATAATTTCATCAAAATAATGATCTATGATCATTTTTTCTAAATTCAACAATTAAGGCTTTATTTTATTAAAGGTTTATTATTTTTTATTATTAATAGAGGAGTTTTCAGTTCCAAATATATGAATGATCGAACTAAATAATTTATAAAATGCTACTAATATTAGAATTTCTAAAATAACCAATAAATTTAATTGAATTAATATCTCACAAATTATATAATTATACATACTCTCTAATTAAATTATTTAAATGGAGATAAATATACCAAAATTATTAACCTATAATTTATTAATTAATAATATGTAAATAGCATTAATATTAATTTTAAAATATAACTCATAGAATACTGAATATTAAAATTGACTAATATTGATTTTTTGAGGTTATAAATATATTATTTTGAGATATAAAATACTTAAATGTGGAAAACAAAAAGTTGTCCTCAGCTTAAACTTAAAGAATTGAATCAGAGAAAGTTTTATTAAAGAATTTTAATTTTTAAAACATAAATTATATTTAGGTTATTTACATTTTTAAAAAAAGTTTTAGAAAACTTGTGAAAACATTATAAAGTAAGCAAAGTTAACGTTAAACAAACGAACGTGGATTTATGCGAGTTTAAAATGCCAAAAGGAATTGTGCCAAAATTGTTACCGAGCGAGGAATGCCTAAATTACACCAGATTTCATGAAGAATGGAATTTTTATTTTGAAACACTTATCTTAATTTCAGCCGAACGATTTAAGAAAACATTTAGCCCACGAATTTGTGACATTATAACCCCACTAAAATCAAATAAGACCCAATTACGTGGCCTAACTACCACAAATTACCGAACAGTATTAGATGTCTAAACATTTACCCGAACTAATTATCACGTTTTAAGTAGCACTAATCAAAACCACTAAATAGGTAATAATTCCCAACGTGTCCGAGTTTCGTGAAACGTGTCCACGCAACACAATTTCCATCGCACTCAACAGATCCACCCTGTTTTTTTTTTGTTTTTTTGTTCTCTGTTTTATTTGGGATACGGTCACGCATCCGACTCATTTGGTCAACCCTGAAACGGCTCAAATGGCTCTCGTAGCCTCAGGTCATTAAAAACCTGAGGTTTGGTAACCCTTCTCTACCGACGGTCCTTGTAAAATACCAGTGACAAGAGTTGTCACTGTTTTTTTTTTCTTCTTTACCCACTCCCAACTCGCACCGTCCGTTTCGGACGGTTTCAGGACTTCGGCAACACCTGAATGGGTATTTCAGCCCGTCCGTCTGTTTTGATGACATAATGCCCACTTTTGGTGATTAGAATTTTAAATCAGGCTTAATCGGTTCTTTGGGTATTATAATTTTGTTTTAAATTTAAGACAAAAATATTATTGGGTGACATAACTTTTTGAGTACGCCGCATTAGCATATTTTGGCGTGATGAATAAATATTCATTTCGTTATTTAACATATTTCGGCAATTGAGCCAGCCATGAAAAATTAATTGACAAACCACAAATCGTCCAAAAAAAGATTCAGCACCGCAGGAAATTTACGACTGTTTTATTATAATTCGTCGGCGACCAAAAAAAAAAAAAAAATTGGCAATAATAAAATAATTCATTACCTCAGACGTGAATTGAGGTAAGGATTATCCTTTAGAAGAACTCACTTTAGCACTGTTTTAATCACAATGTCACTCACTATGTCAACAATCACTTGAAACAACAGTCGTAATATCACATCTTAATCGTCGAGTGACTGTGACTGGCCGATGGATTGACCTTCCTCCAATGGTGTAAGATCGACGATGTCTTCAACCCGACTGAACTGGCCAAGCTAAGTCCGGCTACTCGACCGCCCATTATCATCTACAGGTAGCACGTACACATATGTGAACGCATGCGTCCACATTTTGGTCATTCGGCCTTTTATTTTGCTGCCTTTTATTTTTTTTTTGTGTTCTACGCTATCACCCTTCACGTCGAGGGCTGGATTTTACCGACAACGTCCACTAACTCCGTCTTTGCCTTCGGATTTTTACCCTTTAACTTAATTATAAAATTGTTTCTTGTGTTGGAATATTTTTGTCACCTTAGTTTGGTATTATTTTGTCCAATTTGATTTTTATTAATTAACTAACATTTGTAAATATTTATTTATTTAAAAGAAATAAGTATTAATCAATATTTAATACTTTTTAACAAATTTTAATCGTTGATCAAACAATTTCTTTGATCAATATTCAGGAACCACATTTTCGAAAAAAAGCAATTAATAAAAAAGAAACCTTTTTATGTCAGCAAATATTTAGTTATTGTTTATTAGTGCATTCAACTTTTATGTACACAAATATAACATAAAAAATTCCATGTTTTTTTTCTGATGGTGCTATATTTAGATTTCTTAATAAAATTGAGTAATCAGATATTTATACTGATTTGTGTCCAAATTTCTATTTATAAATGTTAAAAAACCATTTTATTTTTCTTATAAAATCTATATTTTTTGATATAATTAATTTTTATATCAATTAAATTCGATTTAATACTTTTCTTTAAGAGACTTCAATGATGGTTAAGAAGGGTTTGTTATTTCAGTGGTTTTGATCAGTTGTTTCGTCTAAAATAAACAAATTACTAAAATAAACAACTAAAAATTTAATATTTTTTATGCTAGCAAATATTTAGTCTTAGTTTGTTGGTGTACAAATATAAAATATAAAAAAATTCCATGTTTTTTTAAAGCTAAATTTAGCTCTTTTAGATAAATCCAATAATTTTACAAATATTTATTCTGATTTCTGTCAAAATATAAAATATAAATTGAAGTTGAAAAAAGGTATTTTTTGTTATTGTTGTGTAAATTTAACACAATTTTATCATAAAATCCCCGTGTATAAAAATTAAAACAAATTTACCTGATTTATTAAATTTTGAACAGATTAATTACTGAAATTATCATTTTTCTGAAGATATTTCAAAGATGTATAAGAAAGGATTCCATATTTAACTACTTTTTTGACCAGTTTTTTAGTGTATTTTAGACTAGTTTTTGTTTATTACATTTTAAACTCTTTCTGTTATAAATATTAGTTTTAGAGTTGTTGGTACTGATTTATGTCAGATTTTTGTTATTGTTATGTTAATCTAACACAATTTTATCATAAAATCCATGTTAACAAAAATTAAAACAAATTTGTGTGGTTTATTAAATTTTAAACCGATTAATTATTGAAATTTATCATTTTTCTGAAGAGATTTCTACGATGGATAAGAAATGATTCCATATTTAATTATTTTTTGACCATTTTTTCAGTGTAATTGTTTTAAAAATTAAATTTTTCTTATTTAAAGTTTATATATCAAAGGATAAAAATAAAGGTACTGATTTACTAAATTTTTAATCAATTGTTAATTGATCAATAATGGATTAGAAATATTTCATTTTTAACATTTTTTTATCCATTTTTTCAGCGTATTTTGCAACAAAAGTATATAAAAATGTTCAAAAATGAATCTTTAATGATAATCTAGTTTTTATTTATTATTGAATTTATATTGTATATACATAATATTATATTATATTTTAATTTTATATATAAATTTAACACTTGAGATGACAATGATGGATTAGGAAAAAATTTGATAGTTTTTTTATCCATTTCTTCAATATTTTTTTGAAAACAAAAAATGTATGAAATGAGATCAAAAAATGGATTTTTTTATGTCAATTAATATCCAGATTTTATTCATTACTACACTATTTTGAAATGGATGGATTAGAAAATTCAATTCTTCACTGCATTTTGAAAAACAGTGCAAATACACCTCAAAAATTTTTTGTACTCAATTGTAAAATTTTAGTATTATATTTTAATTAAAAATGTATATTTATCACTTTTTTTAAAGAAATGGTAACGACGGATTGGAAAAAATTTGATGTTAGCCATTTTTTTCCATTTCTTCAGTGTATTTTGGAATAAACAAAAAAAATGCTGTCTTATATTTTTTAAGAAATGACAGATCAAAAAATAATACCAGATTTTTTTGTTTTAAGTATATTATAGAAGAAATAAAATAAAATAGATTTTATGTACATTTTTTAAAGCTAAAATTAATTTTTTTTCTCAAAAATCTGATAATTTTACAGATATTTCTACTTAATTTTGTTGTATGTGTGTGTGTGTTAAAAGTGCTAATTTGTTTAAAAATTAAATACTCCTAATATTTATGAAAATAAAATAACCCTAAGTAAAATAATATTTTCTGACTTGATTGATGTTAAAAAATTTAAAAAAGCAAAATGCCAGATCGGGAAAGGATGTCTGATTGTTTTGACCATGGGACAACAGCAAACACACCCTTTTTACTCCAGCAAATATTATTTCAGTCGAAATTCCCAGTTTCCAACACTGCTAATTACCAATGTCAACAGAACGCCTCCAAATCCAAAAAAAAAATCACAGTTTTAGCCATTTCCTACCAGAATATGTAAAACACCCAAAAAACGAAACAAACAAAGTCGGATTTTTGTTACTATTTTTAACATAATTTATTAGAAACAACTTTTACCCGAAAACTAATGTTAAAGGTTGACTCAATCGTCTAAAACGTTGCAGTTCTTAATGGTAAAGGAACAAATCAATCGGGCAGCGTCACAAATCCATTATCGACACAAAGACCGACCCACCCATTAGTCAACGGGGGCTGCTTCAACCACCTGTTCAATATTTGGACGTACTGATTGCCGTTAAATACCAAACAGAGGCAAATCCGATTACGTCGTAAAACAACCATTCGTCCCAATTTGCCAGAGCAAAATCTGTAAGTTTGCTTTTATATATATATATATATATATAAAAAATAAATAAACATCGATTACAACGTCAATTACGCTGACAAATGCCGGTGATGTTGTCCGACGTAAATAATAACATGTAATTAAATTTTCTCGTGTAATTATTCGAGGTGTAGTATTTTTACAGTCGTTGAATGGCGGCGTAAAAAAAAAGAAAGAAAATGATTCGTCTTAAACAGCGTTTCAGTTCGACGCGTATAAGGTATAAAGTAAAAACGGACCGTTAGAATGATGGTGACAATTCGGGTGGCGATTCCGAAGGAATTATTTTAATTTTAAAAGGTTGTTGGTGTTCGATACGATATAAATCTAGTGTGGCGGAAAAATGCTGACAACAATAGTCAATAATTGCTATATTATTATGCGGCACACAATAGAACAATATGTATTACATAATTAATTTTACACTCCACTTTTTACTTTTTAATGCACTAACTAATAGGCGACCAAATATAAAAACTATATTAATTATGATTGACTTTTACAAGATACTATCGACATAATTGTTTCCTACTTATAAAAATACTAAAATAAACAACACGATATAAAGTACAAAGCGTTTAATAATATTCATGTTGTACGGGCTGTTATTCTTATTACATATACAGCATGAAGGAGTTATTAAATTGAAATATTCACGTTACAATGCATTATTGTTTACGGAACAAATTTTTGATTCCCTATTGTCGAACTGGATAACAAAGATCTTTATCAAATTATTAAAAATCAATCACAGCTTATTGACTTTTATTATTAAACTATTAAAGAACTTGTTTTTTAAGTTGTCTTATTATTATTATTTGTATTATATTTTTTTTTATTTAGCATGAAGTAAAAATGTTGACTATTACTTATAAATTATTAATTTATTAAATTTTATTATTACACAATTAAAGAGACAACTCATTAAAATATTAATAAAATAAATAAATTATTTAGTATATTTATAATTAATACTTTTTACTATTCATTTTCATGACGTGATCATCTTAAGAAGAAAAAAAATTACTGAACTACGATTTTTTGCTACTTTTACTATTTTATTATTTTTTTATTCAAAAACTTATACTATATTATAATTTCTTTTATTACTACCCTGTTAAAAAGTAAATTAATTAGCCGTTTTTTTTATTTGATTGAATATAAAAGGGGGGAGAAAAAAATATATTACAAATTTCCATTTTTTGGTACTATTACAGTTTATTATTACACTATTACAGTTATTATTATTATTTTTCAAAATATTACATTTTTAAATTCTTCAGAAAGAATATCCATTAATTTATTCGGAATTAATAATATTTTATTGCATTTTATTATTACACTATTAAAGAGACAGTTCATTAAAGTCTTAAAAATAAATAAATTAATTAGCTTTTTATTTTTATTATTATTGCTATGCATTTATTACCATTTCGTTTTAGATAAAATAGCTAGAAGTAAAAATTAATGGACTACTATTTTTTTATATTACAGTTATAATACATTAGTTACACAATTTTTTTTTTGTAAATATTATTTTTATAACTTTTTTAGGAATATTATTTTCGAAATTTTGTAATATTTATTAAAGAACTGCTGAAAATTAATAATATTTTATAATATTATATGATTGCACTACTGATATATATATTTATATATATATTTAAATCTTAATAATAAACAAACTAGTTAGATTGATATTTTTTATTCCTTGATAAACAATATAAAAATAATACGAATTTTTATATATTTTTGTAAATATTACAAGAATAGAAATAAGTATTAGTTTGAGAAAACTTCCTTTTTTATAATTAAATATTATTTTTACTTTTACTCAAAAACTTTCCTATTTATAATTCAAAATGTATATTTTTTGTAAATATTACACATGTAATTTTCTTATAATATTAATATACTTTAAGGTTGAAATAAGTATTACTTATTTTGGGGGTAGATGAAGACTTTCTTTTATATAATTAGATTTTATTTTTATTTTTACTTTAAAAATCTTATTTATAATTCAAAATATATGAAAAATGTATACTTTTTTGTTGATATTACATATAATTTTTTATAAAATTAATATAAAAATTGAAATAAGTATTACATCTTTTAAAGGCAGATGAAGACTTTCTTATATATAATTAGATATTATTTTTACTTTTACTTAATTCAAAATGTATAAAAAATGTATATTTTTTTGTAGATATTAGATGTAATTCTTTACAATATTATTCATAAAGTTGAAATAAGTATTACCTAAGTTGAAGGTAGATCATTACTTCATATTTTTATTATTATTTGAAAAATTATAATTCAAAATATATAAAAAAGTATATTTTTTTGTAAATATTACACAAGTAATTTTCGTATAATATTGATATTATGGTTGAAATAAGTATTACCTATTGTGAAGGCAGATGAAGACATCTTTTTGTATAATTAGATAGATATTAACTTTACTTTGCCTTAAAAAATCTTATATATAATTCAAAATATATAAAAATTAATATTTTTTTGTAGATATTACATATATCTCTTATAATAATAATTTTAAGGTTGAAATAAGTATTACCTATTTTGGAAGTAGATGAAGACTTTCATATATTTAGATATTATTTTTACATTTACATAAAAAATCTTTCAATATCTTCAAAATATATAAAGAATGTATACTTTTTTGAAGATATTACATATATTTTTTATAATGTTAATCTTATTAATATAATTAATAATGTTAATCTTATTAATATTATTAATATTATTAAATATTCAATTTAATTATACTTAAAAAATCTCATTTATAATTCAAAATATATAAAAATATACATTTTTTATAGATATTACATGTAATTTTCTTATATTACATTATATGTCAATATTTAAATAAGTATTACATAAGTTCTTAAAAAATAATTCCAGCTTGTTAAATTTACTCAATATTACATTGCAAAAAAAGCAATATTTAAAATAAATAACAATAATTTTCCATTTAAATTTATTATAAAATAAGTGATGGTGATTAATTGTTCCAGATACAAAATAATATAATAGTTAGGAAGTGTCATACATTAAAATTTATGTTGCTGTTCTTATAACACGTACAACATAAAGGAGTGATTAAAATTGAATTGAAATATTGACGTTATCCATGTTACAATACATAATTGTTTGCGGAACAAATTTTTCGTCCTATTAGTATTTCGCATTTACACGATTTCCTATTATTACAGAAACAAAATAAAATAAATCAATATGAAATCTACAGAAACAAGACGAAAAAAAAAACCCACGTAATAGTTAAATATAATAACCATTATTTATATTTATAGTCGTATATAAGTGTCCAGTGCTTAAGGTATTATATTTATTTTAATAACCAGCCATAAATCTGGCATAAGTGAAACAATCGATGGCAGTAGCCGGGCACAATGGCAGTAGTAGTAGTAGTACCGACCGACTGGTAATTGTGAAATGGACGGAAACGGTCCGCGTAAAAAAGTGCACGGATTTAATTTATGCCGAAAGCGGTGACCATCTGATTAAAAAATTCAGGTACACAACGCCCTATGGGGTGGCTCACTCATTATTTATTTCAATGTCCGAGCCACCCATTGTTATCTAAAGATAACCCCCTTCACGTGCAATTTTTTTCGTGGGCCCCGAGGCCCCGACACCATTTACATTTCGGCCAAGGAACGACCCGAAGACCAACACGAAGACACTTTGGGGAGGACAATATGTAAATATGTATTTTGTGCAGTGGTTATTCGCGGATGACGTCATCCGTTTGATTATTTTAAAAGTGGCGAGCTTATAATAATATATAATATGGCACTCATAATAATATAATAATACATGTTATTGTGGTTTTTATGTATTTTTAAATTTTTAATTAGAGAATGCCAGACGTTTGATATTTATTATGCAAATTCCTTATTTTATGGAATACATTAAAAATAGTCCTTTAAAAATATCCATTTAAATCTGATTTATGATTTTCTGATCTGATTTAATATCTATAATAAATACTAATAAAATTTGTTTGTTCTTGATTACTTAATATTTAGTCTCGCCAGTTATTTTTGGATATCAAGGAAATCTTTAATATTTAAACTATTTTTTACAAATACATCATTCTTTAATTCTTTTGGTCTGTGACTGGCAAAACTAATTTTTATAGCAAATTCCTAATTTTATAGAACATAGAAACATAGAACAAAATTTTAATTTAATTTGAACCTTTAAACTAACAGAATATTATAAGTTTAGTTAAATTCCTTATTTATAAAATATATTACATACACAGTTTCATTTATGATTAAAACAAAAATAAAAATACTTTCAAATTATATTAAAATTATTATTTGTGTTTTTGTATATTTTTTATTTAAATTGTGGGGCAGATTCAAACAAATAAAAATACATTAAGAAATTCTTTTAATTTTTAATAAATATTCATTTGAATTCTAATTAATATCTTTAACATTAAATGGTTATATAAAACTGTACTTTTATTGAAAATGTTTATTGAATTTTTTAAAAAACATTAATTACACATCGATTTTAAGTATTGTTAAATAATAATTAATTTACTCATCATCATTGGGTCTTTTATAAATGTTTATTGAATATGTTGTTTATTGAAATTTTTAATACTTTATTATATAATTTTATTAAATTTATGATTTTGTGTCATTTGATTTAATTAATATATTTAAATTTAAATGAATATTTTAAAAGTTTTTTTTTCGTATTATATTTATTTATATGTAAATGTTGTGGAATATTTTCATAATGTGGAATATATTCAAAAAAATAAAAATATCTAAACTATTCTTTTATATTTAATAAATATTCGTCGATAACATTAAATAAAACTGTACTTTTATGGAAAATATTGATCATCATACAAAATTACAAAATTATTATTTCCTAAATATTTTACAAGATTAATTATCTACTTTTTAATGTAATTTCTTTATTTTAAAGTATATATTACACAAATTTTAAATCTAATTTGATTGATGATTAATGATTTAGTGATTTGATTTAATATTTAAAATCAATAGAATATAAAAGTTTTAAAGTGTTATCTTAAAAAAATATTTTTTATTTTTCTATTTCATTAACAAAAATATGTAAACAATTTTTTTAATTTTTATTAAATATTCATTTGAGTTATAATTTACTAATTACTTTATTCTAGATTTGTTAAGCAGATGTTAGTAAATAAATAGTTAATAATTTACTTATATAAATTTTCAAAATTTGTTTATTAAAATTATTTATGTATTTTTTATACACAAATCACTAATTACAAAAAATTAAATAAATTTTTAATCTAATTTAATAATAAATCTTAATCTAATTTTATATAAAACAAATATAATATTAATGTTTTAAAAATTACTACAAATATTTTTTACAAAAAAAACTACATTGTGTGCTAAAACACACAAAAATACATTAACAAATTCTTTTTTTTTTAATGAATATTCATTAATTAATATCTTTAAATGTAAATGATTATATAAAAATATATTTTCGTTGAAAACATTAATTATTTTATTTTAGATATTGTTAATGAGATATTAATAAATAAAAATTAATTTAAACATTGGGTAATTTCTGATACTTATTGAATTCTTGAATAATATTGTTTATAAGCTTATATTTTGTTAAAAACAATTTATTAAAAAATATTTAACTTACATAGCACATATTCTAGATATTAACATTATTATACAATTTTTTGAAAATTCTTAACAACATTTAAAATAAACAATATTTTATATAAATTATTCATTTTAATGTGTTTCAAGCCTTTTAAATATGAATTAATATTTTTAAAATTAGACAATTATTCAAAATTGTACTTAAAATTTTGTCGAAATCATTAATTTATGACTCTGTTGTCCAAAAATTTTAATAAAAATCGAATAAACTTAGAGAATTAAACATCTGTACCTCATTTTTTATAAATATCATGTATTTGAAATGCTTAAAACTACATGTAAAAAAATCAATTCTTTCTTTATATGTAAATAAAATTTAACAATACCATCAGTATGATATTGTTTAAAATTCAATATGCAAATTGTGGATATATGAAACGTTCTTTAAAGTTATAAATTTAAATCTGATTTATGTCTGTGATCTCCACTACATTATAATTATTTGTTTCCTATATTTATTTAAAATCAGTCTGTTGAAATAATTATTTATATAAGTAATATCAAAATTTACAATACTAATAAAAAAATATTTGTAAATTATGTTAATTTTTTTAATGTTTGTTTTTTAAAATAAAATTTGGGATCTACGTTTTTTTAATCAGATTTAATCTACACAAATTAGTTTTTTGAAATATATTTAAATTTGTTAAAAAATTTCATTATTTTGTCATTAAAATTTTATTGATTTATTATTTTCATTCTGATTTTATATTTATAATAAATTTTATTGTATAATATTTCATGGATAAGTCAATTATTTTATTATTTTTGTCTGACACAAAAAAAAAACAAAAGGACACATTTTTTTAATAAAATTTAGGATTTATATTCTTTTAATCAGATTTAATCTATACAAATTAGTTTTTTGATTATATAAAAGTATATCTAATTTTGGCAAACAATTTCTTTATTATATTATTAATTAGTGTGTGTACTAATTAATATTTATATTGATTTATTATTTTTAATCTGATTTAATAATATTTTTAATTAATTTATATAATATTTGATAACAAATTTAAAAAATAGTAAACCCCACAATTTTACTTATTTTTGTCTGATAAAAAAAAAAACAAAAGGACACAATTAATTGTAAATTGATTGTCATTAACAAATTTAAGAGTGAACTTAAATTACCATAATGTAAGAACACATCCAGAATTTAGCATTTTCATATAAATCTGTTGGACGCGCCATTAAAAGCCGAGGAAAGTCCATTTTAATAAAAAATAAAGAAGAATGTGTTCTTTAATTAACGGCGTCCATAAACACGGTGACGCTGGCGTAGTGTCGGCCCGTTTCGGGCGCACCTGAAAAATGAAATCGGCCGAATATCGAACCACGAGTTGGTCCACTGTCCCGATAGTGCTATAATGATCCTCTAACATACCAAAGCAATATATAATTCCATACATTCAAATTCCTGTCCCACGGTTTTAAACGTCTTTGTCTTTTTCTCCGATTATACGCCTTAATGACGTTCTATTAATCTTCCGAAAATGTGTCTAATCTCAATGAGAGAAAATAAAAGGACAGTCTCAATTTATAATTGTTGCGGGTAATGCGAGAGCACTTTATTTTTGATCAAGCTGGTGTAACAACCTGGAAAACAATACCAAAGGTTGCACCGCTAGATATCACGGTATTGTGTTCACAAAATAGAATGGGAAATAATATTGTTGACATTTGACACGTGCAGTGAACGCATGCAAATCCGTCCGAAAACGCACACACAATTTTTATACAAAAACGGTGAGATTATTGTTATTGTCGATACATGAAAGTATTAAAAATAAAATGAATCGATTACAGTTATGCGAAACAGGGAACGTGCACTTTTTAATCTATTATCTTGAATGTTAAAAATCGCTCCTCCCTCTCAATAAACTGATTATTAAACTCTGGCATTTTATTGTTACTCCTGAATTACATTTCTTATCTGCCGATCGGCCAATTAAAATCGGTCAGCGGAGAACTGAGAGCTAAAGTTACATAAATGACCAGGTATTGGAAATTAATGGCTGTTGTTTTTATGATTTCTCCTACTTTTCAAATTCACTAAATGATGTTAATTAACAATAACAAAATTACAGAAAATTATTTTACTCTCCAATGTCAAAAATAAAGATTCAAATCATGCATTACTTTAATCAATTATTTCTATAATAAATATACTAAATGATTTTGCCATTAACCTGATAAATAAATTTAGAAGATTTTTATGAAGAAAGATTGAAATCATGAAGGTATTCAGTTTTTTTTAAATTAGTTGTTTCTATATATTTCTTTCTTTTACTTTTCAAATGTTATGTGTGTGTGATTTTAATTAACACTAACCAAAATATGGAAGACTTTTATGTTGTCCATTGTGAAGAAATAAGGCTGAAATCATGAAAGTATCCAATTTTATTTTATTCAGAAAAGCAACATTATTGTTTATATATATTTTTTTACTTTTCAATTGTTGTAAGTGATGTTAAATAACATTAACCAAAATGTGAAAGATTTTTTATGTTGTCCGATGTGAAGAAATAATACTGAAATCATGAAAGTATCCAATTTCATTTTATTCAGAAATGCTACGTTATTGTTTTTATATACTTTTTTACTTTTCAAATGTTATAAGTGATGTTAAATGACATTATGGAAGATTTTTATGTTGTCCAATGTGAAGAAATAAGGCTGAAGTAATGAAAGTATTCAGTTCTATTTTACTCAGAAAAGCAGCATTGTTGATTTTATATATTTTTTACTTTTAAAATGTTAGATATGATGTTAAATAACACTAACCAAAATACAGAAGGTTTTTATACTGTCCAATGTGAAGAAATAAGGTTGAAATCATGAAAGTATCCAGTTTTATTTTGTTCAGAAAAGCAACATTGTTCTTTTCATATTTGTTCTTACTTTTCAAATGTAATAAATGTTGTTAAATAACACTAACCAAAATACAGAAGATTTTTATACTGTTCAATGTGAAGAAATAAGGCTAAAATCATGGAAGTATCCAATTTTATTTTATTCAGAAAAGTAACATTATTGTTTATATATTTTTTCTTACTTTTCAAATGTTATAAATGATGTTAAATAACATTAACCAAAATACAGA
This sequence comes from Aethina tumida, assembly GCF_024364675.1. Classification (NCBI taxonomy): domain Eukaryota; kingdom Metazoa; phylum Arthropoda; class Insecta; order Coleoptera; family Nitidulidae; genus Aethina; species Aethina tumida. The sequence goes on along the minus strand of NC_065435.1, from coordinate 4,224,599 downwards.
AGATTTTTATATTATCCAATATGAAGAAATAAAGCTGAAATTATGAAAGTATCCAGTTTTATTTTGTTCAGAAAAGTAACATTGTTCTTTTCATATTTTTTTTTTACTTTTCAAATGTTATAAATGTTGTTAAATAACACTAACCAAAATACAGAAGATTTTTATACTGTCCAATGTGAAAATATAAGGCTAAAATCATGGAAGTATCCAGTTTTATTTTGTTCAGAAAAGCAACATTGTTGTTTTTATATTTTTTCTTACTTTTCAAATGTTATAAATGTTGTTAAATAACACTAACCAAAATACAGAAGATTTTTATACTGTCCAATGTGAAGATATAAGGCTAAAATCATGAAAGTATCCAGTTTTATTTTATTCAGAAAAGCAACGTTGTTGTTTCTATATATTCTATATATTTTTTTACTTTTCAAATGTTAAATCATGTTAAATAACACTAACCAAAATATAGAAGATTTTTATATTGTCCAATGTGAAGAAATAAGGCTGAAATCATGAAAGTATCCAATTATATTTTATTCAGAAAAGCAACCTTGATGTTTCTATGTAGTTTTTATTTTTCTAATGTTATAAATGATGTTAAATAACACTAATTAAAATATAGAATATTTTTATATTGTCCAATGTGAAGAAATAAGACTGAAATCATGAAAATATCATGTTCTATTTTATTCAGAAAAGCAACATCGTTGTTTCTGTATATTTATTTACGTTTCAAATATTATAAGTGATGTTAAATAAAACTAACTAAAATATGGAAGATTCTTATATTGTCCAATATGAAGAAATAAGGCTGAAATCATGAAAATATTCAATTTTATTTTATTCAGAAAAGCAACATGATTGTTTCTATATATTAATTTTCTTTTCAAATATTATAAGTGATGTTAAATAACATTAAACAAAATACAGAAGATTTTTATATTGTCCAATGTGAAGAAATATGGCTGAAATCATGAAAGTATCCATCCAGTTTTATTTTATTCAGAAAAGCAACGTTGTTGTTTCTATATTTTTTTACTTTTCAAATGTTATAAATCATGTTAAATAACACTAACTAAAATATAGAAGATTTTTATATTTTCTAATGTGAAGAATAAAGACTAATATTTCGTATTTACTTTTTATTGTTTAATCAGAAGCACAATTTCATTAATATTTTAATTTGTATTAAAGGGCGCCACTTACGTTAGTACCATATACGGACCATCCATCAAGTACGTGTTGTAAAATAATTCTTTGCACGCCCGAGTAAAATCCATTAAAATATTATAATGAGTTCCGTTTTAAAATGCCGGTTTTCCGATTTATAGTCAAATGAGAATTTCTAGAAAATGACCAACAGATTTCGATCTGCCAATTAAAATCGATCAACGTGGAATTAAGAGCCTTGCATAAACGACCGCAAATTAATGGCACTTCTATAATGTTTTTTCTACACATTGTATTATGTAAGTATGCGGAAAAAACTGTTTTGAATAGTTTTTTGGGGCCGCATAAAATTTTGCCAGTGTCTAGAGTCCGAATCCGGCCTTCGTGTTATAAAACTGCGGTGCCAAATCAATGCCAAGCTGTTTGGTTGTCTGTCTGTCTGTGTGTGTGTGTGTGTGTGTGTGTGAGAAGCAAGTTGCAAAATCTGTCCTTTGCTCTTTTCTCGTGCGACATTCGAAAATCGGGCGCTCAGTAATTGGACACTTTTGATTTGTTTTACAGTCGTACCTTTCTAAAGATGACCTATATTATAAACGTCCCATAAAAACAATTTCTCTTTTTTGTTACTTTTTGGCGTGTCGATGTTGCACAAAAGATACAATTATAAATGAATTTAAGAAAGTGAATCAAAATTAATGGGTTTCACCCTTTAAACGTAACCATATCAGATGCGAGCACTTGTTTCTTTATAAGAAGTGAAATTACCCACATTAATTTTGCACAAGTGAACGTTTCAGAACGTTTCACGATCGTTACAGTCGTTTTTTGTGCCTTTCGCGAAACACCCCCGTATATTTAATTAAGTCGGCGCGATCAAATGTCGAACCTTTTTACAGACTGACAAGTGTGATATTTATGAATTGTGATAAGCAGATTAACAAAAACAAAAACAAAAAAACCAGAGCAAACGTTACGCAAGTCACGTGAACTTTACATGCATAAATCAAAGTTATTAAATACGAAATTTCTCATCATAAAGTCGCGGACTATAAAAACACATTTCTATATTACGCTTAAATGCAGATTTAATAAAACCGATGCGATCGGAGAAAGTTACTTAAAAAAATTTCACAATTCAATCTGGATATTTGATAAGTTTTTCATTATCATATGTAACGCGCATTTAAACTGTTACATCAACTAAAACACTTTTATCCGTTTCATCATAATGAGAGAGAAAAAAAACTGTAATGACTTCATTTTATTAAGATACATTACTTTAATGCCCTGTTTTAAATGTCGAGGTATTTGACACTTGTGGAATTGTTATTTGATACATGGGGGAAACCTGAGAAGGCATATTTTTTCTCATTTTAATAATAAAGAATGTACTTTAAAGTCTTCGTCGATTTAAAATGGCTTCATGGATACATTCACGAAATCTGACAGTTACCTTGATGTAATTATAAATCTCATAAAGGCATCAAAAGAGGTGAAATTCAAAATGTGACAAAATTCCTAAAGTTCATTTTATTTTGGTAGTTTGAAATATGGAAATTGAAAAATGCCTTCAAAAGAAGTCTTTAACATCTAAAGTCTTATTTTTTATTAATGGATATTACAATTTTTAAATTTTAACCTTCTAAATGCAGCAAAAGATGTTTTTAAGACCTAAGGTATTATTTTATATTAATATATCAAAATTTTCTAATCTAAAGACCAGAAATTCAGAAGAATCTTTCTAAAAAATGTACTTCTCTTGTTTTCGTCGATTTAAAATTGTTTCATTCATGAAATCTGACAGTGACGTAGATGTATTTATAACTTTTCTAAATACGACAAAAAAACTAACTAGAAAACTTTAAGATCAACCTTATTTTCTGACAAACAGATGTCAAAACTTTTAAATGTCGAGGACTAGAAGCCATGATGGTACTGTAAAGACCAGAAATTGAGAAGAACCCTTCTAAAAAAGCTACTTCTTTTGTCTTCGTGGATTTAAAATTGTTTCATTCATGAAATCTGACAGTCACGTGAATATATTTAAAACTTTTCTAAATACAACAAAAAATCTTACTATAAAACTTTAAGATCAGTCTTACTTTCTGACAAACAGATGTCAAAACTTTTAAATGTGGAGGACTAGAAGCCATGATGGTACTGTAAATACCAGAAATTGTGAAGAACCGTTCTAAAAAAGCTACTTCTTTTGTCTACGTGGATTTAAAATTGTTTCATTCATGAAATCTGACAGTGACGTAGATGTATTTATAACTTTTCTAAATACGACAAAAAAACTAACTAGAAAACTTTAAGATCAACCTTATTTTCTGACAAACAGATGTCAAAACTTTTAAATGTCGAGGACTAGAAGCCATGATGGTACTGTAAAGACCAGAAATTGAGAAGAACCCTTCTAAAAAAGCTACTTCTTTTGTCTTCGTGGATTTAAAATTGTTTCATTCATGAAATCTGACAATCACATGGATGTATTTATAACTTTTCTAAATACATAAAAAAAATCTTACTATGAAACTTTAAGATCAGTCTTAATTTCTGACAAACAGATGTCAAAACTTTTAAATCTCGGGGACTAGAAGCCATGATGGTACTGTAAAGACCAGATATTGAGAAGAACCCTTCTAAAAAAGCTACTTCTTTTGTCTTCGTGGATTTAAAATTGTTTCATTCATGAAATCTGACAGTCACGTGGATGTATTTATAACTTTTCTAAATACATAAAAAAAATCTTACTATGAAACTTTAAGATCAGTCTTAATTTCTGACAAACAGATGTCAAAACTTTTAAATCTCGGGGACTAGAAGCCATGATGGTACTGTAAAGACCAGATATTGAGAAGAACCCTTCTAAAAAAGCTACTTCTTTTGTCTTCGTGGATTTAAAATTGTTTCATTCATGAAATCTGACAGTCACGTGGATGTATTTATAACTTTTCTAAATACATAAAAAAAATCTTACTATGAAACTTTAAGATCAGTCTTAATTTCTGACAAACAGATGTCAAAACTTTTAAATCTCGGGGACTAGAAGCCATGATGGTACTGTAAAGACCAGATATTGAGAAGAACCCTTCTAAAAAAGCTACTTCTTTTGTCTTCGTGGATTTAAAATTGTTTCATTCATGAAATCTGACAGTCACGTGGATGTATTTAAAACTTTTCTAAATACAACAAAAAATCTTACTATAAAACTTTAAGATCAGTCTTACTTTCTGGAAAACAGATGTCAAAACTTCTCGAGAGAAGTCATGATGGTACTATAAAGATCAGAAATTGAGAAGAACCTTTTTAAAAAAGCTACTCTTGATGTAATAATAAATCTTTTAAATATACCAAGATTTTGAAATCTTGACCATAAGAAGAAGACTTCCAAAGACCATGAACTAAGAAACACCTTTCGAAAGAAAAAAAAAAAGTTAGTCCACAAGCACCATCATTGCGATTAAAAAAGATGCTGAGTTATTAATGAGCACATTTGGTATTTCTTTGCCCACATCTCAGGCTTGTGTGTATTTTAACACAATACCGGAGGTATAAAACAAATATTTTCGTACCCATAACGGTTTACATAATAACAATGCAGTCTTACAGAACTTAAATGATCAATTATTATTATTCTATATAATAGTAGTAAGGAGTGGTTAAAAAAATAAAGCCAATGTCGCTTAAGTATGTTTATATTATCAATGATAAATTATATTCAAACCAACGCAAATATCAATCTGTCTTTATCAATACGGTAGGGACTTTTTCTGGGATTAACCTCAATTATTACGAATTGCACCATTGGAATAAGTAGTGTCGCGTTGTGGGCAATAAAACAATTTAAACAAGATGTGTTTTCTCTTTTTATAGACAAAAATGAAAAATGATTTGACATTTGCTAAACCCTAACCTAACGTAACTTTCAAATTTCAAGGACTTCATTAATATGCATTTCCTATTAATATTTTGAAAATAACTTAGAGTGTTACGTAACACGTAAAAATCCACGTATTAGATTTATGCTGTGCTAAGAACGTTTTGAACAAGACCAGACGTCAACTTGTAAACAAGATCATTATTTGTAATTTATAACAATGATAACACCATTTAGCATATATTTTCTATTCATTATTATTATAATTAAACTAAAACAACACACTCGCTCAAAATGTTTTTAATTTTAAATCATTTGTCTTGTTTCCTGCAATGATGCAACTACTGGAAATGCATTAACAACATTACAAAAATGTCACAATTATTATATCGCCAATAACTCATACTTATCAGATCATTATTTCAGACATAATTTTAATTATGTCTGCTATAAAGATAAAATTTAATGCGAATAAAATGTATTGCAAAGGAAATGCACTCGTTACACAAATTGCGTAATTTTGTTTATTTCTTCGGTTACTGTTTTCGGGTTTCGGAGGGTTTCTGAGGGAAGTCGGAATGAAAACCGGAAATGTGACGATCAAAAATGACATTTTCAAAGATTACTTCAAGAAAATGAAGTCAATTATACTTGTATATTATTTTATGTTATCTCAAGATCAAGATGGCAGTTGAATGGCTGAAAATGGACTTGAAGTACTTAATGACATTTCAAGATAAAAATAAATTTGAATGTTATTAAATGAATTAAACTGTCTTATGATTAAAAGAAGGGCATTTTAAAGAAATAATAAAGCTAATGAGAAATATCTAAAAATTCATTTGTTAAATTATTATTTTTTAATAAATAAAATATTTAAATGAAGATTTTAAATTTTTCAACTTTATAGAATTATGATTAGAACTTAAACTTTATCTAATTTTTACACTATCTTAAGATGAAGATTGTGATTGAAAAGTGAGAAGACGTCTTAAATAATTAAATCAGAATAAAAGATATAAGAAAATAAATATATTTTTTTGTAATTTACGCAATTATATGTAGAAGAAATATGTTTTAAAGAAGTAGATGTGTTAAAATGAATCAGAGTAATGCTCAAACTAAATTATCGATTAAATTTTGTCTCCTTTTCACCCAATCTGAGAATGAAGATGGAAATCGAAAAGTTGGATGAGGTCTTAAATCTTTAATTATATTATGTGTAGAAGAAATATATTTCATAGAAGAATATTGAAACTAAATCATCAGTTAAACTTCATCCCTTTCTTACACTGTCAAAAAATAAGAAGATTAAAAAGTTTTTTTTGTAATTTTATACAATTACAATAGAAAAAATATGTTTTAAAGAAGTAGATGTATTAAAATGAATCAGAGCAATGTTCAAACCATATCATGAATCAAACTTTATCTCTTTTTCGTCCTATCTAAGGATGAAGAGATTGTAAAGTTGGGAGAGGTCTTAAATCATTAATTATATTATGTGTAGGAGAAATATGTTTCACAGAAATTGCTGAGAATAATGTTAAATTAAATCAGTTAAACTTCATCTTTATCCATATTTTTACACAATCTAAAAATAAAGATGGAGATTAAAAAGTTGGAAGAAGTCTTAAATCTTTCAACCCAAATAAAATGAAAAAGAAGATAAATATCTTTTTTGTATTTTTATACAATTATGTGTAGAAAAAATATGTTTTACAGAATTTACTGAGAAGAATGTTAAACAAAATCATCAGTTAAACTTCATCTTCTTTTTACACAATCTAAAAATAAAGATGGAGGTTAAAAAGTTGAAAGAAGTCTTAAATCTTTAATTCCAAATAAAATGAAAAAGTATTTTTATACAATTATGTGTAGAAAAAATATGTTTTAAAAAAGAAGATGTATTAGAATTAAAAGTTCAAACTATATCACCAATTAAACTTTATCTCCTTTTCGTGCTATCTAAGATTGAAAAGTTGAAAGAGATGTTAAAGCACGTATAGAACAAATATGTTTTAAAGAAGTAGATGTATCAGGATTATTGAGATAATATTGGAACTAAATCATCAATTAAACTTTTTATTCTCTCTGATGGAAGTTGAATAGTTAGAGTAAAATTAGAAAAGTGAGTGATGAAAAAGAATAAATATTGGGTGTATATTTCTATAACTTGATTTGTGCACACCTAAAATCGGTTGTGTATTTTAGATATCGAATATTTGATCCGAATCGAGAGTCTTAACTTCCCAATACACATAAACCGAGGCAATTTCACACGATTAACCCCAACGGATTGACATTTTTATTGCGTTACGTTTTCACGTGCATTAATTTTCGTCACGAAAACCGAAAAGCTGGATGATTCAACGGCCATAAATTAACCTTTATCTGTTATGTCATTGCCAGGTATGAGTGTTTCGATTATTTTCTAACTTGGAGCCCGATACGACACGATAATGCTTTTAAATAAGTCCAGATACAGCGTTTATCTCTCATGCAAATTTTTTATATTGGTTTCATAATTTAAATAGATCACGCATAAAGAATACCTGATTGGGATCCGTGGGAGAGTAGGCACGTTAATTGTGGACACAAGGGGGGTATAATTCTTCTAATTTCCACCGCGGCCCGTTGCATCGCCTTGACATTAAACTGCCGGCCACAATTTTTTTAAGGCACAAATCAATTCGATATTTGTTTATTGTTTTTTTTCGAGTCGAGCCGAGTCTGTTTATATTATTTACGATCATGGGTGTGTAATATCTGAAATTGTAATGGATAAAAAATGATCGGTCTGACGTATGATTAAACAATTTTATGTTTTAAAGGCAAGCGTATAATGAAACAGGTGTTGTCAGCTCGGGGCTAGTTGACTTGTTACAGTTTCAGGTATTGCCAAAATTGTATCTGAAATGTCAGGACCGTTGCAACACCGCTACCGATCTACATACATATCCATGTTCACTGATAAACAATCGACATGTATTCACCACTACACAAGGTGAACGGTGAAACAAGGATAAATCTGTATCAGTCTTCTTCACCTCCTTCAAACGAGTCCTTGCTTCGTTTTAATTCTAGACTTTAATCGTGGTATGATAATGATTGAATCAGGAACTGTATTAATTCGTTTGGTCGGCTTAAGTAGATGCTGTGGAATGATTACGTGTTCGGGTTACAATAGTCAATACATTTATAACCTTAGCAAGGCCACTATAAGTCAGTCGTGCTCCTACCTTTAACACCCACAAGGAGTCTATGAATTTATTTGATAATATCAGTATAATCTAATTCTTATTCATTACTTACGCAAATTAGATATAAAACCTTTGTCAATTGTTCAGTTGACCACATTAGGAAATACCGTGAATTTAATAATATTCTGTTAGTCATATTAATACGGTAGATTGGGATTCTTTAACCCTCTTAAAGTGTTTTCTTGTTGGAATGAATCATATTATATTAATGACTAATGGAAAATCATGTGGCAGTTTGATGTATTTCATAGATTATACACTTTTTTATTAATTAATTATTCAACGTATTGACTTTCAAATGACAAAGCCTATTAAGTATAAATTTCAAAACCGCCATAAGAAATTGGTAAATAATCAAAGTATAAATCAAATATCTTAATGAATGGCACGATTATAATATATACATTTTGTAGCGTAATTACAGATTGCATTACGTTAAACTATATTAAAAAAAAAAACTCGACATGCAATAAAAGCATACAGAAACGTGTTTTCAACCTCCTTTAATCACTTCTTCCAAGCTCTTGTACGAAAAACATGTTTTATCTCAAAAACGATTGTTCGACAAACTTTTTATTTTTGCATCGGGCTAATGAGGTTACTGTTTTTGAGTTTTAAGTGAATGGCTTGAATCTGATGTCTTGACTAGTGTTACTTCTTTCAGTCGTCCAGATTGACATAGTTGGTTTAAAACAAGATTTTTTGCTTTAATAAAGTGAATGATCTGTAGATTTCTACACAAATAGAAGTAAAATCTTAATAATGTTAATGGTTACAATATTACGGTGATATTAAATTTTATTGGTGTGTAAAAATCTTGGTAGAAAATGAGCCTTTAACCACTTCTTCCAAGTTCTTGTATGAAAAACATGTTCGTCAAACTATTTATTTTCTATCAGACTACAGTTTAATGAGGTTACTACTTTTGAGTTTTGACTGAATGTCTTAAACTTTATGTCTCTATTACTGTTACTTGATTCAAGCCATCTTCCAAATTGAAACTGTTGGTTTAAAACAAGATTTCTTGCTTTAACAAGCTAATTGATCTATAAATTTCTACACAACTAGAAGTAAAATGATGATCATCTCAATATTACTAAGGTAAACAACAGGAGTTGAAATTATTAAGTTTTATTGGTATTTTAAATCCTGAAATTCAGACTATAGTCTAATGAGGGTACCATTTTTGAGTTTCGAGTGAATGTCTTAAATTTGAAGCCTTGAATGGTGTTACTTCTTTCAACAAAATTTGTTGCTTTAAGAAGATAAGTGATCTGTAGAGACCCAACTAGATGTAACATGTTAAAATAATCATCATCTTAATAAAATTAATGGAAACAACACTACGGTGTTCACTTAAATTGAAATTGTTTAATTTTATTGGTGTATAAAAATCGTGGTAGGAAATGAGCCTTTTATTACATCGAATAAAAAATAAAATGAATGACGTTATAAATAATATTTTCATTGCCATATAGGCAGGGGAGAAGAGGCACTTTAAGCCTAATAAAAAAGAACAGGATATTTATAAAGCCGTTACTTCACTTGTCAACATGATTTACAATATTTCAGATGATCAGTTGCAGTTTGATAACAAGATTGAAAACAATTCCCGCCCATTTGATTAAAACCGCAATTAGCCGTGCGATCGCGATTGTTTGATTAGTTTTATTCAAGCTTTCGATACAATTAAATTAAAATCGATTAAAACATTCATTTTAATTTTATTTCAGCTCGTTGCGCCGCTGTAACCGGTTCGAATGATTTTTTTCGAAACCATATTCCCTCAACGCTTTTTACCCGGTTTAATTAATTAATGTGAAAAACCCGGGACGGTTTTTGTTATTGATTCAAGGAATATTTTAAAACGAAAAGCGAACCATATTTAGCAGATGCGCGACCAGAGAAATAATTGGCTTCGATTATTTTTGTTACCGAGCCAACGGATAAATTAACCAGTGTCATTTTATTTTCTTGCTAGAATTACCCGGTTAAAGGATCTATCGTGGTATGATAAACTTTTCTGCCATCGTTCCTCTTGATGCGAATTAAACACTTTATCTGCAAGATGATGATGATGATGAAGTAGTTAAAGATGATCAGAAGCTACTGTATATGTTAATTGGACAAGGAAAGGAACATAAAAAGTACAACATATTACAATTTCCAACAAAATCAGATCGGAAAGGACATTGAAATGTATTTAAGAATAATGATTTGATTGGATATTTATCTAAAATCTAAAAAGAACGACAAATTTACGAAAATTAGATGATATTTTACATAAATTATTGAAGAGAGTTGCACCCTTCATCTCAGAAATTGGAGAAAAAATTGTGGAAGTATTGGAGATAATCAGGAAGAAAACTATTTATAATAATACAAAGAAAAGTGAAATGAAAGAGCAAAGAAGAAAATTATACTTTCTTCAATTATTAAACACTGGATATGTTTTCTTGACATATACTAATGTAAAATATTAATAATTGTATCCTTCCAAATTTAAATTCGCACGGTGTATTTGTCTTGTGTCCTTATTGAACCGTTTGAAGACAAATGGTGAAGATATCTATTTAAAATGACTAAAAAGAACGACCAATTTGTGAAAATTAGATGATATTTTACATAAATTATTGAAGAGAATTGAACCCTTCATCTCAGAAATTAAAGAAAGAATTGTGGAAGTATTTAGAGATAATCAGAAGGAAGAAAACTATTTATAATAATACAAAGAAAAGTGAAATGAAAAAGCAAAAAAGAAAATTATACTTTCTTCAATTATTAAATACTGAATATGTTTTCTTGACATATACTATAGTGTAAAATAATAATTGTATCCTTCCAAATTTGAATTCGCATGGTGTATTTGTCTTGTGTCTTTACTGAAACGTTTGAAGACAAATGGTGAATATATTTATTTAAAATGACTAAAAAGAACGACAAATTTGTGAAAATTATATGATATTTTGCATAAATTATTGAAGAGAATTGAACCCTTCATCTCAGAAATTGAAAGAAGAATTGTGGAAGTATTTAGAGATAATCAGAAGGAAGAAAACTATTTATAATAATACAAAGAAAAGTGAAATGAAAAAGCAAAGAAGAAAATTATACTTTCTTCAATTATTAAAGACTGAATATGTTTTCTTGACATATACTATAGTGTAAAATATTAATAATTGTATCCTTCCAAATTTGAATTCGCAGGATGTATTTGTCTTGTGTCCTTACTGAACCGTTTGAAGACAAATGGTGAAGATATCTATTCAAAATGACTAAAAAGAACGACAAATTTGTGAAAAGTAGATGATATTTTACATAAATTATTTAAGAGAATTGAACCCTTCATCTCAGAAATTGAAGCAAGAATTGTGGAAGTATTGGAGATAATCAGGAAGGAAGAAATCTATTTATAATAAAACAAAGAAAAGTGAAATGAAAGAGCAAAGAAGAAAATTATACTTTCTTCAGTTATTAAAGACTGAATATGTTTTCTTGACATATACTATAGTGTAAAATATTAATAATTGTATCCTTCCAAATTTGAATTCGCATGGTTTATTTGTCTTGTGTCCTTACTGAAACGTTTGAAGACAAATGGTGAAGATATCTATTTAAAATTACTAAAAAGAACGACAAATTTGTGAAAAGTAGATGATATTTTACATAAATTATTTAAGAGAATTGAACCCTTCATCTCAGAAATTGAAGGAAGAATTGTGGAAGTATTGGAGATAATCAGGAAGGAAGAAAACTATTTATAATAATATAGAGAAAAGAGAAATGAAAAAGGAAATATTGAAATTATACTTTCTTCAATTATTAAAGAGTGAATATGTTTTCTTGACATGGACTATAATGTAAAATATTAATAATTGTATCCTTCCAGATTTGAAATTGCATAGTGTGTTTGTTATGTGTCCTTACTGAAATGTTTGAAGATATCTATTTAAAATGTCTAAAAAGAATGAAAAATTGATGAAAATTAATTAAGATGTACTTAAAATCTTTCAACTGAACTGTTCACCTCATAAACTAAAGAAAGACTGAGTAGATAATGAGAAAGGAAGGGAGTAGCTATAATTATAAAGATAAAAGAGAAATGTGGAAGCAAAGGACAAAGCTACATAGTCTTTTTTTAATTATTAAAGAGTCAATGTTTCTTCTTGACATAAAACTTGATACAGTCTGTAGTACAAAATATTAATATGCTTCGAGATTTGGATCTGTGTGTGGTGTGTTTATCTTGTATCTTCTGTGAATACAAAAGCTGACATAATGTATTACACCGATTTTTATTGAAATGGCGGATAAGTATCGCATTGTTCTTTAACTTTTAGTTACGTGGTACGATTTTGGTCGGTAATTTACCCAGTTTGAAACACTATCGCAGTCATCAATTCAACTGTGATAATTACTTTTAGAGATTTATGTAGTACTTTTTTAAACCGGCTATAAATATCAACACTCCTAAATAGTTACTATGCTAATTTCTTGATTTAACGTTTTAGTAATACCGAGTGGGAAATAAAATAAGTCTTCTGTCCGTATAACTGTTAAATAACTTAAAATCATTTACGCTTGTGCGTATGTGCAGTTTATCAAAGTGATTGATTTAAAACATCGACATGGAAATTTTACGAATAAAAGACCCGTTAGGTTTAATAATCGGGCCATAGTGAAAAATTTTAAAATTCGTTTACGCAACCTTGCCGTTTATTAAGTGAGGCCCATTCTCTTTGTGCGATATATTTGGGGCAGCGAAAAAATGAGTAAAAAGTTTCCGGCAATCAATGTAATAAAAGTTCGCGTCTGGGTACATAACGACCTTTAAAGTAACCTTATTTGGGCCATGCATTAAGCGCTCATTTTCGTTGTTTTATTTTTTTATTTTTTTTTTTTTATTTGTTTCATTTTGTTTTTCGCATACCCCGTTGCATTTCTTATATGCACGATAAAATTGCGTTCATATTCAATGCGAAACATTTAAATAAGTTAATACATTAATTTCATCTCATTTATAACTGCTGAAAATAAATACTTCAAATTTTTAACGCCATAATTTAATGGTTTCATCATTATTTCAAGGTTAATGTTGGGTAGAAGCGTTTATGTTCGCCTTTATTGCGTTTTATTTTAATATATTGCCGATTCTTAGCGCCTACCGATCGTTAACAAAAAAAACAACAACGAAGAAAAGATCCGCTAACGCAGTGCCAAAGGTGTTAATTATTTTCGACGATATTGATATTCGTAGAGAAATTCCACGACTTAGCCAGGATATTACGCTCATTATTGGAATTATCGAAATTATAGGGGGGAAAAAAAATCAGAAGCTTAACATATTATTACTAGTTTTAATAACTGGTCCGTAGAAGGAATTGTTGAAATTCTTTTATAAATAACACAATTTTGTTGTTGTTTAATAAAAAATGACAATTAATTTCCATTTAGTCATGCAATTACTATTATTAAAATATTATCATCATTAAAATTGCATTTCAATTGTTTATAATGTCTTCGTTTTTATTAAACAATTACTTATTTCCTATTTACAAACTGTGTTGTGGATTCTTTCAACGTAAACTTTATAAAATATTATTCTTTTGTTTTAATACTGTCAAGTAAGTAAAAATAAAATTATTAACAAATTTTAAAAAATTATTTCAATATAAATTTTTGTTGATAAAATTTCCTTAATTTTTGCCATTTAAAATAAAATTATTTATTAGTTATTAAGCCGTATATTTATTGAAATTAATTGTTATTAATAATTAATATTTATTATAAATTCTCTTTGTTGTTTTTTATTTTTCAAAAGTGAAGGTATATTCAATAACAAAGTCATCATCAATCTTTTCTAGTAGTTACAAAAATGACTTTGTTGTTTACTATAGTAAATCATAAATATTAAATACATCATTTAATTATTGACAAAATTTTGCTTATTTTTTCATTTTTTTTACACATAGATATTCAGAATTAAAAATAGAATTAATTGTGTAGACGTTTATTTATTTGATATTAAATTTAATTAATAATTTTTATTGTAATTTATAATTGTTTTTGTTACTATTTTATATTTTTTAAAAGTGATTCAGTAACACTTTTTGTTTATTAATTATTTTATATTGTACCACATTAACTATTATATGTACTTGATACTTAAAACTTTTTTCAGTATAAAATTCTGTTAATAAAATATTGTTTGTTTTTCTTATTTTTTACACATTTATAAATACAATATTATGAAATTATTATTAATTTAATTAATACTATTTACTAATTTATATTGTAAATAATACATATTAACTATATATGTGTCTGATACTAGAACATATTTTCTTGATAAAATTTCGTTTGTTTTTGCTATTTTTAACACGTTTTTATACAATATTTAGAATAAAATTACTAATTATTCATTGAAATTAATTGCAATTATAAATTAATATTTATTTAAAATTTATTTTGTCTTGTTGTTATAAATATTTTTAAAAGTGAGGTGTTTCTTCAATTATAAAAAATAATTTTTAATATTGTTTACTATTTTATTTTGTAAATAATACATATTAACTATTATATGTATTTGAAACTGAAAACTTATTTCAGTATAGAATTCTGTTGATAAAAATCCGTTTGTTTTTGATATTTTTTACACATTGTTTATAGAGGTGAATATTTATTGAACCTAATCGTAATTATTTATTACAAATAATATTATAATTTTTCTTTTTTCCTTTTTATATTTTTTAAAAGTGAAGGATTATTCAATAACAAAAATAACTTTTAATATGGTTTTTGTTGATAAAATTTCGGTTATTTTTCCTATTTTTAACATATTTATATGTAATATTTAAAACAAGATATTTATTAAAATTAATTGCAATATATAATTAATATTTATTAAAAATTTATAATTTATCTTTGTTGATTTTTATATATTTTTTTAAAGTGGTTTATTCAACAACATAAATAATTATTAATGTTGTAAACTCAGTACATATTTTTATTAATAAAATTTCGTTCGTTTCCTATTTTTTATTCATTTATATTCATATTTAAAATAAAATTACTTGTTATTTGTGTAGGAGTATATTTATTAAAATTAAATATAATTATCAATTAATATTTATTAAAAATTTATAAAAATTTTCTCTTTTATGTTTTATGTTTATTAAAAGTGAATGTTAATGTTCAATAACAGAGATCTTATCAGATATTTCCAACATTTAAATTTCTTATACAAAAATGTATTTTTTAATATTATTATTATAATATATTGTATAATCTTAAAAATTATCTGAATAATTTAATTTATTTAATATTTAATCATTTGATATTTAAGACTTTTTCAATATACATTTTTTATTTTATTTTTTATATAATATTTACCATTTGTTTATATACAGTATTTATTAATTTAGTTTGTTTATTAAAATTTATAAATTTTGTTTGTTGTTTGTATAATTTTTAAAAATAAATGTTTATTTTAACAACAGTTAAAATATATACACATGTGTAAATACGCTTTTATTATTGTTAATTATAAATATTAAATCAATAATTAAATTAATCACTTTTCCCAGTTTACGTTTTTGTTGATAAAATGTACTGTTTTTCCAATTTCTGAATCATTTATAGGCAATATTTAAAATAAAATTATTTGTTATTCATGTAGGTGAATATTTATTGAAACTATTAATTAATATTTATTAAAATATTAATTTTCTAGGTTTTTTTATGTCTATTAAACTAAGTGAATGTTAATGTTCAATAACAATAACGATAATAAGAACTTGTCAGTCATTTATACCAGTTAAATTTCTTATACAACAATGTTTTATTATTGTTAGTAAAATGTTGTATATATTACAAATCATGAATATTAATCGAATAATTTATTTTATTTAATAATTAAGTTTTTTTGTAATATTTTTAATTCAATTTTTTTATTTATATCATAAGTATATATTATTTTCGTTTACATTTTTATTACTTATTAACTATGTGATTATTAAAATTAATTAAATTAATTAATATTTATTAAAATTTTTAAATTTTCTTTGTTGCTTTTTTATGTTTATTAAAACATTTTCATTTAGTGACGAAGATAATATTAGTAATTTCAAATAGTTAAATTTTACATACATTATAATAGACTAAATAATTTAATTACGTATTGGAAACCAAAGATTTTTTCAATATATATAAGTTGTTAAAAATTTATTTTGCTACTTGTATAATATTTATAATATATTATTACATGCTAATAACTACGTAGGCGTAAGTTTATTGAAATTAAATGTAATTATAAATTAATATTTATTAAAACTTATTAAAATTTTCTCTGCTGCTTTTTATGTTTATTAAAAGTGAATGTTTATTCAATAACAAAGATCTTATCAGTCATTTCCAACAGTTAAATTTCTTACACAAAAATGTAATTTATTATTGTTATTAGCAAATCATAAATATTAACTAAATAATTGAATTATCATTATACTGTAAGAAAGAGAGATAAATATGTAAATAGGCATCTCGTTAGTTTTTTTTTTTTTTGTGGTTCGATTTCTCGTTGTTCGTGTCGCAACATCCACACAAGAAAACCATTTCCTTTGTCGCTAATTGTGCCTGGTGTAAAATCGCCGTTAATACGCAGTAAACGAAAATAACAAGTGAGAAAAAACAATTGTCCGAAACGACGAGAGGAGGAACGGCGTTCAAATTTTTTCTTTTACGTTTTCTCCATGGTTCTAAAACGGTCCGCCTGAAAAATAACATGTGGCGATAAACGGCGCAATTTCGCGTCCGGCCAGCGAGCCTTTTAAATTATTATTGAAAAAATAGCCAACGTCTTCACGTACGCAGAGCGACGAAAAAAAAAGGAGAAAAATTAAAAAAAAAAAACAACGCAGAAACAAAAAGGAAATATGGTGAGTCCGTGACTGAAAAAATCGCAATAACATCGGCCACATCAGATGTGTGTGTGTATATATATATACGAATGTATAGTAGATATTTACGTATAATTACGTTTTCTCTGTCTGCTTTTTCATTTATCATTCATTTCGTTTATTTTGTGTTTTTTTATTTGCGGTCCAGTATAGCAGTATAAGAGCAAAAACTTGTTTTCGGTTATCCCAGGTATAGGTCATTCCACTTAGGATGCACTGCGCACGCCCCAAATGGATCCGATGGATGCTGCATTCTCCAATATTCCGGCCCTCTACCCCCGGACTACCAAAACGGCCCAGACGCTCGTCATCGGGGGCCTCGCTCTCGCCTCTCGGTCGTCTCGGATGCGTTCAATTTCGAAACGCGCTCGAACTTCGATTTTGATGGTCGAGGCAGTGTTTTGAAAACATTAGAAAAAAAAAGTTTACCAAATTTAGTCAATTTTATGAGTGGTCATATTAATGACTGCAGCAGTTAATGTAGAAAAATATAAATTGTAGAAGATAAATCAAAGAAAACTCTTTCTTTTGGTGCTAAATTTATTGGCTTTCGTTCAGCCATACTGAAATTATAGAGTTAGAATATTTTTCAGTATTTAATGGGTTGTCACCACTTTATTTTAAGAGTTGTGGTAAAAAGATTAGGATAAAAAATATGGTAAGATAAATGATAAAAAGTCACAATGCACCTTTAGTCAGTAAATTAGAAAAAAAATTTTATTTTTATCATTCCACCTTTCTTTCAGGACCACTTTTTTTAGTAATATTACTTTCCTACACCTATTCAATTAATTCTATGGCTTCTGTTTAGCCATACTGAAAATATATAGTTTAATATTGTTCAGTGTTCAACGTGTTGTCATCACTTTATTTTAAGAGATGTGACAAAAAGATTGGGATAAAAAATCTGGTAAAAGTCCACAAGATAAATAATAAAAAGTCAAAATGCACCTTTAGTCAGTAAATTAGAAAGAAATTTGATTTTTGTCATTTCACGTTTCTTTCAGGACCACTTTTTTTAATAATATTACTTTCCTTCACCTGTTCAATTAATTCTATAGCTTCTGTTCAGCCATGCTGAAATTATATAGTTTAATATTGTTCAGTGTTTAACGTGTTCTCACCACTTTATTTTAAGAGATGTGGCAAAAAGATTAGGATAAAAAATATGGCAAAAGTTCACAAGATAAATAATAAAAAGTCACAATGCACCTTTAGTCAGTAAATTAGAAAAAAATTTTGATTTTTATCATTCCACGTTTCTTTCAGGACCACTTTTTTTTAGTAATATTACTTTCCTACACCTATTCAATTAATTCTATGGCTTCTGTTTAGCCATACTGAAAATATATAGTTTAATATTGTTCAGTGTTCAACGTGTTGTCATCACTTTATTTTAAGAGATGTGACAAAAAGATTGGGATAAAAAATCTGGTAAAAGTCCACAAGATAAATAATAAAAAGTCAAAATGCACCTTTAGTCAGTAAATTAGAAAGAAATTTGATTTTTGTCATTTCACGTTTCTTTCAGGACCACTTTTTTTAATAATATTACTTTCCTTCACCTGTTCAATTAATTCTATAGCTTCTGTTCAGCCATGCTGAAATTATATAGTTTAATATTGTTCAGTGTTTAACGTGTTCTCACCACTTTATTTTAAGAGATGTGGCAAAAAGATTAGGATAAAAAATATGGTAAAAGTTCTTAAGATAAATAATAAAAAGTCAAAATGTACCTTTAGTCAGTAAATTAGAAAAAAAAAATGATTTTTGCCATTCCACGTTTCTGTCAGGGCCACTTTTTTTTAGTAATATTATTTTCATACACCTGTTCAATTAATTCTATAGCTTCTGTTCAACCATACTGAAATTATATAATTTAATATTGTTCAGTATTTAACGTGTTGTCACCACTTTATTTTAAGAGTTGTGGGAAAAGGATTAGGATAAAAAATATGGTAAAAGTTCACAAGATACATAATAAAAAATCAAAATGCACCCTTAGTCAGTAAATTAGAAAAAAAATTGATTTTTGTCATTCCACGATTCTTTCAGGACCACTTTTTTTAGTGATATTACTTTCCTACACCTTTTCAATTAATTCTATAGCTTTTGTTCAGCCATACTGAAAATATATAGTTTAATATTTTTCAGTGTTTAACGTGTTGTTACCACTTTATTTTAAGAGATGTGGCAAAAATATTCGGATAAAAAATATGGTAAAAGTACACAAGATAAATAATAAAAAGTCAAAATGCATCTTCAGTCAGTAAATTAGAAAAAAAAATTGATTTTTGTCATTGCACGTTTCTGTCAGGGCCACTTTTTTTAATAATATTACTTTCCTACACCTGTTTAATTAATTCTGTAGCTTTTGTTCAACCATACTAAAATTATATAGTTTAATATTGTTCAGTATTTAACGTGTTGTTACCACTTTATTTTGAGAGTTGTGGCAAAAAGATTAGGATAAAAAATATGGTAAAAGTTCACAAGATAAATAATAAAAAGTCAAAATGCACCTTTAGTCAGTAAATTAGAAAAAAATTGATTTTTGTCATTCGACGTTTCTTTCAGGGCCACTTTTATGAGTAATATTACTTTCCTACACCTATTCGATTAATTCTATACTTTTAAGATAAGGTGACCTTCACTATTTGGCCACCCAGCACATTCGTAATTATTTTATAGATTACTCGATAACTCTCAGCCTTAATCGAAATTGAACTTTTCACTTGCCAAGTCACGGTTCTAGTTATCGAAGTTCGACCGTAGTTTTCTTCTTCCACGTCGACCCCATCGTTTTGGGCTAACTTTCTAAAATTATCGTCGTCGATTTTCGAAATAAGCGGTTAAACTGACCTTACTGGCTTAAATTACAATGGACCTTAATGAAAAACTTATTGTGTGCATTAAGCCAAACATTGTTACCGCAGACGGTGATTACGTACTTAAAAAAAATTCACTTGCAAACTTGTTTGTCCAAATTATTATTATTTATTTGCACATTCAAACAACATGTTTTCTTTTTATTTTTTACTAACAACTGTTAACTTTATGATGTTCTAACAAGCTTTGATATTTGAACAATTCTGATATTTTTTATTAGTTAATGCATTAAAGTTTATTTTACTGCGTTACTAATTATAGTAAATCTTATTCTATAATTATTGTTATTATATACGTGATAAATTAGAGAAACTTGATTCTTACCTCTATAATTAAGAATAACTCAAAAAATGTATTTAAAAATTCAAAAATAAAAAGTAAACATGTAATTATTAGAAATATGCTATTTTAGAAGTATTTTAGTATTCATTTATTAAATATTTGAAACTATAAAGCAAATGTGAACAGTCAAAAACATGTCTGTGTAATTTGGTGAAAACAAGTCAATATATTAATAAGAAAAAATTCAAAAAAATATAAAAAATATTCTATATATTATCAACATAAAATTGATGAAAAATTAATTTATTTAAATTAAAAATGATTTAGATGATACATAGAATTTGTTTCAGACATTAAAATTATTATAGATATTAAGTCGAAGAGAAAATTGGGAGGTACCAAAAATTATAGATGAAAAGTTTAAAAAAGTTAATTGGTAAGTTATTTTATTAGTTAAAAATTACCAATTATTAAAAATATATTATTTTAAATACTTAAAATATAAAGTAAATGTGAACAAACAAAAAAAAATCTGTGTAATTTGGTGATAACAAGTAAATTGAATCAATGTATTGAAGTGACAAAATTCAAAAATATATAAAACATATTACGAACATGAAATTGATAATTTATTTAAATTAAAAGTAATTTAGATGATACATACAATTTGTCTCAGACGTTAAACTTATTATAGATGTTGAGTCGAAGAGAAAATTGGGAGTTTCAAAAATTATAATTGAAAATTTAAAAAAAGTTAATTTGTAAGTTATTTTATTAGTTAAAAATTACAAATTATTAAAAATATATTATTTTAAATACTTAACTATAAAGTAAATGTGAACAAACAAAAAAAGTCTGTGTAATTTGGTGATAATAAGTAAAGTAAATCAATGTATTAAAATGACAAAACTCAAAAATATATAAAACATGTTACAAACTTAAAATTGATAAAAAATAATTTCTTTAAATTAAAAGTAATTTAGATGATATATAGAATTTGTTTCAGACTTTAAAATTAATATACATACTGAGTCGAAGAGAAAATTGGGGGGTTTCAAAAATTGTAAATGAAAATTATTAAGCTTTAAATTACAGTTTTAATAATTGTAATATATTTTAATATTAATTGTAATTAAAAGTACATATCATTAATAAGTAAATAGAAATAATCAAAATTAAATCTATGTGCTTTGGCGCAAACAAATTCAACAGTCAATTCGTCAAACCGATAGATACACAAGATAAGATAGATACATAATACATAATAAAGATCCTCCGTACATTGAATTAAAAAAAATTTCCATCAATATCTGTTTATCTCCGGCATAATACACCTTGTAAATACATTTTAAGAGAAACTTTCTCGTGAAATTTGTCGGCGATCATCTGATCTATTCTCTTTGAAAATAGTTAATTGGAGTTGGTGGCAGCAACAAGTTTCGTAGCAGGATATTGATTCCCGTACGCGACGTTTGTTCACGTCGAGTCATTAATTTCACCCGACAGGTATATCAATCCACTGAACAAACCAATTTTTACATGGTCAAATTCGTAAATTGATAACTTAATCCATTCCGACATTCGACAAGAATTTACCCAACTATTAAATTGTGAACTGTGGGATTATCTCATTTTAGACGTGTTAATTCCCATTTATTTTTTTTTTTTTTTTTCGTTTTGTCGAGTTTTTTGACGTATTTGAGATAAAATCTTTACGTTTGAGCCCGAAAAGTCGGACAGTTTTTTCTAAAGACTGGACATAAAAATTAATTGAATACGCCTGCCGTTAAATTAAAAAATTGAATGGCTTTGGCGGAATGAAAATTTCTGTAATGGAAAACCACGGTGTGTTGCAAGAACCGTTTTCCAAACGTTGGGCAACGAAAATATCAGTACTTACACCTTGGACTGAATCTAGTGTGATGAACGTACCTGCAACAAATAAAAACACAATCAATCATTGAACGTTAATTAATCAAAACGTGACATTTAACCTGCGCCAAGAGGTGTTAAAAAATTACAAAACGCCAATAATAAATTTCTTAACGTTATTAATTATAAAGTGGTGGGGACGTGATTAAGAAAAAGTCAGACGTCAGGAGTTTTAAAACTATTTAGTACGAACAGATAAGCGACAGCAAATTTCCTTAATGATTAAATAATACCGTGTAGACTGCATTTTAAGAAATGTTTATAATTACGGACATTTTTATCGTTGTATAATTAAGAATCATTTGAAAGTACCCGTCATTTAAATCACATAAAAGCACGCCTCGGGCTGTTATTGTCCTGCAATAAAAAAATAATAATACGAGGACGCAACAACAATTTAATATCTGCCAAAAAAAAAAACAAAAAAAATTGCATGTACAACGTATGTATGTGTGGCTGCATTAAAATTCAGTAACGTGAGAGGGAAATTAGCCGATATAAAAATGCCAAAGGAAAAAATAGCCGAAGCATTTAACATTATAAGTGGAAGAACGTGTATAGTATGTAAATATGAATGAAGTAAAGTGGTATTTATTGCGGAGGTTCTGCCGCATTATTATAATAAATGATAAACAGTGGTACGGTCGCGGCGGCAAGTGCGGTAGTGTACGAAACCTGATTTTGAAGTATTGAATGATTGTAACTAGCACCGAAACTAGCAATGAAACCAGTTATAATAGAGTAAAACCTCTACAAAAAGCGTGTTGAGGTAGGCTCCAGTACTGCAACTTAACTACTACTGGGGTTCCCCCCCTTCTCCCCCGAAACTGGAATATCAAGTAATGCCACGCGTTTGTGATCAAGCCGATCACCCACACCAAAACAACTTGATCTTCTTTACGTTTTACTCATCTACTTTGCGTTACACTGGAATTCCTACCCATACCAGTTTTGCCGGTGCTAATACCCGTACGGTACTCCTACTCCTACTATACACATTATACTATTATTATTATTTTTTTTTCTCTCTTTTTCGTGTTACCGTCGGCTTTTTTTCATCTCGCCTTTTGCCGTCACGCGGCTACCACGCTTTGCTTTAATTTTTGTTATTTGTTGTGCTGGTGTGTTGATTAATGTTCTCTCTCGTTATTGTCAAACTAATTAGTACTTATTAAATTGGGTTATTTATGTAGTACGTGTTTTGAGCTTACATACTCAAATTTTACTTTAAATTTTCACAGCAATAATTGTTGTAATTTTATAATTATTACATAGTTAGTTGCGACTTATAAAAATACTAATATAAAACACGAAAATAATTACTATGAGTGTTGCAGTAATTTATTGTCGGTAATATGTGGAATTTCACTTATACATATCAATTTTTGTAAACATTTTTAATTGAATTTGATGTGTAGAAAAAAATATTACTATAAAAGACAGCAACAAAATTGCTATGATTGATGTATGTAGTTATCAGCAATTTGTTATATGTAATAAGTGTAATTACAATTCAATTTTATTTTTAGAAACATTCTGTAATATATAATTAATGTTTTCTAATTGTATTTGGTGAATTCATAAAAATATTATGGGAAAATTATCATCATGAGTAAAGTAAATTATTGTACCAATATATAATGAGGAATATCTGGAATTTCACTCACATATATATTATATGTTTAAGTTGCTACACTTATATTATTCTAAAAGGCAGAAAAAAATGCAGTTTACGTTTTACAATTGACACAATTTACTAACTGTAATATATGTAATTACAATCCTACATTTGTTTTTATAAATATTGTGTATTATATATTCAATGTTTTCTATTTGTATTTGATACATTTATAAAAATATTATCATGAACATTGTTGGAAAGTTATTGCTACGAGTTATTTGTACTAATTTGTTATGAGGGATATTTGAGATTTCATTCTTATATTTTTGATTGAGGTTATTGTATTTATAAAAGTATTTTTACAAAAGAAAAGAAAAAATTGCTAAAAGTACTGTTTAGAGTTGCCAGTAATTTACTATATGTAATATTTGTAGTTACAATCCTACATCTATTTTTATAAATATTTTGCATTATATATTCAATGATTTATATTTGTTTTTTGGTATATTTATATAAATATTTAAATGAATATTGTAGTCATTTGTACCAATTTATTATGAGGAATATTTGGGATTTCATACCTATATATTATTTTTCATAAATATTTCACTTATGCAATTTAAAATTATTGATTTTTGATTGAACTTGGTGTATTTATAAAAATATTACTACAAAAGACAAGAAAAAATTGCTAAAAGTACTATTTAGAGTTGACAGTAATTTACTATATGTAATACATGTAATTACAATATTTTAAATTATATGCTCAATGTTTTTTATTTGTATTTGGTATATTTATAAAAATATTATTATACACATTGAAAAATTGTTACTATGAGTATTGTAGTTATTTGTACCAATTTATTATGAGGGGTACTTAGAATTTCATTTTATTTTTTATTAATATTTCACTTATGTAATTTAAAATTATTGATTTTTGATTGATTTTGGTGTATTTATAAAAATATTACTACAAAAGGCAAGAAAAAATTGCTAAAAGTACTATTTAGAGTTGACAATAATTTACTATCTGTAATATGTGTATTACATTCCTACATATATTTTTATTAACATTTTAAATTATATACTCAGTGTTTTTTATTTGTATTTGGTATATTTATAAAAATATTATTATATACATTGAAAAATTGTTACTATGAGTATTGTAGTTATTTGCACCAATTTATTATGAGGGGTATTTGGAATTTCATTCCTAAATTTTATTTTTTATTAATATTTCACTTATGCAATTTAAAATTATTGATTTTTTATTAATCTTGCTGTATTTATAAAAATATTACTACAAAAGACAAGAAAAAAATTGCTAAAAGTACTATTTAGAGTTGACAGTAATTTACTATATATATATACATATTTCTGAAAATATTTTATTTATTAAATTAATTTAAAATTATTATTTTTTGGTGGAAGTTGTATTTATAAACATATTAATTCCAAATTATAAAAAGAGCTGTAAGTACTATTTAGATTTGACAACAATTTACTGTCTGTAATACATATATAATAATTATATATTTTTATAACTATTTTATATTATATATTATTTGTATTTGACATTTATTTGTATTTATAAAAATACTGTCATAACAAGGGAAAATTATTACTATGAGTATTATAGTCACTTGTACCAGAAATATTTGGGATTCACTCCTATATATTATTTTTTTATAAATATTTCATTTATTCAATATAAAATGTATATTGATTTTTGACCTATGTTGTATTTATAGTAATATTACCATAAGAGACAGGAAAATAATTGCTTTGAGCACTGATTACAGCAATATCTGTAATATGTGTAATTACAATTCCATATAATTAATGTTTTTTAATTGTATTTGATGAATTCATAAAAATATTATCATGAAACACAGGTAACTTATTACCACGAGTGTTGTTGTCATTTACATCAATTATCGTTAATTCCGAAGGATTTCACCACTGCATCAATTTCTCTAAACATTTGATTTCTGCATTATAGTGTATAATTAGTTATTTTTATTGAAGTTTCGAAAGAACTTTAACATAAAACACGGGAAAACAAATTGCTAGGAGTATTGTTTTCAGTTGGCAGCGGTGTATTAACGGTAATATGTGGAATTACACCTCCATTACCTTTAATACGTTTTAAACAAAGGTTATGTAGATATTAATTCATTGGCCTTTCGAAGCATTTAACTATTATGTAAAATTATATTGTTCTTTTGACTCACCAGAAATTTATGGTTATAGTTATTATTTGTAATTTATCTGATAACATCATTATTCTGACTAATTTATTCTAATAACCAGATTATTAATAATTCCGTACAATCTCCCATTAGAAATTATTTGAAAAAAAAGCTATCAGTGATGGTTTTAACAGGAAACATTTTCCTACAAGGTTTTACGAATTCACCGCAATTGTCATAGTTATTTTTGGGGGGCCTCCCTCTGGGTACGGACGTAAAGCTCCAATCGCAGGCGAAAGTCACGCACTTTTTTTCCTAACGTAAAAAAGGCGCACACATTAAAATGCTAATCAATTTTTCGACATCGTAAAAAATCCAATGTCGCTAAAAGTCATTGATGGAGAGGAAACACAGTTAAATATCAAAGTTCAGTTTATTAATCGACTGTCTTATTATAAATCAAAAATGAACTTTATTATTTCACTTAATTAATGCTGTCTTTGAATACGTTATAAATTTCGCAATAATATAATTGTTGTTTATTATTATATTGCATAACGTTTCAGAGTTTTATAGATTGCATTGCCAGATAGGCATAAAAAAATGATACCAACATACCTACCTCTTTTCTATTATATCTGCCGTAAGTAAGGGAGAGTCCATTGTTAAATTTAATTTAAAATTTATATGCAAGAAGCAATGTTTGTTTAGTACCCCGTTAATAGAAAGCCGCATAAGAATTCCAACTTTAATCCTATATTCGCATAATTTTTTTTTTCCAGCCTTCGGTCGACTATCAAAACATACGCTTTGAATAAATCAACACCCCTTTGTTCACCGAGAGAAAATACAAGATTTGACCGTACGAATAATTCAACAATATTCTTTTTGTGCACTTGCAAACGTTACGTTACCTTTTCTGATTCGATGGAGATGAATATTTAAGCAATAAGGAAATAAATCTTGGCTCACTATTCCTAGTATTGCCCACGTAGGTTATTAATAATACTATAATTTTTAATATGTTAATGGCGTACGTTGAGTTGCGGTATTTTTTTATTTATTGAATTACAGTCGTACCTTTATATACGGATATCACAGTTTTTATTTAACTTTTTATTTATGTGTCAGACATCGTTGCTTAAAGCTAAAAATTTAAACAAATCAATCATTTCGAAGACGATTTCCAATTTTAACAGAGGGAATACATTGGAAGGAGGTCCCAAAAGTGGTAGAAAACGCAAGGACAATAAAAATACTTGATGTTCACGACCTTTTTATCAACACATCCCAAATAAATCAAGAAATAAACGAAGTCAGTGTGTCGGTGAGTACATAAAACGAAGACTAAAAGAAGCTGATTTCTGTGGCAGAAAATCAGCAAAGAAGCAGTCCTTCATTTTTGAAATAACATGAGTTTAAGGTGGACCTTGCAGCACGATAAGATATTTGATTGAAAAAACTCTTAGTAAAATGTACTGTAATAATCAATCGATAATTGATATCATAGGAAAGGAAAAGCCTCGAGAAGTTTACCTAAGGCGGAAGAAATTTGACTAAGGTTGTGCCAAATATTTAGTTCAAGTTATCAAGATATTCGAGTAATCAAGTAAAAATTGCCAACCAATTTTGAAAAATTCGTATTATATAAAATTGTTGGTGCCTCCATCTTGTTACAATATGTATATTTTGCATCATTGACGTGGGAGTGTAAAAAATACTTGAGCAGTTTTAATGAATACAAATAGACTTTAGACAGTTATCTTAATAATAATCGGAGCAACTTCAGCAGATCCTTAAAAATAGTTTATAAGAAAGTAATACACATTAAATGGTTAAACATTAACAACATAGTTGTCAATTAGCCTGATTACTTAAAATATATGTTTATATGCAAATGAAGACTTAAAAGCATCGGCTTCGGTATAATCCTGACGTTATTTTCAAAAATGATCACCAGCACAGCCATCTACCTACGCAATTTCATTAAAAGGCCTCTTGAAAGAAAGAAAAAGGAGAAAAATAAAGGCAAGAAACACCATCTGATACGTATCGAGTTTTTGGGGGCACAAATAAAAACAATCGAGCTAATTGTAATTGCGGTTTTAAAGTCCTTGGTTGCTCGAAAACAAAATGCACGTAATTAAGAATTAAAGAGTGAAATGATCGCACTTTCCAAAGCTCTGACCATTGCCCTTTATTGACAAAATGGAGCATACATCAAAAATGTGGACCAAGTACTTTCACAAAATTCGCAAGGTCTCCAAATTAATCAATTATATAAAATTTCACCAAAGCAATATTTTTGTTAATTATCGCATTAAGAAAATATACGTTGGTAATTAAGTGTGTTGATTATTTATAAATTTTGTATGTATAGATAAAATCGTCAGGGATCTACGAAATTTATTGTTTGTGTATTTTTCAACCTTCGAATTTATAAAATCTTATGCAAAAAGAATATTTTAAAGTATAATTTATTTAATTACCGTTTCTAGTAACGAAGCAATAATATTCAAATTAATATTATTGTTTATCAATATTTCGATTTTCCATCAGCAAATGGGATTAGGGACTATCCGAAATTTAAAATTAATGTTCGAAACAATTTCTTATCACATACAGAGCTGAAGGTCACCACAAAAATGTTTACCTACAACTCGATAGAAAACAAAGAGTGAAGGTGACGCATTTTGATATTCTTAATGAATTTGGGAAATCGTTAATTCTTATGAACGTAATTATACATAATTTGATTATTAATTACGGTAGAAACCATGAAAAATGGACAGGCAAAATACTTTTCTCATTATTTTTAAACACAGGGACAAAATTATTAAACCTAAATTTAAAATAATTTAATTTCAAGATATAGTCAATTATATAATGGTCAGGCAAAAATATTTTGATTATCTTTTATACTGACAGAAATATAAAATTAATAGATTGAAAAATAAAAAATTGTTTTAAAAAAGATATAGTATATCAAAATTAATAAATAATTTTTACCCTTGTCAGAAAAAAACACTTAAAACCCATAAAAATGACTAGGCAAAATAATTTGATTATTATTTATACTAACAGAGACATAAGGCTTATTAATGGGGAAGTAAAAATGATATCCTGAATTGAAGAAACAGTCAATTGTAAAATTATCAAGTAATTTTAACTCTTGACAAAAAAATAAAACAATAGAAAACAAGAAAAATGTCCAGGCAAAATATTTTAATTATTTTTTATACTGACATAAATTAATAGATTGAAAAGTAAAAATTGTGTTCAAGTTTCAAAATATAATAAATCATAAAATTAATAAATAATTTTTACCCATGATAGGAAAGAAAAGACACTAGAAACCAATAAAAATGGCAAGGCAAAATATTTTGATTATTACTTATATTAACATAGACCTAAAATTTATTAATTGAGAAGTAAAAATTATATCAGAATTTGAAGAAACAGTCAATTGGAAAAATATCAAGTAATTTTAATTCTGTTCTGTTTATTTTTGATACTGACAGAAATATAATATGACTATTCATATTGAATCTATATTGAAAAGTAAAAATTGTGTTTAAATTTCAAGAATAGTAAATCATAAAATTAATAAATCACATGAAGAAACAGTAGAAATCAATAAAACTAACCAGTCAAAATAATTTGTTTATTACTTCTATTAGCAGAGACATAATTGGGAAGTAAAAATTGTATTTGAATTTGAAGAAATATTCAATTGTAAAATTATCAAGTAATTTTAATTATTGACCAAGAAATAAATCAGTAGAAGAATAATAAAATATTTTTTTATACTAAGAAAAATATAAAATTAATAGATTGAAAAGTAAAAATTGTGTTCAAAATTCAAGATGTAGTCAATCATCAATCATTAATAAATAATTTTACTCTTGGCAAAAAAGTAAAATACTAGAAATCAATAAAAGAGACGACAGAAAACATATTTATTATTATTTATACTAACAACTGTAAAATTAGTAATGTTTACTATTGACAAAAACATAAAAGATTAGAAGGAAAGAAAATTAATATTTAATAATAACAAAGACATAAAATTAATAGATTGGAAAGTAAACATCATATCTGAATTTCAAAATACATTTAATTTTAAAATTAATAAGTAATTTCATCTATTAACAAAAAGTAAAATATTAGAAAGCAAGAAAAATGTCCAGACAAAATATTTTTATTATCATTTACTCCAACAGAAAAATTTAATTAGTAAAAATTATATTCAAATTTCAGAATATGGAAAATTAATAAGTAATTTTAATCTTTGAAGTAAAAACTTCATTTTATAATAGCAGAAAGATAAAATTAATAGATTGGAAAGTAAAAATCGTATCTGAATTTCAAGATACAGTCAGTCGTAAAATTAATAAGTAATTTTAACTGTAAAAGGCAAGAAAAAATGTCCAGGCAAAATATTTTGATTATTACTTATAATAACAAAGACATAAAATTAATAGATTGGAAAGTAAAAATTTTATCTGAATTTCAAGATACAGTCAATCGTAAAATTAATATGTAATTTTAAGTCTTGACAAATAATTTTAATTAATCTAAACTCTTACATTAATTAACCCAAATACATCCTATTAATACGGAAATGATTCAGATTCTTGCTGGTAAATTGATCTAATCCATTTCTGTATTATGGTAATCAAGTTATTTGTTATTGACAATATATGACAGGCCAGTTATTTTTTTTTTTCCTCTCCCAACACACGCATCGCATTAGTTACCAGTACGCAAGAATTAATTGGCCTTTTGATAAAGCTTTCGTACCGTTACGTCTTGCGTTTATCAATTTGGCCGGTTGCAAGATTTAAGGGAACGATCATCGATGTTCACAATGCGTGGATATAGGTGTGTTAGGTGCAATTCGAATTATTTGACCATTTAAAACAGTCGAGGTGTCAACGTTGAAATGTGGCGTACACGCTATAACTGTTCACCATATTGATGGTTATTTCGTTTTGAATGTACTCGACACATTAGCCGATTTATGCCCTCTTTTTTTATTTTCGCCTATACAAGACGATTTGTTGTGTACAACGCCCTTTTAGAAAGTGGTTAAGTGATAACGGTTCGTCTTAATGGTCTTTGGTGGTAACACGGTGTTTTATGTGTGCCGCGATATTTATACGATTGCCAATCGGAAATTGGTACACTTTTTAATTGTGATGTCATTTTCTTTCGAGCATTTCTCACGGTAATGTTAGTAATATGTCATCGTGATGGCTCCCGGAAGAGGGATGATTTTGATTAATTGAACGCAGAGGTATGATGACGGAAAGGGTATCGATGGATCTAGGGTAAGATGTTAATGGTCTCTCACCTTAAAAACTAACAATCTATTAAGACTTATCTATTCAAATCCGTCACGATGGGAAAGTCAAAAATAATGATGATTTATTTGTTGCTGTCAGAGATGCCATGTAACTTACTCCCACCGATGTATTACACGATTTTGGGGGTGAATATCACTTATTTAGGAAAAAACAATAAAAACTATATTTGAACAAACTTGTAGAGAATTTAATCCAGTTTAGTATTTTATAGAACCATTTTTCTATTCTTATCTACAATGCAAATTTATATTCAGATCTTATAATTATTTTTGTTTAATTGTTTAGATCTATCGAACGGTTGACAATAATCAAAAAATGATTTAGTAAAAAATAAATTTAATCAAATTATCTACAAATTTGTCTACTTACATTTTTTCTCAATCTGTATCTGTTTAAGAGATATTAGCTATCAAATATATTTAGCTATCAAAGCAATAATTTCCAATAAGATTTTGGGGGTGAATATCAGTTATTTGGGGGAAAACAATAAAAACCATATTTGAACAAACTTGTAAAGAATTTAATCCAGTTTAGTATTTTATAGAACCATTTTTCTATTCTTATCTACAATGCAAATTTATATTCAGATCTTATAATTATTTTTGTTTAATTGTTTAGATCTATCGAACGGTTGACAATAATCAAAAAATGATTTAGTAAAAAATAAATTTAATCAAATTATCTACAAATTTGTCTACTTACATTTTTTCTCAACCTGTATCCGTTTAAGAGATATTAGCTATCAAATATATTTAGCTATCAAAGTAATAATTTCCAATAAGATCTTGGGGGTGAATATCAGATATTTGGGGAAAAACAATAAAAACCATATTTGAACAAACTTGTAAAGAATTTAATCCAGTTTAGTATTTTATAGAACCATTTTTCTATTCTTATCTACAATGCAAATTTATATTCAGATCTTATAATTATTTTTGTTTAATTGTTTAGATCTATCGAACGGTTGACAATAATCAAAAAATGATTTAGTAAAAAATAAATTTAATCAAATTATCTACAAATTTGTCTACTTACATTTTTTCTCAATCTGTATCCGTTTAAGAGATATTAGCTATCAAATATATTTAGTTATCAAAGCAATAATTTCCAATAAGATTTTGGGGGTGAATATCAGTTATTTGGGGGAAAACAATAAAAACCATATTTGAACAAACTTGTAAAGAATTTAATCCAGTTTAGTATTTTATAGAACCATTTTTCTATTCTTATCTACAATGCAAATTTATATTCAGATCTTATAATTATTTTTGTTTAATTGTTTAGATCTATCGAACGGTTGACAATAATCAAAAAATGATTTAGTAAAAAATAAATTTAATCAAATTATCTACAAATTTGTCTACTTACATTTTTTCTCAACCTGTATCCGTTTAAGAGATATTAGCTATCAAATATATTTAGCTATCAAAGTAATAATTTCCAATAAGATCTTGGGGGTGAATATCAGATATTTGGGGAAAAACAATAAAAACCATATTTGAACAAACTTGTAAAGAATTTAATCCAGTTTAGTAATTTATAGAACCTTTTTTCTATTCTTATCTACAATGCAAATTTATATTCAGATCTTATAATTATTTTTGTTAAATTGTTTAGATCTATCGAACGGTTGACAATAATCAAAAAATGATTTAGTAAAAAACAAATTTAATCAAATTATCTACAAATTTGTCTACTTACATTTTTTCTCAATCTGTATCCGTTTAAGAGATATTAGCTATCAAATATATTTAGCTATCAAAACAATAATTTCCAATAAGATTTTGGGGATGAATATCAGTTATTTGGGGAAAAACAATAAAAACCATATTTGAACAAACTTGTAAAGAATTTAATCCAGTTTAATATTTTATAGAACCATTTTCACTTCCTATTTACCGTGGGCAAATTTATAGTCGGACCTCATAATTATTTTTGTTTAGAGATATTGACCTACAAAAATATTTTTAGAGGTCTCCGAAATGGACAGAGATAGAGAAAAATCATAAAGGGATAAACTTGTAAAATTTTAATTCCCTTTAATTTTTGAACCATATTTTTTCACATATTACTAATTGTCTAAAAGAAACGATAATAAGTGACCTCTTAAATACATCCGGGAAGCAAATTCTTTAGGATTAATAAACTCCTCTTGGCCATCGTAGACTAGATCACATCTCGAAAATTGTTTACCCAACTATAATTCGAGATAAGGTATAATCTTTATCTTCATCTATCATCAATTTTTTATTACTTATTTTTTACATAATCTCAAAACATTCCTTAGTACATAACTCAAAATACTTTTCATACAGAAAACATTGTTGTACAGTAAAACTAATTTTTAACTCTGTTTTAGAGATTTTCAACTTGAATAATCTTTTTAGAATTCACTGCCTTGAGAGATTACAACAGGGCGTATCTCCGAAATGGGTAAAGATAAAAGAAAAACGTAAATAGACGAACTTGTGGAAAATTTAAGTACCTTCAATTTTTATTGCACAACTTTTCCACTATCAGCAACCGTTTAAGAGATATAAGTGATCACCTCCGAACACATTCGTTAAAAATGAAAACTCTTGGCCATAATTATAATTCTAGATAAGATGTAATCTTTATCTTCATCTATCATCAATTTTTTTATTACTTACTTTTTACATAATCTCCAGTGAAACTCATACAACTTGTGAACCAAAATGGCAAAATTTGCAAAAAACACAAAGTCATAAAGGTTAACTAAAATAATGTTTGTTGCATTAATATTGTTCCAGTGCGGTGGAAACTGAAGCCAACAATTTGTAGACCAGAAAAGTATAATACGTTGACTAATGTCCAGGTAGTTTGCGTTGGTGTGAGCACAATTATTATTCCATTTGGAGTACGATTGAATAATATGTCAAATATTAGTGAAAGTTTAGTGGTTATTAACATATTTTGCTATTGTTTATTTTAATTTTGATTTAATGGCCTGGACCGTGAATTGGCGACTTTAATACACACATTACGTATTTAAAAATAGTTACGACCGTATACATATGTATATAACATTTAAATACATAACGGCGTGTACACTTCATTAATATTTTTAATCGTTATATTTTTATCTGGACCGGTTTTTCGATTATTATTTTTTTTTTCGACGGCGAAAACTAGAGCAGGTTATTTAGATTACAATCAGGGTATATCAATTCTGTGATTTTTTTTTCTTCCGATTTCCAATACAGTCTTAATAATGAATGCGAAAAGTGTCATGAAAGCGTTTTTATAAATTCAGCGAATGCTTACGTAATCCGCCTAATTAACGCATAACGGATTGGAAAGTTTGTTTTAAAGGAGCATTTGCAACCACAAAACCATTTAATTGTACATACTTATATATTTATGTTTTTATTAATTAAAAAGCAATCATGTAATGCATCGGTGGGAGTATATGACATCTCTGACACCAACAAATAAATCATCATTATTTTTGACTTTCTCGTCGTGACGGATTCGAATGGATAAGTCTCAATAGATCTAAGCAATTAAACAAATATAATTAGGAGCTCCGAATATAAATCTGTCCACGGTAGATAGAAATAGAAAAATGGTTTGATATTCAGTTTAGTTTTTTATAGGACCATTTTTCTTTTCCTGGCCAAATTTTTATTCGGGAACTCATAATGAAAAAATGATTTTAAAAAAAATAAAGTTTAACAAATTATCTACATATTTATTTATTTACGTTTTTTCTCAATCTGTATCCGTTTAAGAGATATTAGCTGTCAAAAACATTTATCTATCAAAGTAATCATTTCCAATAAGATTTTGGAGGTGAATATCACTTATTTGAGGAAAAACAAGAAATTCCACATTTGATCAAACTTGTAGAGAATTTAATCCAGTTTAATATTTTATAAAACCATTTTTCTATTTTTATCTATCGTTGACAAATTTTTATTCGGAGCTCAATTATTTTTGTTCAATTGCTTAGATCTAATGAACGGTTAGAAATAATGAAAGAATGATTTAATAAAAATTAAAGTTTAACAAATTATCTACATATTTATTTATTTACGTTTTTTCTCAATCTGTATCCGTTTAAGAGATATTAGCTGTCAAAAACATTTATCTATCAAAGTAATCATTTCCAATAAGATTTTGGAGGTGAATATCACTTATTTGAGGAAAAACAAGAATTCCACATTTGATCAAACTTGTAGAGAATTTAATCCAGTTTAATATTTTATAAAACCATTTTTCTATTTTTATCTATCGTTGACAAATTTTTATTCGGAGCTCAATTATTTTTGTTCAATTGCTTAGATCTAATGAACGGTTAGAAATAATGAAAGAATGATTTAATAAAAATTAAAGTTTAACAAATTATCTACATATTTATTTATTTACGTTTTTTCTCAATCTGTATCCGTTTAAGAGATATTAGCTGTCAAAAACATTTATCTATCAAAGTAATCATTTCCAATAAGATTTTGGAGGTGAATATCACTTATTTGAGGAAAAACAAGAATTCCACATTTGATCAAACTTGTAGAGAATTTAATCCAGTTTAATATTTTATAAAATCATTTTTCTATTTTTATCTATCGTTGACAAATTTTTATACGTAGCTCAATTATTTTTATTTAATTGCTTAGATCTAATGAACGGTTGGCAATAATGAAAAAATGATTTAATAAAAAATAAAGTTAATCAAATTATCTACATATTTGTTTATTTACGTTTTTTCTCAATCTGTATCCGTTTAAGAGATATTAGCTGTCAAAAACATTTATCTATCAAAGTAATCATTTCCAATGAGATTTTGGAGGTATTACTTATTTGAGGAAAAACAAGAAAAAACACATTTGAAGAAACTTGTAGAGAATTTAATCCAGTTTAATATTTTATAAAATCATTTTTCTATTTTTATCTATCGTTGTCAAATTTTTATTCGGAGCTCAATTATTTTTGTTTAATTGCTTAGATTAATGAACGGTTGGCAATAATAAAAAAATAATTTAATAAAAAATAAAGTTTAACAAATTATCTACATATTTGTCTATTTACGTTTTTTCTCAATATGTATCCGTTTAAGAGATATTAGTTGTCAAAAACATTTATCTATCAAAGTAATCATTTCCAATGAGATTTTGGAGGTGAGTATTACTTATTTGAGAAAAAACAAGAAAAACCACATTTGAAGAAACTTGTAGAGAATTTAATCCAGTTTAATATTTTATAAAATCATTTTTCTATTTTTATCTATCGTTGACAAATTTTTATTCGGAGCTCAATTATTTTTGTTTAATTGCTTAGATCTAATGAACGGTTGGCAATAATGAAAAAATGGTTTAATAAAAAATAAAGTTAATTAAATTATCTACAAATTTCTTTATTTATGTGTTTTCTCTATCTGTACCAAATAAGATTCTTGGGGATGAAAGGCAGTAAAATATATTTAAACGATCGTGTAGAAAACTTATTGTTATTTAAATTGTTAGATATTTTCCTACTATTAGAAGAGATTTATGAGATACGACTGAAAAACAGAAGATCTCGATCATTTTGCTACTTAAAGGTAGAGCTGTAAATGTCATCAAACATTTCCAAAGACCAAAAATAAAATCAGTCTAGAATTCCTTGTTAACACAAATATAAGATTGTAATCATTGCAATTTTATATTAAAAAAAGTAAAATATCAAATAAAAATGATATATATGATAATAAGATGTTTTAGATAAAATTTCCTGCATAATTCGAACATATCTCGAATTGTAACAGTCGTGTATCAGTAAAATCAGATTTTTCCCCGTGAATCACCACGAATAAACGTCGCCGTTGTGAGCGTAGGTTTGAATAGTGATCCTGCCTCCGCTGATAACACGCACACAAACAAAACCTCCAAACTAATAACAATAAATCTCAATAAACCCTCCTGCACCGTCTCAATTATGATAAAAGTTTCCAATCGTCCGGCCTCACCAATCTCTAAATCAATCCACGAATGATTTGTCGATGTTATAAATAAACGCCGTTCGTTTTAAACTTAAACGGTATTGAATAATATTGCTAGTATAGTAATTGGCCCTCTCTCTCGCAGCATCAGCTCGGTACCCCGGTCGCGCCTCCCGTCCCTCGCACCATCTCGTGTCTCAACGATTCTTTCCCCAGCGCGGAGACTTCGTCTCCATGGCCTCCGGGCCTCCGATGCTTCAGCCTTGGCGAGTCTTAAAGGTCAAAGATTAATTTTACCGTAAGACGTTCAACAATGTCTGACAGTCGGGCCCGAAAATTTTATTTGGTTTCCATCCATGTTCATTCACGACGAGAAAATCGGTTTCGGTGACCGACAAAGTTGGATTTGTGTCGGGATTTTTCGACCTTGCTCAATGGTTTTGAAGTAAATGAAACGAAATTGGTCATAAATGTAATGGGCACGTCAGAAAAGTCCTGGTTGGAAATTATCGTTGTAAAAAATGTTTTATTTAATGATTATGGTAATTTTGAACCATGGGGATGTTTCTAATTATAGACAAACTGAAAAAAAAAACAAAAAGATTTAAGGATAGTATTCCAAATACATAATAATTTGATTAAATCAATATTTCAAAACTGTTCAATAGATAATTTCAGCCTTTCTGTAAGTTGATTTATAAAATTTGAAGTTTTACATCCCTTGGTAGATAGTTATTTAATTTTTTAACGGATTCTAGAGTGAGAAAACTTTGTTTATTTCACATCTACGTTTACTCACGTGGAATAAATCTTTTCCTACCACAATCAGATTTGATTTATGTCTCAGTTTTAGGAGAGTGGTCAATAGTGTGAGTTTAATAATTAAAATTAGTAATAAAGGTGATGATACATGAGAAAAATGAGTACATCATATATTGGTTGGAAATTTTCATTACAAAAGAATGTTTTATTTCATAATTACAGTAATATTAAATCAGGGAGATATTTTTAATTATAGAATTTAAATAAAAAATGTCAGAAGTAGCAAAATGGACCAGATTTAAGGATAATATTTCGAATAAATACTAATTTGATTAAATCAATATTTCAAAACTGTTCAATAGATAATTTCAGCCTTTCTGTAAGTTGATTTATAAAATTTGAATTAAGTTTTACATCCCTTGGTAGATAGTTATTTAATTTTTTAATGGGTTCTAGAGTGAGAAAACTTTGTTTATTTCACATCTACGTTTATTCACGTGGAGTAAATTTTTTCCTACCACAATCAGGTTTGATTTATGTCTCAGTTTTAGGAGAGTGGTCAATAGTGTGAGTTAAATAATTAAAATTAGTAATAAAGGTGATGATACAAGAGAAAAATGAGTACATCATATATTGGTTGGAAATTTTCATTACAAAAAAATGTTTTATTTCATAATTACAGTAATATTAAATCAGGGAGATATTTTTAATTATAGAATTTAAATAAAAAATGTCAGAAGAAATAGCAAAATGGACCAGATTTAAGGATAATATTTCGAATAAATACTAATTTGATTAAATCAATATTTCAAAACTGTTCAATAGATAATTTCAGCCTTTCTGTAAGTTGATTTATAAAATTTGAATTAAGTTTTACATCCCTTGGTAGATAGTTATTTAATTTTTTAACGGGTTCTAGAGTGAGAAAACTTTGTTTATTTCACATCTACGTTTATTTACGTGGAGTAAATCTTTTCCTACCACAATCAGGTTTGATTTATGTCTCAGTTTTAAGAGAGTGGTCAATAGTGTGAGTTAAATAATTAAAATTAGTAATAAAGGTGATGATACAAGAGAAAAATGAGTACATCATATATTGGTTGGAAATTTTCATTACAAAAAAATGTTTTATTTCATAATTACAGTAATTTTAAATCAGGGAGATATTTTTAATTATAGAATTTAAATAAAAAATGACAGAAAAAGTAGCAAAAAGGACCATATTTAAGGATAATATTTCGAATAAATACTAATTTGATTAAATCAATATTTCAAAACTGTTCAATAGATACTTACAGCCTTTTAGTAAGTTGATTTATAAAATTTGAATTAAGTTTTACATCCCTTGCTAAACAGTTGTATAATTTTTTAACGGGTTCTAGAGCCAGAAAGCTTTGTTTATGTCACATCTACGTTTATTCACGTGGAGTAAATCTATTCCTACTACAACCAGATTAGATTTATGTCTCAGTTTTTGGAGAGTGTTCAAGAGATGCGAGTCAAATAATTAAAATTGGTAATAAACGTGATGTATACAAGAGAAAAATGAGTAAATCGAGTCCTGGTTGGAAATTCTCGTTGTAAAAAAATGTTTTATTTAATAATTATGGTAATTTTAAATCATGGGGATATTTTTAATTATCGACATTAAACTGAAGATACACGATAAAGCAGCAAAAAAGACCAGGTTTTACGATAATACTTCGAACAAATAATATAAGTTTTAGTTATATTCTCAGTGAATTCCCCTTAATTGCCAATTAAACAAGCTTTTACACCTAATTCATATGCAGAATTGCATTCATAAGAATTATTGATTTATTGTGTAATAGATTGCTCTACATAATATACAGTTTATTTATTGCCACTAGCTTAAGCTATCGCATACATTTTGCTTTATTTAGCTTTGTTAAGCATTTCCTTTTTATTTCTATGTCGATAATAACTGCTCTGGGCTGACTAAGGATACGCCTTATCCAGATCCCAACCACACACGTTTGCTTGTACGATTTTTTTTTAATGTGCGCTGTTACAATATTTAAATTAAAACTATTATTGATACATTGAAGTGGTGCTGGTAAGGTCGGCGGTTTCCCATACGGTCTTGCAAATGTGAACAAAAGACATATTTTAGATGTATGCAATTATTTAATCCACAAACTGACAACAAATTACAAAATAAAATACGAAACGTTTTAATAATTCATTGTGATTAATTTATGTTAGACTCAATATAATTTATAAGTAAAATTTTTATTTAGTAATTTTATGTAAATTTTTTTATCGTAAGCGGTTCTATAAATTTTACATATTTTAAGAATATTTTTTTAAAATTAAATAATTAAATAACTTGATATTTAACATATGTGCGTGTGTATTATTAATATAAATTATCAGTAAGAAACATCTTTTAAGGTATTTCATGATTAAGAATTTGTAACCATAAACTTTAAATTTAAGACCTTGAAATATTACTTTATATCTTTGTAAAAATAACCATCAACAATTTTTTAAAATTTATTTTATAATTTAAATAATATAATATATATATAACAATAATTACGTTGGTATTTTTATTTCATATATTGCTTTCATATTTGAAGAGTTTTTAGTATAAATTTCAACTTGAATTTTTTTATTTTAATATTATTATTAATAAATGGTCAATATAGTTTCAGTATTTATCTCACAATAAATGCACTAAAATATTATAATTTGTTAATTATTATTTAAACTAAAGTAAACACTTCAATTGAAACATTTTTGTTTAACAAACACTTTTATATCTTTTATTTAAATTGATTGTTCGATCACTTAATGATTTTATAAATATAATAACGTCTGGAATCTTGTAAATAGATTTTTTTTCAAAAATAATATACAATTTATTATAAACAAGCATAATAAATAATACAACCTTGATTAAAATTGACTGTTTCATGAAGAAAAAACAAACAACCAACAAAAAAAAAAAATGTAAAAAAGAAAAGATCACCAATATTGAACAAATAATTAATTAAAAAATATGAGTTACGTTTAACGGAATAATAATAACATTAAAAAAAATGATGATGAAGAAAATGATTTCGTATGATATTCAAGTAATATTAATGAATACAGTAAGAGTCATCTATTTATAACGAATTTAAATTTTAAATAAATTCCGTGACCTTTGCAAAAGCACTATTACAAAACACAAATAAACACATAATTGGATAAATATCTCAAGCAAACAAAATAAAATAAAACCGACAGATTTAAAAGTCAAAATATGTGTATCGTCTATTCAGTTTAAGATTAGAGTAGCGGGCTTTTTAGAGCATTATTTAAATCCTTTTCAATTGTCAGTAGAATTTTAAATTAAATTGAAGAAGTCCAAAATTAGTTCAAAATGTGAAGATTTTTATAAAATTTTCAAAAAAATTATACTTAAGTTAAAACATTATATATTGTTTATGCAATTAAAAACTATCAGTATTTTAAAGAAGTCAATTTTATTTATTTTTATTTTTATTATAATACTATATATCTATAGTCTATTCAATTTAAAACAGACTAAATGGCTTTTTTGAAGGTTGTTCTCAAAATTATTTTTTATAATTTATAAATATTAGAATGTTTTTAGTTTGTTATTTAATTTTATATTTTTTTATTCATACTATAATATTAAATTGAATTAAAAATTAATAAAATAATGTCAGTATTTTAAAGAAAACTAAAAAATGAGGTTGATTTTTAAGATATTCTAAGAAAATTACGGTTAAACTAAGAATTGATTTAAATAAATTTAAAGCATACAGGAGTTCAGTCCAATTTTATTCCTTATATTATATATCTATAGTATATTCAATGATAATCTGTGTAGAGGACTTTTTTGAACGTTGTTCTCAAAATTATTTTTTTTTATAATTTATGAATATTAGAATATTTTTAGTTTGTTATTTAATTTTTATATTTTTTTATACGTGCTATAATATTAAATTGGATACAAAATTAATAAAATACTGTCAATATTTTAAAGAAATCCACAATAAAACTAAAAAATGAGATTGATTTTTAATATATTCTAGGAAAATTGTTGTTAAACTAAGAATTGATTTGAATAAATTTAAAATGTAGAAGTTCTGTCCAATTTTATTCCTAACATTATATGTCTATAGTCTATTCAATTTGAAACTGTGTAAATAACAATTAAATATTAGATTGTTTTAAGTTTTTAATATAATATTAAGTAAATATTAAATATTAAAAATTTTAAAGAAGTCCACAATATGACTAAAAAATGAGGTTGATTTTTAAGATATTCTACGAAAATTATGGTTAAACTAAGAATTGATTTAAATAAAATTAAAAACAGGAACTCAGTCCAATTTTTTCTTAACAAAATTATTTTTTTAATCTATGAATTACAATGTTTCTAATTTACCGTTTAATTTTTATATTTTAGTCCAAAAATAAAACTAAAATATGGGTTGATTTTTCAAATATTCTAAGAAAATTATTGTTAAATTAAGAAGAAAAATAAAATGTGCAGTTCAGTCCAATTTTTTACATTTCTTATTTAATATTTCTTTTTTATATTTTTATTCAAATTAGTATTTTAAAAATTTAAATTAATATAATTCCAAAAATATTTTAAGGAAGTCGACAATAAGACCAAAAATGGGATTAATTTTTAAGATATTCTAAGATTTACAGTGACTATTTTAATCAAATCCAATATAAACCTTATTAATGGGGATAAATTAAAAATTTTTATTGAAAGATATATTTTTAAATAATTTTTTGCATTTATTTATTTTTTTTTTTTACTGTAGAATTTGAAATTTTATTGAAAATTGTTTTTTAATCTATGAATATTACAATGTTTCTAATTTACCGTATAATTTTTATATTTTTTTACTCTCACTATAATTTGAAAATGTCCAAAATTTAAGTCCAAAAAAAATACTAAAATATGGGTTGATTTTTCAAATATTCTAAGAAAATTATAATTAAATTAAGAATTGATTTAAATCAAATTAAAACGTGCAGTTCAGTCCAATTTTTTACATTTTTTATTCACATTAGAATTTTAAAAATTTAATTTAATAAAATTCAAAAAATATTTTAAGGAAGTCGACAATAAGACCAAAAATGGGGTTGATTTTTAAGACATTCTAAGATTGCAGTAACTATTTTAATCAAATCCAAAATAAACCTTATTAATGGGGATGAATTAAAAATTTTTATTGAAAGATATATTTTTAAATGATTTTTTGCATTTATTAATTTTTTTTTTTACTATAGAATTTGAAAATTTATTGAATATTGGAAATGTGAAGTCCAAAACAAAATAAAAAATGGGGAGATTTTTAGGATATTCTTAGAAAAATAAATTAGAAATTGTATTAGAAATTAAACGTATATTTAAATAAAAGTTGAGGCCAATTTTTATCCCGGCGTTGTGTAGACAAGTCAAAAATAAATAAATAGTTCGATCCGAGTGGGTAAACGATATGGGTCGTATCGTTTTTAGCCGACAAAATTCCCAACCTTGCAAACCTACATGCGTGAAAAATCGCGTCGCCGCTATTGAATGACACGGATCAAGTTTTGTTGAATTTCCCCCGTATTGTGTGTGTGTGTGTGTGTGTTGTTGGTACGCCCGGCCATGAACCTACGTTGCACTATCTCAACACACGACACCCTTGACGTTTTCTGGTCTTTTGCCGTCTTTTCTCGTGACG
This sequence comes from Aethina tumida, assembly GCF_024364675.1. Classification (NCBI taxonomy): domain Eukaryota; kingdom Metazoa; phylum Arthropoda; class Insecta; order Coleoptera; family Nitidulidae; genus Aethina; species Aethina tumida. The sequence goes on along the minus strand of NC_065435.1, from coordinate 4,180,621 downwards.
ACGCGACGACCACAAAATTTCGATCGTCCCGTTTCGTCGCAAAACTTTATCGCCGCAAACATTTCGGCCGTTTCCTGTTTCCTGTGTGGCTGTCGGCTGCCAATTTGGCCGTACGGAAAAATCGGGCTTTCACCGTGCCGCGTGCTCCACCCGGGCAATTAGCGGGGCACGAGAAAATGCCTGTTTATTGTGCTGTGGTACGAAGTGTTGTGTTAATGGTAACAAAACAATTATTGTGGGAAATATCTGTCGTTCAATCAAGCCGATCATTCCGCTACTTATTTATTATTAACCGGCGAGTTAATAAATAACATTTTACAATAATTAGTATGAAACGATACTAAATGTTGCAGCAGTATATACAGTGAATGTACCGTACGTTTAATTCCACAACTAAAAATCGCACAAGACAAGGACTTTCTATTTCTGCAACAACAATTACAGTCGAACTTCGATTTGTTACAAAAAATCGAATTATCAACACTTCGAGTTATTAAATAAAATACATACACTACAGCTCATATATATAGCAACTTTAGAAATTTTCATTTGTCTTGATAAAAGTGTACAACAATACGGTCATATAATTGTTTATTAGTGGGTTTAGTTAGGTGTTAATTAATTAATTAATATTTGGAAAAAAAATCAAGGCTCAGAAATAGCATATCCAATATTTTTGATAACTTCTAAACACCTTTTTTTCATTGATTTCAATAGCTTTTCAATGTAATTTCACACAATTAAATTAAAACTTCTTTTAAATTTATAAAATTTATAACAGTAACAAAAACAAAAAAAATAATAAAATTAATATTAAGGTTAAAAAAATTAAAAATAACCAATTAAATTAAATTAATAAAAAAACAAAACAACAAAATAAACAATTAAAATGAAACAAAAGAATTAAAACTTATTTTAAATTTATAAAATTTGAAATATTATGCTTTAAAAATAAAAAAATTAAAATCTTTAATTCTAAAGTATTTAAAATATTGAGCATAAAAAAATAAAAATAAGAATAAACAATTAAATTAAAAAAAATGTCTTTTTAAATTTATAAAATTTAAAGTATTAAACATTAAAAATTAAAAGAATTAATTTTTTTTATTTTAATTTATAATTTAATCGTAACAATCACAAAAACAAAAAAAAAATAAAAATAAAATTGTCATTGTAAATTTATAAAACTTATAAATACTAAAGTAAAAAAATTAAAAATAACCAATTATATTTAAAAAAAAATAAAATATTATATTTTAAAAATTAAAAATGAACAATTGAAATGAAAAAAAAATTAAAATTTATTTTAAATTTATAAAATTTGAAATATTGAGCTTTAAAAATAAAAATAAGAAAATTAAAATCTTTAATTCTAAAGTATTTGAAATATTGAGTATAAAAAAATAAAAATAAGGATGAACAATTAAATTAAAAAAAAAAGGTCTTTCTAAATTTATAAAATTTAAAGTATTAAACTTTAAAATTTAAAAGAATTATTTTTTTTATTTTAATTTATAATTTAACAATAACAGTAACAACAAACAAATATAAAAATAAAATTGTTATTTTAAATATATAAAATTTATAATATTATGGTTAAAAACATTAAAAATAACCATTTAAATTTATATAATTTAAGATATTAACCTTAAAAAATTAAAAAATAATCATTTAAATTAAAAATAAATAAATAAATAAAATAATACAAAAAATACGTATTTAAATAAATAAAAATTACAGATTAATATAATATATTTAAAAATATTTATTTTTGAGCACATTTAATTTTTTTATTTGTACCTTCTGTTAACATTGGAAATCGCCCTCCAAATGATTGATTTGTTTAAATTTAAATCGACTGCAATTTTACTCTGCTTTTCGCCATTCCAGAACAATTTGTTGTCTAATTTGTATCGATAAAAGGGCACCTCTAGGCATTTTTAGCTTTAAGGAATGATGTCAAGCACAAAAAAAAAATATGAAATCAACTGGGAAGTAAAAAATGTTTAGACACTTAATAATTATAAAATTAATTCAAATTAAAAAGTATCGTTCTTTTAATAAAATGTTTTTTAATTTGTTGCTCTACATATGAGTTATAGTGTAAGTTATAAATGTGGACTGATCATGTAATTATGATTTAAGATGCTGCTAGAGTACTCTACTTATTAGAAATAATCTATAAAATATGTAATACATAATACAAGTTTTTATTTTAATGCAAAAACGTCAGATATTTCTGTTTTATGAAAGGACTTTTATTTTCATTATCAAAAAAGCAACGATTAAACCATTCCAGAATAGTTTTGTTAACATTTTCATACATAGGTTTTCTCAGACGAAGTCTGTTAACGAAATATAAGCATTACCATTGTAGGGGTTGTCTTTAAGACATTTAATTTGAAAAACCCTTAGTTAAATATACTTCCATTTAGAATTTAGAATGTTGTAATCATGTAATCACCATAAAGTAAATTGTAGGAGTTTCCGGCATTATTTTAATCAATCGATAATTAGTCTTAGAATTGTTGCCGACAGGGAATGCCGTTTGGTATCAGCGGAAAGGAAAAACTTCGAGGAGTTTACCTGGGACAGGAGAAATTCGACTTGTCAAAGGTTGTGTCAAATATTTAGTTCGAGTTATCAAGGAGAAATTACACATAGCATTCATCCTGGTACACCATTGCCAACCAATTTGCTTCGACTCATCAATAATTCGAGTTATCGAAGTCCAACTTCGTATATCGCATAAAAACCGAAACGTACCTGTCATATTAACACGATTTGCCTTAAAAGAAAAAAAAAAAAACTAACGTAAAAGAAATAACAACCGTACCGTTGAAACGTCTAAAGCTTTAGGTTCAAGGCAAAATTCCCCGCATCGTGCGACGCCGAAAATAAAAATCCATCCTAATGAATTTATCGTTATTGTTCGACGCATGTTAAACATAATTAAATGTATTGCCCGTACGTGCATTATAATATACTAGCGGCAATTACATATAAAAAAAGCCACACACTGACAGTGCCACAGTCTCGAAAAAATCTCCATTCCAATTTTGGTATGTCTGCCCTTGAATAATCCAGAAGAATCTATATTATGTGCCGCGGCTCATATGAAGTTTGTTTTCTGTGAATTCTCTCGCTTGCGTTTTCATCAAAATTCAGCGGCATCTGCGGATATGAACGATGATGATAACAAATAGCGCTTATCGAAATAATAATGCATGTCGGCTGTGACGTGGCCTTTTTTGTTACTTTGATATTTTTAGGCGTTGACCTTTCGTTTGAATTATTATTATTAAATGCCTTTTTTTTGCTCCAACTTGGTTTTCGTTTTGTTTGGTCATTTTAGATGAGGACGCAATGGGTTTAATGGCTTCTAGAACTTTGAAGAGGTCACTTTTGAATAAACGTATGCAGATTATTACTTTTTTTTCTGTTAGGATTCTGGCCACTCTCGTGTTTTTGAATGTTTTATATGTGGTCGTGAATTTTATTATATTAATTCTTTATTTTTTGCATATTTATAAAAAATATTACATTACACTTATGAAAGAAACGTATTTTTTGAATTAAGAACAATTGTCACATTTACATTCAACATAATAAAATCTTCAATTTAAATTTAAAATATTAGACTTATAAAAAATAAAATTAAAAATACACAATTAAATTTAAAAGAATAATAAAATTTTCATATTAAATTCACAAAATTTAAAATATTAAAATTAAAAATAACCATTTATAATTTAAAAAATTAAAATTATTTTAAGAATTAAAAATACATAATTAATTTAAAGGAAAAAAAGTTAAAACTTACTTTAAATTTATAAAATTTGAAATATTAAGCTTTAAAAATAAAAAAAAAAATAAAAATCTTTAATTATAAAATATATGAAATATTAAGCACAAAAATAAGAATAAACGATTAAATTTAAAAAAATGTCATTTTAAATTTATAAAATTTAAAATATTAAAATTAAAAATAACCATTTATATTTTAAAAAATTAAAATTATTTTAAGAATTAAAAATAAACAATTAAAATAAAAAAAATAAAACTTAGTTTAAATTTATAAAATTTGAAATATTAAAGCTTTAAAAATAATAAAAAAAAATTATAAAATCTTTAATTCTAAAATATTTAAAATATTAAGCATAAAAAAATAAAAATAAGAATAAACAATGAAATTTAAAAAAATGGTCTTTCTAAATTTATAAAATTTAAAGTACTAAAGTTTAAAATTTAAATTTTTTTATTTGTACTCGATTTTTTTCAATAATTATTTTAATATTTTTTTTTTATTTTTTCATAAATATATGAAAAAAATATTAAGAAAATTTAAGGCATTAGCCTTAAAAATTAAAAAATAACCATTTCAATTTAACGATGATTTTGATGATTTTTTTAATTTTTTCATAAATTTGTGAAAAAATAATTCAAAATAATCAGAAATTTATAAAATTTAAGATATTAATTATCTTTAAAAAAATATAAAATAACCATTTAAATTAAAAATAAAATAAAATATTTATGTAAATAAATAAAAATTGCATAATATATTTAAAAATATTTTTTTTTTTTTTTGTAATTTATCGTGGACACCTTTTTTTATAATTATGAATAATTATGTTTTATTTTTTCGTAAATTTGTGAAAAAATATTAGCAGTAATAACAAATTTATGTAATTTATTAAAAATATTATACTTAAAAAATTAAGAATAGACATTTAAATTTATAAAATTTAAGATATTAAGCTTAAAAAATTAGAAAGTAACCATTTAAATTTAAAAAATAATAAAGTAAAATATGTTAAAAGTATTTATTTTTTAACATTAAAATAATATATTGAAAATTATTTATTTATACACAATATTATAACAAAAAAACCTTCATCAAATAAAAATGTTTTTATTAAAATTATTATTAGTATTATTTTAGTTGTGTTTTTATCAAAAAAATATTTACTATACACTTATAAAATAAGAAAATTTTAATATTTTCTCTTTGAAATATCTTCTAAAAATAATTTTTCTTATTTTATTGGAAAAAACATGTATATTAAAATATTTTAACATTTCTTTTCTAACAATTATTATTTTTTTATATTTATTAAAGATTAATTAATATATTAATTACATCTGAAGAATATGAAAAAATATAATATTTTATAAAAATATTGTTCATTAAATTTTTCGTGGCAATTTTTAAATAAAATAAAATATATATGAACATAAAAATATTTCTAATTATATATCAGTTTTTATTTATATTTATGTTAAATTACCAATCATATTAATGTGTATTAATTACTTCTGGAAATAATAAGTTTTTTATCTTTTCTTTACTCAAATAAAATGTTTTACATAATCATTAAATTAAATTAGAAAAATTATGACTATCGTAAATAATAGAATATTACAATTTTAATCTTTTTATGCTATTTTAAATAAAATATTTCGGTAAAGAGAGTTGTTTAGTTAAAAATTTAATTCCAATTTTATTACTGTACTAGTTTGTCTCATTTGTTTATGTTTTAATAACTTTTTCAACAAATTAAACAACAATAAAACATAATTGAACAATTATAAAATACTTTTAAAACACACAAGTATAAAATGCTTAAATTATAAAATTAATTGTGATCTTTTATAATATTATGTTGTGGTTTTATTTATATTAACAAGAACTAAATCTAAATAATTAAATTCATTCAACATTTGTGCAACAAATAAATGAATTTCCAATAGGTGCACTATCACCGTCTTCTTATCCTCCTTGGTCGTTGGCTATAGATTTCCAACAATTTAAAGTAAGCCAGCTTTAATTGTTGTAGCATTGAGTTGACACGAGTCATTGGGCAACAACGAAATTGCTTCGGTATCGTTTAAAAACCTTGAGTTGTTTACGTGTTTTAAAACTGCAGCACGCATATATACATATATATATGTATATAAATAAATAAAAATTGAAAAAATTCTTGATTTTTGCCTTTACTCGTTTCACCAATCTTTATTGTCGATGCGAGAGAGTGAGAGAGGTTTGTCTCCTGTGCGCTCATTAAAGTCTCCCCGAGTAATTGCGTTTATTACGCTAATTGGCACGGAATTAAACAACAAAACGAAATAATACAAAATTAAATTTAAAAAATGGTTCACGCGGGAATACCGTATGAATAATAATAAAGACATTTCGCCAAGTTTTATTTAATATTGATGGATGATTGGTGATTATTAAAATGGTACGACCGAATGTGGATTAACATTTTGCAGTAATAAACAATAAATTAAAAGGATAGCAAAAAAAAAAAAAACTCTCTCGTGGCCATGAATTCAAAAATATGTTCTTAGAACCGCGTTTTATATTTATATTCAAATGAGTCAACAAAACAATTAACAACTGCGTTATTGCAATTGTTATACCCTCGGGTGATTCGCATCGGTTTTAAATCTTGGAAATTGGGATGTTAACGAATCGTTGACACCGTCACGGACGCATCGATTGGGTCGCCATTAGGAATAATGTTAATTTTATTGCCTCAATAAACGACATAAAATTATAATGAACATGACGAAAAATTCTAAACTAAAACCTAGTAATTAACTGCTGGTCCATGTGTCCATTATATCCAGCCATACATTAAATTAACAACAAAAACTAACGACACATCGAATCAACACAAAAACAGATATTCAATATCAATAATGAAAGTGAGCATATCTTTCGTAAGATACGTTTAAAATATCATAGGTTAGTCCAAGATTGAAATATATGCAACGTTTCAACGCAACACCGACGATTTTTTATTAAACTGTTATCTAAACAGCAAAACAAATAATTGAAAGCTGAAATGGACGCCTGAATTGAGAAAATATTAATTATTATTAATATTTATCGTTGCACCGTTCAGCCTTCAGCCTATGTCGAAATAAAAAGCCGCTTGTTCAATTTGAAGCTTTTGTTAATGAACAGCCGAGAAAATTAATTCGTACTGTGTTTAACACTAAAATAATTACGTTTCGTTCTCTGCGTTATTTTATTACGTGTAAATAAACTAGAAATTAATTTATATGTTATTGCAACAATGTAATAAATTATTTAGCTATTTTAGCATTTAAGGCAAGTTTGTAAATAACTATAAATCAGAGTGGATAAGCCATAATGAAATTTTATTATTTTAGTGACTAACGCTAATTAAATTAAGAAACTTAACTTTATTATTATTGAATCACGAAAAGTGGGAGGAAAAAAGTAAACTGATGTAAGATGTGATGATATTATTTATTATTTAATTTACACCTGTAATTTTCCATAACAGGTGAAATATAATAAGTTAATAAAATTGTAAATTTATTACCTTATTAATATGTTTCACCAAAATTATGACTAATGCATCGAAAACCAATAAACAAAAGGTTGTTTATAAATAAAAAAAGATTTGATAAATATCAATTTTTTAATATTATTAATTTTTTTAAACTTCTAGTCTAGTCAAAAGATATCGGAAACTAAAATATATATTAATTTAAATTAATAAAATTAATATTTAATTTTAATAAATGTGCCAAATTTAAACTGAAAATATTTAAAATAATAAATTTTAACAATTGTATAGAATTCTTATTTGATAAATATTTTTCTTTTTTCACTATTTCTTTATAAAAATATTGAAATCTATTTTTTTTTTTTTATTTAGTATATTTTGATTATTTAATGTTAATTATTAATATATATTTTTTTAATTAAACAAACCAAAAGATGACAAGAAACTTAAAAATTAAAACTCGAAAATATATAAAGTATTAAATAAAGATACGAAATTTTAAATTAAATAAAAAATAAAATAAGAAATTTTAATAATTGTATAAAATTATATTTTTAATAATTGACAATATATTTTTTTATTATTTCTTTATGAAAATATTGAATTCTATTTTTTTTTACACATAATTGTATATATTAAATATAAATGTTAATATTTAATATGTACAATTAATTATTACAAAAATTAAAAAAATAATCAGGAAACAAAAATGTGATAAGAATCTTACAAATATATATTTATCAAAAATATATGTACTATTAAATAAAGATATGAAATTTAAATAAAAATACAATACGAAATTTGAAGAATTGTATAAAATTATATTTTTAGTATTTGATAAAAAAAATTTCTTTTGTATTATTCCTTTATGAAAATATTGAAATCTAATATTATTCTTTTTATTAATTATTGATAATTTTTTTTAAAAAATCAGGCAAACCAAAAAATGACAAGAAACATAAAAATATATATTTATCAAAAATATAAAAAATATTAAAAAAATATAGGAAATTTAAATAAAAAAAATAAAAATAAAATAAGAAATTTTAAGAATTGTGTAAAATTATATTTTTAGTATTTGACAAATATTTTTCTTTTTTTATTATTTATGAAAATATTGAATTCTATTCATTTATTTATTATGCTTATTCTGTGTATATTATTAATTATATTTATACATAATTGTACATATTAAATATTATTATTTTTATTAATTATTAATAAAATTTAAAAAAAATCGGACAATAATATAAAAAATAAAAATAAAATAAGAAATTTTAAGAATTGTATAAAATTATATTTTTAGTATTTGATAAATATTTTTCTTTTTTAAATTTTCTTTATGAAAATATTGAAATCTATATTTTTTGGTTATTTTGTGTATTTTACTAATTATATTTACACATAATTGTACATATTAAATATTATACCTTTTTATTAATTATTAATATAATTTAAAAAACACTCAGGCAAACCAAAAGATGAAAAGAATTATTTATTATTATTTCTTTATGAAAATAGTAATATCTATGTTTTTATTTAGTACATTTTATTAGTTATATTTACACATATTAAATAGTCCTCTTTGTTAATTATTAATAAAATTAAAAAAAAAAAACATGAAACTGAATGTGAAAATTGAATTGTATATTATTAGTGTCTGATAAATATTTTTTTATTTATTTATTTTTCATTTTTTATCAAAAAAGATGAATTTTCTTAAAATTTTATTTAGTGTATTTTTTATATTTAATTATAAAAATATATTTTTTCAATTTGAAAAATGAGGTTTACTAAATAACTTAACCTAACCTAAATCTCCCCAACCTAACCTAACCTAATCAAAGCTAGCCTACCATAACCTAACCTAAACTCATTAACCTTAAACGAATGACGAAAATGAAAGATTTATTTACATAAACGTGTAACCTTGTTGTTAATTAATCGCCGAAAAATTACAAAAAATCAAACGTTACAAAATACAATAACGTATAAAAACAGCAAAAAGCAATAACAATAAAATACATAAAATTAACATTAACACGTGAAATTTTGTCAGTCAACGTTTGCGTGCATTCTAATTAAATATTTGTTTTAAACAATTGCAACAAGGAGGCGAACACAAAACGCACGTATTTTCCCAGGCACGTACGACGACGCATGTACGAACATCTTTAAAACGGCCCATCGTCCCGCAACCACGCGGACAAACCAACAAAATTGAACAAGCGTCTTTTCCAACGGAAAAATAAAATAAAAAACGAGAGGAAAAAAAAATATGATTAGTCGAATAGATGGATAGTCTCGAGCATGTAGGTATACAAAGTGGAGTCAGTTATTAGACTTATAATATTCGACCTTGAAATATTTGTATGGGCCAAGACAACTAACAGCGTTGCCTGGTCTGTTTTAATCCACAGCCGCATCGAGAAATTTCTTAATACCTATAAATCCACTAGGCTAATAAAATACGCTCGGCTTTTAGTGGCTCCCATCCTCTCTTCGCATCCTCGCTGCTGTTGCTGCTGCTGCTGCTGCTGCGTTCTTGGTAAACCGAACATTGGGGAATTTCAGACCATTATCATTGAATGAAAACGTTACGACACATTTTTGTGGCTTGGTTTTTGTATGTAACTATGTTAATAGGATCTTTTTCTCTTTAGTTTGTACTCAAATTTTAGATTTTTTTTGATGGAAGCATTGGGGAATTCGATTTTGGGCTTTTAAAACTTGCTCTTTGGTATGCCAGTATTAGCTTTATTACTGTTTATTGGGTGTATTAAAGGGAACTTTGTCTCCAAGCCTGTACAATTGTTTCTTTTTTATTTGAAGCAATAAAATTAGTGTCATTCATTGTTGGCCATTAAATTGAACCCACTCTTTGTAGGATAAATGGAAAGCTACGTTGGGTACTGGAATATTGCTCATAGAAAATTTGCCTTCATTGATTTTGGTGTTAACTGTACAACTTCTACTTAGTTAGTAGATTAGAAATATAGTCTTCAAGTAGTTTTAGTTAGCTTTGCTGTCAAAAGCTTTAGTGTCAAAGCATGAACAAGTAAAATAACTGCCTCCACATGCCAAAGAAAAGACTTAAAGTCTTACCTTAAACCGACGACTGGAACACCGACTTCGTCGACCAACTCGGAGAGGACGAGAACGGTGGTGCCCGGTACTTGGGCCTGGGGATATTGGAGCAGCCCCTGGCCGTTTCCCTGCAGCACCACTGACACTGTACCCGGAGGACTACCGACCGACTCCCCGCTAGCGTTAACCATCGTAGCCGCGTTACCATCGATCAGCACGTCAGCGATTTGCTGCTGACCAGTATAGTTGTTGATCGTTATTTCACCCGTGTTGTCTGCTGAGTAAATCTCCAGACTCTTTTGGTCTGGCGCCGTTGTGTATATCACCGTTTTGTTACCGTCATCGTATATTAGATCTATGGGGGTATCGTGCTTGTCTGATATCCCTTGAGCATATATGTCGTCGTCATTTTCGTACATGACTTCCGTTTTAACCTGAGTATATAGGGGCGGCCTACCCATGGCACTTTCTTCTTCCATTTCCTTCTTCAGTTCCATCACGTTCACCGGCGTCATGGTCGCCAACATTGCGGGCGACTCCGGCGCGTCCCTCTCCCTCAGCGGCGATCGTTCGGCCGGCGAGGCCTGCGGCGGCGGCGGCGACATCATGCCACTGCAAGGGGACGATTTCGACGGCAGATCATCTATGTTGCGACGGGTCATTATGGCATCTAATATTTGTTCAGTCTATATCACAGAGGTTTCTTCTTTTAGTCACACGTACGCGATTTATTTATTGCACTATCGATTATGGATAAATGTTCAATTTATGGCACTTGTATGGCTTGCAACTTATCAGATTTCGACCTCAAAACTCCATGTTGGTCGGCTGAAATTAAAGCAACAATCAGTTCCGTGACCGGCATAGTGGTGAGGTAAACAAAGCTCAGCTTCATTCAGCACAATTAATATTTCATTGTCAGCTTTATCGCCCATCCACAAGGAACAAAGAATAAAGAAAGGAGCCCTGTTGGTCCGGCATCATCTTGTTGCGATCGGAGCGTGCAACATCTGGACGAATATCCTACGAGGTGTCGACGTAAAGATAAAACTCTTTCAACATGGCTGACATATTAATACGTGCGATGTGATTGCGATAGGGATTGGCTGTAGATATGAGAGTAATTCTGAGTGGACATAAAATTGTGTTGGGCGTGTATTTTCAACTTTCCACTTCTTGTGCTTTGGCCGAGTTATTGATTCATGTGGAAGGACCGATAAAAACACCGGCCCCGCCGTACATACATACATACATACATATATATATCTAAATGATGTATGTATTGAGATTGCATTCATCGACGTCAGTTTCATTAGCGATGCGTTCATCAAGACGTGCACCACATTGAAGTTTATTAATGGGGGCCATTAAAAAACAATACGAAACGAGTTTTAGGTACGATTTCAAGTCTTATCTTATACCGAACACAAATGCATGTAAATTTCGTTTTATTTATGCCAGGATGGATTAGACAATGGATGCGGAAAATTGATTCACACGTTCAACTAGATTTATTCTTTTACTAGGAGGGTTTGTGTGTGGGCCAATCTTATTGGACCTTGTTGTGTTTATCCAAGATAATTTCGTTGTTGATGCAATGGAGGTCGAGGCGTCTGTTATCGAATGAAAAGAGGGTGGTGGGTGTGATAACGCGTGCGATTGGTAGCAGATAATCAGGTATTCTTGGTGTGCACGAGTCGGAACGGTACGACTTGCATACCTAATGCGACCAGGAAATTAACAATGAAATCGACAGTGAATTAGATAATGAGGGAATTCGCAACAATAATACAACAATTTACAAATATTTATCGAGTGGTACTGTTATTTTGAGCAAGGTACTTAACGCACAAGTCAAAAACAATGCAATTAATCGATGGGGTCAAAATTTATTTGGGACTTTGTCGGAGATTGTCATCGTCGTTATGTAAAAGATATTAGTTAAGTCCAACGTACCGCAGTACCACTTTCATAAAGCGATCAGTTTTAAGAAAATGAATAAACTTAAATAATAATCAGATAAATGAAAGTAAAGTTAAATAATGATAAGAACGAGGCGTGTGTTAGTAAGTAAGTAAGTAAGTAAGTAAGAGTACCAAGATGTGGACCTTGTTGAACAGCTTTAGTTGTCCAGTGAATGGACGGTTGGACAGAAAATAAAGAACGAAATGGAGAGTGAAAGAGTTAGGGAAATCCGCAAAATTGCCTGGCAATAGACCGATGGCGTTGGCAATAGACCGATGCTAGACAAGCGGCGCCAAAAGATGAGAGAGCACCGAGAGCACCGGTCCGTGAGTGCAAGTACAGGTAAACTAGTAGGGGCGTACCGCGTACCGCGTCGCCATTCAAGATCACAAGATCAAGTGTAAGCAATAGTTGATGAACAGGTCTTGCCAGCTCCCGGATAACAGGTATTATTGTAATCATTCAATATTGAAAACAACTAGGTGTGAGTGAATACTGTGTGTGTGACAGCCGGCTACTCGGTGCTCGGTACTCCGTCTCGCCGCCGTACCAGGACCAAAACGTCGGACCGAAAAGGGGTGTGAGAGTCAAGCTTGTGGATGCGGCCAAGGTGTATTTTCGGTTGGGTAATTGGATTTTGCAAGCAACATGCGTATAGTAGATAGGTGTGTTTGGTTTTACCTATTCAGTGTGTCTGTGGTACCGAAAATTGCGGGCAATCCCTTTGTTCTGGTTCAGTCACATTAGCAAGGATGGCATTGGCATGTCAGCCGCACTACACGACACAGTTCCTCAGTTCCTCGAGCCTCCATGCTTAACATGCATCCTCCAATATTGGACTTTACTACATTCAATCACATACCAGCGTCTACAGGTGTTTCGAACTAATACTCTACTGACTGTTAGTTTGCGGCAGCTCAAAGCTGATCGCAGGTACGAAACAGCATGCGCCAAGCGTACCACGGATACTTCGATGCGAACGGATCCCGCAAGAGAAGGATGGAGGGACGTTGGGGAGGTCGGCGATTGATTCAGCGGACGTTCGGACGCTCGCTGCGTTCAGCCTCCGGCTCGCCTCTCTCGCTTCGATCACTTGACGCTCTCTCACTCCCTCTCTCTCGTTCCATTCTTCTCCATCCTTCAACACACCGACGCACACTGATCGAGCCGAACAATTATTTCACCCCACTTACTTCGCTTATCCCTTTCTTACTTAACTCGCTTCGTACATACTTATGTACTTATTCTATGTATCCACCGCGTACATACTTATTTTCTCTCTGCTTCTTATTCGCTCTCGCACAAGCGCACGTAGATAGGTACTTATCTATCTTAATTCTGTCACTACTATGCGGATTCGGATTGTTTCTTGTTTTATTATTTACTTACTTACTTACTTACTTACTTACTTACCTTTATAACAATATTGTTTGTTGCATTTGAACATTCCGTTTCTAACTTAATCCAATTAGATACAATCACACGGGTAACCTTATTCGTATGTTGTTTAATTAATAATTATTTCATATTAATTTACACTCAGTAATCTGTGATGCTGTAATTAACAAACTAAGAAACTTTGTTTATATCTATGTTGAATTATAAAATATTACTATATAAAAGCATTTTTATGTACACATTTTATTTGTTATAAAACAACAGGTTTACAAATTATAATGTTATTAAGAAACAAAAACAAACATAAATTCACAGATTTAATTTGGGTTTTAATCTGATTATGTTTTTAAGTCGGGGGTTTAGAAAAATCAAATTATAATTCAACGATTATTTAAATATTAAATTGTTTTTTATAAAGAACATTTCTTGTTTAACTAAGAAAGTATTAAAATGTTTATCTGTGATTGGGATATTTAACCAGATAATAAGTAAATTTTGTGAAAATATTTATTTTTCAACATAAAAAATAAATTATGAAAATATCTCGTTTCTAAGAACTTACTAATTTATTTTTGTCTACAATAAAAAAATTATAATGTGATTTATTTTATCAGGGTATTCCTGGGTAAAATCAAATCCATAATTCAAAACGTGCAAGTTGACTAATTATTTTAAAATAGAGGCAATTTTTTATTTTACGACAGGTAAAATTATCAAAAAAAAAAATTGTGAAATTATAAATGTGTATATTTTCTTCGTCTTTGAACAACAGTAAATCATCGAAACAGGAATGTTTAAATTAATTTATACGTATTCATATTTTGAATTTACATAAAAATATATATTTTTTTAATTTAATAAGGTAGCTTCTCTCTTGCTGTAGCTATTAAATTATATAATTTTGCTTTGCTTTTTGTGTATTTTTAATAAGTCACAAATTCTCGAAACCATCGTTTTGAAAACAATAATATACAAGATAAATATGTTAGTTTTACCTGAAATATTCTTCTTTTTTGTACAGTTTTTGATCAAATTTAGATTTAGAATTTATTCTTACAAAGAATATATATTTTTTAATACATAAAATTTATGTTTATATTATTTTTTATCATATATTTCTATTTATATTGATTATTTAAATATGTGATAGATAGATTAATATGTTTTTTGTTTAAATAAATCAATAATGTTTTAATATTTATTACAATTATTATTATTATTAAGTATTATTATATTGAAAACATTTATACAATATTTAAATCAATTTATTAATTTAATTAAGTTTTTATAATATATTTGACTTTCAAGTTATATTATATATTGTATTGTATTTTTATACAGATATTTTAAATAAAAAAAAATAATACAATATAAAAATAAGCATATATTAATTTTTAATAAATTTAAAATTAATCAAATAATATTTTTATTTTTACTGTATATGGATTTTTATTTAAATTATATGTATTTTATAAATTAATAATATATTTATAATTACTTTATAAAATAATAATTTTCAACAGATGTAATAGATATTTGTTTAAATAAATCAATAATGTTTTAATTATTATTAATATTAGTCTTAAAATAAGTATTTTGATATAAACAATATTAATAATAAATATTACATACAATAATATATTTTTTAATAATTTTAATAATAATATATTGAAAACAAATATAAAATCAATTTATTAATTTAATTAATTATTACATTTTTATAAATTATTTGAGTTTCAATAATATTAATATATTTTATAAACTATTTTTTATGATTTGTAATAAAAAATACAAAATAGGCATTTATTCATTTTTAATAAATTTAAATTTAATTAAATCTAATTTTTATTTTTTCTGCATATAAATTTGTAGTTAATTTGTATGATTTTTTATAAATTATAATATAACAATAAATATTTTGATAATTTTAATATATTTCTTGATTAGATATATAAACCAATATATTTTTAAAAGGCCTCGTAATAAATATGAGATATAGTATTATTGATAATTAATATAAAAATAATTAAATCAAATTTTGAATTAATAATTAATTTTTATATTATTAGATTTTCATAATTTATTTTAGTTTTAGAAAATATGTTTTATTAATTATTCTTTGCTACAGACATTTTTTAGTGTATACAATTTTTAGTGTATACAATTTTTAATAAATATAATGTATATGTATGTACTATTATTGAAAATTAATATTAAAATAATTAAATCAATATTTAAATTAATAATAATTTTTATATTATAGATTTTATTTTTATATTATTAGATTTTCATAATTTATTTTAGTTTTAAAAAATATTAATATATTTATTATTAACTAAATTATTTTTTCTACAGATAATTTTTAATAAATAAATTTAGTTTTATACTATTAGATTATTTAGAATTAATATAATACAAAAATATTATTATTATTCTTTAATAAATTTAAAATTAACTAAATATTTTTAATTTATTTATTTTTTTACTGTATATGTTTTTTTTATAAATTAAAAATAATACATATTTTGATGATAATTTTTATTATATTTAATACATTTCTTGAGTAATAATGTTTCAATATATTTTTGGCCTAATAATATTATTTTATTTTAAATTTTTAATAAATATAATACATAATATAATTGAAAATCAATATTAAAATAATTAAAATTAATTTTTGTTCTATTTTGATTTTTTATATAATTTTGTTTTCATAATTTTATGAGCATTAAGAGTGAAAAATAATCTCTAAAACACAATATAAATATGTATTACTAAATTTATCAAAAAATATATATTTTATTAACTGTCATAATTTACTTAAGTCGTAACATTTAAGATCATCTGATTTTAGATATAAAGTTTTCTCCAAATTTTGTAATATAAACAAATTTATGCAAATCAATCATATTTATTCAGATATTAAAAAAAATTGGAGAGGCAATATTGAGATTTCAGGTTGACCAGTGTGCGGATCATCCGTATCGAAATACGTGGGAGTCCTGGGAGGTAGAAGCAAGAGGCAGAGGCAGAGGCAGAGGCAGAGGCAGAGGCCAGGGGCGCCGCACGGTTAATTCCACTCACGTGTGCATGAGGGCAGCATCGCAGCATCACTTCGGATCGTATCATGGCTGCTGCGGTCCGTTGTGGCCGTAGACCGGCCGCTCCCCGCCACCGCCACCGCGATTCCCTTACGCTGCCCCCCCCCCTCTCCCCCCACGTCCACGCCGCCCAGACCCACTCACCTGACCGCCTCGTACACTGGCCGACAAAAGTTCGTCGTCTCGGCCGGCGTTCATGTCACTGCGCCGTCAAGTGGTTCGATTTTTTCGGGCCGCCGATGGGTTCGCCGGCACAGGTGGATGCGAAAGGGAAAGGGACGAACGCACCCCGTACCTGGATTCGGATCGCCGAATAATGGACTTTTCGTTTCGGTTTCGTTATTACGGTGCGGGGTTTCTCGCCTTATCGCCCGTTCGTATCTGTATCTTCTCATCTTAACTGTATGGCCAACTAAATCGTTATCAATCAATTAGGGGAACAATTTATTTTCAACAAATGTTGCCAGTTACCGTTTCAAATATTTTAAGGATCTGATAACGAGTGAAGCCTAAATAGGTTTTATCCCAGCATCTATCAAAACCGTTTGTTTGAACACAATTCATCACCAAAAAATTTGTTTGAATTGAAGTATTTTAAAGATTTGGAAACGAATGAAGGGTAAGTAGTTTCTGCCCCATTGTCAGAAACGTTAGTCTATAACGTTCTCAATTGACAGGGTGAAGAATTTATTATCAACAAATGTTAGTAGTTGCCATTTGAACTACTTTAAACCTTTGAGAATGAATAAAGAGTAAATAGTATTTGCCCCAGCATCAAAAACGTTAGTCTACAAGTAGCTAAACTGTTGTCAAACAATAAGGGGTAAAATTTGTTATCAACAAATGGTAACAGTGGCCATTTAAACCATTTTAAACATTTAATAATGAATGAAAATTAAGTAGTCTTTGCTGCAGCATCAAAAACGTTACTTTATAGCTAGCCAAATCGTTCTCAATTGACAGGGTGAACAATTTATTATCAACACATGTTAGTAGTTGCCATTTGAACTACTTTAAACATTTGAGAATGAATAAAGAGTAAATAGTATTTGCCCCAGAATCAAAAACGTTAGTTTACAAGTAGTTAAACTGTTGTCAAACAATAAGGGGTACAATTTGTTATCAACAAATGGTAGCAGTGGCCATTTAAACCATTTTAAACATTTGATAATGAAGGAAGAATAAGTAGTTATTGCTGCAGCATCAAAAACGTTACTTTATGGCTAGCCAAATCGTTCTCAATTGACAGGGTGAACAATGTATTATCAACAAATATTAGTAGTTGCCATTTAAACTATTTTAAATCTTTGAGAATGAATAAATAGTAAATAGTATTTGTTCCAGCATCAAAAACGTTAGTCTACAAGTAGCTAAACTGTTGTCAAACAATAAGGGGTAAAATTTGGTATCAACAAATGGTAGCAGTGATCATTTAAATCATTTTAAACATTTGATAATGAATGAAGAATAAGTAGTTTTTGCTGCAGCATCAAAAACGTTAGTTTATGGCAAGCCAAATCCTTCTCAATTGACAGGGTGAACAATTTATTATAAACAAATGTTAGTAGTTGCCATTTGAACTACTTTAAACATTTGAGAATGAATAAAGGGTAAATAGTATTTGCCCCAGCATCAAAAACGTTAGTCTACAAGTGGCTAAACTGTTGTCAAACAATAAGGGGTACAATTTATCAACAAATGGCAGTGGCCATTTAAACCATTTTAAACATTTGATAATGAAGAAAGAATAAGTAGTTATTGCTGCAGTATCAAAAACCTTATTTTTTGGCTAGCCAAATCGTTCTCAATTGTCAGGGTGATCAATTTATTATCAACAAATGTTAGTAGTGGCCCTTTGAACTACTTTAAATCTTTTAGAATGAATAAAGTATAAACAGTATTTGTCCCAGCATCAAAAACGTTAGTCTACAAGTAGCTAAACTGTTGTCAAACAATAAGGGGTACAATTTGTTATCAACAAATGGTATCAGTGACCATTTAAACCATTTTAAATATTTGTTAATGAATGAAGAATAAGTAGTTTTTGCTCCAGCATCAAAAACGTTAGTTTATGACTATCTAAATCGTTCTCAATTGATAAGATGAACAATTTATTATCAACAAATGTTAGTAGTTGCCATTTGAACTACTTTAAACATTTGAGAATAAATAAAGAATAAATAATATCTGCCCTAGCATCAAAAACGTTATTCTGTAAGTAGCTAAATTATTCTCAAACATTATTGGAACAATTTGTTATCAACAAATGATAGAAGTGGCCATTTAAACTACTTTAAAAATTTGATAATGAATGAAGAATAAGTAGTTTTTGCTGCATCATCAAAAATGTTAGTTTATGGCTAGCCAAATCGTTCTCCATTTACAGGGTGAACAATTTATTGTCAACAAATGTTAATAATTGATTTGAACAATTTTAAACATTTGACAATGAATGAAGAATAAATAGTTTTTGCACCAACATCAAAAATGTTAATTGTTCCACTTATCAACCCCGTATAATAATAATACAAATGGCATTTAAGCCAGCGTGCATCAACATAGATACAAAGTGATAGACCAAGACAACACCTGCCTTACATCTCGGCTGCTCTTACTATTCGATATTCGAGATCGGTCCCAACATCAATATCCGATACGATGGGCTCGGGAGAGAGAAAACAAAACAAGCGAAAAAAGGCGGCGCAGCAAAATAGGAACAATAAGAAGTAAAAGTGTAATCTCAGACGTGCCCACAGGCCATTCTCAAATACTGCTACCAAACTGCGTACAGATACACGCAATCATCTCTTTTGCAGTATCGCGTGACGTCACCGTGTTCCTGCTAGGGCTCCTCATACACTGGACAACATAACAGGAAAACTGTGCCGATGCCGGTTTGCTTCGCGTTCGTGCCGTTGCTGGCCGCTTCGTTTCGAGGTAGCCGATTGAATTAATTAGGCGGGTGGATTAATGCGGGTTGGGCGATATTTGGTTAATTGGTCCGAAGTGGAAAGACTTGAAATTGGATAAATTATCTGGAGGAAAGGTGATTTTTTTCCGGCGATGTGAGACGTAGATTAGAACCGACACAAATTTGTAATTTACGATAATCAAAAATAACAAAATAAGAACGCCAAAAGCATAAAACTCAATTCAGCAAATACCAAAGGGGACGAAAATATTTCGGGACCATCTTCGCCACGGAAAAAATGCGTTTTATAGTTTTATTTCGTAGAATACTTCCCAACTTCCCGATGCTGCGAATTAATCAAATTTTTTATGGTGTTCCAAAAATGGTACTTCCCTGTTATCTGTACGGATTTTATTAATCATAAATTCATAATATTAAAAACAAAACGAATTTGATAAGATCAGTTCAACCAACCAGAAATTGTAAAGGTCATTTGAAGGACTTCGTACGTATAAACATTATTTTTTTATGCTGATTTCGCTTTAATTAATAAAATTTAGATCTTAATATTAAAAACACTGTACAGAGCTTTAAATGTCAATGCCAATATCATATTTTTAAATGCATTGTTTTTTTGTTTTTCGTTTTTTGTATGTTGACTGAGGTTGGTTTAAATGTTGTAAACATTAATGTTTAATTAATATTCTTTTTAAGTAAATGTTATTTATAATAATCGTCAAAATTAAAAGAAATAATAATAATTAAGATATAAAAAGTTTGACTCTAATTACTAAACAGTCTAACTTAATTTAATTAAACTTTGAAAAAATTAAAACTAATATATATTATTCATATTTACAAAATGATGTTAGTTACAAAATTTCTTAATTCAATTAAAATGTTTCAAAATTAAATTCTCAAAAGCCTACATATAGATTTTGGATTAATTAACAGATTACGAGATTATTAGACCTCAATTTTTAATACATATTATGTTATTCTAAATGTCAATGTCGATATCACATTTTTAAATGCATTGTATTTTTTATTCAGGAATAATTTAAATAATGCTGCTTTCATGCTATTTAAAATTCATATATTGTAATTAAAATAATATTTGCCCTTCGTTTATTAAATAATCTATATGGTAAAAAATATGTTTAATATATTTTCTCTAAATATTTACATTATTAGAGAAGTAAAAAATAATAATTAGCAAATTTTAAATTGAAAACCATACCTAATTAATTATTTATTTATTATAATATAGTTTATAAAAAAAGTTTAAAATTGTTGTTTTTCTTGTTCACATATAATTTAAAAATAATAATTAATGCTGGACAAAAATCATATTAATTTTGTACAATTGTTGATTGAATTTATTTAAATATTTCTGAGAAATAAAAATTATTAAAAAATGTATTTTTTTAAAATTACCTTCGAAAATAATATTCAATTTTAAAGCCAAGTAAAATTTAATAAATATTTCATTTTAGAAGAATTGTTAAATTATAATTTAAATAAAAAAATATTTTTTCTTATTAACTAAGGGTAATTTAAATATTAAAATTTTTTTTATATATGTTATATTATATATTTATATATTAAATAATTAAGTAATTTTATTTTGTAAAAAATGCTTATTTAATAAGAAACAATTATTAAATAAAAAAAATATTTTATTAAAATTAAACATAATGAATAGGAAAAGTATTAAAATAATTCAGAATTAGAACCATGTATTTAAAAAATATTTATCAAGCCTATTTAAATACTTTTTCAAAAACTTTATTCTTAAATGTTTAAAATTAATTTACAATTTTATAACCATATAAAAGTTTGTATAAAACACGAAAATAAATTAAATAAATATTTTTAACATTTTTTATAAAAAGTCATGATAAATTAATCATCAAATAAAAAATATTTATAGTTTTTACCCAAATAATTTGAAATTTTAAAACCAAATAAAATTTAATAAAATTCTTTTTTTAGGAGAATTGCTAAATTATTATTCAAGTTAAAAAAATATTTTTTCCTATTACCTAAGGATAATTAAAAAAATATGTGTATATATGATTATTTACATATGTGCACTTTTATTATTTAAAAAATATTCTATATCAACGTAACATATTTTATAAAAGTTCCAATTTGATTGTTTAAATCCTTTTTCAAAAACTTCAAAAAGCTTTGAAAAAATTTTTTATATAAAAACTTTAAGATAAAATAATCAAGGATAATTTAAATAATTTAAAATATTTTTATATAGGATTATTTACATATTTGTAATTGTATTATGTAAAAAATATTTTTTAAGGCGGAAAAAAATATTAAATATTTTACAAAAGCTAAAATGTCCATTATGATTCTTTAAATCCTTTTTCAGAAACTCCCTTTGAAAATAATTTATGATTTTAGAACAATAGAAATATTTATATAAAATATGAAAATAAATTTTAAAAATATATTTAATATTTTTTATATAAAAACTTTAAGATAAAATAATCAATAAATAAAAAATATTTTTATTTTTTGCCTAATTTAAATAATGTAAAATATTTTTAGAATCATACAAATATTTGTATAAAACCTGAGAATACATTCAATAAACATTTTTATTATTTGTTTATATAAAAGATAAAATAAACATAAATAAACGTAATAATAATTAAATATAACTATTTTTTAAAAGATAATTTAAATAATATAAAATATTTTATACATGTTTATTGACTTATTTGTAATTTTATTATTTAAAAATTATTAATGATGCTGATGAAACAATTCTTCAATATTTTTATAAGAATAAAAAATTATAATTTGTCTGTTTAACAATAATAATTGACAATTTTAGAACTCTACAAATGATATGTATATATTTATATAGATTTTTTAGAAATACTTTAAATTTCTTAGTTATAATTAAGATAATTATAGGAATGAATTATAAGGAAGAATAATTTTCACATTTAATTATTAAATATTTTAGAAAAAATCCAATTCGACCATTTAAATACCTTTTGAAGAAAAGTTTTCGAAACCACCTTTAACAACAACACTTTTACATTTTATTATCTCACTTCAGTTTAATTAATTAGTAGGTCTTTGATTGTTAGATCTGGACATTAAAAACATTATTTTAAATGTCAATGCCGATACATAATATTTTTTTTTCAAATGCATTGTAACCAGCTTTTTGTTCGGTGCTGATTTACATGTTGTTGTGGCCGATTTTGGACCGTTCCTCAGCATCTGAGCATCTCGCGCCAGTAAATTTCCACCGAATTATTATTAAAATTTATACATAACGATAATCTCTTATTGATCATAATTTACGTTTCTTTAGTGAGATGCGAGATGGCTCTTATTATATATCGGGAGGTATGGCGTATCTTTTACCTGTCGGACTCTAACATCGTCTCTGTCTAATGTTGTTTTTGTGCGCTAGTCCCATCTCTTTTCGATGCACCATCCTGGTAAACAACCAAGTCACTGAATCCCATTTGTGGAGATTTTTTATGGTTACTATCTTAACCCTTTAGTTTTAGAGGTACAGTTCTGTTAAAAGTTTTAAACTTAATATGTGTCAACAACAGGTGCCTCAGACTTTTGTTTGCCCATTCAATATTTGATGCTTTGTGTTTGTTTTAGTTTAGCTTTTTTATACATGTAAAATATATTAATTTTGCTTGGGAATGTTTGGCCACAACGACATCTGTAAGGCCCCATTTTTGGGGGCCATCCAGAAGCTGGACACTCACCCGAGAGGTGACTAAATTGAGGAAGTGGCCGGACGAATTTCAATTAAAAACGCCACTAACAAAAACTAATTCAATAATAACACAACACCCGTTGATTACTGTAATTAAAAAAAAAATATTAATGAGTAATCAATTTAGCGTGATTATTAATTTTTTCCGCAACGAAAAAGCAATTAATCGACGCGAAATGAAAAGAGATGATTCGCTGAAAGCAATAGGATAATTGACTTATAAAAACCGGAGCGTGTGATTAACCATTTTCATGGTTATTTAAAGCTTCATGCTCCCAGCATTCGTATTATATTTGCTTTGTTGCTGTGTTCTAACGCAGTTCTAATAAGCCGTTTTCATGCATTTGAGCAATACCATTTAAATATGTTTCAAGCTCTATTGCACACAAATTGGAGCGAACGTTACCACATTACCCGCACCGGCGTCACCACTCCGGCCCGGACTATCAAATCCGCCACCAATATGTAGTCGGCTGCAAAATGACATTACCACTTTCCAAACAAAATCCTTTGCGACCCTCTCTCGCTAAGCTCCGCCCAGAACCCCAAAAAAATAATAGCCCTATTTATAAAAACTAATAAAAATGTATAAAATTAGAAAAAAAATTCTTTATTTTTCTCCCATCTGTTTGAACTAAAATTAATCCTATTGACATAAACTAAGATATTTATGATTTTATTAATATATAGCAAAGGTGGCCAACCTGAGGCTTTTTGAAGGAATATTTGTGGCTCTCGATAAATGTACCCCTTTTCCCTTTTAATTCCAGAATTATCAAGAGAAGTAAAATAAGTGTTTAATTTTTAATATTTAAATTCAATACACAAATTTTGTACTTTTCAAAAAGTATAATTTTTGTGAAAAAATTTTTTTAATACATTTTTTGCATAATACGCGAAACATTTCAAATTATGAAAAATGGCTCGGACTATCAAGGAGCTGGCCACCCCTGATATACAACATTACTTACTTTGCCATTAAACTATTTGAAAATATAAGTGTAATATATTATGTAACTTGTATAAAATATGTTGTGTATTATTTCGCTTGTTTGAGAATTCATTAACTAAATGCTTTTTAGTATTTATTATAGCTTGCCAAATTATAGTAAAAGTCTGTTAGTGTAACGATATATACTACTTTGATTATAATAAACAATCAATTTTTTTAGTAAAAATTTATTTATTTAAATTAAATGCTTAATTTTAATCAGTAAAATAACATTTATTTAATAAAATTTTTAGTTTTCAGCAGCTAACTGTAAAAAATATCTAAAACTTTTTCGGAGATAAATTATAGGAAATTGAATTCTCTACAAAAAATGTCCTATAAAATTTTCCCATAAAGTTGATGGTTGCGTCAGAAAATGAAAAAAGTGTGAAAATTTTAAATCAATCCAACTTTAATGTTGAATAACTTTTGAAAAAATGAATATATCTAAAAACTGTAAGAGACATTTTTTGTAGAGCGTTAAATTTTCTATTAAAATCTGTTTTGGTCATTTTGAAATTTTATCTCTAACGGAAGTTAAAAAATTTTAAAATCCAAGAGAACACCGTTCCCGTCTTATTTAAACAGGAAATTAAAATTTACGATTTTTTTACCATTTCCAACAAGATTTTCGATATAAATAAGAAAAAAACAAATTTTTGGATTTTTTTGAAACAGTCTAATATATATTGTTAAATTATTTTATATTTATTTATAATTGTTTTATATATATTTAATAAAATTTATATATTTTAAATTTTGGTTTATATTTATTTATTAAAATCTGTTTTGATCATTTTGAAATATTATCTCTAACGGAAGTTAAAAAATTTTAAAATCCAAGAGAACACCGTTCCCGTCTTATTTAAACAGGAAATTAAAATTTACGATTTTTTTACCATTTCCAACAAGATTTTCGATATAAATAAGAAAAAAACAAATTTTTGGATTTTTTTGAAACAGTCTAATATATATTGTTAAATTATTTTATATTTATTTATAATTGTTTTATATATATTTAATAAAATTTATATATTTTAAATTTTGGTTTATATTTATTTATTAAAATCTGTTTTGATCATTTTGAAATATTATCTCTAACGGAAGTTAAAAAATTTTAAAATCCAAGAGAACACCGTTCCCGTCTTATTTAAACAGGAAATTAAAATTTACGATTTTTTTACCATTTCCAACAAGATTTTCGATATAAATAAGAAAAAAACAAATTTTTGGATTTTTTTGAAACAGTCTAATATATATTGTTAAATTATTTTATATTTATTTATAATTGTTTTATATATATTTAATAAAATTTATATATTTTAAATTTTGGTTTATATTTATTTATTAAAATCTGTTTTGATCATTTTGAAATATTATCTCTAACGGAAGTTAAAAAATTTTAAAATCCAAGAGAACACCGTTCCCGTCTTATTTAAACAGGAAATTAAAATTTACGATTTTTTTACCATTTCCAACAAGATTTTCGATATAAATAAGAAAAAAACAAATTTGTGGATTTTTTTGAAACAGTCTAATATATATTGTTAAATTATTTTATATTTATTTATAATTGTTTTATATATATTTAATAAAATTTATATATTTTAAATTTTGGTTTATATTTAGTTCTTTTATTTCATCTATCAAAATATCAAATATAAACGCACAAAATGTATTATACATAATAGATGTAAATTTATAAATAATAATTTTATAATAATATAATTATACTACTACTCAAAAATTTTTAAATTTACAGAAGTGTTCCACAATTATTGCGTTGAGATTGTCACACAAAATTGTTACTTACTAAAATACAAATAAATGTAAATTTGGGGATAATTTATGCGAACTCGACCTTAGGGTGGTAATGCCATTCTGCAGCCGACTGTACATGATACATGTACATACATGATTTTCGTCGGACGAAAGTTTCGCCGTCCGAAAAGGATGGCGTGGCGCGTCGGAAAAAAGGCACCGGCCAACATAAGAAAGTAGCTTTACAATTGTCCGCCATTTTGGCTTTGAGAAAATCGTTTCGTGTGGCGAGGGCCAGGGCCGTTTCCGAGACCACGCGGCGCGGCCCACAAAAATCCGATGATAATTGTGTGTGCCCGGCAAAAGCCGCAAAAACACTTTCCTCGCGTTCTCGTACGTAAACGGCCGTGACAATCGCCCTGGCACGTTCGTCGAATCCACGAATTTCGATAGTTTGCCCATTTTTTTTTTTACTCTTTTTACGATTGCCATAAATCACGTGTGTGCCAAAGCGTTTCAAGTTAGCGCCGATGAAATTGTTCATTCGGTTTACACCCGTGCAGACATTAAAACGATAATAAAAATCGTTTAGGCGCAACAACGAAATGGTAACGCGACCACTTACAGGTGCCAATTGTCAAAGTTATTGCAACACTTCGGATGGTACGGGGATAATTTTATGATTTATTTGTTTACGTGTGTGGGTTTTATGTATAATCAGGTTTTTAATAGCTGCACTTAAAGGACTACCTTGAAAGTCATCCAAATTTATTTAAATCTTTATGTTTATACTGCTGAAATACATCTTATCGAATCGTCTAACTGAGGTTTAAAATTTAAAAGACACGCCGGAAAGATTACCTTGAAAATCTTCCAACTTTATTTAAATCTTAGCTATATTTGCTAATATTGAACTGAAGAGCTCACATCTTTTAATCTTTTGATTCTTTCCATTATCATACACATCAAATACATAATTGGATCCATTGACAACGTTCTGGTGATGTTATATTCTTATCAAATCTTGTCTATCAAACTAAAGTTGAAAATTTAAAAGAAAAGCTAAAAGGATTATATTGAAAGTGTTACAAAATTATATAAATCTTTGCTAAATTTGCTAACATTAAACTGAAGAGTTCACATCTTTTGATTTTTTACTCTTTCCATTATCATATTCATCAAATACACAATTGGAACCATTGGCAACGTTCTGGTGATGTTAAATTCTTATCAAAGAGTTCATAGCTTCTGATTGTTTTGCTCTTTCCATTATCATACTCATCTAATACACAATTTGAACCATTGATAACGTTCTGGTGATGTTAAATTCTTATCAAATCTTGTCCATCAAACTAAAGTTGAAAATTTAAAAGACAAGCTAAAAGAATTATCTTGAAAGTGTTACAAAATTATATAAATCTTTGCTAAATTTGCTAATATTGAACTGAAAAAATCATATTTTTCGATTTTTTTACTCTTTCCATTATCGTTCTCATCAAATACACAATTGGAACTATTGACAACGTTTTGGTGATATTAAATTCTTATTAAAGAGTTCATGTCTTCTGATTTTTTATTCTTTCCATTATCATATTCATCTTATACACAATTAGAACCATTAATAACGTTCTGATGATCTTAAATTCTTATCAAATCTTGTCTATCAAACTAAAGTTGAAAATTTAAAAGACAAGCTAAAAAGATTATCTTGAAAGTGTTACAAGATTATATAAATCTTTGCTACATTTGCTAATATTGAACTGAAGACTTCATCACATCTTTTGTTTTTTTACTCTTTCCATTATTATACTCATCTAATACACAATTGGAACCATTGACAACGTTCTGGTGATGTTAAATTCTTATCAAATCTTGTCTATAAAACTAAAGTTGAAAATTTAAAAGACAAGCTAAAAGGATTGTCTTGAATGTGTTACAAAATTATATAAATCTTTGCTAAATTTGCTAATATTGAACTGAAGAGTTCACATCTTCTGATTTTTTTACTCTTTTCATTATCATACTCATCAAATACATAATTGGAACCATTGACAACGTTCTGGTGATGTTAAATTCTTATCAAAGAGTTCGTATCTTCTGATTTTTTTACTTTTTCCATTATCAAACTCATCTAATACACAATTGGAACCATTGACAACGTTTTGGAGATGTTAAATTCTTATCAAATCTTGTCTATCAAACTAAAGTTGAAAATTTAAAAGACAAGCTAAAAGGATTGTCTTGAATGTGTTACAAAATTATATAAATATTCACTAAATTTGCTAATATTGAACTGAAGAGTTCATATCTTTTGATTTTTTACTCTTTCCATTATCATACTCATCAAATACACAATTGGAAGTGTTGACTACGTTCTGGTGATGTTATATTCTTATCAAAGAGTTCATATCTTCTGATTTTTTTACTCTTTCCGTTATCATACTCATCTAATACATAATTGGAACCATTGACAACGTTCTATTGATGTTAAATTCTTATCAAATTTTGTCTATTAAACTAAAGTTGAAAATTTAAAAGACAAGCTGAAAGGATTATCTTGAAAGTGTTACAAAATTATATAAATATTTATTAAATTTGCTAATATTGAACTGAAGAAGTCACATCTTTTGATTTTTTACTCTTTCCTTTATCATACTCATCAAATACACAATTGGAACCATTGACAACGTTCTGGTGATGTTAAATTCTTATCAAAGAGTTCGTATCTTCTGATTTTTTTACTCTTCCCATTATCATACTCATCTAATACACAATTAGAACCATTAATAACGTTCTGGTGATGTTAAATTCTTATCAACTAAATTTTAATATTTAAGACACGTTACAAGGATTATTTTGAAAGTCTTATAAATTTACTTAAATCTTTGATATATTTGCCTAAATTAACACTTACAATTTTAATAATTTACAATGTTCTGCTGAAACTTGAAAGCCTTCCAAAAGAATTCAAATAGTAACAAATTTTTTTACATAGAACTGAAGAGTCTACATCATTTGACTCATCTCATTGGAATAATATAACAAACAATTAGAAACAATTTACAATAATTTGGTGATCTAAATATTTTTCCACGTGCTGTAAAATTATAAATAACATTGTTGAACATTGAAAAAGTTTGGTTGAAGGCACCGGGATCGTCCCTGCGTATAGTATGTAGACAGATAATTGTATGTCCAAGTAAAAATGTGCAGCTATGTAGCAATGGCGATCGGCCAGTGCAAAACATGACAATGCGTGGCTGTAATGACGTTCAGTGACGTCTGGACGACAACAGAATATCAATATGTCATACCCATTACTGCTACTGCTATATACACTTCACTCCCCATTTCACCTACCTACCACACTACACATTTCTCATGTTTTAATTAATATACATACCTACATGGACATAAATCGTACCATCCTTGACTGCGCTGATTAAATCGCTATGTTTGTTTTGACTTTCCCTATAGACATGCATTTTTCCAGTCATAATATTATGCGTCAAAGCATTTTTCATCAAACAAATATTCTTCCAATCGCATCTTTGCTGATATTATCATCGGAAAACAATTTAACCCATAAGCATAATATTTTTCAGTAATCCTGTAGAGAAATATTTTTTTGCGCGAACGAAGTAAAAAGGCCCCCATAAAAAAACGCGTATCTAGAACAATGTGAAATAAGTGAATAAACTCTTAAATTTAAACTTTTCAAACTGTCTTCGGCAAAGCCTCTGAGGACAATGCAGGTTGTCAGAAGAGCCATTATGTAAACAGAAGCATTGTACACGTACAGAATACAATTTCAGGCAGAGTTATAAGAAATTGGCAATTCAATTGACCCTTTGCTTGTTCTTCATAAGATCCACTCGCCGAAGATAGCGAACAATTGCTTAACCTATGTGTTCAGTCCTTTTTGTTTTCTATTGAATTTTAATATACGTATATCTTTCAATTGCTAAACTGTATTTAGTTTGTTTCAGTTTTTTTGTGCCGTTGGCGGTGAAAAAAATTGTGGTGAATGTATCGGTGGTTTATAAATAAAGCATGGCCGGCAAGACGAGAGTATTTTTTATTGGTTCAGGAAATCATTTGCTCCGACTGTAACTTTGAACACTGGATACCAATTTCTTCCAATTATTATTTATGATTGCAAATACATCTTTCAAGACTGAATCGCATTACAATACGATATAAACTTCGAAATTTATTCAGAGGCTGCCTTCAAATATTCCCTCTTTCCCAACCAATTGCAACAGCAATCTTATTATTATTGAATCGTTGAATTAAAAGATAACTCCTTGAAAATGGGGAATTTTCATAAATAAAAGTAAGTACACTTTGTTACATGACAATTTTTGTTGTATACATAATTATTTACACTCATATTTAACAGTTTTTACCCTTATGACCCAACAGAAAAGTTAGATTTTTCTCAATTTTCATTAATAGACAAAATATTGATAACATTTTATTATTCTATGTAGCTGCATTTTCTGAAATTTATATTTGTATTAAAATAGTATAAATGATGCGTTGGATAAAAACAAATGCAAGCCTGAAAAATAAGTCATAGTTTTGCCTGGTTAATATAAATAGTAATAGTTTCAGAAACAATTTCTGTTATATACTATAATCAAAATTTAACATTTGTTACTTTTATTTAAATGATGGATCCAACTGAAAAGCTAAATGATGCTATATTTTGTTTAATAAGCTAAATATTGGCACACTTTATTGTCATAAGTAATTACAGTTTTTAAAACTTATATTTATATAAAAAATATCATAAATAATATATTGAATAAAAAGAAATTTAAGTCTAAAATAAGCAAAAGTTTTTGCTGATTATTAGAAATGATGGAATTTGGGAAGAACCTGAAAGTTTTCAAAATAAGTGTAAATTGGAGGTTCAGAAACAAATGACAATTTCTGTTGTATATAATAATTATTTACATTAAAATTTAACATTTGTTTATTAAGTCATTCAACTGAAAAGCTGAATGATGCTTTATTTTATTTAATAAGCCAGATATTGGGACACTTCATTGTTATAAGTAATTAACATTTATATGTTACTGGTTAATATAAATCACAGAATTTGGAAAGAACCGAAAGTCTTCAAAATAAGTATATCATGGACTTTCAGAAACAATGTCAATTTCTGTTGTATACAAGAATTATTTACACTAAACTTTATTATTTATTACTCTCATTGGGATGACTGATCCAACTGAAAAACTAAATGAAGCTATATTTTATTTAATAAGCAAAATATTGACGACTCTTCATTGTTCTAAGTAATTACAGTTTTTAAAATTTATATTTTTATAAAAAATAACATAAATAACACGTTGGATAAAAAGAAATACAATCCTGAAAAACAATTAATAGTTTTCGCTGGTAAATATAAATCACAGAATTTGGAAAGTTTTCAAAAATAAGTGTATCATGAACTTTCAGAAACAAATGTCAATTTCTGTTGTATACAAGAATTATTTACTCTAAACTTTAATATTTGTTACTTTTATTGGGATGATTGATCCAACTCAAAAACTAAATGATGCTATATTTTATTTAATAAGCAAAATATTGATGACACTTCATTGTTCTAAGTAATTACAGTTTTTAAAATTTATATTTTTATAAAAAATGACATAAATAATACGTTGGATAAAAAGAAATACAATCCTGAAAAAGAATTAATAGTTTTTGCTGGTAAATATAAATCACAGAATTTGGGAGGAGCCTGAAAGTTTTCAAAAATAAGTGTATCATGGACTTTCAGAAACAAATGTCAATTTCTGTTGTATACAAGAATTATTTACTCTAAACTTTAATATTTGTTACTTTTATTGAGATGATTGATCCAACTCAAAAACTAAATAATGCTATATTTTATTTAATAAGCAAAATATTGATGACACTTCATTGTTCTAAGTAATTACAGTTTTTAAAATTTATATTTTTATAAAAAAATAACATAAATAATACGTTGGATAAAAAGAAATAAAATCCTGAAAAACAATTAATAGTTTTTGCTGGTAAATATAAATCACAGAATTTGGGAGGAGCCTGAAAGTTTTCAAAAATAAGTGTATCATGGACTTTCAGAAACAAATGTCAATTTCTGTTGTATACAAGAATTATTTACTCTAAACTTTAATATTTGTTACTTTTATTGAGATGATTGATCCAACTCAAAAACTAAATGATGCTATATTTTATTTAATAAGCAAAATATTGATGACACTTCATTGTTCTAAGTAATTACAGTTTTTAAAATTTATATTTTTATAAAAAATAACATAAATAATACGTTGGATAAAAAGAAATACAATCCTGTAAAACAAGTAATAGTTTTTGCTGGTTAATATAAATTACACAATTTGGGAGGAGCCTGAAAGTTTTCAAAAATAAGTGTATCATGGACTTTCAGAAACAAATGTCAATTTCTGTTGTATACAAGAATTATTTACTCTAAACTTTAATATTTGTTACTTTTATTGAGATGATTGATCCAACTCAAAAACTAAATGATGCTATATTTTATTTAATAAGCAAAATATTGATGACACTTCATTGTTCTAAGTAATTACAGTTTTTAAAATTTATATTTTTATAAAAAAATAACATAAATAATACGTTGGATAAAAAGAAATAAAATCCTGAAAAACAATTAATAGTTTTTGCTGGTAAATATAAATCACAGAATTTGGGAGGAGCCTGAAAGTTTTCAAAAATAAGTGTATCATGGACTTTCAGAAACAAATGTCAATTTCTGTTGTATACAAGAATTATTTACTCTAAACTTTAATATTTGTTACTTTTATTGAGATGATTGATCCAACTCAAAAACTAAATGATGCTATATTTTATTTAATAAGCAAAATATTGATGACACTTCATTGTTCTAAGTAATTACAGTTTTTAAAATTTATATTTTTATAAAAAAATAACATAAATAATACGTTGGATAAAAAGAAATAAAATCCTGAAAAACAATTAATAGTTTTTGCTGGTAAATATAAATCACAGAATTTGGGAGGAGCCTGAAAGTTTTCAAAAATAAGTGTATCATGGACTTTCAGAAACAAATGTCAATTTCTGTTGTATACAAGAATTATTTACTCTAAACTTTAATATTTGTTACTTTTATTGAGATGATTGATCCAACTCAAAAACTAAATGATGCTATATTTTATTTAATAAGCAAAATATTGATGACACTTCATTGTTCTAAGTAATTACAGTTTTTAAAATTTATATTTTTATAAAAAAATAACATAAATAATACGTTGGATAAAAAGAAATAAAATCCTGAAAAACAATTAATAGTTTTTGCTGGTAAATATAAATCACAGAATTTGGGAGGAGCCTGAAAGTTTTCAAAAATAAGTGTATCATGGACTTTCAGAAACAAATGTCAATTTCTGTTGTATACAAGAATTATTTACTCTAAACTTTAATATTTGTTACTTTTATTGAGATGATTGATCCAACTCAAAAACTAAATGATGCTATATTTTATTTAATAAGCAAAATATTGATGACACTTCATTGTTCTAAGTAATTACAGTTTTTAAAATTTATATTTTTATAAAAAAATAACATAAATAATACGTTGGATAAAAAGAAATAAAATCCTGAAAAACAATTAATAGTTTTTGCTGGTAAATATAAATCACAGAATTTGGGAGGAGCCTGAAAGTTTTCAAAAATAAGTGTATCATGGACTTTCAGAAACAAATGTCAATTTCTGTTGTATACAAGAATTATTTACTCTAAACTTTAATATTTGTTACTTTTATTGAGATGATTGATCCAACTCAAAAACTAAATGATGCTATATTTTATTTAATAAGCAAAATATTGATGACACTTCATTGTTCTAAGTAATTACAGTTTTTAAAATTTATATTTTTATAAAAAAATAACATAAATAATACGTTGGATAAAAAGAAATAAAATCCTGAAAAACAATTAATAGTTTTTGCTGGTAAATATAAATCACAGAATTTGGGAGGAGCCTGAAAGTTTTCAAAAATAAGTGTATCATGGACTTTCAGAAACAAATGTCAATTTCTGTTGTATACAAGAATTATTTACTCTAAACTTTAATATTTGTTACTTTTATTGAGATGATTGATCCAACTCAAAAACTAAATGATGCTATATTTTATTTAATAAGCAAAATATTGATGACACTTCATTGTTCTAAGTAATTACAGTTTTTAAAATTTATATTTTTATAAAAAATAACATAAATAATACGTTGGATAAAAAGAAATACAATCCTGTAAAACAAGTAATAGTTTTTGCTGGTTAATATAAATTACACAATTTGGGAAGAACCTGAAAGTCTTCAAAATAAGTATATCATGGACTTTCAGAAACAAATGTCAATTTCTGTTGTATACAAGAATTATTTACACTACAATTTAGTATGCAACTGAAAAGCGATATGACGGTTTCCCAACCAATTGTAAAAATAATCTTATTATTAATATCAACATCATTAATTTGGAAGATAACTTCTTCAAGTTCAAAATGGGTAAACCTCATGTTGACAATAGAAGTAAGTTAGTGGACCATCCTAACACGACACCACGATAGATTTAGTCTGGTTAAAAGAAAATTAACGATTGCATTCGTATACGCCACACCAGATAACAATTTTGTAATGCTTAACATTCACGGCATCATTGAAGCAAAGGCGTCGTTAAAATAACTGTTGTATGATGGCTACGAGCGTAATTTTCCCTTATCTGACATTAACGCTTGCTTATAAAAAATCATAGGCGAATAAACTGTATCTCCGTTGTTTATTGCACAATATCATCAACATTGTCTTTTATACAAGACTATAAAGTTGACAATTGTATGTTATTACAACCAATACTTGTTATGGGGTTAGAATTGCTTTACGAGGGTCAAACCCTGCGTATCCGTCATTAAATACGTTATTGAGTTGTCCAAGATCAATTCTACGACTTCGAGTGATTATTTCTGTCTCGTAACCATAATAATTATAAAAGTCTGCTTTAGTAATTACAGTAAAATCATTTTATGCTTTTTTGATGATATTTTTTTTGTGTGGTGGAGCTTTTATTGGATAACCGACTTAATTAATTTAATAGGTAATAACGCCTACGAATATTGGCTGCGTGTAGAATGTTGCGTATCTATAACTCTTGATAGCTGGGGCATCCTCTAATAAATTTCATGCTCCCGCAATATAAATTAATGGTTTTTTAAAAGGCAACTTTGTGGATTTAATAATAAACGCATGTAAAAATCCACAAGCCGCGATATTAAGAGCATCGTTTAATATAGTACGCCACAGAAATGGGATTGGCATTAACCTCCGATAAATTACTTCTTATGCTGTATTGAATCGATGTAACATATTTTGCATTGGTTTTATTTCGAATAAACTCCAGTCGTAAATTTTACTATGCGGTCTTTAATAGTAGCACTTCGGCTCAGTTGTTTTCTTTACAGTTTAACCAATCAATTTCGAAAGTAATTGAAGTATTAGATGGTAACTATTGTAGGAGATGATCATTATCATTTATTTAGGTTTGGTTCGGACGTAATCTCTCTCGGTGTCATGTTTTGATACTGCAGTAATATAATTTGTATGCTCTGATTAGTTACAGGTTAGTTACGGAAGGTATAAATAAAATTTTGGAGAGTATTTCCTTTAGTATGTTTTATAACGTCTTGTATTCTTGGATACGATAATTGACACAACTGAAAACTGAATGGTACTGCGTTTTATTTAATAAAGATATTGACACATCTTATTATAAGTAATTACAGTTTTTAAAATGTACATTTATATAAAAATAAATGCAAGACTTCCAAATATTGGGACACTTCATTGACATAAGTAATTACAGTTTTTAAAATTTTTATGTATATAAAAAATAACATAAATAATACATTGGATAAAAAGAAATGCAAGCCTGAAAAATAAGCAATTGTTTTTGCTGGTAAAGATAAATATCAGAACTTGGGAAGAACCTGAAAGTTTTCAAAATAAGAGTATCATGAACTTTCAGAAACAAATTTCAATTTTTATTGTATACAAGAAATATTTACACTAAAATTTAGTATTTTTTACTTTTATTGGGACGATTGATCCAACTGAAAAGCTAAACGATGCTATATTTTGTTTAATAAGCAGATATTGGGACACATCATTGTCATAAGTAATTACAGTTTTTAAAATTTATATGTATATAAAAAATAATATAAATAATACGTTGGATAAAAAGAAATTCAAGTCTGAATACTAAGCAATAGTTTTTGTTGATTAATATAAGTAATATAACTTAGGAAGCACCTGAAAGTTTCCAAAATAAGTATATCATGTACTTTCAGAAACAAATTTTAATTTTTGTTGTATACAAGAATTATTTACACTAAAATTTAATATTTGTTATTTTTTTTGCAATGATTGATCCAACTGAAAAGTTAAATGATGCTATATTTTGTTTAATAAGTCAGATATTGGGACATTTCATTATCATAATAAATAACGGAACTTGGGAAGCACCTGAAAGTATAAGTATAGCAAGGACTGTCAGCACAAATGACAATTTCTTATGTAAACAATAATTATTTACACTAAAATTTAGTATTTTTTACTTTTATTGGGACGATTGATCCAACTGAAAATCTAAATGTTGCTTTATTTTATTTAATAAGCCAGATATTGGGACATTTCATTGTCATATGTAATTAGTTTTTAAAATTTATATGTATATAAAAAATAAAAATAAAAAGAAATTCAAACCTGAAAACTAAGCAATAGTTTTTAGATAAAAGTAAATGCAGGCCTGAAAAATAAGCAATAGTTTTTGCTGGTAAATATAAATATCAGAATCTGAAAGTTTTCAAAATAAGTGTATAATGAACTTACATAAACAAATGATAATTTCTGTTGTATGTAAGTATTGCCTACACTAAAATTTAAAATTTGTTACTGTTATTGGGACGATTGATCCAAGTGAAAAGTTATATTTTGTTTAATATTACAGTTTTTAAAATTTATATGTATATAAAAATATCATAAATAATACATTATACACATACACAACGTGTATTTTGGACTTTCAGAAACAAATGACAGATCCCATAGTTACTTCTATTGAAACGGTGATAAATTTTGATTAATTAAAAAAGAGTTAATAGTACTTTGTTATGTTTATTCTAGTTATAGTTATAATGATTTATATTTGTATAAATGTATAATATCAAATATATATTTTGTAGTATTGGTTCTTATTAATTGCTCCATTAGAAGAGACCTTAAAAATGTTGAAAATAAACAAATCAAGATTAAGAAGTTGAGATATTTTTGTATCACGATTGCGTGATTCGACCTAATTGGGAGCCAAAAGGGCGTTAAATTTTGATTAATAAGCAGATCGATGGCATTCGATTGTCCCTCGTAATTACGGCCTTAAGAAAAAAATAAATAAATAAATAAATAAAATTTCGTGTTTGTATTGTAAATAACAAGGATGGTGTGTCGAATAACCATAAAGGCAGGGCTGGGGAATCTCGCCGACTGGCCATAACTCATTTTATCTAAGCTACTTATAATAATTCAAACTTATTAATGAACCACTACTGCTGGCCGGCTTTATACTAATTTTGATTGCTTATTGCATTATCACCGGATGTATAACTTATCCAGTGTAAACTATACAATGTTATTTACACTGTTCAAACATGAATATAAAACAATTCCGTCGTGTGTTTTTGCTTTTATAGGAGGGTTCCGCACAAGCAATTAATTAACACATACACTCCATTTTTTGCTGTTACATGCAGTGTTTTTTTTTTGTTATATCAAAGTGATGAAATGAAAGTTGTTACATCAGATTTTAGCTGAGATTATGTTTGCTCATTCATCAAGTAAACGTTTTGCAGTATATTTTCATATTTTAGTTTAATTTAGTATCGCAATTTATAACGACTTCATGCCAGACAAGTCATTTATTGCTTTATTTACCAATATGTAATCTAGATAAATTTTCTTGGGTAATAATTGTATTTCATTAAGAAATCGACGATATAGGCGATTTAATTTGATTGCTGAAACTTGAATATTTTATTTCGGAATGTGTAGAAAACGGTCGAGGAGTTTGGTCTGAAATAAGCGAAAACAAACAAAACGGAACGGCATCGAAATTTATTGAAAACGGGCGATAGATATATTTTATAGCTATTTGTTGCTGATATAACGATGCCAACGTAATAGTTTTAAAATTTATCGAAGACAATGGTAAGAAATTATGATAGTAATGTCTATAAACAATACTTTCATGCTACATTTTCTATTACAACCAAATATATTACAACGAACATATGGTATACAACAAGTATTTACATATATTTCTCCTTGCGTGTATAAACTGCGCTGATGTTGTATTTGTTTTTGCCTCTTCTATTTTCTTTCACTTAATACACCGGCCAGCCTTATCAGTTTCTTAATAACAATAAGTAATTCCCAAGTAAAAAAGTCCACACACAGATAATACCAACTGCTTCATTAAAACAATAAGTTAAACACTGACAATCAGGAAAACATAACTGTTAACCGTTCATTACTCTTTTTATGTCCCAATAAAATCTTTTTTAACATTGCTATGTTTAATTAAATCTAAATTTACATATTCCAAGATTTTCTGCTTAATCAAGATTAATCATTTAATAAAACTGAAATAAAAAAGCCTTAATTATACAAGACTGTCGTGGAACACTATCAGCTAAAAGCCTGTGGATAACTGTTAAGCTATATTGGAAAATAAATTTTATTTTCGCAAGTTCACAACACAAATGCTCAACTTTTATAATTGTCTTAATTGACTTTGAAATCGACTGAATAATTACTTATGCTAACTTTACTGCCTCTTTAATCCAGTTAGAAGGTTTAATAGTTTTTGAAAATTCAAAGCTCTAAATCTATTTAAATTTATTATAAATATACATTTTTGTCACAAAAGTTTCATTCATCATTTTTCTACTAAAATTCAGATAATACATTTGTTAAACATATATTTTTCTTATAGATTATTCTTACTATATACCTATCTGAATCTTTCTTTTTCTTTTTTCTTATAATGTTGCTCCATTTTTATTTAGAAGATTTCTTCATCTTTCTATATTTCAAAGTCTTACCAATTAACACTTCAAAAGTTCTAAGTCATATACAAAATTTTGATTCAAAGGGTTTTTTCTTCTTATTTCATTGAAACTCTAAAATACTTTAAATATATTTCTTCAATTTTGAATGTCCATTCTCTTGTTTAAATAATATATTTTTGTCATTTTCTACTAAAATTCAGATAATATATTTGTTAAACATCTATTTTTTCTTATAAATTATTCTTATACCTATCTGAATCTTTCTTTTTCATTTTTCTTATATATTTGCTCCAATTTTTGTTTTAAAAACTTTTTCATTTTTCTATATTTTAAAATCTTACCAATTAACACTTTTAAAAGTTCTAAGTTATATAAATTATTTTTATTTCAAATGTTTTTTTTCATTTTTATTTCCTTTAAACTCTAAAATATATTTCAAATATCTGAATCTTTCTTTTTCATTTTTCTTATGTATTTGCTCCAATTTTTATTTTAAAAACTTCTTCATTTTTCTATATTTTAAAATCTTACCAATTAACACTTTAAAAGTTCTAAGTTATATAAATTATTTTTATTTCAAAGGTTCTTTTTATATTTATTTCCTTTAAACTCTAAAATATATTTCAAATATATTTCTTCAATTTTGAATATCCATTATCTTGTTTAAATAATATATTTTTATCACTTTTTTACTAAAATTCAGATAATTATATTTGTCAAACATCTATTTTTTCTTATAAATTATTCTTATACCTATCTGAATTCTTCTTTTTCATTTTTCTTATATATGTGCTCCAATTTTTATTTTAAAAACTTCATTTTTCTATATTTTAAAATCTTACCCATTAACACTTTAAAACTTCTAAGTTATATAAATTATTTTTATTTCAAAGGTTTTTTTCAGTTTTAATTCCTTTAATCTCTAAAATATTTATCAAATATATTTCACTTTTGAATATCCATTTTCTTATTGTTTAAATAATATATTTTTATCATTTTTCTACTAAAATTTAGATAATTAAATTTATCAAACATATATTTTTTTCTAGATTATTCTTATACCTATCTGAAACTTTCTTTTTTGTTTTCCCTTAAACTTTAAAATGTTTGTCAAATATTCTTCAGTTTTGAATGAGTTTAATCATCCTCGTGATTTTACATCTCTTTTTTTATATATATTAAATGTTTGGACTATTGTTTAAATATTTTTTTATAATTTCTCTACTAAAATTTGGAGAA
The DNA here is from genome assembly GCF_024364675.1 of Aethina tumida. Taxonomy (NCBI): domain Eukaryota; kingdom Metazoa; phylum Arthropoda; class Insecta; order Coleoptera; family Nitidulidae; genus Aethina; species Aethina tumida. Next base: position 4,139,895 of record NC_065435.1, on the reverse strand, counting down.
TTATATTTGTCATTCATCTATTTTTTCTTATAGACTGTTAATACACCTATCTGAATCTTTCTTTTTTCTTTTTCTCACATTTTTACTCCAATTTTTATTTCAAAGACTTCATTTCAATAAATTATAAGTTGTTTCAAATTACCCCTACCATATTTCTATTTTGAGGAAATATTGAACTACTATTCTATTAATGATGTTGGAGATAAAAAATAAAAAAATAAAGGATGATGATTATTTTTCAAAAAAAAAACTGTTAATCAATATGACAGAAACGGATTGAACATCGATTTAGATAGTGTGAAGACAAAATTATGAATAGTGGCAATAAAATAAAGCAATTTGAAAGATTTATAGATTTGGTCAATGCATGCGAATGTTTAAGAATGAACAAGTTTAGCGTACGTTTAATTACCCACTCCTTAAAATGATTAAACTATCTCACATTCCTTGTATCTTTAGATACATGTATCAGCAGATTGAAAGTATTTATCTGCTGGTACAGTAATATAATAACAATATCACCGCAGTTAATTTAAAGGAAACGGTAAAAGACATTCAATAACAAACAACTCTTGATTCTGTCTAGCGTTCGGATATTAGGTTTGTGTGCAAAATGGTATATTTTCTGGGCATAAATGAAAAGATAAAGAAATCCACAGCCATGTGGTGCAGTCCTATAAAGATCGTGTGTTGTACAGTAACGATCTTGACACAGTGGTATGTGAAATTGTGAGTTTATGAATATGATATTGACCTCGGTAAGGTCTGTAAGTAAAGCAGATCTTATCAGCTTTATGTCTCTAATAGAAATTACAAGAGATGTGTAAATGGTCTAAAATTGTGAGTGGTGACCCTTGTGTAACAAGTTCTACTTATAAGAAGTCATGCGGAGAGAATAAAACACACTTGTAATTATCATGTTATTTATGGGATTATTTTGATGACAGCTTTCGTAGAAAATATGACCATTATATCTGTTTATGTAAATTTCACATGTATAGCAAACATTACCCCGACCAAACTTACAAGTACCATTTTCGGATTTTTTACACTTGCACCAACTGTCTGTTTTTCACATTTTTTTTTTTATGGACGCATTAACTCCCGGGGTACCCAATCATCGTTATCGCTACTTTTTTATCTATTAAGACCATCTCTTATTGCGGGTAATCTGGCCATTAATTTCTTGAATATTAATTTTATCACGCCTGCATTTTCTAAAGCCATTTCTCACAGTTTCCTTCTTCAATGTTTAATGAATTCTTTAATAGTCACCACTTGACATCAATTTAATCCCATTTCGATAATTGCATCCTTCTTCCATTCTTCATTTTTAGCAACTGTAGTAATAATGTTTAATTACAGCAGAAATTATAAAAACTTTCTATTACATATTTTAGGACAATTTACATGTGCTGAAAAGGGTGGTTTATCTACATATAGGTTTATTTTTGTTCCAGAATAAATGGCAGGGCCAATACAAATGAATATTTCATCACAAAGTTAGTTAACTTTTGATTGGAAGAAAGTTTGTGAAATAAATAATGAACATGTTATAATGAGAAGAAGAAAAAGGAATATTTTAATGTACTAATAAGCATATAATTCATCTATTTGAACTGTGTAAAGAGCTTCGACTTATAAGAAACCAATGATAGTTATGAAATGATGCTTTGATACCTTCTTTTTATTTCAACTATGTTTTGGTACCCTTTATCTTGATAATCACTTTAAATATCTAAATTTTCTAGAAAGAAAGACGAATGGGTTAAAAATGATCTGTACAAGTGCTATAATTCGTGAAAATTTGCTTAATCATCACAAAAATCAGCTTAAAACATGGCTTGAAAGAAGCTTGTCATCAAAAAGTTGGACAAATGAGTTGAAGCTGGTAAACCTGACAGAACAGTATTTAACAAAAGTCGCGACAGAATATGATGACTGAATGATGAACAGCACATATTGTGCACTGCTTGCAAATTGATTAATTGAACAATTTTAGTAATAAACGATTTAATTCTGAAGAGGAAGTCAGAACTGAGGTCATCTTTTCTTCAGTTCCAGGAACCCAGACTTTTTTATAGTGACATTAATTTACATGCAGAAACGTTGTCAAAATATTATTGATTATGTTGGTGATTATATTTATTGGCCATATTGAAAATATATATTAGAAAGATATGGCGAAATAAATTAAGCTAAATTAAAACAACCTACGGTGTCCCACATGACACGATTCTAGGACTATTATATTTATTATTATGATATTTTTAATTGTGTTAAATTTTTAGAAACTAGTTCATTTGCTGGTGAAACTATTATTTGTGTGTTAAGTAACAATAATTAAGTGAGATATAAACAATATACAAGATGTTCCAGCAAAAATATAATAAGAGGTGATTTGGACCATAATTTTCTGAATTTTGAAATCACCTTACAAGGTTGAGTTCTTTATAAGTAAAAATATAAAAATTATCACTAATAAAATACATTTATTGGTCAAATATTAAAAAAATCACAATACAACTAAAATAATGCAAATAATTGAAGAGTGATAAATATTATAATGATTTATATCAAAAGTACCCTAACAGTAGATGTTAGATACTAAAATATGATGGGATAAATTAAAATAAATTAAAAAAACCTACGGTGTCAAAGTGACTAATTAATTACTATTTTTTTTTATTATTATTATGTATATTTCAGAATAAAAATAGTTAATAAAGAATTAAAAGTTTTTAGATTTAAATAAAAGAAAAACAGGTTTTTTGAAAAGAAATTAACGTCATTATCTTTGTTTCAATTTCTTTATAATTACGAAAAGTTTGGACTCATATTATAAAAATTTTAATATATAATTTAGGTTTTACTTAAAATCTTTAGTTTAGGTCATTTTATTTTTAAATATATTTTTTTATTAATAAAATAATTACATTTTGACATTATAAACAAATTAAGAAAACAATTTGCAATATTAAAAGTTAGATTTTTAAGTTCATGATTTAAAGGTTGAGTTCTTTATAAGTAAAAATATAAAAATTACCACTAATAAAATACATTTATTGGTCAAATATTAAAAAAATCACAATACAACTAAAATAATGCAAATAATTGAAGAGTGATAAATATTATAATGATTTATATCAAAAGTACCCTAACAGTAGATGTTAGATACTAAAATATGATGGGATAAATTAAGCTAAATTAAAAAACCTACAGTGTCCCACAGGATATAGTTCCAGGACTATTATATTTAATATTTTTATAAATGATATTTTTAATTGTGTTAAACTTTCGGAAATTAGTTCATTTGCTGGTGGAACTATTATTTGTGTGTTAAGTAACAAAAATTAACTGAGATATAAATAATATACAGTATGTTCCAGCAAAAATATAATAAGAGATGATATGAACTATAATATTTGGAATTTTGAAATCACCGTCAAAGGTTGAGTACTTTATGAGTAAATATGTAAAAATTACTACTAATAAAATACATTTATTGGTCAAATATTAAAAAAATTACAATAATAAAACTAAAATAAAGCAAATAATTTAAGAGTGATAAATATTATAATGATTTATATCAAAAGTACCCTAACAGTTTATATTAGATACTAAAATGTGAAGGGATAAATTAAGCTAAATTAAAAAACCTACAGTGTCCCACAGGATATAGTTCCAGGACTATTATATTTAATATTTTTATAAATAATATTTTTAATTGTGTTAAACTTTCGGAAATTAGTTCATTTGCTGGCGGAACTATTATTTGTGTGTTAAGTAACAAAAATTAACTGAGATATAAACAATATACAGTATGTTCCAGCAAAAATATAATAAGAGGTGATCTGGACTATAATATTTGGAATTTTGAAATCACCGTCAAAGGTTGAGTACTTTATGAGTAAATATGTAAAAATTGCCACTAATAAAATACATTTATTGGTCAAATATTAAAAAAATTACAATAATAAAACTAAAATAAAGCAAATAATTTAAGAGTGATAAATATTATAATGATTTATATCAAAAGTACCCTAACAGTTTATATTAGATACTAAAATGTGAAGGGATAAATTAAGCTAAATTAAAAAACCTACAGTGTCCCACAGGATATAGTTCCAGGACTATTATATTTAATATTTTTATAAATAATATTTTTAATTGTGTTAAACTTTCGGAAATTAGTTCATTTGCTGGCGGAACTATTATTTGTGTGTTAAGTAACAAAAATTAACTGAGATATAAACAATATACAGTATGTTCCAGCAAAAATATAATAAGAGGTGATCTGGACTATAATATTTGGAATTTTGAAATCACCGTCAAAGGTTGAGTACTTTATGAGTAAATATGTAAAAATTGCCACTAATAAAATACATTTATTGGTCAAATATTAAAAAAATTACAATAATAAAACTAAAATAAAGCAAATAATTTAAGAGTGATAAATATTATAATGATTTATATCAAAAGTACCCTAACAGTTTATATTAGATACTAAAATGTGAAGGGATAAATTAAGCTAAATTAAAAAACCTACAGTGTCCCACAGGATATAGTTCCAGGACTATTATATTTAATATTTTTATAAATAATATTTTTAATTGTGTTAAACTTTCGGAAATTAGTTCATTTGCTGGCGGAACTATTATTTGTGTGTTAAGTAACAAAAATTAACTGAGATATAAACAATATACAGTATGTTCCAGCAAAAATATAATAAGAGGTGATCTGGACTATAATATTTGGAATTTTGAAATCACCGTCAAAGGTTGAGTACTTTATGAGTAAATATGTAAAAATTGCCACTAATAAAATACATTTATTGGTCAAATATTAAAAAAATTACAATAATAAAACTAAAATAAAGCAAATAATTTAAGAGTGATAAATATTATAATGATTTATATCAAAAGTACCCTAACAGTTTATATTAGATACTAAAATGTGAAGGGATAAATTAAGCTAAATTAAAAAACCTACAGTGTCCCACAGGATATAGTTCCAGGACTATTATATTTAATATTTTTATAAATAATATTTTTAATTGTGTTAAACTTTCGGAAATTAGTTCATTTGCTGGTGGAACTATTATTTGTGTGTTTAGTAACAATAATTAACTGAGATATAAACAATATACAGTATAAGAGGTGATCTGGGCCATAATATTTGGAATTTTGAAAAGACCTTCGAGTATTGAGTCCTGTGTTGATTTTTTTCCAGTGATTTCCATTTATTATTTCCATTTATATTTAGATTCATGTATATTCAATATCTAATTAGTTCGTTGGAGTAAAATAAAATATTCGCCGATAATCAAAAAGTTTCCCCCGATAACCAATTCGATTTTATGCGACAATCAGTGTTATGAAAGTGATTTTTACGCAATTACATTGAGACGTGCAATTTGCCCAGATGAACACATTTCAAGATAATCTCATCCCGTAATTGAGCACGTAAAAAACAAATCGGAATAATTAACAATTTAAAGTCAATTAAGCAAGTCCCCGTATGCGACGCGACGTCAGACGCGCGCAGTTAGACCTCAGCATCGTATTATTTATGTAAACTCGGGGCATTTAAAATTTTAAGTGGTTAATTAGATGAAAAATATAATGTGCAGAAAAACAACGAGTCAGCAACAGTAGACGTATTAAGGCTATTTAAATCCGTGTGCGTATTCATAAAAATCGCGTACGGGAGATGAAGTCGTACCGGTCGTTCGGTTTATTTATTTTTTTGCGCCGATGAATTTGTTGCATGCTCTTTATTTTTGCTTGATAACGTCACTAAAAATAAATGTCTCAAATATGGGCGGACCGCGATCATACCCACATCTATATCAACGGTGGGTACTATGGACGGTGGACGACCAATCATTATACAACCCATGTAATCATTGTTCCTTCTCATAAACTGATTTGTCTAGTAATACTTGTCATCAAATTCATTTTGTTATTTATATACGTACGACTCGAACCAATTCCGTTTTCCATCAACGGCCATTTATCATTTTTTATTGAATTATTCATTCTAAATTGATTGCATTAATTGCTAAGAAAATTGTTTTTCTAATCTATGGAAATTTTCTCTGGGGAATTAATTCATCATGTACAACTTGTCAATTAGTTTTAGCATTTTTATTTAAGTGATTAATTTTAAATTGAACAATTAAAGTCCACCTAATTTTTCATTAGTTACGTTTACTTTTTTTAATGATCAATTATTTCATGGACAAGTTAAAATCATTTTCATTTAATTTATATAATAATTATCGAATTTATTATTAATGTTATCCAAACATGTTTTAATTATTGTCTTTCTTATAATAACATTGATATTTTATTTATTAAGAGGTAATTAATAAGCAAAAGTTTTAACGATTTAAATATTTAAATAAATGAAAAATATATTTCTAAAAAAATATTAACTAACTATAATTTTTTTATTGTTATATTTAATTATATTTTAATTTATAATCATTTATCAAAATTTGTGTAAAGGTATGTTTATTTTCAATTATAGTATTTTCTATTAAATTTTGTTAAACGATAAGTAAAAACAAAATGTGAATAAAAAGTAAAATGTTTTAAAACTTTAACATAACTTATTGTAATTATTTAAATAAATTAAATAAATATTTATTTAAAAATTTTATTTAATAATTATTGAATATACCAAAAAATTTTTCAAGACATGTTTTTAATTATAGTTTTTTTAAATAAATATTAAAAAATAATTAAAAAAGTTTTATTCATTAAAATAAATAAAAAATGGGTTTCTAGATAGAAATTTAACGTAATTTACTGTAATTTATTATTATTTGTGTTATCAAGATAATACTATAAAATATGTACATATTGTACATAAATATTTTAAATTTATTTATCTAATAAAAATGTATTTAATAATTATTAAATGTACCAGAAATTATATAAAGGCATTTTTTTAATTAGTACATTTTTTAACTTAAATTTAACTTATATAAATAATCTATATATAAAAACATGTTATTTATAATTACTGAATATACATAAAAATATATCAATGAATATTTTTAATTATAATATTTTTTTAATTAAATAAACTTAATAAAATTATAATTATTTGACAAAAACTAAAAGTTTTATAGTTTTAAATGAATAAAAAATATTTCTTTAAAAATTTAATGTAATTTATTGTAATTTTTTATTATTATAGAAATAATGTGAAAATACATATACAAAAATGTTTCAAAAAATTAATATCCATATCTATAAAAAATATTTATTAATATTTACTGAATATATAAAAAAAATTATAAAGGGATATTTTAACTATAATTTATTATTCAAATAAATTTTGTTAAAAAATAATTAATAAACAAAAACTGGAAATTTTATAAACTTATTATGTGTGTTGTGGAATTAACAAAAAATTAGATATGTTTTTAAATTTATTTATTAAATTTTTTTTTATTTAATAATTATTGAATGTACCAATAAAATTGATTTACAACTTTTATTTTTCAAGGTTTAAACTCATTTTATTAATTAATAATGAAATATATCAAAAATTTTTCTTATTGTACCTTTTTTATTATTAAGTGTGTTATATTAAAAAAACACAGATTTTTTAAATTTTCAAGATTATAAAAACCTTTACCACATTTATCTATTTCAAATATCTATTTTTCAATAATTATTAAAAAAAATTCAAAGTGACTAATTAATTACTATTTTTTTTTATTATTATTATGTATATTTTAGAATAATAAAGAATTAAAAGTTTTTAGATTTAAATAAAAGAAAAACAGGTTTTTAGAAGAAATTAACGTCATTATCTTTGTTTCAATTTCTTTATAATTACGAAAAGTTTGGACTCATAAAAATTTTATATATATAATTTAGGTTTTACTTAAAATCTTTAGTTTAGGTCATTTTATTTTTAAATATATTTTTTTATTAATAAAATAATTACATTTTGACATTATAAACAAATTAAGAAAACAATTTGTAATATTAAAAGTTAGATTTTTAAGTTCATGATTTAAATAATTAATTTGATGATTTTTTATTAACTTGTTGTGAAAAAAGTTTTGAAAAATATTCGAAAATATATATTTTTTAAATTATTGTTTTTCAAATTATTAAATTTTTATTTTAACAATAAATAAGTTTTATTGAAATTATAATTTGTTTTTATATTTTATTTTAATATAATAATAATTATAAAATCATTTAACTGATTTTAGCTTTAAATTTTTTTAATTTGTTACGGTTTATCCATATTTCCTTTTTATAATATTTTCTATATTTTTAAATTTAAATTGCAAATTTTTTTTCAATAACATTTTAAATGAACGTTCAACTGCCAACGCAATAAACGTTTAATTTATTATAGAAATGAGACTTAAAATATACAAATGGTTTTAAATGAAATTGATTACTAACATTTATCAATTAAATTATTTAATGCGGTACGGTTTTAAATGTTAAAATTATGTACACTAACTATGATCATTACTCCTTGTCACCATTATTTATATTAAAATTTACGCGGCAATTTTTTTCAAGTGTGCGAAAATCGTCCAGCACAGATAATCTATTACGTATAAATCAGAAAAGGGGTGAGCCAATTTCGAGGGTTAAATCGTGTTTAAATTAATAGTTTCCACCACGGCCCATTAAGACTATACCATTCCTCAAAACGAGAAAAATGTGCGGGCATATTTCTTTGGCATGGAAAAAATAATACTGTCACTTGAGATTAGAGGAGAGCATCTTTAAATATGCACCCTCCGTTAGGTAATGGTATGTGTCTGCGGCATTTCTAACCCTTAGCAGCAGTATCTCAATAAATCAGCGGCGAAAAACCCTTTACAGTATCAAGGTGTGATGATAATCGACCTCCCTGCAGCGGCAACCCCCTTACGGGTGCAACAAAAAGTTTGTTTGGTCTTTTTTTTTTCTGTGATCGTTCACAATGAGGAAGCACATCCGTTTATGTTTTCGACGTGTAGAGGCCCAGTCATTCGTATAAATATTGGCGATTATAATTGAAATTTTTATTTACTCCGCGTAAACACATTTTTAAGAGACGTAGCCGTGCGTAAACCGTTCGTCGATTTGAATGGACGAAACAGTGTTTATGTTCGGGTAATCAAATATCTCATACGTGGCCGAAGTAAAATATAAATAAGCAGATAGTGCATAAATTCTCTTGTCAAATGGAAAGTTAAACAATTATAGTACTTATTAATATAAATGGCTTTACACGTTTAAATTTATTACGGAATATGTACAAGGAACTTCATTAATTAGAGATTTATTTGGAGATAAATGCCGGAGAGTTTCTAAAAACATTAAACGGAATAAACGATAGGACGTCAAACGTGATTTTTTATACGGTTTTAATGATTTTTCATTCAATTACGTAATTTTGATCTGTTGAAATACGAATTGTTTGTTTATCTTGTTGTTTATGGTAATTTCTCAAATTACTAATAATGTGTCTAGATTACAAATTTACGTTTTAGTTATTCTGGAAAAATATACAATAATGATAATGGTTCAATTTTATGTTGTTATGAAAATACGTGAGAAGTAATTAAAATAAATTGAAATAAAAGATTACCATTCTTATTTATTCACTGACTAATATTTGAACATTTAAAACATTGTTTCACTCATTTTAATTCATTGACTGTTTACAGATTTTATTGTTTTAAAACATAAATAACTACTTAAACTTTTATATTCTTAAATTATAGTAATAAAATAGTAAAACTATAAAATTTGTATTGTTCCACTAATTTATACCATAAGTAATTATTGTGTAATGATTTATTAATTTTAAAAAGAAAAGAACTATTTTTAGTAGTATTTATTAATAATAACTAAATATTTCGAGAATTTAACATATATATTCATATTAAAAAAATTGTCATATTTTATGTTGTTATGAATATAATTTAAGGAGACATATTTAAAAAATTTGAAATGAAAAATTAACAATTTTATTTATTTGTTTATTTTATTACATTTGACAAATTAAAATTTCTCAATGATTGTTTTGTAAATTATTGAATATAAATTTGTATTATGTTATTGATTTCAAGTAATTATTATATAGTGATTTATTGAGTTTTATTAATTTTTCAAAGAAATAAAGCAATTTTTCATAGTGCAGTTAATTTAAAAATTAATAAATATTTTCAAATAATTAATTATAAAGTAATACTAATAATTACATATTTTAGTAGTTTATTCAATGGAAAAAGTTTAGGAGAAATTATTTAAAAGATTTAAATTAAAACATTCTTATTTTTTATATTATATAATATTTCACAATTTAAAACTCTATTTTACTGATTATTGAAAATTTATTGATTGTTCAGTTTTTATTGTTTTAAAACACAAATAAAAAGAAATTTTGTGAATTCTCTTAACTTCTTAAATTATTATATATAAAATAATAAAATTGAAAATTCGTATTGTTTTACTGATTACAAGCAATTATTATCCATTGCATTTTATTAATTTTTCAAATAAAAATAGTAAATTTTCACAGTTAAAATCTGAGGAGAAATAATTATAAAACATTGAAATATTAAATATTAATATACTTATACTTTTTATAATACTTCACAATTTTAAAAACTTTATTATACTAATTATTGTAACTTTAATGAGTTTTTGATATTTTAAAACACAAATAAAAACTTACAATTTTAATAATTACTGTAAACTTAAATTATAATAAATGTAATTTTAAATTATAATAAAATAAAACTATAAAATATGTAATGTTTTACTGATTACAAACAATTATTATTTAGTGATTTATAAAGATTTATTAATTTTTTATGGAAAAAATGAAATGTTTTATTTTT